>NW_027362762.1:366745693-367367966 GCF_046119375.1 Phyllobates terribilis | reverse complement strand
CTCCCTTGTATAGTAGCCCAGAGGTTCCGCCTCCCAGACCCGTTACAGTTTGCTCGGGCCATGGAACCCGGTGGCACCCAAGCTCCCTCGCTCTCGGACCTGTGTCATGAACTGTCCCGTCAAAGGTCCCAACAGGAGTCCATCCTGGGTCACCTGCGGAATGTCAATACTCGCCTGGACACTCTGACTGCTCCACCAACAACCTCCGCCAGTGCCATGTCTCGCAATCCGGCAGCTCCGCTGTCCACTAACACCATGATATCCTACTCCGGACCTCGGCTTTCTGCACCTCCTCGCTTCGGAGGCGACTCAGCCCAGGCTTGGGGCTTCATAAATCAGTGCACCCTGCACTTTGAACTATTGTCCCACCAGTTTAACTCCGACCGAGCCAAAATTGCATTCATCATGTCCCATCTCACCGGGGAGGCCCTGGCCTGGCTAAATCCTCTATGGGAGAGAGGAGACCCCCTGGTGTCCAACTTGCCTGCTTTTCTCACGGCTTTCCGGAAAGTCTTCGACGAACCCGGACGGAAGACCTCATCCGCATCATCGTTGCTACGCCTCCGTCAGGAAAGTCTCACCGTGGGCCAATATGCCATACGGTTCCGTACCCTTGCCTCGGAGCTGGCCTGGGATAACGACGCTCTGGTTTCCGTCTTCTGGGAGGGTCTGTCCGGCCGTATTAAAGATGAACTTGCCAGTTGGGACATTCCTACCACTCTCGATGACTTAATAACTCTTGCCACCCGGATTGACCTACGGTTCCAGGAGCGTGCCAGAGAGGTCACCCGTGAGAGGAGGTTACCACATCTAGCTCCTACTTTTCAGAAACCCGTCACTCCTTCTGTCTCTAACCAGGTACACCCTCCTGAGCCTATGCAGGTCGACCAGACCAAGATGGTCAAGACCCGTCAGGACTTATGCCGTGCCGAGGGGACCTGCTTCTACTGTGGCAGTAAGGAGCACCGGATCCGTGCCTGCCCGGAGAGGTCGGGAAACGCCTGTGTCTAGGTTCGCTCAGAGAGGTCCACCTAGACAAGAATAAATCCTCTCCATCCCTGCTGTTGTCAGTTTCAAACGTCTACGGGGAGAACCGTTATTTCGAACTAGCCCAACTGGACTCTGGAGCAGCCGGGAATCTTATTTCACAGTCCCTGGTAGAGAAATACCGCATCCCCACCAAACCTCTGGCTGTACCCTTGTCTGTTGCTGCCGTGGATGGGGGGCTCTTACCACGCCCCATCCAACTCATCACCGAATCCATTACTCTGCAGGTGGGAATGCTGCATTCTGAAAGTTTCTCCTTCCATGTTCTGCCTGGACTCTCTCACGCCCTCTTGCTAGGCCTACCTTGGCTCCAGAAACATGCACCCGTTCTTGACTGGCAGACCGGAGAAGTCCTTCGCTGGGGACAGGGCTGCCATAAGACCTGTCTGGTTCCCGTTCATCCCGTCCGTCCTTCTCCTACCCCAGCTAATCTACCTGGACTTCCGATTCCTTATTGGTCTTATGCTGATGTCTTTAATAAAAAGGAGGCAGAGACACTACCCCCTCATAGACCATACGACTGCCCTATCGACCTGTTACCTGGTACTTCTCCTCCCCGTGGGCGTATTTATCCATTATCCGCTGCTGAGACCCGGTCGATGTCTGAATATATTGAGGAGAATCTGGCCAGGGGATTCATCCGGAAATCTACCTCCCCGGCGGGAGCAGGCTTCTTTTTCGTCAAAAAGAAGGACGGCTCTCTCCGTCCCTGTATAGGCTATAGAGGCCTTAACCAGATCACGGTGAAGAATAAGTACCCCCTTCCGCTCATTCCGGAGTTATTTGATCGTCTGAGGGGGGCTAGAATCTTCACCAAACTGGACCTCCGTGGGGCGTACAACCTGGTTCATATCCGTCAGGGGGATGAATGGAAGACGGCATTCAACACCCGGGACGGCCACTATGAATATCTGGTAATGCCCTTTGGCCTCTGTAACGCTCCTGCCGTCTTTCAAGAGTTGGTCAATGACATCTTCCGGGACCTTTCTACTCCTGCGTAGTGGTGTACCTGGACGACATCTTGGTCTTCTCTCCGGATCTCCAGACTCACCGGAGGGATGTTCGTCAGGTCCTGCTCAGGCTCAGGCAGAACCATCTCTACGCTAAATATGAGAAGTGCCTCTTTGAGCAGACCTCGCTTCCGTTTCTGGGCTACATTATCTCTCAGACCGGCCTACAAATGGATCCTGAGAAACTGTCTGCCATCGAGAAATGGCCCCGACCAGAGGGGTTGAAGGCTATTCAACGGTTCCTGGGCTTCGCCAACTATTACCGCCTCTTCATCCCGCACTTCTCTTCCCGGACTGCCCCAATTTCCACGCTCACCCGTAAGGGTACTAATCCCAAAGAGTGGCCGCCCGAAGCAGAGGAGGCCTTTCTTTCCCTAAAACAGGCCTTCTCTTCCGCCCCGGTGCTGCATCGCCCGGACGGCAACAAGCAGTTCTTCCTGGAAGTTGACGCCTCCTCCTCTGGAGCCGGAGCGGTACTT
The DNA here is from genome assembly GCF_046119375.1 of Phyllobates terribilis. Classification (NCBI taxonomy): domain Eukaryota; kingdom Metazoa; phylum Chordata; class Amphibia; order Anura; family Dendrobatidae; genus Phyllobates; species Phyllobates terribilis. The sequence goes on along the minus strand of NW_027362762.1, from coordinate 367,365,430 downwards.
ACTCAAAAATCATCTTCCGGGAGAATGGTAACTTGTGGCTTCTTCTTCAAACTCTTCTCCTCTTCTGAGCGCAACTTTTCCATAGGAGACCGAGAGTTATTGGCCATCAAGCTGGCGTTGGAGGAGTGGCGTTACCTACTCGAGGGGGCTCTTCATCCGGTAATAATTTACACTGACCACAAGAACTTGGCTTACCTCCAGCATGCCCAGAGACTTAACCCGCGCCAAGCCCGGTGGTCCTTGTTTTTTGCTCGCTTTGATTTTGTTCTTCATTTTCGCCCGGCAGACAAAAACGTCAAAGCAGACGCCTTGTCCCGATCCTTTCTGGTGTCCGATCTCGAGGAAGAACCTAAACATATCATCGATCCCGCCAGAGTAATGCAGGTGGCTCCCGTGAGTCTAAATCGTCTCCCTCCCGGTAAGACGTTTGTTTCAGTACCTGATCGGGAGAAGATCCTACACTGGGGCCATTCGTCTAAACTAGCTGGCCACGCCGGTCAGAAAAAGACCCTCCAGCTTATTGCCCGGCACTATTGGTGGCCTACCCTGCACAAGGACATAATAGACTTTGTTTCTGCCTGTGTGTCCTGCGCCCGCAACAAAGTCCCGAGACATCTGCCAGCCGGACGCCTCCTTCCGCTTCCTGTACCTGCTGCCCCCTGGCAGCATATAGCAATGGACTTTATAACTGATCTCCCCGTCTCTGCCGGTTGTACGGTCATTTGGGTGGTCGCTGACCGCTTTTCCAAGATGGCTCACTTTATTCCCCTGCCAGGCCTTCCGTCTGCACCCGAGCTGGCTAAAGACTTTATCCGCCACATCTTCCGTCTTCATGGCCTGCCCCTCCACATCGTGTCGGATCGTGGGGTACAGTTCACCTCACGTTTCTGGAGAGCCACTTGTAAACTACTAGACGTCACCCTGGACTTCTCTTCCGCTTACCACCCACAGTCCAATGGTCAAGTGGAGCGGATCAATCAGAACCTGACCAGTTACCTCCGGCACTTCGTTAATGCCCACCATTCTGACTGGGTGGATCTCCTACCATGGGCCGAGTTCTCTTATAATAATCACGAGAGCGAATCCTCCTCCAAATCCCCGTTTTTTGTAGTCTTTGGTCAGCATCCTCGGATTCCTTTTCCTGTCTCCACCTCTGTGGACAAGCCGGCTGCGGAATCTCTCGTTAGCAAATTTTCCTCCATATGGGAGAGTACCCGGTCCGCACTCCTTCTGTCATCCGAGCGTATGAAAAGACACGCTGACAAAAAACGCCTGGATCCTCCACAATTTCGTCCAGGAGATAAAGTCTGGCTCTCATCTAAATATGTTCGACTCAAGATACCTTCTTACAAGTTAGGGCCTCGGTTCATCGGTCCTCTGGAGGTCATCAGTCAGATCAACCCGGTGGCCTATAAATTGAAACTCCCGGCCAACTTACGGATCCCTAACTCCTTCCATGTATCTCTCCTCAAACCCGTGGTGCTTAACTCTTTTTCCAAGTCTACAGGTACGCCTCCTGCTCCGGTTTCTGCTGAGGACGAGTTTGAGGTAGAGAACATTCTTGCCACCAAAAGGGTAAGAGGAAAGACCTTTTTTCTGGTAGATTGGAAGGGGTTTGGTCCTGAGGAGAGAACGTGGGAGCCCCGGGAGAACATCCATGCCCCTCTCATCCTAGCTAAATTTCTATCTGGCCTAAAAAAGGGGGGGCCTAAAGGGGGGGTACTGTAGTGCCGGCATCCCTGCCCTCTGCTAGGCAGGGACGCTGTTCCCCTCACCGCTCTGCTCCGTGCCCGGCGTCCCTCTCCCACTCTGCTGGCAGCGCGCGCTCCTTCCCGGCCACTGTGCTTAGGGCGCGCGCGCGCGCCCTCCCTCCCTCTTAAAGGGGCCGCGCGCGCCGTCCTAAGGAGTCCCCGGCCAATGGCCGGAGGACTTTACCATATATAAGGCACCTCCTCCAAAATGGAGGTGCCCGAGCAATGTTGTTGCACCGTTCTACTCTGCTTCAGCCCTCAGGTCCCGTTGCCAGTTACCTGCCAGTTACCTGCCAGATTCCTGCCAGCTTGCTGTCCTAATCCTGCCTGATTTCCTGTTACCTGCCTGCCTGCCTGAGGTCCGACGGTCTGCCTTACAACTCCGGTCAGTCTGTCTAAGGACCAACTTGCCCGCTCACCTGGGAGCGCACATCAGCTACCTGCCTGCTTGCCTGAGGTCCGACGGTCTGCCTTACAACTCCGGTCAGTCTGTCTATGGACCAGCTTGCCCGCTCACCTGGGAGTGCTTCTCCGCTACCTGCCTGCTTGCCTGCCCGGAGGCTCCGCTGTCACGTGCTGACCATTTGACTTTTGAAATGACTTTGTGTGGCTTGTTTAAAGGAGTAAGAAGATGGCTCCAACCCCCAAGAGATTACAATGGTAATGTTTGATATGATGATAAGTTATATTAATCTATACTTGTATGTTGTTGTTTGATTTGTGGAGAAATTAAGGGTAACATTGCAGGCGCATGGTATAGAAATGATTACAGTTAGCCAGTCCTACAGATGGGAGGAGTTTTTGGGACTAAGAAGACAGTTACTTCCTGGTTCGAGGAGTCAGTAGTAGTTCGGGAAGAGATAAGGAAGTGAATCTCTTGCTTGGTTCTATGTAGTATTACGATTGCAAAGGTAGCAAGTTGAAAAAGTAACTGGTGAAGAAATGGAATTTATACCCTGCCAAGGCTGAGAGATCCTTGACGCCAGAGAAGTGAACCTGATTAAAGGTTGTCCAACTGCAGTGAGTACAGCCTGAACCAGAGTGTTTGATTTTTGCGATCTGAATTGCTAGAAAAGTGGTTGATTGTGACAGCGTTTGCGTTGCCTCTGGAAGCAAAGAAAAGAAGATTACCAGCTTGCCAGGTTGGGCACAGCCAGGAAGCTGACCAGGATGGGGCACAGGTACTATTGCAGAAGTAGGTTATAGACAGAAAGAAAAAAGATAACGTGGAGATGGTTACATATGTTATCTTATGCTATGTTTGTGAAACCTATCTTTCAAATTCTAAGCTGCCACTTGTAATCATCAAGCCCATGCCTCTGATGTGCCTAATGTATTTAATACCTACCACCTTCTGTATACAGTTCCCAACAAGTTCACCAGTAAATAATGTTCTATTTTCACAAGGTGGACTGAGATCTTCTTCATGTACTGCATAAATCTGTGGTTCCTATATCATCCTACAGTATTCTACCAGAGCGAGAAATTTGCCACTTTAAAATAAGTGATGCTTTATAAGAGCTACCCATAATGGCCACCATAAAACTATGCAGTGTTTGTTAAGGGATTAATGGAAATATTGCACAATTATTGCTGTCAAACAACTGTATATTCAGCATGTAGATTTGCTTTATACATGCATCAAAATCTGCAGAATCTAAAAATAAAAAGCTGCAAACAGAAAAGTCAATTGACTAGTTAAAGGTAACTAAAATGTTGCTGATTTTGAAAACTTCATGATTACACAAAATAACACCTAATTACTATTGGCATTAGAGACAAAAAAACATAAATTCAGACCATTTTCCTCTCAGTTGACTACTACAGAGCTCATTTTTATGTGCCATGTTTTATGCTTGTACAGATTTCCTGGCAGAAAAGAAAGTAGATGACAGTAAATTCCATCAACTATTTTTATAAACTACACAGAACTCCAGAGAGCCCCAAACAAGGTTGAAGTTTCTGATGGCAATGTGAAGAGCCAGCATGAGGCTGCCAGATACTCACTTTAGAAAATATTTACACTGATAAAATTATTCCACAGGGAGGAGTATGGCAGCTTTCCGAAAATTACGTTTTTTTTCCCTGTCTGCTACGCACCTATTAAAATGCAATTCGAGTCTTTTACATAAAGCAGAATAACACCTATTGTTTTTACACATATACATTCATGCATTTAAACACAAAAAAACTACTAAATTATAGAAACATGTTCTTTTTTCCTAAATAGAAGCAAAGCATGTTTTATTGAGTGGTGGGAAAATAAATATGGCATTTAATGTTTTTCATTTTGCTACAGTCTAATCAGACCTAAGGAAACTGTGCTATAGAATGCGTAAAGGACATTTGTTCTTAATTTGATCTGGGTTATCCTACTGTTTGATGTTGAGTAAAAATCTGAGATATTGCATAGTGGGATTTAGTAAATTTTCTTTATCCACTCTACATTGTTAAAAGAACAAGAAATACAATATTTTTTTTAATTAAAGGGAATCTGTCACCAAATTTTTGCCAACTAATTTATTAGCCAGTCTCAGATATGGCTTTTTCTTTGCCACTTTGCCCTGAAGGCCAGCATCTTGGAGTCGCCTCTTCACTGTAGACATTGACACTGGCATTTTGCGTGTACTATTTAATGAAGCTGCCAGTTGAGGAGCTGTGAGGCGTCAATTTCTCAAACTAGAGACTCTAATGTACTTGTCTTGTTGCTCAGTTGTGCAGCGGGGCCTCCCTCTTCTCTTTCTACTCTGGTTAGAGCCTGTTTGTGCTCTCCTCTGAAGGGAGTAGTACACACCTTTGTAGGAAATCTTCAGTTTCTTGGAAATTTCTCACATGGAATAGCCTTAATTTCTAAGAACAAGAATAGACTGCCGAGTTTCACATGAAAGTTCTCTTTTTCTGGCCATTTTGAGAGTTTCATAGAACAAACAAATATAATGCTCCAGATTCTCAACTAGCTCAAAGGAAGGTCAATTTTATAGCTTCTCAAATCAGCCAAACCGTTTTCAGCTGAGCTAACATACTTGTGCAAGGGTTTTCTATGGTTTTCTAAACATCCATTAGCCTTCTTACACAGTTAGCAAACACAATGTACCATTAAAACACTGGAGTGGTGGTTGTTGGAAATGGGCCTCTATACACCCATGTAGATATTGCAATAAAAGCAAGACGTTTGCAGCTAGAATAGTCATTTACCACATTAACAATGTATAGAGTATATTTATGATTCATTTAATGTTAGCTTCATTGGAAAAAAATGTGCTTTTCTTTCAAAAATCATGAAATTTCTAAATGACCCCAAACTTTTGAATGGTAGTGTATATCATTTATTGAGCCCGTATATAATTTGGTGGAAAAAAGGAAACGGATGGGCACACCTCCGGGCAAATATTAATCACTTTACTGCTCATATAAATATATCAATTACCAAATCCTCATAGCATATCTTACTTAATAAGGAGAGAGACCACCGTATACACCTGCATATGGACGCGTCTCCTGACACGTGTTTTGGCGCTAGCGTTTCTCAAACATGTGATAATTCTAATCACATGTTCAAGACACGTGTTCACCAGGGCCCGGAAATTATGCGAATCACGTCATCATATCTATGGCAGCAGCCCAAGCTACCCAAGAAGCCTCCGCGACTACCCGGAAGAGACGCAAGGTGCGTCACTGTAACCAAGGGGACCGGCGTCATCGGCATCACAGCATGAAACGCTGACAAGATGCCAAGAGCCACCGGAGCCACTGGGACAATGACACCCGTGAGTACAGGTATCGCGGAGCTTCCCCAGAGGATAGCGCAGTGATAACAAATTAATATAGATTTCAATCTGACGTGGTAACCCATAATATTGATCAGGACAACTAACTACTAACAAATTCTATAGTAAGTAGAGTTGTTCAGTGAATGGTACAGAAGATAAACCTTTATTTACAGATCTTGCTTAGTTTTTTGATTGTCTTTCCACAGTATTATTAATATATTTATTATTACCAAGCTAAAAATAATTTTAACTGTAGGCAAAATAAAAAAAATAAAAATTGTACGTGTTTTCTAACTATATATTTCAAAAGCTTTTGGCTCTCTTTATTTACAGTTACAACATGATTTCTACATTGCCATGCTGCAATTTTCCGTAGGGTTCAGATCAATTTATACATGTGAATTGGATAAATATGTGGTGGAATGAAGGAAAAATCGGTAAAAAATGTTTACTAAGTTTCAATTTCTTATTGGAAAGAAAAACTTTAGTATTTTTTTTCCTTTACTCACTTTCGGTAGAATGTGACAGAAGCTATCATTGTTTTAGCTTTGGGGATATTATGATACAAATTTGACTGATGTTCTAATTTGTGCAAGCAGATCTTCAAGCAGGGATGAAGGTCCCATTTGGCATCCAATAAAATACTGTACAAATGCCTCCCTGTTTACTGACATGCATATATAAAATCATAGTTAGCACCCCTACATCAAAGCTGCTACTACTCTGGCCACAGTTTCTATCTTCATACATAGGGAACCTGTTAAAAATAGTATGCATCCCACAATATTATTGCAACTATTTGCTTAGTGACATTCACCAAATGCAGAAATAGGCCCAAACACCAGTCCTTTTCATCCTTCAGTATAGTTACTTGTAAGAAACATAATTTCCCTTTCTGCAATTACTGCCAAAAAAGTAGTTATTCTTATTAGAAGGAAAGCTGTAACTATTAGTGTCAGGACTGCAATTTATATTCCTCAATCCTCAAGAGTTGGCAATGGCATGGTTAACTGTTGATTTATTGTGATTATAGAAATCTATGAACTGAATTAGGCTATATCTACATCAAATTTTTACCATACAGTTGAGGGATACATATTCTACTCCCTGCTGAGGAAGACATCTCATGCAAACTATGGATGCAACAGTATGTCTTTACTGTTGGATCCTATTCGATTATTTGACTTCCTTTGTAAGAACAGCATACAGTAACTTTGTAGAGACTTCATAGAGCCACAGTTTATTTAATCATTTCATGAGCTAAAACCATGCTTTTATTACTAATTACAAATCACATTGGTTCAGCTCCAGCTGACTGAGGCAGTGAAATATCAGTCGGACATCTTTCATAGTACTAATAGATGTGGAATACAACCACAGCAGTAATAATTAGTTCATTGCATAGATAAAGTGTATGCCAACACAGAACCATGAAAATAATATAACAATTTATGAAACAGGATGAAAATCAATCTACTTACATACATAAATACATTAACTGTGGATATAATTACTCCAGTAAAAACTATGATGCCAATTCAGTTTGATTACACTGTTCTACAGGCAAATTGGTTCAGAGACGAAAACAGTGGAACCTAACTAATTTTGTGGTGCTGAAAATTAATATGATGCTTAAATTTGCTGATTGGCTCTAATTTTCAAGATCCAGTGGAGGTTGTAATTACTCATGACACCTTTCAAGCAGGCTTAGAGAAAAATTGTGTCTTTATTATTTCATCATCATTAATTGCATTATTAGCAGCTAGTATATTATATCATCTATATAGTCTATTGAACCTTAAGTATTCTATCATCTTAGGTGACCAATCAAAAAACATCAACTCAGCTCTGATGACATAGTCCTAATTACAGTTGCATCGCATACTTTTATAAATGCTCTCTGTGTAAGGTATACAGATTTAGGATTTCTTAGCGTAGCTTCTTAGGATATTGACATGTTTCTATGCCTCCTTCTTGCATTAGCAAAGTGGATAGTTTTTTCTACATATGCGGAGAAGTCACTTTTGTGTCACAAATGCGAAACTTGACTATTATGATAAGGAAAGCCCACAACCTGTATTTTGGCTGCAGAATAGGAGACCAGGACAAGAGTTGGGCACCACACATATGCTGCAATAGATTTGCATCTTATCTTACCCAGTGGTTGCATGGGAAGAGGTAATGTATATCAACCAAACAAGAAAAAAATCAAGTGTTGGTGGCCATGTGATGATGCTTTACTGACGGCATACTGGCATATCCCCTGATGAACCCCAGCCACCGTATCCTGGAGGAAACATGTTGGGATTTCTTGGGACACATGAATTATGAAGTTTTGAAGTCTATGACAAGCTAAGTGCAAATATATCTTTAAGTATTTATGTGGTATATCAGCTCCATAAGGGTACAAGATAATTGAATCCCTGTATGGGATGTTTTGAGATATACAATTGATGAGGTTGATGGCAAACTAACCTGAATATACCTCTATTCATTGAATTAGTGTGTCAGCCTCAAATGGGTGTTAGATAAATCTATCTTCTTATCTTGTGTTATGAGACAGTTGTCTTGAATATAATATATTAAGTGTATTTTTGTATTTCAAGTCTTTCCAGTCTTCCATTTCTGTGCACCTTGGAATAGGGATACATTAGGGATATAAGGGACAGCTGCCGTGCAGCGGGGGTGCCATACCGTTTCAAAGTAAGGTGCCAACCTCCGCTGGTAGGCAGGGACTCCTTTAGGGGATACAAGGAGACTACTAGGGTACATGCAATATCCTGTCTACCCCTATCTATTTGAGTGATTAAGACTGTTTCCTTTGGGATATATGCATGACTATTTACTCGGAAAGACTTTTTTATGTGTTTTGTACACGTACCACATACAGAAGAACTGCCGGTTCCAAAAGCACCAGAAACATTTTCAGTCAAGTCAATTGAGAAAGAAAAGGGCTCTTGGTGTCATGAAGCATCTTCCTCTCACAACCCAGACTTTTTGTCAGAAGCCTCAACTAAACCACTCCTTGTAACACAAAGTGAAATGAATGATCTTGTTAGAGATTTGGATCTGCACAAGAGTAACCCTGAGTTCTTAGGTTCCAGGATACAGTAGTGGTATTTTCTAGCGGGCGTTTATCAGATTTCTCTGTTCCACAACCGTGATAAAGATCTATTCCAATATTTTTTCATGTAGGGCAATCTTGTGGCATGTAACAATATTGACACTTTAATGGACGCTCTGAAGATAAATCAGAATCCAGAGGAATGGAGACTCTTCATCAATTCATCCAAAACAAGCCTAATAGCCATCTTGCTGCATAATGGCAATGTGCTATCATCAATTCTGGTTGGTTATGCAGTCCACATAAAGCATATGACAACATGAAACATCTTTTGTGGTGCCTGAACTATGACCATGATTTGTGGCCCTCCTATGGTGACTTAAAGGGAACCTGCCCGTGCCCCCTGAAGCAGCATCATTTGCATGTACACATATAAATACAGTGCCTAACAGTCCCTGTGTTACATTACATACTAGTCGGCCCACTTAGCATGTTATCACGCCTCTGTTGGCGTGATAACATAACTTGCAAGCGCAGCATCATGGCAAGTGCTATACTTACCTTGCACATGTGTGCGGCTTTTTCCCTACTCGTCATTGATCCTCTAAAGCCGGGTGTACGCGTCTCAGCTTCAGAGGATCAAAGATGAGGGGAAGAAGCTGCACGCTTGAGCGAGTTAAGTATATCGCTACCAATGATGCCGGCACTTGTAAGTTATGTTATCACGCACACAGGGGAGTGATAACATGCTAAGTAGGCCAACTTGTATGGGGACACTAACACCCCAATGACTAGTCACAGCCCTCATTTACATATCATAAACAGACTTTAGAAATTCTTTTTCTAAAGATCTGTTTATGTATGTAATGTAACACATGGACTGCTAGGCAGGGAATTTATATATGTACAAGCACCTGCTGCTGGTTCTGGAGGCACTTGGGACCTGACAGGTTTCCTATAAAGGCGGCTGCCATCTTACTTGGTCTCCAGAGTGGTTTCAGAAAGTACTGCTGCTTTCTGTGTGAGAAGTATAGTAGTACAAGAGAATATCACTACAATAAAAGAGACTGGCCTCTTCCACATTAATTTCGGCAAGGGAGTAAAAATGTCCGGCATCAAGTACTTGTTAACCCACATAAGATTTTATTACCATCATTGCATATCATTTTGGGCCTAATGAAGAACTTTGTAAAGGCAATGGATAAAAATGCAACATTATTCAAATATCTCATTGATAAATTTCCAAGGTTGAGTGAAGCAAAGATAAAGGAAGGAGTCTTTATTAAACCTCAGATTTGTACGCTTCTTCAAGATGAGGAGTTTCTCCGTTTGTTGCAGGGCAATGAAAAGGCTGCATGGGTAGAATTTGCATTAGTGGTAATTAATTTTTTTGGAAACTATGAAGTGAGCAGATAACTATGAAGTGTTGGTTGAAGATCTCCACAAAACATATAAGGATCTGGGCAGTAACTTGTCCTTAAAGATTAATTTCTTACATTCACATCTCGACCTCTTCCCACCAAACTGCGGAGCAGTAAGTGACAAGCATAGTGGGAGATTTAACCAAAATATTGCAGCTATGGAGAAAATATATAGTGGAAAATGAAATCCATCAATGCTTGCAGTTTACTGTTGGACAATTGTAAGAGATGATCCAATTCAGGAGTACAAGAGACATGCAAAAAGTGGTGTCACTAAATGAGTACCAAATTTTGCATTACAATTTCTGTAACTGTTTATAATTTGCAATAATGTTTAGACATGTTTTAGTCATTTGAATTGTTGCTATGTGTCCTCTAAATAAATATCAGAAAATTGGCATAACAAAATATTCTGCATCTATATATTTGCAAAAATAAAAATGTTTCAAAGTACTGAAAAATATTTAGATTTGATAGTCCTCAGTGATTGATACCTTTTAATGGCTAACTGAAAAGATGGTAACAAATTTCAAGCTTTCGAGACTATGCAGGTCTCTTCATCAGGCTAGTATACCACAAAATCTGAAGAGTCACATACACAATAAGACACACAAAAATGCAATAGGTAAGACAGGTGATAAAAAGCAGAGCTATTATGGAAGCGATAAACAGTTCTGGCTATAAATATTATAGCAGTTAATAGATAAGGAGTGTGAAGGTTTTATTGTCCTGTGACTAGGTCCAGTGTTATGTTGGCCTCACAAGTCTGAGGAGCACATTCCTTAGTTGATGTAAAATGACATAAATCCATGCGACACATTCATTCCTGCTCTGAAAGTGTTAAATGTCACCATCAGTTTATATTCTGAGATTCTTCTTTCTCTTTGAGATGTGAAGTTACCTTTTAATACCAATAATTTCATGTCTTTTATGCTGTGATGAGGGGAACAAAAATGCTTGGCTACAGGTAGATCTATTCTTTTTTCTTTTATTGTGTGGCGATGATGATTCATCCTTGTTCTAAGTTTTTGTGCTGTCTCCCCTACATAAAGACGCCCAGCTGGACATATGGTACATATAATTAAGTACACTACATTAGATGTGATACAGCTGAACTTACCTGGGATCTAATGCAGTGTACTTAATTATATGTACCAAATGTCCAGCTGAGGGTCTTTATGTAGGGGAGACAGTGCAAAAAAGGGGGGCGGCATATATACCAGGATGGGGGATATTGTCAGAATTGGGGGACATTACCCCTATACCAGGGTCAGCAGAAGACCCCCTCCCCCTTAAAAGTGCATCATGACCACATTTTTTGCTTAAATTTTTATTTTTTTATTTTCCTCCTCTGAAACCTAGGTGTGTCTTATGGTCCGGTGCGTCTTATAGTCCAAAAAATATGGTAACTCTTAGACAGGTAAGGCATTTTTTTGGGAAAAAAACATGTTTCCAAACATAAACAATTTCTTCACATACAAACCACCATATGCATCAACTAATACTCTCCTGTCATAACCAGCTGGATACGTAAGTGCCAGATTTCTTAATTAGCTTTACTAGCCTATAAAAAGCAATAATTCTAACTTTTAGGGCATTTTGACATCAAAGTCTGATGATTTATTGCAAAGATTTCAGTATCAAAAAATGCACAAAGAAATATAACTCTACAAAGCAGCACTAAAGCAAAATATGTTTTACATAACAATAAAGTTATACATTATTTGAAAGTAAACACAATCAAATCAAATAAGAATATAAACATTGAGTATAATATAAACAATTCCTGATTTAAAAGCTGTCTGATCCAATAGAACCATCCATAAAAATTATACACTAATATGAAGAAAAAAGAAAAATGACTGAAAAAATAACATGATTGTATTTAAGAACTATACTAGAAAATGCATTATTTTCATTAAAGAGGATTTCAAGCCAGCAAGAAAAACTTACTTAAAAAAGGTAAATCTATGTAACAGCAGGACCCGCCTCCAACAGTCGCTGTATCTAACAGTCAACCTGTTAAATGTCACTGTCAAATTCTTGCTCTGCAAAAAATAAGCCCTCACATAGCTCTATCGACCAAAAAGTGAAAGTGCTACGAGTCTCAAAAAATGGTGACACAATAAAAAAAGATTTTTTTTTATTTCTGATTTTTTAATAATAACACTGGACACGTTTGGTCTTGTCACAATTGTACTGATGAAAAGAACCATATTACCAGGTCAAACCATTCCCCAAAAAAGTGTTAGAATTGCAATTTTTTTTTCAGTTTCGCCACAATTGCATTTTTTTCCATTTTCCAGTATATTATGTGGTAAAGTGAATAGTGGCACCCAAAAGTACAGCTTATCTCACAAAAAACATGTCTGCAGATGTTTATGTGGACAGAAAAAGCAAAAAGTAAGAAGGGGAGGAAAAAACTGAAACAAAAAAGTAAAAAGTAGAAATTGTCCATGTTGGAAAGGGGTTAAATTATTCAAAAAAGTTGTTAAACTATATAAACTAGTCATTGTTAAATATCTTCTTATAAATCGATCAACCATGTTTAGAGTAAAATAGAAATGTGAAAAAACTACATACCTTTGCAAACTGAGCATTTATCCATTTCGTGAATGTTTTCCTTTGAACATCTTCTCTTTCATCTGAAAACATGAAAAATACTGGACTTAGTTTAAGCAAATAAGCTAACTGCGCCTGGAAATAGCAACAGTTAAATAGTTAGCGTTGTTCCAATAAATTGTTTATAAATCAATAGCACAAGTAAATTAAAGAAATGTAATATATGTTTTTTACACTAGATGCTTCTTCTTACACCTGCCTCCTGAAGACATCATTCACTCTGAAATATAGCAAAAATTACACTTGCTCAAGACAAGACAGATTGCTCGTTAACTAAGGGATCAGTTTTCAGTTGACTATAGAAGTCTGTCAGAGAGAGAGAAGGAAGGAAAAGCAGATTGAAAGATGAACACAAATGTAGTTACTACTTTCTAGAAAATGTTTGTATTTCTGACCCCAGTTCTGGATGTACAGCTACAGAGCTCAGTACTGCTGTTTAATGTTTACATGCTGATGAGGCTCTGATCCTGTACTACATAGAGATCAGAGAGCAGTAATGTCACTGTCTCTTATGTTGCTGTGTATGGGTGACAGCCTACTTGATTTCATTATATCTGCCTGACAAATAGGCTGACAGCCATCTGGCTACACTATATATACTGTATCTATGTGACTGGCATCTTATACAAGCCTGTATGCATTTATAATACTATCTAACCACTCTACTCATGGGCTGTGAATGTGTAAGTAGTAGAGATGAACGGATCTTTTAAAATTGAAATTCACCGACTTTGATGAATTTTCCCCAAAACTTTGATTTGATGCAAATTAGCGCGAATCTCAATACTGCAAAGCTTGTAATTGCTCAGAAAATTCAATTGGGAGAGAGCTTACACTCTGAACCCTGCTAACCATAAGAGCTCACACTCTACAGACAATCCAAATTACTCTTCGAAAATTTTCACTCCTTCCTTAACATTAAAAGGAAACTGTCACCAGAAAAAAACGCTATTAACCTGCATATGTGGGGTTAAACTGGAGGTTAATGGCGTTATTAACCTGTCTGGTGCCTGCACTTAGCTGAACACTACGGGGAAAAAATTAACTTTATTTCCCCCAGCAGCGCAATGGTTTCAGTCATGGGGGCGGCTCCGTTGTGGGTTCAGTCACCTATCTGAGAATACAGAGTGGCGGCTGTAACTGCACCCTGGGCACTGACTGACATCCGGCCCCAATGCAATGCCAGTGTCAGTCAAGGCAAGGGGCACAGTTACTGCTGCCGCTATGTATTCTTATTGTGGTGACTGAACCTGTACCGGCACTGCCCTCATGGCTGAAACCTGAACACTGCCGGGGAGAAAAAAGTTCATTTTCTCCATGCAGTGTTTGGCTAAGTGCAGATGCCAGGCAGTTTAATAATGCTATTAACCTGCTAACTCTTTAAGTCCATTGCTTGAGATTGTCAAATTTGAAAACTAGAAAATAGAAGTTTTCCACTTTAAGATATGCGGACTAGTGTTGAGCCACCCCCGTAGTGTACGAGTTCGGTTCGGTTCGTCGAACACCCGTGTGTTCGCCGAACTGTTCGTCGAACACCTTCGAACACCGTTAAAACCAATGGCAGGCAAACAAAAACACATAGAAACACATAGAAAACACCTTCAAAGGTGTCCAAAAGCTGACAAACTGCTCAGAAGACATAACTAACACATGGAAAAGTGACAAGTACATATAGTCATACGAAAATAAAAGAGGTGGAGGAGTAAAAGGAGGGGGAGACACAGATATAGGCATGTCATGCCCTTCTAAAATCCAAAAAGTGAGAAGCCGAGACGGCCAGTCCGCTCCTGCCCGTGCCACCTCCGTGTCGCCGGGTTTGTGCCAGAGCCGCGGTGAACCTTGACGGCCAGCCCCCCTCTCCCAATACTGGTGCCTGTCCGCTGGTGGGTCGAGAGAGCCCCCCTGTGGTGGAGGCAGCTCTAATCTTTTTAATTTAAATTGTCCCTCTAATTTGAATGAATACACTTTAAATCCATTTACAAGGATCTATTGGAGGGCAAGTCTCATGCCAGCAGCCGCGTAATTCCAGCTCCAGTAGCGTCCACTAAAGCTGCTGCAGTTAAAAAGCTTTTATAAGGATCGAGCTCGGCTGTCCACCGCAAGGCATCCTAGTGCCAGTCCCAGCCCCTATGCCTTGGGGTGCCTCCTGATGCTCTTCACTAAGTATCCCGTGGTCCCGAAGCATTTCCTTTGAAAAAATTAAGTGTCCAAACTACAGGTGGTGTAGCTTGCTTAACAGCCGGGATAATCCGCTGACTAGCAGACACTGCTACTAGGCACAAAGTATTTCCTGGGCTAGATGCAGTTAAAAATTTGTAAGTAGATACTCTCGTTGGATGCTGAGAAAGCATTCCATAGAGTCTCCTGGCACGCCATATATGATTCTCTTAAAAAGCTTGGGGTAGGGGTCTAGGGGACCCTTTTATAGCCAAAATCACGGCCCTGTATCACAATACGTCACCTAGGCTGAAGATAAATGGAACTGTAGCACCGAGGGCTCGGTTGCTACAGACGTATTGCACCTCACCCAGAGGTGTGATATCTCACTCTCAGATAAGGATGGAGTGTGGATCAGGACCCGACACCTGCATGCATTACACCACATTGCCGTGGGGCAGGGCGACCAATATGCCCCTGAGATGGGCACGACAGTCCCTGTCCCTGGCTGGAGTGGGGGGAGGGAACACTGAGGAAGGGGAACCCTGCAGTGCAGGAGCAGGGAGGAAGCAGTTCCTGGATGCATTGAGAAGGGAGTATAAAAGGTGGGCACCATCTTAGTTCAGTGCAGAGAAGTCTGAGCAGAAGTGGCAGGGAGCAGGGGCTCTGCATGAGCTCTGCTCCGGAGGCGGGCCTAGTAACAGAGGCCCAGGCCTGCAAGAGGGAGAAGGAAGGAAGAGGAGCGGAGAAGGCTCCAGGAACGAGGAATGAAGGGATCCCAGGGGTGCGGACGGGCGAGTCGCCACCGCACGCCCGAATCCACCTGCGTGGAGGGGTCAGGCCAAAGGGGGAGACCGGTCCCCGAACTAGTGGAGGCAGGAAACGACCCTCAGCTAGAAACCGGAGGCTCTGACATTTTATGTGGCGCAGCCCCTTGCTCCACCCGCTAGGAAGGCACCACATAGGGTCAGGGAAACTGGCGCCAAGTTTACCAAGAGGAGGCCCGAGGCAGCCGGACAGAAGTGTTGGTAAGAAAGGCCAGACAAAGGACACACAAAGGGGGTCCTGTGAAGCGCTCCAAAGTTATCTGGGAGTTGTCTGAGCCCCTCACCTGGTGAGCACAGTACGACGTGGGCAGCCGTTACCTGCAGACGTGGTCTGGATAATAAGAACTGTGAGTAAAGGCCCTGAACTGCATCACTGACTCCGTGTCGTTACTGCTGCTGCCCTGCACTATCACCCCCATCCTCCGCATACACTGCCCTGAGGCTATACTCCTCCCGTGGGGAGTTATGCTACGCTCTGCTGCACCCACAACACCAGCCTTAGCGGTCTGCCCTATAGCGGCGGTTCACTCTGACCGCAATCCACGGGTGGCGTAGTCGGACATTTAAACATTAAAACCACATAAATAGTTCCGCCACTGGTTTGACCGCCCTGAGCCACGGAACCGGATCGCCGCCACGAAGACTACAACCACCAGCATCCACCAAAAAGGGTCCGGCTCCGGGTGTCCCAAGGCCCAGGGGGTGCGTCAGAACATTTTCATCACCTTTCACAATCACCAATGGGACAAGGCAGGGATGTCCTCTGTCCCCTCTCTTATACATCCTAGTGACGGAGCACCTGCTCTCATCAATTCGCCATAACCCCAATATTAGGTGGATTGAGGTGGGAGGCACCGAGTACAAGTGCTCTCTATTTGCTGATGATGTCCTAGTATATATCACTCAATCACATATATCCATCCCTGCTGTTATGGCTGAAATAGATCACTTTGTTACATGGTAAAATTTTAAAATCAATGCAGCGAAGTCTGAGGCCCTCGATGTCTCCCTCCCTAAATCCATATAGGATTCCATCCAGTCCAACTTTCCCTTTGCCTGGCCCTCACAGGGTATCAAATACTTAGGAATTCCTATTCATAGAGACCTCTCCCATCTATGTTATCTTAATTTTGGGCCCTTTATTGAACAATTCCATACAGACCACGGTTGGCAAGTTAGAACTGTAAGATTCACTACGTGAACCACTGGTGTTTTGTGGAAAAGCACATGTACACCGCGTTCCAAATTATTATGCAAAAAGTGTTTAGGAGTGATAAGGGAAGAATTTGTTTGTTTGTCAGTTAAACTCATTGATGGTGATGTGTGTCAGGGCTCTTTATATCACTGTAAGCAATTGCAGACACCTGTGCTAATTAGTTTGGCAGGTGTGTCCAATGAAAGGCAAGACTACTTAAGAAGGCTCTCTCACATTATTAAGCAGCCTACATTTTCTGCCAAAATGGGAAAGAAAAAGGATGTGTCGGCTGCTGAGAAGCAACAAATTGTGGAGTGTTTAGGTCAAGGCATGACTACAATCAACATTGTGCGATGATCAGGATGAAGTGTCTTGGCAATCAAGAAGTATGTAGCTGATTCACAGTACACACGTGTGCGTGCTGATAAGGGCAAATTGAGGACTCTTTCCTACAGGCAATTACGTCAGGTTGAAACAGCAGCGGCAAAAAAGCCTTGTCATAGCAGCAGACAAGTTTTTGAAGCTGCTTGTGCCTCCAACGTCCCCCGAACAACAAGATGCAGGGTCCTTCAGAGGTTTGCAGCTGTGCATATGCCATCCTGTCGACCTCCTCTATCCACTTCACACAAGCAGAAACGGCTCCAGTGGGCCAAACATTACATGAAGACTGATTTCAAAACTGTTTTGTTCACGGATGAGTGCCGTGCAGCGCTCGATGGTCCAGATGAATGGAGTGGAGGATGGCTGGTTGATGGACACCCCACGCAAACACGGCTACAGCGCCAACAAGGAGGAGGTGGAGTAATGTTTTGGGCTGGAATCATGGGGAGAGAGATTGTCGGCCCCTTTAGGATCCCTGAAGGCGCTAAAGATGAACTCCATAATGTATGTGGATTTTCTCAAACAGCACTTCCTGCCATGTTTCAAGAAGAAGAACCGTGTATTTCACAGCAAGATCATTTTTCTGCATGATAATGCACCATCTCATGCTGCACATAAAACATCTGCATCTCTGGCTGATATGGGCATAAAAGGGGACAAACTTATGGTGTGACCCCCATGCTCCCCTGACCTCTACCCCATTCAGAACCTTTGGAGCATCATTAAAAGGAGTGTCTATGATGGCGGGAGGCAGTTCACATCTAAGCAACAGCTCTGGGAGGGTATTCTGTCCTCATGCAAAACAATTGAAGCAGAAACCATCCAAAACCTGACAAATTCAATGGACGAGAGAGTTCAGAAGCTCCTTTCGAACAAGGGGTCCTATGTGAAAATGTAACATCACCTAGAATAAAGTTTTGAGTTGAAAACTGTTTGATTTCAGTTTCTAACAACCTGCTAATGCTTATAATTTCAAAAATGACCATTTTTTTGGTCTTTATTAAAATGAAAAGGTTGATCGAAAAGTTTGGGGGATCTAAGAGTGTGGCAACCCAGTAGTCATGATTACTTCGAATTCTGACAATATGAGGGTCATGCTGCAGGTAGTGCAGCAAGAAGGCACTTATGTGTCTTGCGCATCTCGGAGCCCCAAAATTATTTTCCGGGCTAGATGCCGCTAAAAATTATTTTTAATTTTAAATCTGGTGAAGCTTATTATAGATGGCCTAATAGGATCAGTGCTGCACACTGCTACAAAGCCCAAATTATTTTCCAGTCAAGATACAGATAAACATGATTAGTAATTTGAAAGCTTAAAACGGTTGGTAGGGTGATTTTAACCAATCATCAAGCTTTTACTCTCCCCAGGATGACACAGGGGTAGAAAAGTCGTTTCGGATCCATGATTTGTTCATCTTTATGAACGTGAGTCTGTCTACATTATCAGTGGAGAGCCGCGTGCGCTTATCTGTCAGCACACCACCAGCAGCGCTGAACACACGTTCAGACAGAACGCTGGCTGCGGGGCATGACAAGATCTCCAAGGCGTAAGTGGCTAGCTCCGGCCATTTATCCAGATTGGAAGCCCAAAAAGAGCAAGGGTCCAGTGACACAGTCGTGGCTTCAATGTTTACTTGGAGATACTCCTGTACCATCGTCTCTAGGCGTTGACTATGTGTCAGACTTCTTGTCTCCTGTGGCCTTGCAAAGGATGGGCTAAAAAAGTGGTGAAATGATTCCGCAAAATTGATGTTACCAGCAGATACTGTGGTTCTGTTACGGTTTGAGCGCTGAACACTTGACGGTCCCACGGTTGGCAAGTTGGAACTGTGAGATTCACTACGTGCACCACTGGTATTTTGTGGAAAAGCACATGTAAGATTCTGCAACAGTCTCTGCTGATACTCCTGCATGCGTGCATCCCTTTCTATGGCAGGAATAATTTCTGCAAATTTACTTTTGTACCGGGGATCTAACAGTGTGGCAACCCAGTAGTCAGGATTATTTCTAATTCTCACAATTCGAGGGTCATGTTGCAGGTAGTGCAGCAAGAAGGCACTCATGTGTGTTGCGCATCCAGGAGCACCAAGTCCCTGTTGTGTTGGTGGCGAGGTAACAATCATGCTTCCTTCCTCTGTCCTCTCCCCCCAACCTCGCACAACAGAAATGTGATCAAGGTCTCCCTCATCTGATGAGTCTTCCATCAGTTCGTCCTCCACTTCTTCCTGGGCTCCTGCACCTTCCTCACTAGTTTGGCTGCTACCATGCGCCCTGGTAAAACCATCTCCCCCACCCTCACATGCCTGCCGCCTTGGTGCTGCCGACCGTCTGGACCTTGCAGATGTTAGCCCTTCCGCATACAACTCCTCCTCCTCTACTTCCTCCACCTCCTCTTGTGCCACCACCTGACTCCGAATTCTGTTTAACATGTGCTCCAGCATGTAAATCACCGGAATGGTCATGCTGATAATGGCATCGTCAGCACTAAACATCTTCGTCGCCATTTCAAAACTGTGCAGAAGGGTGCATAGGTTCCTGATCTGAGACCACTCCTCCAGCGTGATTTGCCCCACCTCTGAATCTCGTTGGCCCAGGCTATACGTCAGAACGTATTGCACCAGGGCTTGTCGGTGCTGCCACAGTCGCTGCAACATGTGCAGAGTTGAATTCCACCGGGTAGGCACATCGCATTTTAGCCGGTGAAGTGGCAGGCCCAACGACTTGTGTAGAGATGTAAGTCGCTGAGCTGCGGGATGCGAACGGCGGAAGTGAGCACACAGCGACCGTGCCCTCTGCAGAAGGCCATCTATTCTGGGATAGTGGGCTAAAAATTGCTGGACAACCAGGTTCAACACGTGAGCCATACAAGGCACGTGTGTGACATTGCCCCGGCGAAGGGCCGCACCCAGGTTTGCAGCATTGTCGCACACGGCCTTCCCTGGTTTCAGGTCCAGTGGAGACAACCATTCATGAAATTGGTTCTCCAGAGCTGACCACAACTCCTCAGCTGTGTGACTCACATTTCCCAGACATTTCAATGTAAAAACCGCCTGATGACGTTGAGCCCTACTGCCAGCATAGTAAGGAGGTGTGCAGGATCCCTTCTGCGCAGTTAGAAAGCTTGTGGCATGACCAGACAGGCTTTGGGTGCAGGTGGAAGACTGAGAGGAGGTTGAGGAGGCAGAAGCAGTGGAGGAACTTTGACATAAAGAGGATTGACGCACAACTCGTGGGGACGGCAAGACTTGGACAGCAGCCCCTTGTCCTGCTGTCACCCTAGTTACCCAGTGCCCAGTCAGCGACATGTAAAGCCCCTGTCCATGCCTACCCGTCCAAGTGTCTGTGGTGAAATGCACCCTGTCACACACAGAGTTTATCAAAGAAGCGGTGATGTTGTGTGCGACATGCTGGTGGAGCGCAGGCACACCTTTCTTTGATAAGTAGTGCCGACTGGGCATCTGGTACTGGGGCACTGCGACGGACATAAGGTCTCGAAAATCCTCTGTGTCCACCAGGCGGAAAGGCAGCATTTCTGTAGCCAAGAGCTTGCAGATGGTGAAATTCAACCTCTTAGCTTTCTCATGGCTAGGAGGAAATGGTCTTTTACTTGTCCACATCTGAGGGACCGAGGGCTGGCTATTGTGCTTAGACGGGGTTGATAAGGGTGTCCCCGGCAAACTGCAGGTCTGTGAGGAAGATGCAGGCGGACATGTTAGGTTGCCTTGATCCAAAGGTGGTGCTATCGATGTCGGACAGCGCTCAACACCAGCTGGTGTTACCACCTCCAAAGAAAATGATGACCTGCCAATCACGCTGGCTGTTGCGGGTAAAGAGGTGGCAGGTCTGCGCCCCAAAACAGGTGTGACTGCTGTCCCCCCAGTCACAGAGGATGAAGAGGCCGCGGATGCACAAGATATGGCAGACGGTGATTGGCCCAGCCGGCTAGGCCGCATTGTAGCACACTGAGCTTCCCACTGCAACTTATGCTTCATGTCCATGTGCCGGTTCATGCATGAAGTACTCAAACTATGTATTTTTTGGCCTCTACTTAGCTTTTGCTGACAAATGTTACAGATAACACGAGTTGGGTCATCTTTATCGATCTGAAAAAATGCCCAGGCTATGCAAGGCTTAGCACCCATGCGACCTGAAGAGCCACCACGACTTGTGGTGAGAGGCAGAGTTGTGTTTGAGGATGCAGTTGTTGACGTGCTTCCAGTACTACGTCTCTGTCCAGGAAGGCGCAACCTGACCTCGTCGTCACTAGCATCTTCCTCCACCTCCTCTGCTGACCTCATCTCTTGGCTGACTGTGGGTTGACAGTAAGTGGGATCTCCGACCTCATCGTCATCACCCTGTGCGTTATCACACCCGTCGTCCTCAGAGCCAACCTGTTCCTGCCCTGACAAAAAACTAAAGTTGTCGCTCCAATCAGGTATTTGAGTCTTATCATCGTCTTCCTCATTGTCTCCACCAACAGGAGTTACAGTTTGGGAATGAGGGTCTACATTATGGTCAGAACCTTCTGCGTCTGGTCCTGGATCCGACTCATAAAGATTCTGGGCATCAGTGCAGATCATTTCCTCGTCTGGATTCACAGAAGCGCTGGAGTCGACCTCTGATTCCCAGGCTATAGTATGAGTAAACAGCTCTGCAGACTCAACCATCTGTTCTACCTCATACTCAGACGGGCAGCTGGAGATTTGGGAGCTGTGAGGAAGCAAGTGCGATTTGGGTGACACCTTTGAGGACTGGAGTATTTGTGATGTTGAAGTTGATGTGGAGGAGAGCCCACTTAAAGGAGCACTTGATATCCGTTGAAGCACCTGCTGTTTTTGTGCCTCATCTGGAATTTGTAGCGATTGGCGTGGCCGTAAGAAAGGGATCTTATCACATTGTCCGCTAAAAGAAGTAGACATTTTAGTTTGGCTGGAAGATGGTCTTTCTTCTGCACCTACCCCACGGACACAACCTTTTTTCCCGTTCCCAACACGCCTATTCCCCTTTCCACCAGCAGCAGGCCTTTTTCCACTCATTTTGGTGGTTAACTAATTCACAACTCTGGAGTTGTTTGCACAAAAAAACAATGGATGGTAACCGAGCAGAGCTGAGTGGCCAAACTGTGGTATTAGGCCAAAACTATTGGCTGGGCTAGATGCAGAAAAAAATTATTTTTAATTTGCAACCTGATGGAGGTCAGTATAGATGGACTAATAGACCAAGTCCCACACACTGCTAGAAGCCCAAATATTTTTTCAGAGCTAGATGCAGAAAAAAATTATTTTTAATTTGCAACCTGATGGAGGTCAGTATAGATGGACTAATAGACCAAGTCCCACACACTGCTAGAAGCCCAAATATTTTTTCAGAGCTAGATGCAGAAAAAAAATATTTTTAATTTGCAACCTGATGGAGGTCAGTATAGATGGACTAATAGAACAAGTCCCACACGCTGCTAGAAGCCCAAATATTTTTTCAGAGATAAATGAAGAAAAAAATTATTTTTAATTTGCAACCTGATGGAGGTCAGTATAGATGGACTAATAGACCAAGTCCCACACACTGCTAGAAGCCCAAATATTTTTTCAGAGCTAGATGCAGAAAAAAATTATTTTTAATTTGCAACCTGATGGAGGTCAGTATAGATGGACTAATAGACCAAGTCCCACACACTGCTAGAAGCCCAAATATTTTTTCAGAGCTAGATGCAGAAAAAAATTATTTTTAATTTGCAACCTGATGGAGGTCAGTATAGATGGACTAATAGAACAAGTCCCACACGCTGCAAGAAGCCCAAATATTTTTTCAGAGATAAATGAAGAAAAAAATTATTTTTAATTTGCAACCTGATGGAGGTCAGTATAGATGGACTAATAGACCAAGTCCCACACACTGCTAGAAGCCCAAATATTTTTTCAGAGCTAGATGCAGAAAAAAATTATTTTTAATTTGCAACCTGATGGAGGTCAGTATAGATGGACTAATAGACCAAGTACCACACACTGCTAGAAGCCCAAATATTTTTTCAGAGCTAGATGCAGAAAAAAATTATTTTTAATTTGCAACCTGATGGAGGTCAGTATAGATGGACTAATAGAGCAAGTCCCACACACCGCTAGAAGCCCAAATATTTTTTCAGAGCTAGATGCAGAAATTTTTTTTATTCAATTTGCAACCTGATGGAGGTCAGTATAGATGGACTAATAGACCAAGTCCCACACACTGCTAGAAGCCCAAATATTTTTTCAGAGCTAGATGCAGAAAAAAATTATTTTTAATTTGCAACCTGATGGAGGTCAGTATAGATGGACTAATAGACCAAGTCCCACACACCGCTAGAAGCCCAAATATTTTTTCAGAGCTAGATGCAGAAATTTTTTTTATTCAATTTGCAACCTGATGGAGGTCAGTATAGATGGACTAATAGACCAAGTCCCACACACTGCTAGAAGCCCAAATATTTTTTCAGAGCTAGATGCAGAAAATTTTTTTATTCAATTTGCAACCTGATGGAGGTCAGTATAGATGGACTAATAGACCAAGTCCCACACACTGCTAGAAGCCCAAATATTTTTTCAGAGCTAGATGCAGAAAAAAAATATTTTTAATTTGCAACCTGATGGAGGTCAGTATAGATGGACTAATAGACCAAGTCCCACACACTGCTAGAAGCCCAAATATTTTTTCAGAGCTAGATGCAGAAAAAAAATATTTTTAATTTGCAACCTGATGGAGGTCAGTATAGATGGACTAATAGAACAAGTCCCACACGCTGCTAGAAGCCCAAATATTTTTTCAGCGATAAATGAAGAAAAAAATTATTTTTAATTTGCAACCTGATGGAGGTCAGTATAGATGGACTAATAGACCAAGTCCCACACACTGCTAGAAGCCCAAATATTTTTTCAGAGCTAGATGCAGAAAAAAATTATTTTTAATTTGCAACCTGATGGAGGTCAGTATAGATGGACTAATAGACCAAGTCCCACACACTGCTAGAAGCCCAAATATTTTTTCAGAGCTAGATGCAGAAAAAAATTATTTTTAATTTGCAACCTGATGGAGGTCAGTATAGATGGACAAATAGAACAAGTCCCACACGCTGCTAGAAGCCCAAATATTTTTTCAGAGATAAATGAAGAAAAAAATTATTTTTAATTTGCAACCTGATGGAGGTCAGTATAGATGGACTAATAGACCAAGTCCCACACACTGCTAGAAGCCCAAATATTTTTTCAGAGCTAGATGCAGAAAAAAATTATTTTTAATTTGCAACCTGATGGAGGTCAGTATAGATGGACTAATAGACCAAGTCCCACACACTGCTAGAAGCCCAAATATTTTTTCAGAGCTAGATGCAGAAAAAAATTAAATTCAGTTTGCAACCTGATGGAGGTCAGTATAGATGGACTAATAGAATGATGCTATGCCCAAAAGATTTTACTTCACTAGGTGCAGTAAAAAAATTGGTATTCTATACACAGGTGGTATATCTTGCAACACAGATAGGCTACTCCACTGACTAACACACTCTGCAATAGGCCAAAAAGGATTAGCTTTGCTAGATTCAGCCAAATGCTGTGAAAAAAACTTGCACAGCACTGGCACAGACCTGCCTGGCAAAAACTGATAGGAACTGATGTAACCTAGTCCTGAAAAGGACTCCAATTACAATTAGTCTTTACTCCCACAATCTATCTATTTAAGAGCACAGACCTGCCTGATAAAAGTCGTAGGAAATGCTGTAACCTAGTCCTTAAAAGGACTGCAATCACAACTATTCCCTACTCCCAAGCTATCTGTATATTTGTGCGAAAATTGGCTTGAAATTAACAAGGTATAGCGCACACAGCAACAGCGGTGCCGTCTAACACGCAGCTGCAGCAGTGAGAAAATGGTGGCGACGGGGAAAATGGCTTGGTCTTATAGGGCAAGGACATGTGACATACACTGCCAATCACACATGCCCTTGCTTGTGTGAAAAAAAGCACTTCGCTCCGTGTGTGCGCTGCTGATAGGCTGACAGATTGCACCTCCCCACTGCAAATGCGGGAAAGAGAAAAAAAAATGGAGATCTTCATTGTTCCTGCAGAGATCCATCCCCTGCCCCTCCCCCCGCCCCGCTGTACACTCAAACTGCGTATTAACATTAATTTTCATCATTACTGAGAAAAAATCCAGTTATGATTTTGGTGCACGAACAGTTATCGAACATAACCTCGAACAGCCGAATTTTTCTCAAATTGTTCGTGTTCGCCGACCGGCTCGAACACCGCCCAAAACAGCTCGAATTTGAGATTGGCGAACAGTTCGAGTAGAACAACGCTCATCTCTAGTGATGAGCGAGCACTAAAATGCTCGGGTACTCGTTGCTCGGGTCGAGCAAATTGGAATGCCCAAAGTAAGTCTATGGGAAACTCAAGCATTTTTCCGGCGGCTCCCCCCGGTGGTCTGCAGAGGGCCTAAAAATTGCCCAAATCGACGGGAACAGTGCTCAAATGACATGGGAACAGCATGGGGAAGACCCCTGGAAGCATTTGTGACTCCCAGGTCACTGCTGTCAACAATGTTGTCAGAGGTATTACGCCACTTTTACGAACTCCTTATCTGGCCATGTGGTATGTGACACATCATCAGACACATGCATACAATGCTGAAAAGACATGGGAACAGCATGGGTAAGACCCCTGGAAGCATCTCTGACTCCCAAGTCATTGTATAAAAGTGTGCCCACCATAAGTGATCCTTGGCGCATGCGAAGATGCCTCCCACCATGCACCTGTTGTTGCAGACTTGCAGAAATCACCATCCACATCCTTGTCCCAGTGCAGAGTTCAGTTGGCCCTACCCCATTCCTTGGAATGCAAGCGCAAGTATGCAGCCAACCAGACAGGCTTCAATACTATACTGCCAAGTTTTTGACAGCTGCTTGCACTTGAAATGTGGCCTTTTAGCCTTGTGGAGGCGGAAGCTGTCCATAACCTCATGGCGGCGGCAGCAGGGTGTCCATACTCGGTTCCCAGCCACCACTATTTCTCAAGGTGTCTTCTCCACCTTCCATAAGCACGGGTCCCAGAACATTACCCGTGCCCTCCCCAAGGCACTTACATGCACTGGGAAGGACGGCCTACCCACAAACACGTGGACAGGTGAATGTGGCCATGGATGGTACAGAGCCAGTCGACATTAAAAATGCAGCCATAGAGTGTCTGGGAACCTTCCCACACACTTTTCTTAGCCAGGGCTACTTCTCGGCAGAGTTGGACGGGCCCACCAGAGAACTGAACACTCTTCAACTGGGCCCTGGCTTCTCCTTCAGGAGAGTTAATGGTGCCGAATGAGGCCATGATGATGATAGAGGCCACCATTTGCTTAGTTTTCTGCTACTTGGAATGCAAGCGCAAGTATGCAACCAGGCACCCACCCACCCAATGGCTGCAATACTATACTGCCAAATTTTGATAGCGACTTGCACTTGAAATGTGGTCTTTTAGGCTCGTGGAGGCGGAAGCTGTCCACAACCTTATGGCAGCGGCCGGGTGTCCATACTTGGTCCCCAGCCGCTACTATTTGTCCCGGTGTCATCTCCGCCTTCCTCAAGCACGGGTCCTACAACATTACCCGTGCCCTCCTCAGTGCACTTACTGGGAAGGACCGCCTAACCACAAACACATGGACAAGGGACTGTGGCCACGGATGGTACGGAGCCAGTCTACAGCTTGTCAGTGAAAGTTGTATTTTACCACAGCCATATTTTTTAGCTCGGTGAAAGGACTGACTTTTGGGAAACCGTATCTACTCCAGGAGTCATTTCTCCCAGGAAGTCCTCTAATGCAGCTTGACACATAAGCAATTGCAGCAGCCCGTCCAACATCAGCTCACACTTGTCGGTGGTGCTTCGACACACAAACATCTTTCTTTGCCCTTTAATTTCATGACTACAGAGTTGGGCAATGGCCTGATCTGCAATGCGGTTTCAGAAATAACATGCAATTAAGCACGTTCAATCCACATTAAAAAAAAAGCAGCCATAGCGTGTCCGGGAACCTTCCTACACACTTTTCTTAGCCAGGGCTGCTTCATTGCAGGGTTGGACGGGCCCACCAGAGAACTGGAGACTCCTCCGGTGGGCCCTGGCTTCTCCTTCAGGAGAGTTCATAGTGCCGACGTGAGGCCATGATGATAATAGAGGCCATCTGCTTAGTTTTCTGTTACTTAGAATGCAAGCGCAAGTATGCAGCCAGCCAACCACCCACCCACCCACAGGCTGCAATATTAAACTGCCAGATTTCTGGGCAGCTGCTTGCACTTGAAATGTGGCCTTTTAGGCTCATGGAGATGAAAGCTTTTCACAACCTCATGGCGGCGGCCGTGTGTCCATATTCGGTCCCCAGCCACCACTATTTCTTCCGATATCATCTCCGCCTTTCACAAGCATGGGTCCCACAACATTACCCGTGCCCTCCCCAGTGCACTTACTGGGAAGGACCGCCAAACTACAAACACGTGGACAAGTGAATGTGACCAGGGACGGTACGGAGCCAGTCCACAGCTTGACAGTTGTATTTTACCACAGCCATATTTTTAAGCTTTGTGAAAGGACTGATTTTTGGGAAATCATATCTACCCCAACTATCATTTCTCCCAGGAAATCCTATAATGCAGCTTGGCGCATAAGTAATGGCAGCAGCCCATCCAACATCAGCTCGCACTTGTCGGTGGTGCTTCGACACACAAACATCTTTCTTTGCCCTTTAATTTCATGACTACAGAGTTGGGCAATGGCCTGATCTGCAATACGGTTTCAGAAATAGCATGCAATTAAGTAATCCACATTAAAAAAAACAGCCATAGCGTGTCCGGGAACCTTCCCACACACTTTTCTTAGCCAGGACTGCTTCATGGCAGGGTTGGACGGTCCCATCAGAAAATCGTCAGGTGGGCCTTGGCTTCTCCATCAGGAGAGTTCATGATAGCGCAACTTTGCAGCAGCTATGGGGCTCTTAAGCAGGGGAGAAAGGTGAGCTCTCCGAATCAAAACCTCTGGTGGGCCCAATGTTTTTCAGTTTGAAATTGCTTCTCAGCGGGAGTTGTATTTCACCACAGCCATATTCTTTAGCTCAGTGAAAGGAATGGCATAGAGGGAACCATATCTACTCCTGCTGTCATTTCTCCGTCGCCAGGTTCTGCCTATTGTCACACACGACCATGCCTGGCTGCATGCTTAGCGGTGAGAGCCACAGATCAGGCTGCTGTATTACAGCTTTCAACAACTCTGCAGCGGTGGACGGTTTGTCAGCTAAGCATTAAGCATGTAATCTTCAGCACAGCCTGTTGCCACTTGGCCAAGGCAGTTCTGCAGTGCTTTCAGCTTGTGACTGATGTAGTCATTTCGGAGACGGAGGCCGAACTGGAGGAGGAGGTGTAGGAGCTGAACAATGTGATTACATTGAGGTTACACTGGCGAGTCTGGTTTTTATACTAAACAAATATCCTACTGTGTTTTAATTTTTTTTTTTTTTTTTTACGTTTTTTTTAAGACAAATGCATTCACAGGAAAATTATATTTTAACAATTTACAACCTTATCTGGCCATGTGGTGTGTGACACATCATTAGACACATCCTGCATCATTTATGATGGAGGGATTCTGAAAGTCACAAAGCCTATTTTTTTAGGGTCATCAGGCTGCCCTTACTATTCTTAAAGGGCTAGCATTCGGCCCTCACTATTGTTAGAGAGCCATCAGCCAGCTATGCTTTGTTGTTCCCATTATTAACGAGTGGGTCTCCTATACTGTCATTGCGTATGCAGTGACTGCAAGGGATGCCAAAAATTTGGATGCAACCCAATACCTCTTTGAAGAGACATAGAGAAGGGTTTCAATATAAAAAATGTTCCCATTATAAAGAATCTGGTCTCCTATAGTTGTATTGCCCATGCTGTGACTGCAAGGGTTGTTAAAATTTGGGATAACTCCACTAATAATTTAAAGACACATAGAGATGGGCCACAGTAATGAGTACAACATGTTCCCATTAGAAAGGAGAGGGTCTGTTATACAGTTATAAGGTATGTAGTGAGTCCAATGGCTGCCAAAATTTGGGAAAAACCCCAATAACAAATTAAAGACACACAGAGCAGGGCCACAGTAATGACATGTTTCATTTAGAAAGGAGCGGGTCTGCTGTACAGTTATAGGGTATGAATTGAGTCCAATGTCTGACAAAATTAAGGAAAAACCCCACTAACAATTTTAAGACACATAAAGCTGGGGCCACATTAACGAGTATTACATTTTCCCATTAGAAAGGAGAGGGTCTGCTATTCAGTTATAGGGTATGCAGTGAGTCCAACGACTGACAAAATGTAGGAAAAACTCGACTAACAATTTAAAAACACATAGAGCTGGGCCACAGTAATGACATATTCCCATTAGAAAGGAGAGGTTCTCCCATACTGTTTGCCTATGTGACTGCAGTGGCTGTCAAAAATTTGGATTCACTCCAATGCACTTTCCAAGAGACGTAGACGTCGGAGGGCCTCCTGAAAACAATGTTCCCATTATTAGGAAGTGGGTCTCCCAAAGTGTTTGCCTATGCAGTGAAGAAATGGCTGCCAAAAATTTGGAGGAACTCCAATGCCCTTTCCAAGAGACATAGAGGTCAGAGAGCCTCCCAAAAACAGTGTTCCCATTATTAGGAAGTGGGTCCCCCATACTGTTTGCCTATGCAGTGAAGCAACGGCTGCCAAAATTTAGAGGAACTCCAATGCCATTTGCAAGAGACGTAGATATGTTGATATGGTACATATGGTGGTGATATAGTGGTGGAGGATGAGGATGCGGAGAAGGCGGAGGACAAGAGCAAATAGACAAAATCAGGAATCTTATACCCATGTCTGGGTGAGAACACAGAGGTGCATGGAAAAAGAGTTATACCTCCCCAAAAAAGACACTCTATTTGAGTTTATGTTGCACTGCTATCATTCGGTGGTGTTGAGAAGTCTGCCCCAATCCAGCCCTTGTTCATTTTAATAAGTGTCAGCCTGTCAGCATTTTCAGTTGACAGGCGGTTGCGCCTTTCGGTTATTATTCCACTGGCGGCACTAAAAACCCGCTCTGACAAAACGCTAGCGGCAGGGCAGGACCTCCAAGGCGTAGAGAGCCAGTTCATGCCACGTGTCCAGCTTGGATACCCAATAATTATAAGGCACAGAGGAATCATGGAGGACGTTAGTACGGTTGTCAAGGTACTCCCTCACCATCTTCCAAAACTTTGTACTCCTTGTGATCTCGCACCTCGCATCTCAGGGCCTGTCCGATGGAGGGGTCTGAGAAAATTGCCCCAGAATTTTGACAGTGTTCCCCTGCGTCTGTTAGATTGCATTTGGGTCTCTCTCGCCTGCACTCTTGGTTGTACAACGAACTGTGACCTCTACCGCCAGCGTTTTCAGATGGGAATTTTTTTTAATAATTCCACAATAAGGGCCTTCTCGTACTGAACCATTTTATTAGGCCTGTTCAGCAAAGGAATAAAAGATATAAAGTTCTCCCTGTAGTGTGGGTCTAGAAGCATCACCAACCAGTAATGACTGTCACTCAAAATTTGGACAATGCAAGGGTCACGGGAAAGGCAGGACGACTGTCCATGCTCTCCTCCTTATCCTCCTCCTCTTCCTCCTTCTCCCTGTCCTCAGGCCATCCACGCTGAACAGACGGTATGGCAGTTGTGCAGGCAATAAAGTCTAGCGCAGTAAACTAGGTCCTGTTCCTTCTCCTCCTCTTCCTCATTGTCATCCAATCCACATTGGGATGAGATGAGGCTGGGCTGTGTGTAATCACCCTGTATAGTTCCTTGCTCCATCTCATCGTGCTCTGCCTGCAAGGCATCCTCTTTATTTGAGAGCAGAGAGCGTTTCAGAAGACAGAGAAGCGAGATGGTGACACTAATTATGGCGTCATCGCCGCTCACCATCTTGGTGGAGTCCTCAAAATTTTGGAGGATGGTACATATGTCTGACATCCATGTCCACTCCTGAGGACTAAAATGGACACACAGGCAGAGTACTTTGACAAGCAGATCCGACAGATACAGGTAAATTTTGAGAAATCGCTGAACCACAACTACTTCCTTTGGAAGTGCATTGAGCTGTAGGGTGCATTGCTGCAAACGGGGAAAAAAAAAAAAAACTCTTTAAATCTTCCTTAGCGAGTGTGAACGAGCTGAGTGTAACTGGAGTGTAAGTGCAAACAAAAGTAAGTGTGTGACTTGTTTTTCAGTGACTTTAGATTCAGGGAGTTTGGAAGGGAGGAATTTGGACCGAATTGCTGTCTGTATTTTATTAATTCTTTACACGTCTTTTTACTTGACTTGTCTAGTTCAATCCCCATAAGGAAATGAGCTCCATTATTTGCATTGCTATCCAGTGTACATCTTGCCACATGTATGCATTCCTTGAACAGCCAGTTGTGGTTGCTTACTGCTGCGCGAGATGTGTGCACGTTGTGCGTTTGGAAGCCAAGGTACTGGATCTAAATGAGCAGCTTGCAACACTGAGATCCATTGACAATATGGAAAGGAGTCTGCTGCTGACTGAACAGCTGCTCACTGGGGTAGATGTGGGGGAGGGTGGTAGTAGGGAGCTGCAGGACAGTGAGGCCGCTAGTTGGGTGACAGTTAGAAGGGGGGGTAGAGGGAAGAGTGCCAGGGAGGCCAGTCCTGATCTGGCACACCCCAATAAGTTTGCAAAGTTGGCAGATGAGGGGGGAGACGGTACAGGGGTTGCACTGCTGCAGCAAGGCATGTCCCCTGAAAGCCGGAGGAGTGTCAGCTCCAGTAAGGAGGGAAATAGGAGAGCAGGGCAGGTCAGACAGGTGCTGGTAGTGGGGGACTCAGTTATTAGGGGTACAGATAGGGCAATCTGTGACAAAGACAGGGATCGTCGAACAGTGTGCTGCCTACCTGGCGCTCGAGTCCGGCACATCGCTGATCGGGTTGACAGATTACTGGAAGGGGCTAGTGAGGACCCAGCGATCATGGTGCACATTGGCACAAATGAAAAAGTTAGAGGTAGGTGGAAGGTCCTTAAAGATGATTTCAGGGAATTAGGCTGCAAGCTGAAAGCAAGGACCTCCAAGGTGGTATTCTCTGAAACACTACCGGTACCACGTGCCATGCCAGAGAGGCAACGGGAGATTAGGGAAATAAATAAGTGTCTCAAGAACTGGTGTAGGAAGGAGGGATTTGGGTTCCTGGAGAACTGGGCCGACTTCTCAGTTGGCTACAGACTCTACACTAGGGACCGGCAGCACCTCAATGGGGAGGGTGCAGCTGTGCTGGGGGAGAAAATGGCTAGAAGGTTGGAGGAGTGTTTAAACTAGGGATTGGGGGGGAGGGTATTCATTTTATTGGTCGGGAAGATAGTGCAGATAGTGACCTGGGCACAGATTATGAAATTGAAGGTGGGGTTAGAACAGTCAATAAAGTAAGATGGAATAAAGGTATAGAGAGATACATAAATTGCATGTACACTAATGCCAGAAGCCTCACCAACAAAATGGAGGAATTAGAATTAATTTTGTTGGAAAATAATTATGACATGGTAGGGATATCTGAGACGTGGCTGGATGAGAGCCATGACTGGGCAGTTAATTTACAGGGCAATAGTCTGTTCAGAAATGATGGTACAAACAAGCGAGGGGGGGTGTGTGTTTATATGTAAAATCATCCTTAAAACCCATCTTGCGGGAGGATATATGTGAATCTAATGAAAATGTAGAGTCCCTGTGGGTGGAGATAAGGGGAGGGGGAAAAAATAATAAATTACTGATAGGGAGATAGCGGAGAATATCCTCGTAAAGCAAATAGATGAAGCAGCGACTCAAGGAGAAGTCATTATTATGGGGGACTTCAACTACCCTGAAATACATTGGGGGACAGAAACCTGTAGTTCAAGCAAAGGTAATGGGTTTTTGACAACTATGAGAGACAATTACCTTTCACAACTGGTTCAGGACCCAACCAGAAGGGGGGCACTGCTAGACCTAATATTAACCAATAGGCCAGACCGCATATCAAATATACGAGTTGGGGGTCACTTTGGTAATAGAGATCACAAAATAATACGTTTTCATGTAACCTTTAATAAGATGTGTAGTAGAGGAGTTACAAGGACACTAAACTTCAGGAAGGCAAATTTCCAACAGTTGAGAGATGATCTTAGTGCAATAAACTGGGACGATATCCTGAAACATAAAGCTACACAAAGCAAATGGGAGACATTTATTAGTATCCTGAATAGGACCTGTGCACAATATATACCCTATGGGAATAAACATGCTAGAAATAGGAGGAAACCACTATGGCTAAATAGAGCAGTAAGGGGCGCAATAAGTGACAAAAAGAAAGCATTTAGAGAACTAAAGCAAGTAGGTAGTGATGAGGCATTAAATAAATATAGAAAATTAAGTAAATTCTCTAAAAACAAATCAAGGCAGCACAGATTGAGGCAGAAAGAATCATTGCCAGATAAAGTAAAAATAATCCCAAAATATTCTTTAACTACATAAATAGTAAGAAACTAAAAATTATAGTGTTGGCCCCCTTAAAAATAGTCTGGGTAAAATGGTAGATGAGGATGAGGAAAAAGCCAATATGCTAAATGATTTTTTTTCAACCGTATTTACACAAGAAAATCGCATGACAGAAAACATGATTAGTGATAAGAAAAATTCTCCATTAAATGTCACTTGCTTAACCCAGCAGGAATTACGGCGGAGTCTAAAAGTCACTAAAGTTGACAAATCCCCAGGCCCGGATGGGATACACCCGCGAGTACTGCAGGAATTAAGTAACGTCATAGATAGACCATTATTTTTAATCTTTAAAGATTCCATAATAACAGGGTCTGTACCACACGACTGGCGTATAGCAAATGTGGTGAAAATTTTCAAAAAGGGGACAAAAACTGAACTTGGAAATTATAGGCCAGTAAGCTTAACCTCTACTGTGGGTAAAATCCTGGAGGGTTTCCTAAGAGATGTTATACTAGAGTATCTGAATTAGAATAACCTCATGACCCAATATCAACATAGGTTTACGAGGGACCATTCCTGTCAAACTAATCTGATCAGTTTTTATGAGGAGGCAAGTTCTGGACTGGACCAAGGAAATGCAGTGGATGTTGTATATATGGACTTTTCAAAAGCTTTTGATACGGTTCCACACAAAAGGTTGATACATAAAATGAGAACAATGGGGATAGGGGAAAATATATGTTTGTGGGTTAAGAATTGGTTCAGTGATAGGAAACAAAGGGTGGTTATTAATGGAAAACACTCAGACTGGGTCTCAGTTAACAGTGGGGTACCACAGGGGTCAGTATTGGGCCCCCTTCTTTTTAACATATTTATTAATGACCTTGTAGGGGGCATACAAAGTAATATTTCAATATTTGCAGATGACACTAAACTCTACAGGGTAATCAATACAGTGGAGGACAATTTTATATTACAGGAGGATCTATGTAAACTAGAAGCTTGGGCTGATGAATGGCAAATGAGCTTTAATGGGGATAAATGTAAGGTAATGCACTTGGGCAGAGGAAATAAAATGTATAAGTATATGCTTCATTGTAAAACACTGGGCAAAACTGTAACTGAAAAAGACCTGGGTGTATTGGTGGACGACAAGCTCACGTTTAGTGGCCAGTGTCAGGCAGCTGCTGCAAAGGCAAATAAAATAATGGGATGCATTAAAACAGGCATAGATGCTCATGAGGAGAACATAATTTTACCTCTATACAAGTCATTAGTGTGACCACACTTAGAATACTGTGTACAGTTCTGGTCTCCGGTGTATAAGAAAGACATAGCTGAACTAGAGAGGGTGCAGAGAACAGCAACCAAGGTTATTAGAGGACTGGAGGGTCTGCAATACCAAGACAGGTTATTACACTTGGGCTTATTTACTGTGGAAAAAAGAAGGCTTAGGGGTGATCTCATTACTATGTACAAGTATATGAGGGGACAGTACAAAGACCTGTCTACTGATCTTTTTACTCTGAGGCCAGAGACAGGGACAAGGGGGCATCTTCTACGTCTGGAAGAAAGAAAGTTTAATCATAATCAAAGACGGGGATTCTTTACTGTAAGAGCAGTGAGACTATGGAACTCTGCCGCATGATGTTGTAATGAGTGATTCACTATTAAAATTTAAGAAGGGCATGGATGCCTTTCTTGAAATGTAAAATATTACAGGTTATATATACTAGATTCCTTGATAGGGCGTTGATCCAGGGAACTAGTCTGATTGTCGTATGGAGTCGGGAAGGAATTTTTTCCCCAATGTGGAGCTTAGCGTTTACCACATGTTTTTTTTTTGCCTTCCTCTGGATCAACATATTAGGCTATGGGTTGAACTAGATGGACTTAGTCTTCCTTCAACCTTAAAAACTATGTTACTATGTTACAAGGTTAAGCACATGGGCCAGGCATGGTACGTGTGTGAGCTCGCCTCACCTCAGATCTGCCACCAGATTCCGGCCATTGTCACACAGGACCATGCCTGGCTGTAGGTCAGAGGTGTCAGCCACAGATCTGCCTGCTATTTTAGAGTTGTCCACAACTTTTCAACATTGTGCGGTTTTTCACCTAAGAATATTAGCTACAGCATAGCCTGTTGCCGCTTGGCTGAGGCAGTGCTGCAGTGCTTCCAGCTTGTGACTGATGTGGTCATTTCGGAGATGGAGGCTGAAGAGGAGGAGGAGGATGAGGTGCAGGAGCTGTAGAATGTGGGGGCAATCCTGATTGACCCAGGGCCCGCAATCCTTGGTGTCGGGATGACGTGTTCTGTCCCAAAGTCCAACTGGGTCCTGGTCCTGACTTCCACTATGTTAACCCAGTGTGCCGTCAACTAGAGTTACTGTCCCTGCCCACAAGCACTTGTCCACGTGTCCATGGTTAGGTGGACTTTCCCAGTAACTGCATTGTTGACAGCACGGCTATTGTTGTGGGACACGTGATTGTGTAATGCGGGGACGACACACGGGGAGAAATAGTGGCGGCTGGGGACCAAGTACCGAGGGATGGCCGCCGCCATCAGGTTGCGGATAGCTTCCATCTCCATGAGCCTAAAAGGCAACATTTCGAGTGCAAGCATTCTCAGAATGTGGGAATTTAATAGTGTGACCTGTGGGGTGTTAGCTGCTTATTTGCGTTTGCGTTCAGAGGACTGGGGTTGGGACATGAACGTGCTTGCTGATGGTGCTAGTTGAGAGTGTTCAATGACAGGTGCAGGGCGGGAGGCATCTTGGCATGCGCCATGGACAAGGGATTGGCGTGCACGCACAACAGCGGAGCAAGCAGTGGTGTCATCCACAGACACTGTTGCTGGACCCTGGGGTTTGGCCCACAAAGTCGGGTGCTTTGCTGCCATGTGCCTAATCATGCTGGTGGTGGTCAGGCTGCTAGTTTTGCTACCCCTGCTGATGCTTGCCTGGCAGGTGGTGCAAATGGCCTTTTTGGGGTTATCGGCAGAGTCTTTAAAAGACAACCAGATTCGGGAAGACCTAACAGTTGTAATGTCAACTTCCGTCATGTTGGCGTTACGAGGAACGATTTCCTGCCTTCTGTCTGCAGCCACCACACTGCTTCTTCCTGCCTGTTGGGGTGCTCTGCCTCCCTCCCTCTGTGTGCTGCTGTCCTCGCTCTGTGTGTCCCCCTGCCATGTTGGGTCAGTTACTATATCATCCACCACCCCATCTTCCACTTAAGCACCTTGGTCCTCCTCCTGACTTTCTGGCAATTGTGTCACATCATCATCCACCTCTTGTGGCATTTTCCCACCGTCACCTGCTCAAATATTTGGGCATCTCTACATGTGATCTCCTCTTGTCCCGCTTCAAGTGGACCGGACGAGAAGCCCAAATCTATAAATGGAAAAGTGAACAGCTCTTCGGAGTGCCCAAGTGTGGGATCAGTTGTGTCCAGGCACTTGGCATGGTGGGAGGAAGGCAGATCAGCGTGAGGAATATGCAGTCCAGACTCACGGCTACTGAGACTTGACTGTGTGGAAGACAGGGTGGTGGTGGTGTTGGCTAAGTGACTTGAAGCATTATCTGCTATCCAACCAATAACCTTTTCACACTGCTCTGTGTTCAATAGTGGTGTTCTGCGGTCCCCTATTAATTGGGACAGGAATGTCAAGCGAGAAGATGTGGGTGTTTGTTGTGGCACAATTTCAGCTTACCCACAGCCTCGTCCTCTGCATGCACCATCACCATCACGTCCACTTCCCCTTCCTTGCCATGTGCCTTGCCCATTTTAAAAGTAGGACAATATTTTCCATGTTCACTACAAGTGGCTGGATTTGAACCACAGTGATATGTGATATGTGTGACGGAAAACCACAGTTTTAAATACCTGGCCTGTAGTTTAATATTTTTCACAGCAACCTGGTGTCAATAACTTCACTGACACACTGCAACAAAATTTAAATGGAGGCCAGAAATGGCTGAATTTGGAGTGAACTTATATGTGATACATGTGATGGAAAACCACAGTTTTAAAGAGCTGGCCTGTAGGTTACTATTTTTTACAGCGACCTTGTGTCAATTTCTTTACTAAAACACTGCAACAAAATTTAAATGGAGGCCAATATTTTCCACATTCACTACAAATTTCTGGATTTTTATCGCTGTAATATGGAAAGAATCTAGCTGTATTCTGCAGTGGCAACAAGCATATGGAGTTGAAAAAGGGTGTTCTTTGGATTGCTTTTTAAGCAAATAATCAGGATTAAGATCAAACAAATAATTATCCCT
Source organism: Phyllobates terribilis (assembly GCF_046119375.1). Lineage (NCBI taxonomy): Eukaryota > Metazoa > Chordata > Amphibia > Anura > Dendrobatidae > Phyllobates > Phyllobates terribilis. Next base: position 367,327,419 of record NW_027362762.1, on the reverse strand, counting down.
GGCCCCTGATACCTGGGGCTATATCTTAAAATATCTGTAACAGCAGCAGCAGCAGCAGACAGCACTGGAATAGACCCTCTTGTGCTGTATTATACACTGCAGTCTGCCACATACACTGCCTGCTTGCCTAGCTCTGATATATATATTTATATATATATATATATGTTGTCGAATACCTAGACTAACAGGAAGTTCAATGGACCCTCTTGCTATATGCACTGCAGTCTGCCACAAACACTGTCTGCCTAGCTCTGATATATATATATATATATATATATATATATTTATATGCTGTGGAATACCTAGACTAACAGGGCGTTCAATGGACCCTCTTGCTATATGCATTGCAGTCTGCCACATGCATTGCCTGCCTGCATAACTCCTGCTGTCACCACTGAATACATACAGCTGGATTAGTCCTCAGAAGGACTGTTATTTCAGATGGATATATATAGATATTGTGGTATACCTACACCAACTAATAAACAAGCAAATCACTCCCTAGCTCAGCAGCATATCTCCCTACACTGCCTGTTTCTGGGGTAGACTGTGACGCGCATGGCGGCGCCCGGTCTTATATAGACCTGATGACGCTGTGCGGCCAGCCAATCACTGTAATGCCAAAACCAACATGGCTATGGCATTACAGTGTGTGACAGGCAATCCCTGCATGTTCATTGGCTCTCTAAAGAGCGCCAAACATGCAGGGAAGGGACCCGAGCTCCTGCCCGGGCAACCAGGAAATACTCACCGAGCGCCGAGAATCTCGAGCAGTACCGTACCGAGTAGTGGCGAGCACGTTCGCTCATCACTAATAGTAACACTACATCTGTGATTTTAAACTATGAAAAATCATAACTGGAGACAGCACCTAGTATAGCAACTTCTCTTTCTGTGAGAAGCATTCCTCAGTTATGTCCCAATTGTCTTTTAGCTGCCTCTAACAGGTGAGAGTAGATTCCTTGAAAGGTATAAGTAGCTATGAAAAGAACCTGTGGAGATGTCAGTGTTCTTGAGAAGCTCTACTGATTTATGTGTTGAAGCCATGGTCTGAGGACATAGCTCTTAATAAAGAACTCTGATTGTAGGCAGTCTGTCCAGTCACGTTCCCCAGAGGCAATGTTTGGTTTATGAGGTGCCAAGCTCAACAAATTTTGGTGGGACACTGATGTGGTCGATGTCCCCTTTCTTTTTGACAGACCCCTCTAAATATCAAAATATATCTTGCCAAATTTATGTTGTGGCATACCAAGTTCCAAAAAGTTTGTGTCTTTCAGTTCTACTAAAAAATAAATATAACTGCAGAGTTTTTTTTTTTGTTATTGAAGCTTATGTGAGAAGCTAAATTTGAAAAATTATAATATATGCAGGATAGATATAAAATTAAGAGCCACAATGGTATGATTTAGAAAAAAAACACTTATATTCTCAATTATATAGTAATAATATCTAAATAACGTATTATTAAATTATTATTATTATATGTAAAAATCTATTATCTCAATATTGGCCAATAAATATGTCAAATCATATTGGTGTCTTTTTTGATGTCTTGAATTTCAAGAAAAATAAGCATGAAAGAATTCATATTCTAAGACTCACCATCCTCCTACCATTGCTTATTATTATTATTATTATCACTGGAAAATGAAAAATGGAAATGCATATAGATCAACTACATTATGATTCATGGAAGGAAAAGGGTAGACATGAAATGTACTTTTTCTATTAGATTGTCGTATACAAAATTCAAGGTCTTTGATTTGTTTAGATTTTTTTTTTCATTTCATGCTATGTTAATACTAATTCATATGATAAATAATCAGCCAAACATTCCAAGCTATTAAAGGATGCAAATTAAAGGAACTCAATTCAATTTGTGGCTTCAAAGTTGTAAATAGCACAAGATAAACATACATCAGGCTTAATAGTGTTCTCTCCAATTAAGCTATTTATAGACTTATTTCTGTCTATGATGTGACAGTAAAAAGAAAATAGATGTCTTTATATCAGTCTTAAGTGACACAAATTAGATAAACTAAACAATATATTTAAGGACTTTGCTGCCACATTACAATTACTGATCCTTAATAAAAAAAAAAAAATTCTGCAAAAACGATTGTAACATTTGCAGAAAGATCAGAAATGAATATATATGGTAGGCAATATAAAATGGATATTTATTCATTTTTACACAACACAGAGTCATTCAAGGGTACTGGTGAAAATAAATTGGCACCAAAATTACAAATGCTTTGCAAATTTTCAGGGGCTAACCATTAGATCCTAAATTACCTTTACAAGAAAATAACTTAAAGGGGTTTTCCACTTCATAAAAATTGAACCCCAAACACCATATAGCATAACAAACAGAGCAGTTACTCACCCTCCCCAGGTCCTGAGCCAATGCTCTTCTGCTGTTCCAATCTCTGTGATTTGATTGCAATGGTGATGTCAAATTTACAATGTGCATCACTGCTTCAGCCAAAACACTGAGATCCAATCATCAGGAGAGTGAGTATCTGCTCTGATTGCTTTGCTATGTCTAAAAAAGTGCTAAGGGTCCGCATTAGAGATGAGCGTTGTTCTACTCGAACTGTTCGCCAATCTCAAATTCGAGCTGTTTTGGGCGGTGTTCGAGCCGGTCGGCGAACACGAACAATTTGAGAAAAATTCGGCTGTTCGAGGTTATGTTCGATAACTGTTCGTGCACCAAAATCATAACTGGATTTTTTCTCAGTAATGATGAAAATTAATGTTAATACGCAGTTTGAGTGTACAGCGGGGCGGGGGGAGGGGCAGGGGATGGATCTCTGCAGGAACAATGAAGATCTCCATTTTTTTTTCTCTTTCCCCATTTGCAGTGGGGAGGTGCAATCTGTCAGCCTATCAGCAGCGCACACACGGAGCGAAGTGCTTTTTTTCACACAAGCAAGGGCATGTGTGATTGGCAGTGTATGTCACATGTCCTTGCCCTATAAGACCAAGCCATTTTCCCCGTCGCCACCATTTTCTCACTGCTGCAGCTGCGTGTTAGACGGCACCGCTGTTGCTGTGTGCGCTATACCTTGTTAATTTCAAGCCAATTTTCGCACAAATATACAGATAGCTTGGGAGTAGGGAATAGTTGTGATTGCAGTCCTTTTAAGGACTAGGTTACAGCATTTCCTACGACTTTTATCAGGCAGGTCTGTGCTCTTAAATAGATAGATTGTGGGAGTAAAGACTAATTGTAATTGGAGTCCTTTTCAGGACTAGGTTACATCAGTTCCTATCAGTTTTTGCCAGGCAGGTCTGTGCCAGTGCTGTGCAAGTTTTTTTCACAGCATTTGGCTGAATCTAGCAAAGCTAATCCTTTTTGGCCTATTGCAGAGTGTGTTAGTCAGTGGAGTAGCCTATCTGTTTTGCAAGATATACCACCTGTGTATAGAATACCAATTTTTTTACTGCACCTAGTGAAGTAAAATCTTTTGGGCATAGCATCATTCTATTAGTCCATCTATACTGACCTCCATCAGGTTGCAAACTGAATATAATTTTTTTCTGCATCTAGCTATGAAAAAATATTTGGGCTTCTAGCAGTGTGTGGGACTTGATCTATTAGTCCATCTATACTGACCTCCATCAGGTTGCAAATTAAAAATAATTTTTTTCTTCATTTAGCTCTGAAAAAATATTTGGGCTTCTAGCAGTGTGTGGGACTTGTTCTATTAGTCCTTCTATACTGACCTCCAGCAGGTTGCAAATTGAATATAATGTTTTTCTGCATCTAGCTCTGAAAAAATATTTGGGCTTCTAGCGGTGTGTGGGACTTGGTCTATTAGTCCATCTATACTGACCTCCATCAGGTTGCAAATTAAAAATAATTTTTTTCTGCATCTAGCTCTGAAAAAATATTTGGGCTTCTAGCAGTGTGTGGGACTTGGTCTATTAGTCCATCTATACTGACCTCCATCAGGTTGCAAATTAAAAATAATTTTTTTCTTCATTTATCTCTGAAAAAATATTTGGGCTTCTAGCAGCGTGTGGGACTTGTTCTATTAGTCCATCTATACTGACCTCCATCAGGTTGCAAATTAAAAATATTTTTTTTCTGCATCTAGCTCTGAAAAAATATTTGGGCTTCTAGCAGTGTGTGGGACTTGGTCTATTAGTCCATCTATACTGACCTCCATCAGGTTGCAAATTAAAAATAATTTTTTTCTGCATCTAGCTCTGAAAAAATATTTGGGCTTCTAGCAGTGTGTGGGACTTGGTCTATTAGTCCATCTATACTGACCTCCATCAGGTTGCAAATTAAGAATAATTTTTTTCTTCATTTATCGCTGAAAAAATATTTGGGCTTCTAGCAGCGTGTGGGACTTGTTCTATTAGTCCATCTATACTGACCTCCATCAGGTTGCAAATTAAAAATAATTTTTTTCTGCATCTAGCTCTGAAAAAATATTTGGGCTTCTAGCAGTGTGTGGGACTTGGTCTATTAGTCCATCTATACTGACCTCCATCAGGTTGCAAATTAAAAATATTTTTTTTCTGCATCTAGCTCTGAAAAAATATTTGGGCTTCTAGCAGTGTGTGGGACTTGGTCTATTAGTCCATCTATACTGACCTCCATCAGGTTGCAAATTGAATAAAAAAATTTTCTGCATCTAGCTCTGAAAAAATATTTGGGCTTCTAGCAGTGTGTGGGACTTGGTCTATTAGTCCATCTATACTGACCTCCATCAGGTTGCAAATTGAATAAAAAAAATTTCTGCATCTAGCTCTGAAAAAATATTTGGGCTTCTAGCGGTGTGTGGGACTTGCTCTATTAGTCCATCTATACTGACCTCCATCAGGTTGCAAATTAAAAATAATTTTTTTCTGCATCTAGCTCTGAAAAAATATTTGGGCTTCTAGCAGTGTGTGGTACTTGGTCTATTAGTCCATCTATACTGACCTCCATCAGGTTGCAAATTAAAAATAATTTTTTTCTGCATCTAGCTCTGAAAAAATATTTGGGCTTCTAGCAGTGTGTGGGACTTGGTCTATTAGTCCATCTATACTGACCTCCATCAGGTTGCAAATTAAAAATAATTTTTTTCTTCATTTATCTCTGAAAAAATATTTGGGCTTCTTGCAGCGTGTGGGACTTGTTCTATTAGTCCATCTATACTGACCTCCATCAGGTTGCAAATTAAAAATAATTTTTTTCTGCATCTAGCTCTGAAAAAATATTTGGGCTTCTAGCAGTGTGTGGGACTTGGTCTATTAGTCCATCTATACTGACCTCCATCAGGTTGCAAATTAAAAATAATTTTTTTCTGCATCTAGCTCTGAAAAAATATTTGGGCTTCTAGCAGTGTGTGGGACTTGGTCTATTAGTCCATCTATACTGACCTCCATCAGGTTGCAAATTAAAAATAATTTTTTTCTTCATTTATCTCTGAAAAAATATTTGGGCTTCTAGCAGCGTGTGGGACTTGTTCTATTAGTCCATCTATACTGACCTCCATCAGGTTGCAAATTAAAAATATTTTTTTTCTGCATCTAGCTCTGAAAAAATATTTGGGCTTCTAGCAGTGTGTGGGACTTGGTCTATTAGTCCATCTATACTGACCTCCATCAGGTTGCAAATTAAAAATAATTTTTTTCTGCATCTAGCTCTGAAAAAATATTTGGGCTTCTAGCAGTGTGTGGGACTTGGTCTATTAGTCCATCTATACTGACCTCCATCAGGTTGCAAATTAAAAATAATTTTTTTCTGCATCTAGCCCAGCCAATAGTTTTGGCCTAATACCACAGTTTGGCCACTCAGCTCTGCTCGGTTACCATCCATTGTTTTTTTGTGCAAACAACTCCAGAGTTGTGAATTAGTTAACCACCAAAATGAGTGGAAAAAGGCCTGCTGCTGGTGGAAAGGGGAATAGGCGTGTTGGGAACGGGAAAAAAGGTTGTGTCCGTGGGGTAGGTGCAGAAGAAAGACCATCTTCCAGCCAAACTAAAATGTCTACTTCTTTTAGCGGACAATGTGATAAGATCCCTTTCTTACGGCCACGCCAATCGCTACAAATTCCAGATGAGGCACAAAAACAGCAGGTGCTTCAACGGATATCAAGTGCTCCTTTAAGTGGGCTCTCCTCCACATCAACTTCAACATCACAAATACTCCAGTCCTCAAAGGTGTCACCCAAATCGCACTTGCTTCCTCACAGCTCCCAAATCTCCAGCTGCCCGTCTGAGTATGAGGTAGAACAGATGGTTGAGTCTGCAGAGCTGTTTACTCATACTATAGCCTGGGAATCAGAGGTCGACTCCAGCGCTTCTGTGAATCCAGACGAGGAAATGATCTGCACTGATGCCCAGAATCTTTATGAGTCGGATCCAGGACCAGACGCAGAAGGTTCTGACCATAATGTAGACCCTCATTCCCAAACTGTAACTCCTGTTGGTGGAGACAATGAGGAAGACGATGATAAGACTCAAATACCTGATTGGAGCGACAACTTTAGTTTTTTGTCAGGGCAGGAACAGGTTGGCTCTGAGGACGACGGGTGTGATAACGCACAGGGTGATGACGATGAGGTCGGAGATCCCACTTACTGTCAACCCACAGTCAGCCAAGAGATGAGGTCAGCAGAGGAGGTGGAGGAAGATGCTAGTGACGACGAGGTCAGGTTGCGCCTTCCTGGACAGAGACGTAGTACTGGAAGCACGTCAACAACTGCATCCTCAAACACAACTCTGCCTCTCACCACAAGTCGTGGTGGCTCTTCAGGTCGCATGGGTGCTAAGCCTTGCATAGCCTGGGCATTTTTTCAGATCGATAAAGATGACCCAACTCGTGTTATCTGTAACATTTGTCAGCAAAAGCTAAGTAGAGGCCAAAAAATACATAGTTTGAGTACTTCATGCATGAACCGGCACATGGACATGAAGCATAAGTTGCAGTGGGAAGCTCAGTGTGCTACAATGCGGCCTAGCCGGCTGGGCCAATCACCGTCTGCCATATCTTGTGCATCCGCGGCCTCTTCATCCTCTGTGACTGGGGGGACAGCAGTCACACCTGTTTTGGGGCGCAGACCTGCCACCTCTTTACCCGCAACAGCCAGCGTGATTGGCAGGTCATCATTTTCTTTGGAGGTGGTAACACCAGCTGGTGTTGAGCGCTGTCCGACATCGATAGCACCACCTTTGGATCAAGGCAACCTAACATGTCCGCCTGCATCTTCCTCACAGACCTGCAGTTTGCCGGGGACACCCTTATCAACCCCGTCTAAGCACAATAGCCAGCCCTCGGTCCCTCAGATGTGGACAAGTAAAAGACCATTTCCTCCTAGCCATGAGAAAGCTAAGAGGTTGAATTTCACCATCTGCAAGCTCTTGGCTACACAAATGCTGCCTTTCCGCCTGGTGGACACAGAGGATTTTCGAGACCTTATGTCCGTCGCAGTGCCCCAGTACCAGATGCCCAGTCGGCACTACTTCTCAAAGAAAGGTGTGCCTGCGCTCCACCAGCATGTCGCACACAACATCACCGCTTCTTTGATAAACTCTGTGTGTGACAGGGTGCATTTCACCACAGACACTTGGACGGGTAGGCATGGACAGGGGCTTTACATGTCGCTGACTGGGCACTGGGTAACTAGGGTGACAGCAGGACAAGGGGCTGCTGTCCAAGTCTTGCCGTCCCCACGAGTTGTGCGTCAATCCTCTTTATGTCAAAGTTCCTCCACTGCTTCTGCCTCCTCAACCTCCTCTCAGTCTTCCACCTGCACCCAAAGCCTGTCTGGTCATGCCACAAGCTTTCTAACTGCGCAGAAGGGATCCTGCACACCTCCTTACTATGCTGGCAGTAGGGCTCAACGTCATCAGGCGGTTTTTACATTGAAATGTCTGGGAAATGTGAGTCACACAGCTGAGGAGTTGTGGTCAGCTCTGGAGAACCAATTTCATGAATGGTTGTCTCCACTGGACCTGAAACCAGGGAAGGCCGTGTGCGACAATGCTGCAAACCTGGGTGCGGCCCTTCGCCGGGGCAATGTCACACACGTGCCTTGTATGGCTCACGTGTTGAACCTGGTTGTCCAGCAATTTTTAGCCCACTATCCCAGAATAGATGGCCTTCTGCAGAGGGCACGGTCGCTGTGTGCTCACTTCCGCCGTTCGCATCCCGCAGCTCAGCGACTTACATCTCTACACAAGTCGTTGGGCCTGCCACTTCACCGGCTAAAATGCGATGTGCCTACCCGGTGGAATTCAACTCTGCACATGTTGCAGCGACTGTGGCAGCACCGACAAGCCCTGGTGCAATACGTTCTGACGTATAGCCTGGGCCAACGAGATTCAGAGGTGGGGCAAATCACGCTGGAGGAGTGGTCTCAGATCAGGAACCTATGCACCCTTCTGCACAGTTTTGAAATGGCGACGAAGATGTTTAGTGCTGACGATGCCATTATCAGCATGACCATTCCGGTGATTTACATGCTGGAGCACATGTTAAACAGAATTCGGAGTCAGGTGGTGGCACAAGAGGAGGTGGAGGAAGTAGAGGAGGAGGAGTTGTATGCGGAAGGGCTAACATCTGCAAGGTCCAGACGGTCGGCAGCACCAAGGCGGCAGGCATGTGAGGGTGGGGGAGATGGTTTTACCAGGGCGCATGGTAGCAGCCAAACTAGTGAGGAAGGTGCAGGAGCCCAGGAAGAAGTGGAGGACGAACTGATGGAAGACTCATCAGATGAGGGAGACCTTGATCACATTTCTGTTGTGCGAGCTTGGGGGGAGAGGACAGAGGAAGGAAGCATGATTGTTACCTCGCCACCAACACAACAGGGACTTGGTGCTCCTGGATGCGCAACACACATGAGTGCCTTCTTGCTGCACTACCTGCAACATGACCCTCGAATTGTGAGAATTAGAAATAATCCTGACTACTGGGTTGCCACACTGTTAGATCCCCGGTACAAAAGTAAATTTGCAGAAATTATTCCTGCCATAGAAAGGAATGCACGCATGCAGGAGTATCAGCAGAGACTGTTGCAGAATCTTACATGTGCTTTTCCACAAAATACCAGTGGTGCACGTAGTGAATCTCACAGTTCCAACTTGCCAACCGTGGGACCGTCAAGTGTTCAGCACTCAAACCGTAACAGAACCACAGTATTTGCTGGTAACATCAATTTTGCGGAATCATTTCACCACTTTTTTAGCCCATCCTTTGCAAGGCCACAGGAGACAAGAAGTCTGACACATAGTCAACGCCTAGAGACGATGGTACAGGAGTATCTCCAAGTAAACATTGAAGCCACGACTGTGTCACTGGACCCTTGCTCTTTTTGGGCTTCCAATCTGGATAAATGGCCGGAGCTAGCCACTTACGCCTTGGAGATCTTGTCATGCCCCGCAGCCAGCATTCTGTCTGAACGTGTGTTCAGCGCTGCTGGTGGTGTGCTGACAGATAAGCGCACGCGGCTCTCCACTGATAATGTAGACAGACTCACGTTCATAAAGATGAACAAATCATGGATCCGAAACGACTTTTCTACCCCTGTGTCATCCTGGGGAGAGTAAAAGCTTGATGATTGGTTAAAATCACCCTACCAACCGTTTTAAGCTTTCAAATTACTAATCATGTTTATCTGTATCTTGACTGGAAAATAATTTGGGCTTTGTAGCAGTGTGCAGCACTGATCCTATTAGGCCATCTATAATAAGCTTCACCAGATTTAAAATTAAAAATAATTTTTAGCTGCATCTAGCCCGGAAAATAATTTTGGGGCTCCGAGATGCGCAAGACACATAAGTGCCTTCTTGCTGCACTACCTGCAGCATGACCCTCATATTGTCAGAATTCGAAGTAATCATGACTACTGGGTTGCCACACTCTTAGATCCCCCAAACTTTTCAATCAACCTTTTCATTTTAATAAAGACCAAAAAAATGGTCATTTTTGAAATTATAAGCATTAGCAGGTTGTTAGAAACTGAAATCAAACAGTTTTCAACTCAAAACTTTATTCTAGGTGATGTTACATTTTCACATAGGACCCCTTGTTCGAAAGGAGCTTCTGAACTCTCTCGTCCATTGAATTTGTCAGGTTTTGGATGGTTTCTGCTTCAATTGTTTTGCATGAGGACAGAATACCCTCCCAGAGCTGTTGCTTAGATGTGAACTGCCTCCCGCCATCATAGACACTCCTTTTAATGATGCTCCAAAGGTTCTGAATGGGGTAGAGGTCAGGGGAGCATGGGGGTCACACCATAAGTTTGTCCCCTTTTATGCCCATATCAGCCAGAGATGCAGATGTTTTATGTGCAGCATGAGATGGTGCATTATCATGCAGAAAAATGATCTTGCTGTGAAATACACGGTTCTTCTTCTTGAACCATGGCAGGAAGTGCTGTTTGAGAAAATCCACATACATTATGGAGTTCATCTTTAGCGCCTTCAGGGATCCTAAAGGGGCCGACAATCTCTCTCCCCATGATTCCAGCCCAAAACATTACTCCACCTCCTCCTTGTTGGCGCTGTAGCCGTGTTTGCGTGGGGTGTCCATCAACCAGCCATCCTCCACTCCATTCATCTGGACCATCGAGCGCTGCACGGCACTCATCCGTGAACAAAACAGTTTTGAAATCAGTCTTCATGTAATGTTTGGCCCACTGGAGCCGTTTCTGCTTGTGTGAAGTGGATAGAGGAGGTCGACAGGATGGCATATGCACAGCTGCAAACCTCTGAAGGAATCTGCATCTTGTTGTTCGGGGGACGTTGGAGGCACAAGCAGCTTCAAAAACTTGTCTGCTGCTATGACAAGGCTTTTTTGCCGCTGCTGTTTCAACCTGACGTAATTGCCTGTAGGAAAGAGTCCTCAATTTGCCCTTATCAGCACGCACACGTGTGTACTGTGAATCAGCTACATACTTCTTGATTGCCAAGACACTTCATCCTGATCATCGCACAATGTTGATTGTAGTCATGCCTTGACCTAAACACTCCACAATTTGTTGCTTCTCAGCAGCCGACACATCCTTTTTCTTTCCCATTTTGGCAGAAAATGTAGGCTGCTTAATAATGTGAGAGAGCCTTCTTAAGTAGTCTTGCCTTTCATTGGACACACCTGCCAAACTAATTAGCACAGGTGTCTGCAATTGCTTACAGTGATATAAAGAGCCCTGACACACATCACCATCAATGAGTTTAACTGACAAACAAACAAATTCTTCCCTTATCACTCCTAAACACTTTTTGCATAATAATTTGGAACGTGGTGTACATGTGCTTTTCCACAAAACACCAGTGGTTCACGTAGTGAATCCTACAGTTCTAACTTGCCAACCGTGGTCTGTATGGAATTGTTCAATAAAGGGCCCAAAATTAAGATAACATAGATGGGAGAGGTCTCTATGAATAGGAATTCCTAAGTATTTGATACCCTGTGAGGGCCAGGCAAAGGGAAAGTTGGACTGGATGGAATCCTATATGGATTTAGGGAGGGAGACATCGAGGGCCTCAGACTTCGCTGCATTGATTTTAAAATTTTACCATGTAACAAAGTGATCTATTTCAGCCATAACAGCAGGGATGGATATATGTGATTGAGTGATATATACTAGGACATCATCAGCAAATAGAGAGCACTTGTACTCGGTGCCTCCCACCTCAATCCACCTAATATTGGGGTTATGGCGAATTGATGAGAGCAGGTGCTCCGTCACTAGGATGTATAAGAGAGGGGACAGAGGACATCCCTGCCTTGTCCCATTGGTGATTGTGAAAGGTGATGAAAATGTTCTGACGCACCCCCTGGGCCTTGGGACACCCGGAGCCGGACACTTTTTGGTGGATGCTGGTGGTTGTAGTCTTCGTGGCGGCGATCCGGTTCCGTGGCTCAGGGCGGTCAAACCAGTGGCGGAACTATTTATGTGGTTTTGATGTTTAAATGTCCGACTACGCCACCCGTGGATTGCGGTCAGAGTGAACCGCCGCTACAGGGCAGACCGCTAAGGCTGGTGTTGTGGGTGCAGCAGAGCGTAGCATAACTCCCCACGGGAGGAGTATAGCCTCAGGGCAGTGTATGCGGAGGATGGGGGTGATGGTGCAGGGCAGCAGCAGTAACGACACGGAGTCAGTGATGCAGTTCAGGGCCTTTACTCTCAGTTCTTATTATCCAGACCACGTCTGCAGGTAACGGCTGCCCACGTCGTACTGTGCTCACCAGGTGAGGGGCTCAGACAACTCCCAGATAACTTTGGAGCGCTTCACAGGACCCCCTTTGTGTGTCCTTTGTCTGGCCTTTCTTACCAACACTTCTGTCCGGCTGCCTCGGGCCTCCTCTTGGTAAACTTGGCGCCAGTTTCCCTGACCCTATGTGGTGCCTTCCTAGCGGGTGGAGCAAGGGGCTGCGCCACATAAAATGTCAGAGCCTCCGGTTTCTAGCTGAGGGTCGTTTCCTGCCTCCACTAGTTCGGGGACCGGTCTCCCCCTTTGGCCTGACCCCTCCACGCAGGTGGATTCGGGCGTGCGGTGGCGACTCGCCCGTCCGCACCCCTGGGATCCCTTCATTCCTCGTTCCTGGAGCCTTCTCCGCTCCTCTTCCTTCCTTCTCCCTCTTGCAGGCCTGGGCCTCTGTTACTAGGCCCGCCTCCGGAGCAGAGCTCATGCAGAGCCCCTGCTCCCTGCCACTTCTGCTCAGACTTCTCTGCACTGAACTAAGATGGTGCCCACCTTTTATACTCCCTTCTCAATGCACCCAGGAACTGCTTCCTCCCTGCTCCTGCACTGCAGGGTTCCCCTTCCTCAGTGTTCCCTCCCCCCACTCCAGCCAGGGACAGGGACTGTCGTGCCCATCTCAGGGGCATATTGGTCGCCCTGCCCCACGGCAATGTGGTGTAATGCATGCAGGTGTCGGGTCCTGATCCACACTCCATCCTTATCTGAGAGTGAGATATCACACCTCTGGGTGAGGTGCAATACGTCTGTAGCAACCGAGCCCTCGGTGCTACAGTTCCATTTATCTTCAGCCTAGGTGACGTATTGTGATACAGGGCCGTGATTTTGGCTATAAAAGGGTCCCCTAGACCCCTACCCCAAGCTTTTTAAGAGAATCATATATGGCGTGCCAGGAGACTCTATGGAATGCTTTCTCAGCATCCAACGAGAGTATCTACTTACAAATTTTTAACTGCATCTAGCCCAGGAAATACTTTGTGCCTAGTAGCAGTGTCTGCTAGTCAGCGGATTATCCCGGCTGTTAAGCAAGCTACACCACCTGTAGTTTGGACACTTAATTTTTTCAAAGGAAATGTTTCGGGACCACGGGATACTTAGTGAAGAGCATCAGGAGGCACCCCAAGGCATAGGGGCTGGGACTGGCACTAGGATGCCTTGCGGTGGACAGCCGAGCTCGATCCTTATAAAAGCTTTTTAACTGCAGCAGCTTTAGTGGACGCTACTGGAGCTGGAATTACGCGGCTGCTGGCATGAGACTTGCCCTCCAATAGATCCTTGTAAATGGATTTAAAGTGTATTCATTCAAATTAGAGGGACAATTTAAATTAAAAAGCTTAGAGCTGCCTCCACCACAGGGGGGCTCTCTCGACCCACCAGCGGACAGGCACCAGTATTGGGAGAGGGGGGCTGGCCGTCAGGGTTCACCGCGGCTCTGGCACAAACCCGGCGACACGGAGGTGGCACGGGCAGGAGCGGACTGGCCGTCTCGGCTTCTCACTTTTTGGATTTTAGAAGGGCATGACATGCCTATATCTGTGTCTCCCCCTCCTTTTACTCCTCCACCTCTTTTCTTTTCGCATGACTATATGTACTTGTCACTTTTCCATGTGTTAGTTGTGTCTTCTGAGCAGTTTGTCAGCTTTTGGACACCTTTGAAGGTGTTTTCTATGTGTTTCTATGTGTTTTTGTTTGCCTGCCATTGGTTTTAACGGTGTTCGAAGATGTTCGACGAACAGTTCGACGAACAGTTCGGCGAACACACGGGTGTTCGACGAACCGAACCGAACTCGAACACTACGGGGGTGGCTCAACACTACTCATCACTACCATGGATCACTTATGATGGGCACACTTTTAGGCAGTGACATGGGAGTCAGAGATGCTTCCGGGGGTCTGCCCCATGCTGTTCCCATATCTTTTCAGCACTGTATGCATGTGTCTGATGATTTGTCACATACCACATGGCCAGATAAGGTTGTAAAATGTTAAAATGACATTTCCCAGTGAATGCATTTGTCACGGTTGAAAGCAATGAAAAAGTGCAAAAACGCAGCAAAAGCGCTACGTGTGAACATAGCCCAAGGTTTGGAGGAGCCTTTTTGTTTTTGTTTATTTAGTTTGCCTTATATACAAGTCATTACCCTGTAAAGGAAGTTCCTTAACATTTTTCCCAGGAAAATCCATTTTGGTTTCGGCTTTGCATGTTTTATTGTGAGTCCATAAAAGTGGCGTATTACCTCTCACAACATTGTTGACAGCAGTTATCTGAATGTCCAAAATGCTTCCCGGGGTCTTCCCCATGCTGATCCCATGTAATTTGAGCACTGTTCCCATCGATTTGGGCAATTTGTAGGCCGCCGGCGGGAGCCGCTGGAAAAATGCTCGAGTTTCTCATAGACTTACATTGGACTCGTTACTCGGTCCCAGCACTCGAGCATCCCAATTTGCTCGACCCGAACAACGAGTACCCGAGCATTTTAGTGCTCACTCATCACTAGTTGCTATCCCTTGTTGACCAGCTTTATTGCAGCTTTATTAGATGCAATTGCAACAATGCAATTCTTCAACAACACTTATGTCCAACTCATTCCTGAATAGTGGAAATCCTGGGATTTTAATTCTAATAATACTCCACTTGTCTGGCATGGTGGCTACTCAATGAGAGACCTAGTCACTCAAGATCCTTCTCTATCCATGATCCTACTTGCATGAATATTCTTACGGTATTCATCAGGCCTAGCTATCTATTTTGCCACAGCGTCACATAGCAGACACACACTCTGGCCGAGTCCACCCACTTTTCTATCTCCTGCCTATGTTTCTTGTCTCTATTTGTTCTGACCCCTGTAACAACACTTCCGAGTGCCAGAAGAATTTCTTGAGATGAGAAAGTTTTTATGTATTAGCTTTACTTCTTTAGTTCACATTCTGATGAATACAAAGTGAATGTTAAATTCTGTTCATAACAAAACCATAGACTGAAGATGCATATGACAAAATTATGTTACTATTTTATAATGAATAATACAATTCTTTTTCATATTTTTTGTATTTGGTAGAACATTGCAACTCTACAGACCATTATTTGTGTCTGCAAGAAAAAAGAGACTTCATAGAAAGAAACCAGTGTGAACAGGTATTTACAGATTACACATGGATAGGAACCTAGGATTTTTTTCACATGCTTTAAACCATATCAATGTAAATATTTTTATAAATACCACATATAAAACTGATATCCATACCTTTATGGTTTATGAGCATGTGGCAAGACATACAAGAGCTATACATTTTCCATGATTGCCCTATAATGGTATATATCTTCAAAGAACTAGCATAAACTGAGTTAATCAAAACATATCTGCAACGAGGCATGCTTTTCTGACTAATGTAGCATTATACAGTGCATATGCATATGTCACTCATACTGTTCTCATATTGTAAGCAAAAGTGCCATGGGGTTTCCTGATAATTTACATTTTTTTCAGTGCAATTAATCTATCACAATCATGATAATTTCATGGAATTTTTCTCTGATAGAAAACTGACACTTTTTTTCATGAAGATTCATAATATGTTTCATAGTTTCAAAGTTTTAACATAGCTAATCTGTCTCAAGCCAAGATGCACACTTTCTGTGACACACAAGCTTTTGAATAATGATTTTTCTTTTGTAGAAAAGTTAGGACAGAGGAGCCTTAAACTTCCCTTCTTCTTTGCAGTTTAAAAAATGCTGTTTTTATTAAGGTGCTGTTACTGGACTATATCACAATTCAATCAATTAACAGTCATATTGGCTATGCAGTTACATCACCTCCATATATCACAAGAATCTTTGGATTATTATTCACAGACTGAGACTACTATTCTCTTTTTCAATCTATTTTGGCCCTGTAATAATTCACCCCAGTCAAATGTAGGGCTTTTCTATCTCTATCTATAATGAGATGTGCGCTCTGACCTCCTATCCCAAGGCTAAAATCCTAAAAGGGGTCACTTCTGTACCTAATTTTAACCAATATCAAATGTATGAGTTGGGACACTTAGGTAATAGTAATCACAAAATAATATGTTTTCATGTATCCTAGATGTATAATCCTTATGCTTTAAGAACTCTAAATTTCAAGATGGCTAACATCCTTATGCTACGAGATGAACTTAGTGCCATAAACTGGGACAATCTCCTTAAAAATAAAAGTACATAAAGAAAATGGAACACTTATATATACATTTTCAATAGGACTTGCACACAATATATACCATATGGAAATAAACAAGAACTACTGGAAAAGCAATATGGTAGAGCTGTAAAGGATAAAATCTGCAAGGATTTGAATGTTCTTCCTGTGTTTGCATGTGCAAACTCCAATTTCCTCCCACACTTCAAAGACATACTTATGGGAAATTTAGATTGCATACCCCAATGAGGACAGTGATAATGATGTCTGTAAAGATCTGTGAAATATGATGGCGCTATATAAGTAAGTAAAATAAATAAAATTAAATAAAGATGTTGAACATGATGGACTTGTGTATACTTTCAACCTTAAAATTATGAAACTTTGTCAGACTAGTTCCCTGGATCAACGTCCTATCTCCAGCAGGATTGAATACTCATAACTAGAGATGAGAAAACCTGAACTTAAAAGTTTGGGGTGCGTGCCGGAGAGTTAGTGTCTGGTGTTAAACGCTGAACATGGACTTCTCCTGAAAGTCTGTTGCAATGTTTGGAGTTTTGGGGGAAGGAGAGAGAGAATTTTCCAGCTCAAAAGTTTGGGTCACCATTGTTTTCAATAGGGTTAGGGTTCTGGTTCAAGTTTGGGTACAGTTCTGGTACCCGAATCGAACTTTGGAATAAAGTTTGGCTACCAGAACCCAAACTTCCATGGGTCTGCTCATCTCTACTCATAACCTGCAATATTATATTTTTTCATGAAAGGTATCCAGACCCTTTTAAAACCTTTTAGTGAATCAACCATTGCAACATCTTGAGACAGAGAAATAGAATTTTATAGCCGATTGATTCATTAATTGATGCACTCATTATTGATCTATTTTTTACAGTTTTCTTGTTCTAAGTATTACATTACATAGATTTTAATCATTTTTCCTTTTATTAAGTTGAATTGTCGCTCACTATATAATTTTAAGCCTTGCATAAAGGATAAACTAACTTTTGAGAAGCATTTTATAAGGCAAATACTGTATCAGCTAAATACCATGCTGGCACTGCAGGTTGCTGTCATCAATTATAAGTTAGACACAAACTTGTCTTCTTGTCTAATATATAAGATACTGAATGAAGCTAAATCTCTCAAGCAAAGAAGCTGCTTAAGGAAAACATGCTGTATGTCATGTAAATGCCAGGCTTTTATCCATCCGCATTTTATATCTAGAGAGACTTATTTTAAATTACCTGTAAAGCTTACACTATTAGAGAATTTCATACCACCTTTCTTACTTTTTTCTCATTATTTTTTTTTTTTTCATTTTAATTATACAGTCTTTAATTATTAAGTAAGAAAATAGTGAGTAGGGCGCTTTAACGCATACTGATTGATACAATACATTCTGTATATGGACAGATATGAAATAGGGCATAAGGGGATGTCACAACAGTGTGGAGAATAGCATTGTGTAATTCATATTAATACAACACACCATGTTTTCAGGTCTATGATCTTTTTTTTACAATTGTATAGCTTTCTTAGCAATATAGCAGAAATACCATGTTTGATCACTTGTTAAATGACATAAAGTGAATGCTCTTTGAAATGACCACCCAAAATTGCATTTAACTATCACTTTCTAGAGGAGTGGACTTATTCATAAAATGGCCAATATGCATAATACATGGTGCAACTGCAAATCTGTCACAAAAAATAATCTGGATAAAGGATGATATTTTTTAAGATGTGATCCTTTGCAGAGTTTTCAATGTCTTTTCAAATTGTTTAGAACTGCTCTACTGATTTCATGTCCTCAAAATTACAGTTATTACATTTAGGCTATGTTCACACTGCATTTTTTTCAGCTTTACTTTCAATGGGTGAAAAATGCTGAAATAATGCAGAAAAAACACTGAAAGAAGTGACCTGCTCTATTGTGAAAAAAAACATGCAAAGCACAAAATACTGATGACACAAAAAACAATGTGTGTGCATGAGATTTCTGAAATCTCATGGACTTTGCTGGTACTGTAAAACACAGCTGAGAATTTGCATTAAAAAAGCGCATAAAAAAATGCTGAAAAAACACCTAGTGTGAACATAGCCTTAAGTTAAACATGGCTTTTACCTCATTGAAATAAATTACCCTGCTTTTCTTTATGGGAAAATTGCACAGCTCCCGTAAACAGATGCTATACATATGCAGCAAGATATTATGGTGCAGAAAAGTGTAATTTAATTCTTAAAGTGTCATACTCTATGGTTTTTGCTGCTTTGTGTGTCCAGTTACAGTTTTCTGCATTATAACCATTTTCCTTACTTAGAGAACTTATCATTGATTCATGCTGCCCAAACTACAGGGAGCATGAATCACAGCCAGGTAAATTATTCTCTGAAACACTCCAGCATTTCAGAGAAAATATACCTTGACGATCCGGCTGGGTCTATAGATGGAGGTGAATATAGTTCAGCACTGCCCCTGGCCAGCTCTTCACAGTGCCATTGTAGCTCCCCTTACATGTACACAAGAAGAGAATTGCCAATCAGCTGCAGCAGCTCTAAATCTTTAAAGTACATTTTCTCTGCAACATTGGAGCATTTCAGAGAATAATATATGCCTGACTGAAATAATTCTACAAGGCTGCAATTTTTGCTGCTCATGGTTTGGGCAGCATGAATCTCTTTAACAGATTTTATGTTAAGAATTGCTGTATCTGTAAAGGAAAAGGACTTAAATGACAAAGATGAACAGTTCAGGTTTAGATTAATGCCATCACAGTTTTAACTATTCAGGGGAAGGCGTTCTTACGCCCCCATCATATTTTTATGAATTTAGTAGATGTTTCACTACTTTGCTAACACTGCAGCACCTATACATTCATGCTTTATAGATCAAGCAAGAATGGAAGGCCATTGGTCAAGATTGGGCTCCGATGCTCATATCCAGCATGCCAGGGCAATTTTCAAAAATCTTAAAAAATAAGGATCAACACTGTAAATATTGAGTCTTTCCATAAACTTAATGTATTTATCAATAACAGTTTAAAACATATGAAAAGCTCATAATTGTACTTAAGTATAACTTATAAACATCTATCTTAAAAATCCAAAACTAGTGAAGCAGCAAACTTTGTGAAAAACAAAATTAGTCAAACTTTTTGCCACGACTGTAGATACAACATTCCTGGGTAAAATCTCAACACCCTCTAAATTGGGAACAAATCCATAGCTGTTGCATGTTCTATCTTTATGGAAGTTACATTGTTGTATCACATCTCTACTGTACTAATTTCTAAAAAAGTTTAGAGAAAAATATTTCCTGTATTGATATTTATATGCACTCTATTAAAAGGTTGTTCTTATTTAAGCAAACCTCCGTCCAGAGCACCTGAACTTACCTAATTCTGTCTCAGCCTTGTAATGCTAGAGAAACAGCCAAATTTAATTCTACAAATAATTCTCCATCTTGATAACGTTTCTCAGAAAGTAATCTCACTTAAATGGATTAAGGTAAATTAGCATTGCAAAAGCCATTGACCTCAAATTAGATGTCAGATTACACTTTTCTGCATCGAGATTTCCCACTGCTGTATTATCTGCATTCTTCCATGACTACACCTGTATGACATTTCCATAACTCCATAAAAAGAATGGGATTACATATGTAGCCTCACATAACGTAGCATAGCGCACTACTTTGTTTCCATACCTACTATTTATTTACTTGTAAGCTAGAGAAATAGAATAGCTCAGCAGTTAATGCCTGTTTGCCCCTCTATAAATCACTTGCATGTCCACATCTAGAATATGGGATCCAGTTTTGGGCTCCACAGTTTAAAAAGGATCTTGCGATGTTAGAGTCAGTTCAAAGGCGGGCAACTAGATTATTACATGGGATAGAAGGCCTCTCATATGATGAAAGGTTGGAAAAGTTGAACTTGTTTAGCCTTGAAAAATGATGCCTCAGAGGGGATCTCATTTATATTTGTAAATACATGTATGGTCAATACAAACGACTGACACAAGACTTATTCCTTCCAAAGACATTGCAAAGGACTAGGGAACTAGAGAAAAGAGGAAAGGAAATTCTGAAGTAAATAGGAAAGGGTTTATTCCAGTTAGAGTAGTGAGTAGTGTTGAGCGATACCTTCCGATATCAGGAAATATCAGATCGAATTGGATCGGGCCGATACTCAAAAAGTATCGGATATCGCCGATTCCGATACCGGAAACCAATGCAAGTCAATGGGACACAAATATCGGAATGAAAATAAAACCTTTCTTTCCTTGTAGGTTAATTCTACATGAAGGAAAACAACTAACATTAATGCAGAATGTATTGGGGGAGGGGGTTGCCCAAATCGATGAGAACAGTGCTCACAGTGAAGCATGAAAAGCCGGCAATTCAGCAGTGGCATACACCGGTACCCAACAATTTATAACAGAAAGAATAGAGTTCACACATAGATTAGATAGATAGAAACATGTCAGTCACATATATAATAAGTACAGTGACAGTGTTGCTCACTGTACTTGTCATTTAGTGTAAAGGATTTATTTTAAAAAATAATAGTGTTTTCATGCACTGTCTCTTTAAAAAAGCCGGCCGGCAATTCAGCAGTGGTACCCGACAATTTAGAATAGAAAGATAGAGCATCACACATAGATTAAATAGATAGAAAAATGTCAGTCACATATATAATGAGTACAGTGATAGTGTTGGTTACTGTACTTGTCATTTAGTGTTAAAATAAAGGATTTATTAAAAAAAAAAATTGGCGTGGGGTTCACCGTAATTTTAGTCTCTAGCGGAGGTTAAGCAGACGGCTGGGGCAGATGTTTGAAGTCTGGGAAGGGGGTAATACCCATGGAGCTTCCCAGGCTACTAATATCAGCCCCCAGCTGAATACCTAGCCTTTACTAGCTATTAAAATGGGGGACCCCCAAAAAAAAATGACATGGGGTCCCCCTTATTTTAATAGCTAGCAAAGGCTAGGCAGACAGCTGGGGGCTGATATTAATAGCCCAGGAAGGGTGCCATGAATATTGGCCCCCTCCCAGGCTAGAAACACCAGCCGTCAGCCGCCCCAGAAATGGCGCATCCATAGGATGCGCCAATTCTGGCACTTAGTCTCGCTCTTCCCACTGCCCTGTAGCGGTGGCAGTGGGGTAATAGGGCTGGGGTTGATGACAGCTTATAATGTCAGCTGACATCAAGCCCAGGTTAGTAATGGAGAGGTGTCTATAAGACACCCCCATTACTAACCCCATAGTCAAAGTTACAAAAAAACACAAACACCCAGAATAAAGTCCTTTAATTGAAATAAACACGCAATTCTTTATTGTTATAAATTAAACCATACTTACCGTATTGCCCATTCCAGCTGAAGCCAACGATCTCCTGCAATAAAAGAAAAATAATAAACCATCATCATCCTTACCTTTCCATGGTTCCCAGGACAGCTCCAGCTCTGCTACATTGAGATGACAGGCTGGACCGCAGCAGAAAGCTGCCATCCAGCCTGTCATCCCGCAGACACTGAGAAGCGCAGGTATGCTTGTGCTCCTCAGTGTCTGGCTGTGACGGCATTCAGATGAGCCGACAATGAACTCAGCTCACCTCATGCACGTCACTGACAGCGTGAGAGAATTCTCCTGCGCATGCGGTGAGCGTGAGAGAATTCTCCTGCTGAAGCGCTGAGCGCAGGAGAATTTTCCCATGCTGTCAGTGACGTGCATGAGGTGAGCTGAGTTCATTGGACATGACCTCGGCTCTTCTGGATGCCGTCACAGCCAGACACTGCAGAGCGCAAGCATGCCTGCGCTTCTCAGTGTCTGCGGGATGACAGGCTGGATGGCAGCTTTCTGCTGCGGTTAAGCCTGTCATCTCGATGTAGCAGAGCTGAAGCTGTCGTGGGAACCATGGAAAGGTAAGGATGATGTTGCTTTATTATTTTTCTTTTATTGCAGGAGATCGTTGGCTTCAGCTGGAATGGGCGTGATGGTAAGTATGGTTTAATTTAGAACAATAAAGAATTGTGTGTTTATTTCAATTAAAGACTTTTTTCTGGGTGCTGTGTTTTTTTTAAATACTGTACTAGAAATTCTTGGCGGTCATGTCTAATATTGGTGTGACCCCATGAATTTCGGGCTTAGGGCCAGCTGATAATGCCAAGCTGGCCCTAACCCCTTTATTACCAGTGAGCCACCGCACCAGGGCCCTGGATGAGTTGGGTACAACGCCAGAATATGGCGCTTCTATGAACGCGCCATTTTCCGGGGTGGCTGCGGACTGCAATTTGCAGCGGGGGGGGCCCAGAAAGCTTGGGTCTCCCTGCGCTGCGGATTCCAGCCCCCAGCTGCCTAGTTGTACCTGGCTGGACACAAAAATAGAGCGAAGCCCCACGTATTTTTTTTTTTTAATTATTTCATGAAATTTATTAAATAATTAAGAAAAAAAGGGCTTCCCTATATTGTTGTGTCCGGCCAGGTACAAATAGGCAGCTGGTGGCTGGGGGCAGCCCGTTCCTGCCTGCTGTACCTGGCTGGACACAAATACAGTGCGAAGCCCCACTTCAATTTTTTTTTAATTATTTAATGAAATAATTTAAAAAAAGGGCTTCCCAATATTGTTGTGTCCAGCCAGGTACAAATAGGCAGCTGGTGGTTGGGGGCAGCCCGTTACTGCCTGCTGTACCTGACTGGACACAAATATAGTGCGAAGCCCCACGTCAATTTTTTTTTAATTATTTCATGAATTTCCTGAAATAATTTAAAAAAAATTGACGTGGGGCTTCGCACTATACAGTACAGTAAGCAACATTATCACTGTACTTATTATATATGTGACTGACATGTTTCTATCTATCTAATCTATGTGTGATACTCTATTCTTTCTATTCTTAATTGTCGGGTACCGCTGCTGAATTGCCTGCCGGCTTTTTTAAAGAGACGGTGCTTGAAAACACTATTATTTTTTAAATAAATCCTTTACACTAAATGACAAGTACAGTAAGCAACACTGTCACTGTACTTCATATATATATGTGACTGACATGTTTCTATCTATCTAATCTATGTGTGATACTCTATTCTTTCTATTCTTAATTGTCGGGTACCGCTGCTGAATTGCCGGCCGGCTTTTTTTAAGTGACGGTGCATGAAAACACTATTTTTTTTTTAATAAATCCTTTACACTAAATGACAAGTACAGTAAGCTGAGCGTTGTCATCCAGCTTGTCATCCTTCAGAGACACTGCAGAGCTCAGGCATTATGGGAACTTCTGATTCCGGTGTTCGATATTCTAAAAGTATCGGAACTCAGTATCGGAACTCCAATACCGCGAATATCGGTCGATACCCGATATTTCAGTATCGGAATGCTGAACACTAGTAGTGAGACTGTGGAATACCCTGCTGCAAGGGATAGTTATAGCAGATACCATAATAGCATTCAAAAAAGACTGGATGATTTCCTCACTACAGATGGAATTGTATAACTGGAGGGGAAAGGTGGAACTTGACAGACCTATATCTTTTTTCAGCATATTTAACTTTTTATCCCCAACTTCATTGGTCGGTGCTTGGCCAGAGTTTTTGCCATCTTACTTATAAGAGGTTGAAATGGAAATTATCCTTTAAGACAAGTTAGGGATAAGGAGGATAATGTCTTCCATTAACGTCTATTCTAAATTTGCCAGATCCAAGTGGGTGGCTCTCTACTCAGGAAGAACTCGAGCATTAAATGAGGTGACAATTGATTTAAAAGGATGCCTCATATGTCCTTTTCTAACGTGATGATGGTTTACAGGACACATTCATTTTTAAACCTTAGTTTACTTAGTGACCGATGTGCGCAATGGAAAAACCCATTAGATCAGTTTTTTTTTCATGGAATTGCTTTTCCAAAATGAGGTTGTTTAAGACTACTTAAAGTAATATAAGACATTAAGCAGACAATATTTTTTGACTTCACATATTCACCTTTTATTGCTGAGGTAGAATTCTAAAATTGAAATCATCCTTTTCTAACATCAAAAGAAGCTTGACAAATTAGACATTAGGGCTTCAGGGCAGACACCTTACTTTTTACATTCCTTAATTATTAAATTTAACATTCAAATTTAAACATTTAGTGCATATTTCCTAAATGTAAAATGATTCTACAGTGTGCTATACTTTTCCCTTATTGGTTAGGAGTTTTTAAAATTTCTTTTTCAATTATGTACATATGCTCTATTTCAATACATGGCTGGCATTAACATTAATGAAACCTTATCCAATGAATATCTGCCAGTTCAGTTCTTATTCAGGATGCCTATAGGTTGAGCTATATTTGTCTGAAATTCTGCTGTATATTGCTACCAGCAGCCTGTTACTTGCTGATCGCTTGGGGGTCCAACGGCTAGGCCCCCTAGCAATTCTGAGTTTGGATCTTTGGAATCCCGAGAATGGGTCTCT
This sequence comes from Phyllobates terribilis, assembly GCF_046119375.1. Classification (NCBI taxonomy): domain Eukaryota; kingdom Metazoa; phylum Chordata; class Amphibia; order Anura; family Dendrobatidae; genus Phyllobates; species Phyllobates terribilis. Next base: position 367,302,583 of record NW_027362762.1, on the reverse strand, counting down.
TCAGCCCTGTCCCAAATGAAGTAGAGCATTAATTGTTTTACTTCTGTTCCATCCATTGTTAATGAGGCTGCTAGATAAAGGCAACTACAGTGCTCAGGTTTCTGCTCCCATAGACAATGAATTGAGGGGAGGTCAAGCAAGTACACCTCGCCTCCATTCCATAGAGGCTGTAGAGAGCCATTTTCTTGGAGTTCCAGAGTCCTGATCTAAGGATTGCTGGTGGTCTAGGAAGCAGTATCTCCAATAATCAGCAAGTTATCCCCTGATCCTTGTAGTAGGGGATAAGTTGATTATTTTTAATTATTACTATAAGTATGTTAATATGACAAAATTAAACTGTACAATTTCTAATGGTTAGCTTCTCTGAGGGGCAATGAAAACTGAAGATGTGCAATAGTCTCACATCAAATTAATTTTCTATGGTTTAAAACTGAACTGTAATGATTTTTAATAGATGCTTAATTTAGTAATATGTGAAGTACTGTAAGTCATAATGAAATCAAAACCATTTTATAAGTTGTTTGGTATTATGCCATATGAAGTAATATATAGTTGATATTAAACTTCAATATTAAAAAAATAGAATTTGATTCATGGTTCTCACCTTACAATTTGGCACTGGATTTTGCTGCAATATTTTGTCTAGCAGATTGCAGAACAAATTTCTAGGAAGTGGCAGAATAGCTAAATCATTATTTCTGAGAAGTCAGGGAAAATGAAGCTTATCCATCAATCTAAAGTAACCTATGAAATATTAAAATCTCAGAGGACTGGATTCAGCAGAAGTAATAGAATATGTTATAATTAGATCCCTGTTCATTTGCTCTCAAATGTGTTACCTCATGTTTTCTTTGTAAGTTAACACATTTGTTAATTTGATAATTAACTAAGGGGTGTCAAATATTATAAAAGATCAGGGCATAAGTGCTAGGACAACTATTCTATATACTGTGATTACTGCATTTTAGATTTAAAGAAGATTTGTTGGGTCTACAGATTTTTCTATGTTAGTAAATATTTGATTTCTGCATAAAATAACAATAATGGTGCATTTCTTAAAGGGAATCTATCAGCAGGATTTCACTACCCAAGCTATTTATGAGCACATCTAGCTTTTTGAAAGACAAGTCCAGCAAAACCTTTAGCCAATCAGTCAATTTTTATGCTAGTGAGAAATCAGCATTTGAATTAATATGAAAATGAACCTGAAGGACTATTTTTAGATCCATAAACTCTGTCACTCCAGCTCTATTCTCCATCCAGCATTTCCTGATTGACATTTCGGTCTTAATCAGAAACACAAATTGCACTCGAACAAGGAACAGTGTAAACAGCACTAGCTTACTCTTTCCTTAACCCCTTTCTGATGGGGCTTTTTTCTGTTTTCATTTTGTTTTTTTCCTCCCCTTTTTTACAAGAGCCATAACTTTTTTATTTGTCCACCCACATAGCCATATGTAGGCTTGATTTTTCCAGAACGAGTTGTACTTTTGAATGATACCATTACTTTTATCAACTGATGCACTAAAAATCAGGAAAAAAAATTCCAAGTGCATTGAAATTGCAAAAAAAGTGCAATTTCACAATTGCTTTTTTTTTTAAATATTTACCATGTTTAACATGCGGTAATACTGTCCTGACAATATGATTCTCCAGGTCAGTAAAATTACTCATTAAGCCATTAACCAATTGGATTACGTAATTTTATATTTTGATAGATCGGACTTTTATGAATGCAATAATACCAAATATTTGTATTTTTTACTTTTTTTTAATTATTTTTAATGGGGCAAAAAAAGAGGTGATTTGAAATTTTGTGGGGGTTTTTTAAATTTCTTTTTACTTTTAACTGAATTTGTTAATCTGCTTACTGGACTTGAAGTTGCAATTATTTGATAGCTTGTGCTGTACATAGCAGTGTACTGCTATGTATAGTGAAAATAACGATCTCCTCTGATCTATAGGTAATCACTGGCTTTCACAGGAGTATCATAATGACAGGCACAGGGTCTTCAGCACACCCCCGGCTTTTATAGCAACCCAATCGGCTTCCCGTGATCACGTCATGAGTGCCCATGATGGGTGCATGGAATGAAGCATCCCTTGCTGGTGCATGTTAAATACCACTGTCAAATATTGACAGTGGCATTTAACAGGTTAACAGCCACAGGCTGAGCTCTGCTGTTAAAGGCACATGATGGCTGATTAAATCAGCCATCATCTGCCCAGGAAGGATGTGAGCCTGCATCAAAGTCAAGAAGCCAGCATATGATATACCAGTACCTCATATGTAGGTAAGGGGTTAAACTAACAAGAAAGGCATCACAGTGCAGAAAGTTATTTCTTAACACCAACAACATAAAAGTAGAGATAGGCAAACTTATTTTGAGTGGAATTAATTCTACTCACATTTTACAAAAGAAATGGACAACGCGCACCATAAGGCAGAAAAGTATTACTGTGTTTTTCCACCCTGTGTTTAATATGCTCTGGGGTTTTGATAGACACATTCAAATTTCATTGAAAAAATTTGATGGAAAACTAATTTCCTGGTCAAATTCAAGCGATCTGCTGAATTTCAACAAATCCAGTCATCATCGGTAGTAATATCTATAATAGACCGAGGAAATATGAAAACTGTCAATAGTTAATAATGTATAAGTAGATCATCATTTTGTATTTTATCATGATTCTGCTAACTAATGCTATTTAACAATTTCTAGTGGCACCATTCCCTGTATGTAACTAACTAATATGAAGTAGTTGTGTTGAATTTAAATTTTTATTCACATTTGTTTCATTTCAGAAACACAAAAGCTCAAATTTATTAAAGTGTTTATGCCAGAAAACTGGTGTAAAACACTTTGAAAAGTTCTAAAATTTTTTGTGCAACCCAGAGTAGCACAAAAATGTTGTGACTTTTGTCATTTTTATATCAGTTTACCGCAGCTATGCCAAAATGGGCAGTGCTGGGGAGGGGCCAGGTCTGGATAAGGCATGGTAATTCCTGCCTGCAAAATTCATCAATAGTGGCAATATTTCTTAAGCCAAAAATGTGCATGTTCAAGGAGTCTACTTAGATTAGCCAAATTAATTATGTGGCATATGTCACTTAAAACATTTGGCGTATCTTACTCCAAAATGCACATTTATTGAAACTGCTGTGTGTAATGCCAGCTTTAATCAGGCCCAAAGAGTTTGACCATATTTTTCTTTTATTGGGATCAAGGAAAAAGTTTTGTTTTGCTTTTTTTGACAATGGTCAAGCAGTTGGTGTCATATAAAAAAATATTGGAAAATGATTGGATGCATAAACTAGGAAGTATAGTGGATTAATGCTAGATTTTTACGAACTACAGCTGTGTAAGTTTCCAATTAATACCAATTTAAATAAGGGCTTAAATCTTACAACACAAGTCTGACCTATGTTTGCAGTATAACATGATACACTTATTCAATTGTATTTTGCTTGCTTTACAATTTTCTTCATTGATCATTTATGGTCATGTAAAATAATATATTATCAAAGTATAGGTTATGCTGCAAAATTTGCTATATATCAAGATTGAAATGCTTTTTATATTGCATAAAGAATACTCAGATAGTTTTCCAACATTTTTTGTCTTTCAATTTCTCACCATTTTTTTTTATCTCAGCTTGTGCCCAGAAACTAGAAACATTCTTGATTACATTCAGAGACTATTAATCTGTCCTCAGCCAGATGTATGCCGGCACTGTCTCAGAGCTCTCTTCTGCTAGAGGAGCACACCACATTATCAAGACAGGTCTCTCTACCCCCTGGATAAAATAATGTTTCCAGTCACTGACTGAAAGTAAAAATTCTGAAATGTTGAAGAGTTGAAGCAGAAAATGTAGTACCAAGCTATATAATTCATTATAAGCTTATATAACTATTTTTACATAAAAAAGGACACGTCAAGGGGTAATTCATCAGGCTTTCATAGAAGTCTTCAATCAAAAAGTAAAAAAAAATTGTTGCAAGTAACTTTGCACAATAGTTTATAACTTTTCATGATTTTTCAAACTTCTCACCATATTTATCAGGTCTAAGCCAGATTGATTAATTTTAATGTTGCAAAAAAGGCACTATTCTCAACTTAGGGGTTAAATCAAAATGGAGAATCAGCTGCGGGCAAATGTGTTATATTGAACAATTTGCCAAATGTATTAAACTTTGTGTGTTACTGTTACTTTGTGTTACAAATAAAGGAAATTCAGCCAGAAGCAAAACTGAGTTCAAAAATTTCCTTCATGATAAAATACTTTTTAGTCTAGTCATCTGCACCACTAAGAAAGTGGAGTAACATTGATCAAACATTTTGAACATTTTTAAAAAGTATATGTCATAAATGTGTTTAAAACTGTCTGGAATAGCAAACCCTGCCCATTTGTCACAACACAAACGGAATGGATAGCATATATGAAAAAAAGGCTCACATTACTTAAAAAGCATGGAGAAAGTAAGAGTAACTAGACTTCAAATGCACCATTTTTTTTACTTCAGACAACTTTGATTTAGTGTTTTTAATTTATGTGGATTTGAATTCATTTCCAATTATTCAAAAATGCTCATTTGGCAAAATTCAGATTTTATCCAATTTGCTTCTATGCAGATTCATTTTTCTGAACCGCTAAGGGCAATCAAAAGTACAAATGAGCAAATTGATCTATGGAGGATCGAGATTGAGTTAAAGTTCCTCCAATTTTCAGGTTAATGCGAAATTGACATTTTGAGATTCAGTTTGCAAAAAATGACTCTCCCAATCAGCATTTTCCACACTGCTGAGGTATCAGAGAGCGGGCCCATGTCACGGTGTATGGTCTTTCCCATAATGTCCTGCACCTATGACATCTTATGGAATATCATACCTTGTACAGTGGTGTTCAGTACTTGGGCCATCAAAGATCAATTGTTCCCAGCAGAGCACAGATTGTACAGCAGAGTTGTTTTCCATCTCTAGATTCACTAGGTAAATTTCTCTCTTCTGTAGAGTGTTAGCTTTTGTGACCAATAGGGTCTTCTCTCACTCTCCTGCAGAGTGTAAGCTATTATGCTCAGCAAGGATTTCTCTTTCTTACTCTCCTCTGTCCCATGTATACTTTTCAGACATTTACAAGCTTTCCATTACTGAGATTAGTCTAAATGTATTCGATGCAAATCAAATTTTTTGGAAAAATCCTTAAACTCACCTTACAGATCACCTCTCCACCCCTCCACTCCTCATTGTCAATTGTCCAGTCTTCCTTTCATCTTCTTATCTCCATTGCTCACACTGAAAAATCTGGGCTTCTAAACTGGGATTTCCAGGTCTGATGGGGCCTAGGAGGATTCTTTGCAAGCATGCGAAAGGTCATAACGTGAGGAGGATGAGGCCCAGGAGAATTGTGCCATGACTTTGTGCACATATGCAAAGAGCCATCCTGGGTCTAATCAGAGCTGGAAGTCCCCGCCTACTGTGAGAGGGGATTTCTGCATAAGCGGTGGTGATATGAAGTTGCGGAAATAAATTACAAAAAAATCCTCATTTTGGAAAATGTGAATTATTGTAAAATTTGAGTACAATTTAGTTCCATTCGAATATGCCTGCTCATCTCTAGTTAATATAATTGAAGAATATTTCCCTAATGTAAAAGGATATTTGGTGCAGTTTCCCAGAATAAAATCAATAATGATTGAATTATATGAAATAAACAATCAATTCTCTTTTGAGCAAGGCTACAGGTATACAGAAAAAAAAATAATGGAAAAATACATAAAATGACATGATATACTTGTATATGTGAAAATGCAATTATGATAATGAGTAATAAACAACCTACTAAATGCCATTAATACACCAAATAGTAATCAACGACATATAGAACAACACTGAAAATTAGAACATATTCCACAAATTACAGATTTCATATCAGGCCTCATAGTAATGTTTATACTACTGAAGTTGTAGCAGAAGCAGAACTGTTCTATCTGTACACTGTGAGACAAAAGACACATTCTTTAGCCATATAAGAACTGGAATTTGTCATATATATTTGGTATTTATATCTCTATATAAACAGTTCAGACTTAATTACTAAATCAGTCATAAATCAGATCCAGTTCTATATATACTACGATTCAATGAAATATGATGTATTATGACTTCAGTGCCCACTCCTTTTCAGGATTATGGTTCAATATTGTGAAGTCAGTCATTAAGCGTGAATGTAAATCTAAACCAACTTGCCTACTATTTTAATCAAGACTGCATAAAATCTTCAATGGGAATCCAAAAGCCAGAAACATAAATATTCACAGACCAGTGAAATAATATCCAGTGGTTTGGAGGAAACAACACACTTGAAGGGGATCTCAAGTAAATCTCAGAACTACAAGTTTTACAAAGTCATATCCTTACTTATGATAACATTAGCTCCTTTTCTTGTTGACTACATTAAAATAAACCTTTGAGATAACATCAAGATCAAGAAGTCTTTTCCTAGTGAGCCATTTGACTCGTTTATTTATCAGCAATTGGCAAGTGCTATTAAATCATATAATTTGTGATGATGACGGATTAAATGTTGGGACTGCCTCTTATCAGCTGACAAAAGAGGCTGAGCACATGAATGGATGATATATTGTGGGTATAAGCGCTCACCATAGCCCTTTTGCTTTTCTCATCATGGGGTGCAGATAGTTGGACTTATATTGATCCCTTATTATTTCCTAGTAATCCCTTGTAACATATTTTTATTTGAAAACACATTCAATATAATATTCTAGCAATGCAGATAACATTAAATGTCTTTCCAGCTGTACAACAAATAAAAGACATTTTCTTTTCAAACCTCTGAATTAATTTAAAAATATTTTCGATAATTATGCCATCATCCCTAGACATTAATTCATGTATCATAAATAATGTTATTACACGGAGGTTTACTGCAGCTTTTTAGAAATTTCAACACTTCATTCTTTCTTGTAATGAGTAATTATCAGACCTTCAGTAGGAATTAATTACTAGTTAAGCTACATTTTATACTTTCTAATTATACTTTCTGTAAAGTAATGCGGCATTTGCTGGTTACTATTTCAGTGGTAAATGCATGTGTCTGCTAAGACATTAGATCTCTCACTTCATTAATTTAAAGATGAATCTCATTGTTGATTCATAACTCTAGGCTTTAACATCACTAACCCTCTCATCCAATCATATTCATGCGTTCAGCAGTCACCAACCTGGTTAACTTCACTCCACTTAATTGGAATTTTTCCTGTTTATTGCAGTCGTTTCTTACTGTTTTTATTTTTAATTAACATTTTTTCTTATAACTTGGAGAATCCTGCAATAATATTTAATATACAATTCTAACCTATTTTAATCACATGATTTGATTTTTCTGGTTTGTAAATGAAGTCTTTTTGACATTTCCTAACTCGACAACACAAACAAAGTTCATTAGGGAAAACGATGGATAATGAGCTATTCGAATATATTTCTGTCTACTGTAGTAAAACAAAAATTTACAATTTAATGTGACATATTTAATAATTCTTTGCAATTATTTTAATATATAGTATCAAAATATTCAGTAGATAAAGCAGAGAGCCATTGCAAAGAACATCTTTGAGCATGTCCATGCTTTACACAAACAGCCCATGATTTCAGTGAGACCCTTGTAATATTTTATGCTTTATCCAGTGGCACTACAGGAAACTTTAACAGCTACTGGTGGGTTTTATGCAAATTGTAGCTGTTTTCTGGGCATCTCAACTGTCTAAAAAAGGTTGTGCTTAGCTTATCTTTGAGGAATTTGTGCCCTTGAAGTATTGTGAGACGGTTAATGGCTGAATTTCATTCTTCAGATTTTTTATTCTAATTTTAACATGATGGAAATCTATAACAATGCACTGCTTTTGTCATGCACATTATTCAAGAATCAAGAAAATAAAACCACCAGAACAGATTTACTATTATGCATACACATTGGCTTTGTCAATAAGCATGTCAGTTAAAGGAGGTAACTCTGCTTAAAAAAGTGCTTGGTTTAAGATGCATCAATATGCATCTAATATTTTGGCAAGCAAAAGAAATTGTATAAAAGTAAAACAACCAAGAAGTGGTGTAAAGTTAGACAAAAGTGTCTAAATATTCCAAATTTTTCATCCAGCATAAGCAATTGTGATAAATTCGACACATTTTCAAATAAGATATTTGTTCTACACTAGGCAGGATTTGTAGATTTGCCCTATTGTGTTAATTAAAAAGGATATATACAATAGTGTAGAACTTTGAAATAATGCATGAAGCAGTCCAATTCATAACCCCCCCTTGAAATAAGGACTGTTTTTGTTTTTTTCCTTACCTTCTTCCAATAGGAATAACTTTTTATATTTTGTGGGACGAGAGTTAGAGTGAAAAAGAATCCCAAGAGGCGTAAAAAAGGTTAAAAACCTAATTCCAACATTCTTTTATGGGTTTCCTTTTAACAGCCTTTGCAACGACCTAGCAACATTATTCACCAGGTCAGTAAAATTATGGCGAAATCAAACTTTTACAGTTTTTTTTTATATATTTTAGTGCTTTAAAGAAATTCAGAACTTTGTATAAGAAATTGGCTTGTGTGACCTCTAAATTTTTTATTTTACCATAAAGATAAGAACAGGGCTGTGCCACACTCTTTTGACAAGCTAGGTGCTCAAGTAGGATTCCCCTCCAAAAGTAGTAATTATTAGAAATCTGAAGATAATGCAGAAAGAAAATGTAGTTTATTTGCATTTCACAGAAAAATCCACTGCATGAATTGACGTATTTATTTTACCATCAATGGAGCTGTATAAGGGCTTCTTTTGGCGTGGTTCTGTAGATTTTATTGGTACTATTTTATTGATTTTTTGGGATAGGTGTGGCGATATGAATAATGAAGTTCTGACTTTTAGATATTGTTTTTATTTACACTCTTTACCAAATATATTAATTAATTTTATCTTTTCATAAATCGGACTGTTGCTCATGAATTAATACCAAATAAATATGTTTTTAGTTTTTTTTTTATTATTTATTTGTGGATAAGGCATTTGAAAATATTTTTAAAACTATTCTATTACTTTTCACAAGTACAGTCCCCATAGGGGACTTGAATCATTGATTGTTGGATTTCTTATACTATATAGTGCAATACTTTAGTAGTATATAGAAAAAATCATAATCTCCTATGAAGCCCCCAATTACAGTAGGCAATTGAAGGAGTATTTGCACAGTGAAGAAAAATTTAAATACTGCTGTCAGTGATTTACAGAAGCATTTAAATGGTTGTAAGCACCATCGATCAGACTTGCACCAATTTCTGTTTTTAAAATGTACTTGTATAAGGTACCCATGCCCTCCAGTCATGCACCATTCATCTATGTATGATTAAACTCCCCACTTAACCAGCCCTGTATAACATAATTCAGTTAAAATAAATGCTTTAAAAAAAGCATTTATAATGTCCCTGTTTGTATGCTAATGAAAGCTTTGAATAGTCGATGGGGAGTTAGTTGCCCCAGACTAGTCAGCCCTCTTTTCATATTATCACGCCCCTATGGGCGTGATAACATACTTTACATGAGCTGGCCTCATAGCCAGCTCATTTAAATCTCGCGTATGCGTGCCACTCAATTCATCAACATCACTGCGCCTCTGAAGCCAGGTGTATGTTTCCTGGCTTTAGAGGCACACTGCTCATGAACAGAAGTTCAGAAGATGGCTGGTCTGGCATGGGGGACCTGACAGGGTCCCTTTAAAGACCTTTCCCAGCTGTAGAATACAGATATCTCTTGCCCTGTATTGAGTGGGCTCAGCTCCTGCTCCATGCCCTCTTACACTATATATGACGTTCATATGTCAGGGTATGGGAAAGGGTTAAGACATGGACTTTCAAATATTCTGATTACCATATACATAACTAATATTTGCATTAGGTACTCATGTGTTGTTAAGCTGGGCTGCAAGACACATCAAAGAAATACTTTTGACAAGTTGGCATAGGGTTATGTTTAGAGTTAGACCAAAGAAACAGTGCATGACACAGAATTTCTCTTATGTGTTCATTGTGTACACAGTTACTGCACCAGTCACTTAGTCCCAAAACTAGGAAAATCTAAATGTATCAAATGTTCTTATAAGCCAATCCCTTATAACAGAAAGTAATACCCCGAACAGGCCATCCCTTTAAAAATGTTGGTAAAAGTGTTTTTATAGGGGAAAACATTGTTGACAACTCATCTTCTGCTTGCAGAAATGGATATGCTGATGACCAATGACAAATTTTTCAACATGCATAAAAAGATACAGTATTCCAAATCTGGTCATTGATATCAATATGGATGGCAAATAGAACAGGCATAATGAAAACAATATTTATTTTGATGGTTAGTGCAACAAGCTTTTATTCTAATTAAATTTGAATAATGCTATAGATTACAAGAAGTTGCTCTCTGCATTCACCTTTTTGCTGCAATTTGCACTTTGTAACTATATAGCTTTTCGTGCACTTGAGCAGTCAACTTTTATACATTTTTCAAAGTTCTGCACTATGGTCTATAATCACGGCAAAACATATTTTTTTTCTATTTTCAGGCACAAACAATCCACAAATGTTTTCTTGATAAATATACAAGCAGTATGCTTTTAATGGAGAAAGTGACCAGGCGTGAAGAACTTCCCCTGAATTTAGGACAAACAAAATAAGAGTATTTGATGCAAGAACTGCCTAGCTCTGTAAAATTGTACTTCACAATAAAGTTAGTAAATGCGGAGTCTCACTTTTTCGAACACTTGACCTTAAAGTCTGAAAAACTTTGTAAATTGTCATCACAACACAGTCTCTTCTATTGATTGAATAAATGGTGAATATAAACATTCATTAAAATGTACACTGCTCAATTTTGAAATTGCAGCAAGAAGGAAAATTCATTGAATTCTGGAAATCATAACATCAATGGACATGCTAATGATATGCAAATGATAAAAACAATTTTTCAAAACATCTCGAGTTATTCAGTATCAAGCGTCAGTGCCATACACATAGAAATGCATGCACTTACATGCCTTAGCATGCTGTCAATGAGGTTATTAATAGTTGTCTGAGAAATGTTCGAAATGCACTGGTGCACAAAATCGATCAAGATTAACTGCTGGCAACTCCCTTTGCAATTGCTGACTAATGGCTTCCAGATATACAAGTGAAAAAAGTAGTCATATGCCAAGCCTAAAGCATCAAATAGTGTCAAGATGAACCAGCAGAAGGCATTTGTTCAACATTGGGCTACGAGACAGATGACCAGCTACATTTGCACTATTAACCTCATGCTCTCAAAGGGTATCTTGGAGCAGAAAAAGATGCCAATAGATGCTGGAATTGAGGTCTGTCATCTTCAACAATGAGTCCCATTTTTGTCTTGCATGCAGTGATAAGAGGCCTTCAAGTTGGAATATGAAAGTGTCCCAAAAGCCATTTTTAACATGACAACACCAGATCGCATGTTACTCGTACTACTGTGAGCAGCCTACAAGGCATAAAGGTGTTACCATGGCCTACAGTATCTCCGGACACATCTTCCGTCAATTACATATGAGACATCATTGGTTCTCAGTTGCAAAGTGACATGCCAAAGCGGATCTTGATGATTTGTGTGTCTAAGTGCATTTAGTGCAGTTGAATTTTCCTCAGAAAACGATTATTAACCTCATTGGTAGCATGTCAATGCGTGTAAGTGCGCATTTTTCTGCACGTGGTGCTCATAAATGATACTGAATAGATCAATATGTTTTGAAAATGTTGCTTCCATCTTTTCAACATTCGTATACCATAAAGATGTTTATCAAATATGTGATTTTAATGTTGAAGAGTTTATATACAGTGGTGCTTTATCATTTGTGAACGCTTCAGAATATTATATATCTCTGCTCAAATTTTACACACAATTTTGAATACAAGTTGTAAAAGAAGATAAGGAAATCCAAATTAAACAAATGATTCAAAAATATTAATCAATGTAATTTTTTTATTCAAATATATATTGTAATTTTATATATATATAAACAACCTACAAGCCCTGGTAAATCATGATTTTGTCATCAACTAAATAAAAGTAAACCTGGAGGCAGATGGTACCATTAAATCTAACTGTTTAGCTGTAGAGTGACTTCAGGCAGAGGAAAAGCCAGTGTGTGAAGCAGCAGATTGGATCTGATTATTACAGTGTTTATGCATGTTTTTGCAGCTAATAAATCTTTACTCAGGAAATCAGTGTGTGCCTTGCTTGTCACTATACGCAATGCTATTGACACAGTAACAGACGCACCGAGGCCAAACTCCTATTTGCTTAAGAAGAACAATCTAGCCAAACCTAGACAAATAAATCGCAATGCTTTTCACATGTAGGAGAGATGAATTTGTCATTTAACTATTTGAAGACACCTCTTATGGGGATAACTTTCTTACCGATGCACTATATTTCCATTTAATTCTTATATAAGGCGAGCAAAAAATGGAACAGCATTGTCTACATACAGAAGCATTTCTCAAAAAGATCCCATTAGAGGGGAATTTCCATCTCCAAGATTCAATCCCAATATTTAGTAGTTGTAATAATAATAATATTAGCAAATACCTACAATTACAAATGCAGTATAGTTCTTCTGATTTGCTATGTCGCTTACCCCATGTGCAGGACATTGCAGTAGCTTAGATATCCATGGTTACGTCCACTAACAACTAACAAACTAGCTAGTTGTCACTATATGAGTGGTCATTACCATGGATACCTAAGCTACTGCAATGCCCTGCACATGGGGTAAGCGACATAGCTAAACAGAAGAACGATACTACATTTGCAATTGGAGTTATTTGCTAATGTTATTAATTTAACACCTACTACATATTGGAATAAGATCTTGAGAAGGGAATACCCCTCTAATTGTTATTATGGAATTATTTAATAGTTTATTTGTCTGACAATCTCTATAGGTAAAACCTCTGCCTTTTTCCACATATCTCGATATGTAAATTGATGATACAGGTTGATCTTAAAAGTCATTTCAACTTAAAGTACATCCATCTATGCTAGCCTTGACAGAACACCACCAACACTGGACACATTGATAGACATTTCCAGGGGTGGCACCATAAGAAATATACATTGTTTACATACAGAAGCATTTTTGTTACAATGGAATTAATTAAAATGATATTTTTAGGAAAATATCTTTAGGTAGAACTTCGTGCCATTTTCCTCATATGCTCTTGACATGTAAATTGGTGATCTAGGTCTGAACAGTCATTCCAACTTAAAGTACATCCATCTATCCCTGCCATGGTAGAATAGATAGTATGTAAGCTTGGTCAGCAGCATTGCAGATAGGAATGACAGTTTGATCAAGACTCTGAATGTTGATGTAACAAGCAAGCTTATCTGAAAGCCGGTAATTGATTTTCATACAAATACGGTCATATTTTTCTTGCATTCCTCTCGGGCATATTTTCATTTTTTCACGACTTACATTCACAGCTGCTACTTTACAGGCTAAAGTGATAATGTCTCTTGAGTTGTGTTAGTAAATGAATAGATTATCATTTAATTTCGCTAAATCTAATTAAATATGCAGATACTTAATATAGTCTATATTGCTTTAAATATGTAACAGCAATAATATAATGCTGCACTGAATGTCTGCAAATCAACCTTATAGAAAATATATGAATGACTATTAAACAATATTGTCATGATATTTATGTTTTACAAGATTCAGTGTTGTGAGAAGAATTAAATTGCTATATTGTTTTACACACCTGAACTCATCTCCAAAGAAAGAACATTTTGTTTAATATAACAGGTAAGGGTCAGGCCTAGAAACCAGTGAGTATAAGCTTTTAATCTTTTCAAAGGGAACATGAGAGCTTCTACATGCTGCCCGATCCACAGACAGCTTGTATCAGACAATGGCGGCATGATTTCAACCATATATGTTTAGCTCTGAAATGCTGTGGTGTCTCAGAGATAAACATAGTTCAATAGTCACCTGGGACCGAGCATCAGGAGAGAGCAGTCGCACAGGCAGGTCCCCAGTGACTTCTCCTCGCTTCTTCCCTTGTGTGGTAGGTGTCTCCCTATTCATGTCCACAAGGAGAGACCTTTCAGTGAACAAGAATATACCGTCATCTCCCTAGTGTCTCGGTCCCTGGTGGCTATTAAACTATATTTTTCTTAGCATTTCAGAGTTAAACTTATATGGCTGAATTCATGCCACTGGTGTCTGATACGTGCTGCCCGTGGATCTGGCCGAGACCTCATAACCATCTTTTGACTGCAATTTCAATTCACAAAAATCTGACACTCGATTCAAGTGAATCTACCTGAAACAAATTTTGGGAAATTTACTCATCTCTATCCATTTTATTTCCATGTCTACATCAAGGTAAAGTTTCAGGAGAGTTCAACCGTTTATGTGATATGTTTGCAAATGTTGAAAAAATAAAGAAAAAACTGTTGAAAGTTCTATTTTTGTAATTTTAAGAAACCTTTTGAAATGAGCTCAGTTTGATCATCTATAGACACCTTCCGTACTGACCTCCTATCAACATAAGAAAATATTGCACAATACATCCATTCTGTAACTAATAAGCTTACAAAATAGCTGAAAGCAACCTGACCTCTAATTTGTACAAGGACTGTCATGCGTGCATCATATTCCCACATTGACAGTAACTGCCCCACAGCCCTGAGAATATATTGTGATTTCTTGTATTGTGAGATAGTAAATTTAGAGAACTATACTAATATGATCATTAACTACATTCCTTTTCTTAAGAAACAAAAAGGCATCAACCTGTAGACCCTTTGTGACTGTGATTGCTAGTTTCTTCCTGCAGGCTTTAGCAAAGTTTGGTCTTCTGGGAAATGAGTTCATGCGGTAGACAAGAGCGAGAGCTGATGTTTGTTTGGATATGATACGTACTGAATATAATTTTGGGCAATAAGCCTTTCATTTAGCCTTGCTCCTGCACAAGCACAACTCTCTAGATGTTAAGTGGTGTACGTCATTTTTTTCTATTTGGTAACCGGCAGTACAAAGCAAATATCTATATGCCATACAAACTCAGGTAAGACTCTCATCTGTTGTGCTTCTAGAAACACTTTCATCTGAACCTTTGATCTTGATCTTATTGATTGTATAACAATATAGTCATTTATTGGATTATTCTGAACATCAAATCTACTAGAAAGAAACATTCGAAAAGAGTTTATGTAAATTCACAGAGAGCAGGAGCATTAGCGTGTCGTCTTAATTAGAGTTCTGATTTGAATACTGTACTTAGCTCAGCAACATTAATAGCACTGTTTGCTTTAGATAAATAAAAAATATATATTTCTTTTAATCTACTAGTTGATTTAAAATGATTTATTGACACTGTAAGTCATAAAATGTTAGAATTTTGTGGGAGGTAATTTTCATGCTACTGTTACCTTTAATGCAATTCTATGGGTCTATTATCAAAAAATGTCACAGACAAAGAAGAGATCTATGCTAAAAGTTCAAATTTCTATTTAGAAATCATTTAAAATATTATAATCACGTAATAAAACAGGGATATCTCCGAAAAAATTATAAATCAAATAAATTATTTTCATTTTATATACTATTTTTTATACAAATCACATTTCATTACAATGAAATCTGTACTTTTGAGGTATCCCTATTTTATTACATGATTATAATCTTTTAAATGATTTCCAAATGAAAATTTGAACTTTCATCATAGATCTCCATTGTCTGTGACATTTTTTTTTGCCATAGATCTATAGAATTTTATATCTTATGTATTATCTTATGTATGTATTTATATCTTATGTATGTATTATTGTACTCATGCACAATTTCTGGAACTCATAGTGATAATGTTACCTTTAATCGAAAAAAATAGTGGAACATTTTTGTGAAATTAGAATTATTAATGTTAGAAGAGAATTATCATATAGTGGGGATAAAAGAGACCTGGATATTATTAGATGGTAACTGAACTGTTAATTTATAGGGCTTTAGGTTTTTCAAGAATGACAGTAAAAATAACTTAGGGGGAGAGGTTTACTCAAAACTAACATCTTCCATAATACCAATTGTGCATGATAATATATGTGAGGCCGATGAAAACATATTCCCCAATTCATCAGGACTGATGGTATTCTCACCAGTCTTGAATAGGGGTCATGATGGAGTCAGACACTCCTGATTCATGAAGAGGTGAACTACGCCTGAAATCTTACTACAATCAGGGACTGGAATGAGATTTCTGGAGTATGAAATGCCACAGCACACTATGAATTAAACAATTAATGGAGTCACGATCCTGCCCCATCTCCACCCAACTCCCACTACCATTAACTGACAATTTGTCATTTTGGCTAAATCAAAACAACCAAGCTTTTAGCTTAGCACATACAACACTTTCTGTCCAAACATCCAGTCATCCTCTGTTTTCCAACGCTAAGCCACAGCTCAAGCCTGACTTGACCTCAGAGCATTCATGAGTCAGTATACAAAATATACCTTAACTGTATCACATACTACACATACTACAATGCTGACTGCCCCTTTTAAGAGGAGAGGTCGCTTAAAAATTTAGTGACTTTTGTCGTTTTCACTCCAGATTCGGCCAGCTTCGTCAAAATGGATGGGGCATGATGATGCCCGCTTTTCTACTTCATGACGAGTTGTGGAGTACTTTACCATTCGTAGCGAGGCGCACACAGGCGCACACCACTCTCAGGATGTCCTCTTAGTAAATTAGGTGCCTCTGACTCTACCAAGCACCCTCATCAAGACTGGGGTGAACAATGCCAGTCTTGATGAATCAAAGCCAAAAGTATTCACATTGTAAAGTTAAAGAGCGCATATAAAAGGGCTGTGATGTATGATTTTCAGCTGATAATTCCAATTAAATCCTTTGAACTACAAGTACTTTGTTCAGAGGAATTTATTCCAATGGTTTCTAAAGTTCTCAACTGGACAAAGCTCTGTTTATCTGAAATGTCAAATAAATTGTTCACATATTTGAGACATTCCAGCTATATCACAGACAGTCTGGCTGTTTTGCTACAGACTAATTGCATTTTTACAAATGCTTTTTACAGTGCATTCAATTCAATTACTTTCACAGTATGTAGGAATCTTTAGGATCAGGATATATGTTAGTCAGATGTAACATTTTGCAATTTATTTCCTTCCACTCTTTTAACTAATATTTAAGCTACATCATTTCAGGAAACTGTATCCATTCTGATATAAATTATATTTACATACAATAAAAATATGTACACCAGGATCTTTAAAGAGGATCGCTCACCATATTTTGCAACATATACGGCATAGTACATACATTACAAAATAGAGCTCTTAGACCTGATGAGGCTGGCATAATTACTTTAAAAATCCTTGTCAGAATGACTTTATAATCCATTTTGAAAGTTTAAGGTAAAGAACTAATGTAATGAGTTCAAGTATGTACATGAGCTATACTCAGTCTTAGCACACATAAGTGACAGCTCCTCAACATCCTCTTCCCTGCTGCTGAAACCTCACATTGCTTAGTACAAGCTGCAGCTGTCAGTGAAACTGGTGTGGCAACTTAATATATTTGGACTATTAATATATTTGAACTATTATACAGCCATCCAGACAAGAATATTTAAATAAATTACAACAGCTTCATCAGGCCTAAAATATCTATTTAATAATGTAAACAGTTTTCATTATCAGATATGGCGACATATTCACTCTAATCAGTTTAAAACAAGCAAATAAAGTCGACAGAAATAAATTTGACATTAATTTAAAAAAAAAAGCTTTGTGGGGGAACGGACTTGTAAACTATTTTTAGTTTGTCTAGGCCTGCTTTAAATAATTTTTATATTATCCCTTTAAATTGCCAGATATTATGTCATCTCTTAAATTAGGCTGCCCTTTTATATACTACTTTTATATTTATTTCTACTGTCAGTCGTCTCTGCTCAAGCTGAGCAAGCTGTGAGGTGGCGCTAAAGTCATTGTTGGATGTCATATTCACCCCTGCAGCTTATCATTCTTTTAACTGAGTACTTTGCTCTGAATGGGGCATGCACAGCCCAGCTGCAACATCAGTGTAGTTTGCGCTCCTTTGGCTGAGTAGCCTGTATTACTACCCAGAAGATTATACTTTTAATTATATACTTATGGTCTTGCTGACAGGGAAATGACTAAGCTGGTCAAAAGGAACAATTCCTCAGCGTAGCACCCTACTGATGATACTTAGTAACAAATACAATACTGACTTTGGCACTATTCTCATGTGTTTGTTCCTGATACCCGACCTGACGACCTCACTTATACTATACTTGAGCTTGACCTTGGATTAAATTAACCCATTGGTTGCTTGATGATTTTGTCTGCTGATTTTGTCATTGTCTTAGTCATTCTGGTTTTGACATGTGCTCTACTAACAACTCTCTCTAGCTACTATTCTGTGAAAGCAACCCATGAACCTGTGCAGGAGTGAAAGGGTGAAAATGAAGCCTTTCTTGGGACATATTAAATGAAGTGGATCGCATACAGACTGCATGTGGAAGCTATTTTAAGTTGCCAGTTCTCCCAAGACAGTGACCTTGTAAGAGGACATCAGTAATGAAGCCTGTGTGACATAGAGAAAATTAAAATCAATAAAGACATCTCCAGAGAGGGGGCATATCACCCTCACAATGAACATATGAGAAACTAATTATAACTGGGTAAGTGAGACACTAATAATAACAACTGAAGAAGTGATAAAGAGCTGACACTTCAATGTACACTGAAGTAGGAACCTCCTGCAGATACCAGGTAATAATAGCAGAGATCCCTTCTGAGATCCAGACACTATATCGGGGATTTGTTTATCCAGGGGAGGGGAATTACCATTCCAAGGCATGAGTTTCCTCTGGTCAAAGCACTGTTCTGAGACTTTTCGGAGCCAGTGGTCAGTGATGAATATTGGGGCTTGCAGCTATCCGATATTTATAGAAGATATATTTTTGGAATCATAGCAAAGAGACAAAACATAATGCATTCACTCACATCACTGAAAGCCATTGTAACCCATCCAATTTAATATTGGAGAGATGGCTGATGCTATCCACACCTTGTTTCACCTATTTAGAAAGGTAAAATCGCGATAGGAAACATAACGACAATATCTACATCCTGGGACCTCCAGGGGCTAAAATATCATCAAAGTTAGGGGTCTCATAAAATTCTAATAGACCTAGCACATCCCACAACTAGTCCCAAATGAGTTCATCAATGGGATGTATGTGGGTGTAACTTTGATCTAAAAAAATTAGAGTTTGGGTGTATGTCATTGGTCATTCTGGAAGACATAGTTCGCCGTGAGAGTATTCCACTTTCCTAATCGAAGTGCTTGCCTCCATAAAGATAAAAGTCATTCCTGCAACACCAGGTTTAGTACTTCTCTTTCATTCTTCCTTCTTATTTTATGTAATTGTATGTACCGTATTATTTTGTTCCCGTTTTGCATCATCTTTGTACATTATTTATAAAAGCTGCCTACTTTTCTGGATTGAATATATAAAATGTAATAGCTTTTTTCTTATTGCTCTGTAAAACGCACCCCTGAAGCCTTATACTACCTGTAATGGGTGTCAAATCAGCCTGTATAAACAAATAGTGGTGGGAGCTAGTAGTTCTTTTTGTTATTGTGGAGTTGGCAGTGACCATGCCGGGGTATATATATATATATATATTCCATGGGTTGGAATTTGAGTTGTATATACCATACGTTCACCGTGAGCTCCCCAATAACCGGCCTAGTACTGGAAGCAGCTGAAGTCTCATTCATCACTCATCAGTCAATTGCGTAATTGACTTGATGATTGGAGTCAGCAGAGTTACGTTTCCTTGACAACTGGTGGCAGTGGTGGGATCTATGCAAGTATTATCTGTGACAAACTGGTGGCAGCAATGGGATCTGTGCTAACACCCCGTTGTCATCCTTGACACTGTGCTGCAAGGATTCTTCAAACTCTACAATATTGTAGGCTTCATCTTTATGCCTGTCACAAGTAGCTATGTGTAGCCTTGCAGTGCCAATTATGATGAATCTATCAAATATAATCCTCAATGATCATATTAAGAGAGATACACAGTAACTAAATTCTGCTAGATTCTGATATGTAGTTTGTTTTTCACACAATAATTTGCAAGCAAACATTTGGACAAGAAAGTACCAAGAAATCCACAGTATACTTTCAGATGTCTGGAGCATATGCTTTTTAGACATGGTACCTTATGGTCAGCCTGATCTCTAGCGTTGTAGATTGAACAGCTTAGAAAATAGCTATCATTGATCTCTGTCCAAAATCTCAAACTTGTGCCTGTGCGTATGAGCCTTCACCTTCAAAATAACTTGACTTTACAGGGAATATAATTACATCAATATATATGACATCCTGGGAATTTACAGTGTAAAGTTTGTTTGTATCTTTGTACATGTTATCAAATGTATCACTTAAGTTTTCACCTTTCTGCCTTGGCAAATTCTCATTTTTCGTGCTTTTTTCTTCCTCCCCATCTTTCAAGAGCCCTAACCTTTTTATTCAACTTTTGACATAGCCATATGAGGGCTTATATTTTGCTGGACAACTTTTAGTTATGAATTACACTATTAATTTTATCATACAAATTGAGATTAGTAGATCTATCCGAAGAGGATCAACTTTGACTTGAATTTCCTGAAATCCATCAATCCTCACAAATTTGGGCACTTTGCCAATCGATTTGCTGGGATCTTAAAGAATAATACCCAGTGCCATTTCACACACAGCTGATGCACCAGAGAGAGGACTAATGATATATTGTGCAGCGAAGCAGGCTACCACTTCATGCCCTGATATGACTTCACATGGTTTTAGCACAGACAATCAGGGGGCTTATCACAGCCAGTATAAAAGATGGGGGGCCAGCCAAAGAGCGTCATTTTTTTATGCTTACACAGTGTAGTGAAAATTGTTGGAAAATTCTGGATGTAAGTCATATAATGGCCAGGAATAGTATTATTCTTCATATACAGACATTGTAACTTATGATAAAAAGCTGTTTGAAAGTATAGTTACCCTTTAAATACTATCATCAGAGCAATGTGGATTATTAGTATTTATTATTATAGCGCCATTTATTCCATGGCGCTTTACATGTGAAAAGGGGTATGCTATGCAAAAAACAAGTATAACAATCTTGGACACAACAAGTCACCGATTGGTACAGGAGGAGAGAGGACCCTGCCCTCGAGGGCTCACAATCTACAAGGGATTGATGATAGTAACATATTCCACTAGAATGATACTTTTTTATTTGAACATATAGTACCTACAGTATTTAATATGTTTTACTCCAATACTGGCACACTATTTTCAGAACTAGTAAATATAATTTATATTTAGAAGAGAATAAAGTATGACAAACATAAAATATATTATGCAAAACAAATAGATCACTTAAAAATCTAATTACATTGTATTAAAAAAATAGATATATTGCCTGTTGACTTCAAGAATATACTGTATACTTTTAATATGTGGATTCCTAGAATGCTCAACAGAGGGGGGATTATAATAACAGAGAAAAACAGTATTTGATATGCAGCTCAAAGGAAGAGTGTAACCTACAATCATCTATTGTAAAGCGGAAATTGTTTCCAGTATCAGGGCTTTCAGAGCTATCAATAAGTAGAAATGGAAGCAATCAATTTGCTGTTGCTCTCCATATTTTGATGTGACATGCTGAATCTGCTTCCCTGCTATAATTTGCAAATTCAAACAGGTAACAAGTGCCTTTTAACTATATAGTGTGGAATCCTACAGTATACTCTTGAAAATAATTATATTTTTGTATGACACTTTCTTACTCACTACCTGGGACTTGCATCTACACCGAATATTGTATTCCACATTTGTCTTAAGTATTTGGAATCTCAGATTTGAAGAGCGCAAGGATAAAACATGTACTCATCAAAGCTGTAAGACACTTATTGTAGCAGAAAGTCAGATTATTAGCCCTAATATAATATGCTTGGATGCCAAAGCCCAGGTAGACAAATACTGGAAGGACGGCTGTATTGCACTTAGTGGAAGCCCATAGAAGACAAAACTTTTGTAACTCCACCTTGCTTCCTTTGGAAAAAAAAAATTCTTTAGGAAACCCAGATTAAAGGTTAAATAATTAAGTTGCAATACCAAGAAGCAAAACTTGTAGAATTAAAGAAATAACAGAATCGAGGGAGCCAGTGGAACAGACAGGAAGCTGCAGTGAAGAGGTAGTGGAGCAGTGGAGAAAGTTTACTATTTTTTACATTTTTAAAGAGAACTATCAGGGTGGAAATTAACTTTATTCTTCCCGGCAGCATTCGGTTTCAGTCAAGGGGCGGCACCGGCGCGGGCTCAGTAACCGCTCTGAGTATACTGTGTGGCTGCTGTAACCACACCCCCAGCACTGACTGTCGCTCTGCATTGGGACCAGCTGTAAGTCAGTGTGGGGGGCACAGTTACAGCACCAGCTGCACTGTATACTCAGGGCGGTGACTGAACCAATGCCAGCGCCAACCGTGACTGAAACTGAATGCTGTTCGGGAGCATAAAGTTAATATTCTCCCTCAGCATTAGACTACGTGCCTGTGCCTAACCTTAAAATTATAGACTGTTCATGTCTTTGTCAGTGAGCAAACATACAAAAACAGCAAGGTATCAAATACTTATTTCCTTCACTTTACATATGATGAAAAAATGGAAACAACATTTTCAAAACCTCTCGATTTATTCAGTATCAAATATGAGCGCAGCACGTAGAAATGCACGCACTTACCCATCTTGGCATGCTATCAATGAGCTTATTAATGGTTGTCTAAGGAATGCACTTGGGTATCAAAGTCTTCAAGATTGGCTCCTGTCAGCTCCTTTTGTAATTTCCAAACATGACATCCTAGATGTGCTCTATGAAAGGAAAGTACAGAGATATTGCAGGCCCGGCGAGAGAAGAAAATTTAGCCAATGTAGGCTGCTCACAGTGACACAAGCAACATGCAACCTGGCGTTGTGATGAAAAATGGCTCCAGGACACTTTTTAGAAATCACTGTAGATTATAATGGTCCGGCTACTGTACATTTTGCCACCCCACACCATAATCCCAGGAGTTGGACCGGTGTGAGGTTCTCTTGCAAAGGCATTTTTATGTTGTTGCCCATGCGGTATTGATTCATTCAAAGATTGACACGTAGCCCATTTTGTACTGCAAGTGAAATCACACATCACATACCATGCCTAGTGTCCCAGGAGTTGGTTTTCACCATGACAGCATGAGGTTGCATAATGTTCATTCAACTGTGAGCAGTCTGCAAGGTCTAAACATGCTACCATGCCTGCAGCATCTTCAGACTTATCTCTTATCTCCCATCAAGCACATCTGGGATATCATTAGTTGGCAATTGCAAAGGGAGCTTCCAGCAGCAGTTCTTGATGATTTCACGTACAAGTACATTAAAGGGGTTGTCCAAGCATATAGATTATTAAACCACTGCAAAGCCTCTTACAAATAAAAAAAAAAACTTCACAATTTACTTGCTACTAAGGTTCTTTTTTATTCTTCAGCTGTCACATGTTGTAACTACTCAATCCTGGTCACATGTTAGGCTCACCTAGTGAGTTAGATTCTCAGCCTCAGGTCCAGGTGGGCAGATGGAACCTGGGAGTTGATGCCGCAATGACTTGGCACAAACAGGAATCTCTGGAGTAGAAGGGCAAATGAAATGAAACCCAGCAGCAATGAATATAAGCACAAACACAAAAGCACAGAAAGTAGAACATTCCAAGCATAGGACTAGAGTCTCAATCCCAAGACACAGGCTTGTGTCTGATCGAGCCTTAAATATGTGTAGGAAGATGATGTCACACCATACAACTCGCAAAACTCAACATAGAGCACAACAGGGGATTAGTAGACCCAGGGGAAGGAAGTGGAGCCTGGGATACCAGAGATAAGTGTGTAACAGTACAGTGCACTTACAGCTCTGAGTTCAGAGATTTCCTATCTCTGCTTTAAATAGAACATAGCTGGTCACTAAGCCTAAGCCCTGTATAAGGGGGTGATGCTCAGACATAAACTCAAAGACGAGTTGGGTCTGAATAGCGATGTCATAATGGGCATGATCTTTGCTCTCTATGTATGCAGGAGGCAGGGAGTGAGGGAAAAAGAAGAAGCAGTGAAAAGAGCATGGATTAGAAAAACAGATAAAAATCTGACTCATTATTTTCATACAGCCAAGAGAGAGGAGCTCGATGAAGAGATCAGAACTGGCTGCAGAGAAGGAGGGGGGAAGGTTTGAAGCAAAGAAGATTGGAAATGGCTGCTGAGAAGGAAAAGGAGGTGGATGTAGACAAGATCGGAAATGGCTGTTGAGAAGGAAGAGGAGGTTGGATGTAGACAAGATTGGAACTAGATGCTGAGAAGGAAGAGAAGGCTGGATGTAGACAAGATCCCAACTGGCTGCTGAGAAGGTAGAGGAGACTGGATGTAGACAAGATTGGAACTGGCTGCTGAGAAGGAAGAGAAGGTTGGATGTAGACAAGATCGGAACTGGCTGCTGAGAAGGAAGAGTAGATGGATGTAGACAAGATCTAAACTCTCTGCTGAAAAAGAAAGAGGAGGCTGGATGTAGTCAAGATTGGAAGTGGCTGCTGAGAAGGAAGAGAAGGCTGGATGTAGACAAGATCGGAACTGGCTGCTGAGAAGGAAGAGGAGGCTGGAAGCAGAGGAGATTGGAACAGGCCGCTGAGCAGCCAGGGAGTAGTGATGAGAAGAAAGGTGGAAGAGCTGCAGAGGAGAAGGGCAACTAGGAAGCATTCAGAGTGACCGCAATGCACTTAGGAGGGTGACAGGGAGCAGGAATATCAGAGTGTTTTTTACTCTGTTTTGTCCATATTGAGACTGTACAACAGTCCAAAGAACACAGTCTGTGAGTGCAGTGGGAGGATTGGAAATCAGAAGCCAACCAGATGCAGTGGGAGAGCAATAAAAATTGGAGCTAGTGATGTGTATATTGCAATGCATCATGGTTTTGGCAGTACTTGCTGAAAGCTCAGAACAGAAACAATAACAAACTGCATGAATGGCTGCAGGGGTTTTAAGAGAAGCTCAAAATATAAAATTAAGTTAACAAAATATAAAATAAAGTTAATAGTAGAGATGAGCGTTGTTCTACTCGAACTGTTCGCCAATCTCAAATTCGAGCTGTTTTGGGCGGTGTTCGAGCCGTTCGGCGAACACGAACGATTTGAGAAAAATTCGGCTGTTCGAGGTTATGTTCGATAACTGTTCGTGCACCAAAATCATAATTGGATTTTTTCTCAGTAATGATGAAAATTAATGTTAATACGCAGTTTGAGTGTACAGCGGGGTGGGGGGAGGGGCAGGGGATGGATCTCTGCAGGAATAATGAAGAACTCCATTTTTTTTTCTCTTTCCCGAATTTACAGTGGGGAGGTGCAATCTGTCAGCCTATCAGCAGCGCACACACGGAGCGAAGTGCTTTTTTTCACACAAGCAAGGGCATGTGTCATTGGCAGTGTATGTCACATGTCCTTGCCCTATAAGATCCAGCCATTTTCCCCGTCGCCACCATTTTCTCACTGCTGCAGCTGCGTGTTAGACGGCACCGCTGTTTCTGTGTGCGCTATACCTTGTTAATTTCAAGCCAATTTTCGCACAAATCTACAGATAGCTTGGGAGTAGGGAATAGTTGTGATTGCAGTCCTTTTAAGGACTAGGTTACAGCATTTCCTATGACTTTTATCAGGCAGGTCTGTGCTCTTAAATAGATAGATTGTGGGAGTAAAGACTAATTGTAATTGCAGTCCTTTTCAGGACTAGGTTACATCAGTTCCTATCAGTTTTTGCCAGGCAGGTCTGTGCCAGTGCTGTGCAAGTTTTTTTCACAGCATTTGGCTGAATCTAGCAAAGCTAATCCTTTTTGGCCTATTGCAGAGTGTTTAGTCAGTGGAGTGGCCTATCTGTGTTGCAAGATATACCACCTGAGTATAGAACACCAATTTTTTTACTGCACCTAGTGAAGTAAAATCTTTTGGGCATAGCATCATTCTATTAGTCCATCTATACTGACCTCCATCAGGTTGCAAATTGAATATAATTTTTTTCTGCATCTAGCTCTGAAAAAGTATTTGGGCTTCTAGCAGTGTGTGGGACTTGTTCTATTAGTCCATCTATACTGACCTCCATCAGGTTGCAAACTGAATATAATTTTTTTCTGAATCTAGTTCTGAAAAAATATTTGGCCTTCTAGCAGTGTGTGGGACTTTCTCTATTAGTCCATCTATACTGACCTCCATCAGGTTGCAAATTAAAAATTAATTTATATCTGCATCTAGCTCTGAAAAAATATTTGGCCTTCTAGCAGTGTGTGGGACTTTCTCTTTTAGTCCATCTATACTGACCTCCATCAGGTTGCAAATTAAAAATAATTTTTATCTGCATCTAGCTCTGAAAAAATATTTGGCCTTCTAGCAGTGTGTGGGACTTTCTCTATTAGTCCATCTATACTGACCTCCATCAGGTTGCAAATTAAAAATAATTTTCATCTGCATCTAGCTCTGAAAAAATATTTGGCCTTCTAGCAGTGTGTGGGACTTTCTCTATTAGTCCATCTATACTGACCTCCATCAGGCTGCAAATTAAAAATAATTTTTATCTGCATCTACCTCTGAAAAAATATTTGGGCTTCTAGCTGTGTGTGGGACTTGTTCTATTAGTCCATCTATACTGACCTCAATCAGGTTGCAAATTCAAAATAATTTTTTGTCTGCATCTAGCTCTGAAAAAATATTTGGCCTTCTAGCAGTGTGTGGGACTTGTTCTATTAGTCCATCTATAATGACCTCCATAAGGTTGCAAATTGAATATAATTTTTTTCTGCATCTACTTCTGAAAAAATATTTGGGCTTCTAGCAGTGTGTGGGACTTGGTCTATTAGTCCATGTACACTGACCTCCATCAGGTTGCAAATTAAAAATAATTTTTATCTGCATCTTGCTCTGAAAAAATATTTGGGCTTCTAGCAGTGAGTGGGACTTGTTCTATTAGTCCATCTATACTGACCTCCATCAGGTTGCAAATTGAATATAATTTTTTTCTGCATCTAGCTCTGAAAAAATATTTGGGCTTCTAGCAGTGTGTGGGACTGGGTCTATTAGTCCATCTATACTGACCTCCATCAGGTTGCAAACTGAATATGATTTTTTGTCTGCATCTAGCTCTGACAAAATATTTGGCCTTCTAGCAGTGTGTGGGACTTGTTCTATTAGTCCATCTATACTGACCTCCATCAGGTTGCAAATTAAAAATAATTTTTATCTGCATCTAGCTCTGAAAAGATATTTGGCCTTCTAGCAGTGTGTGGGACTTTCTCTATTAGTCCATCTATACTGACCTCCATCAGGTTACAAATTCAAAATAATTTTTTGTCTGCATCTAGCTCTGAAAAAATATTTAGCCTTCTAGCAGTGTGTGGGACTTTCTCTATTAGTCCATCTATACTGACCTCCATCAGGCTGCAAATTAAAAATAATTTTTATCTGCATCTACCTCTGAAAAAATATTTGGGCTTCTAGCTGTGTGTGAGACTTGTTCTATTAGTCCATCTATACTGACCTCCATCAGGTTGCAAATTCAAAATAATTTTTTTCTGCATCTAGCTCTGAAAAAATATTTGGCCTTCTAGCAGTGTGTGGGACTTGTTCTATTAGTCCATCTATACTGACCTCCATCAGGTTGCAAATTAAAAATAATTTTTATCTGCATCTAGCTCTGAAAAGATATTTGGCCTTCTAGCAGTGTGTGGGACTTTCTCTATTAGTCCATCTATACTGACCTCCATCAGGTTACAAATTCAAAATAATTTTTTGTCTGCATCTAGCTCTGAAAAAATATTTAGCCTTCTAGCAGTGTGTGGGACTTTCTCTATTAGTCCATCTATACTGACCTCCATCAGGCTGCAAATTAAAAATAATTTTTATCTGCATCTACCTCTGAAAAAATATTTGGGCTTCTAGCTGTGTGTGAGACTTGTTCTATTAGTCCATCTATACTGACCTCCATCAGGTTGCAAATTCAAAATAATTTTTTTCTGCATCTAGCTCTGAAAAAATATTTGGCCTTCTAGCAGTGTGTGGGACTTGTTCTATTAGTCCATCTATACTGACCTCCATCAGGTTTCAAATTGAATATAATTTTTTTCTGCATCTACTTCTGAAAAAATATTTGGGCTTCTAGCAGTGTGTGGGACTTGGTCTATTAGTCCATGTACACTGACCTCCATCAGGTTGCAAATTAAAAATAATTTTTATCTGCATCTAGCTCTGAAAAAATATTTGGGCTTCTAGCAGTGAGTGGGACTTGTTCTATTAGTCCATCTATACTGACCTCCATCAGGTTGCAAATTGAATATAATTTTTTTCTGCATCTAGCTCTGAAAAAATATTTGGGCTTCTAGCAGTGTGTGGGACTGGGTCTATTAGTCCATCTATACTGACCTCCATCAGGTTGCAAACTGAATATAATTTTTTGCCTGCATCTAGCTCTGAAAAAATATTTGGCCTTCTAGCAGTGTGTGGGACTTGTTCTATTAGTCCATCTATACTGACCTCCATCAGGCTGCAAATTAAAAATAATTTTTATCTGCATCTAGCTCTGAAAAAATATTTGGGCTTCTAGCAGTGTGTGGGACTCATTGTATTAGGCCATCTATACCAAGCTCCACCAGCTTTGAAATTAATAATAATTTTTAGCTGCATCTAGCCCTGAAAATAATTTTTCCCAATAGTGGTAGCAATAGAAATATGGGGCGCGCGCCTGGCTAACAAAAATATACGCTTCATAACACAAAACACCAGCCTAGCGCACTGCATTAATAAGATGGCATCATCATCTCTCCCAGTGCTAGGCCTACTACGTAGGCTAGCATTCCTGTGCCTAAAACACAATGTATGTGTCCGCGCTAGCCACTATGCTGAGGGGTATAAAGCTGCTGCTAACGCTTTATAACAATTCAATTGGCAGATTTTCACAGAGCTCTTCCACAACGCCCACCCATCGGGCAACAGTTGCCCACCCTCCCTATGGGATCTAGTGGCGAATAGTTGATGCCATTAATCAGAGCGTCAGTTGCCCCGTCAACGTGGCAAGCATACGGTAAGGCATGGGAAGAGTGGACACGACTAGTAGCAGGCAGACGGGTTGACCAATGTGAACAAGCCAGATCACAAGTCACCATAGAATTTCTCCACCAGCTAATGATGAGGGGCATATCAGGGGCACCAGCGCAGCGGTATCTGACCGGAGTAGCATTTCACTTCCAACTACTGAATTGGGGAGATGTGACAAAGATTCATCATCAGACAATCCATAAAAGGGTGGAAAAGGGGTCAGCCAAGTCAGGAATGTAGACGTCCCGTCCCATGTCACTAAAACTGATTTCTCACATCTTATCCCTAACACCATTAACATGACACTCACAATTTGAAGCAACACTAATGTCTACTGCATTTGTGATCGCCTTCTTCGGGGCGCTATGTATAAGCGAATTAGTCCCTCAATCCAAAATTACCACCAGTGGAGGCTTATTACACCAGGACATAGTCATAGCCAATAATGCAATACGCCTACGCATACACCAATCGAAAACGGTTCCAGCGGGCAGGGGTACTTGGGTACTTCTACAACCCACAAACGGTACACTGAGTCGGGTAACAATAGTAAAAACATATCTAACCATCAGATCACAAAGTAATTTCTTCCTATCACACATTGATGGAACGCCATTATCAAGATACCTGTTCCAAGCTATATTTAATAAATGCATAACATCGGCAGGGAACCACCCCAAAGATTACGGGACACACTCATTCCGCATAGGTGCGGCCACGGAAGCAGCAAGAGCAGGACTGTCAGAAACGGAAGTTCAGAGGATAGGGAGATGGCGATCCACGTGTTTGGCGAGATACATAAGACCGGACTTGTTATCCTAACGTGGTTTGTTTCTTTTACAGGTGACGCTAAGCCAACAGTGTGAGTGATAGGCCACTCGTATATATATTGGGCACAAAAAAGGGCGAAAGTCCGCCCAGGCGGGAGGAAATTAGAGTTTCATAACACATATTTCAACTGGAGAGGTATTAGAGGCCTGCTATGTCCACAGGTACTAATGGAGGTAATCAAGGTAGGGAGAGAGGCAAGAGGTCCGGTCATCTTAGTTATACAGGCCGGGGGAAACAACCTAGGTCATCACAAGAGCGCATAACTAATGGCAATAATGAAACTAGACACTGAGCGCTTCAGAGAATTTTTCACACAAAATTAGCTATAGTATGGTCAGAGATTGTGCCGATAGCGGTATGGCAAGGTGCGCGAGACATCACGGCCATCGAATGGACAAGGCGGGTAATAAATATTCGGATGGCAAAATTTAGAAGAGACAGAGGCGGTGTAGTGATACGACACCGACAACTGGAAGGAGATAAAGCAGGCCTCATACGGCCCGACGGTGTTCACTTAATAGATATTGGACTGGACATATTCCTGTCAGGACTCCAGGAGTGGAACAAGCGTTAAGAGTGATGGGTGGGGGTCAGAGTCCTGCATACGAGTACGCTGGATCCTCCGTGGCCTAGAAATAGAAAGGACATGTTGGAGAGTTACACTTGTTGGCCAACTTGCCGGAGTGGGGACCCAGGGCATGCTGCAACAAGCTGAATTATTTTAGAAATAAAATGCCTTTCTAATGGAATGAGTATAAAGAGTTAATAAAGCTGTGACCGATCCTCACCCATCCAGTTGTAAGAGTTACATTATTTTATTGTCCATGAAAGGGGGGCGGTAGGGGGGCTGAGCGTCTGGGTTTGGTTGGGGGTCCCCACAGTCTGCCTAGGCTAGATTCATTTAAAAATTCTTATTAGATACACAGGCGGTGCAGCTTGCTTCGCAGCTGGGCTACTACGCCCAAAGTATTGCCTAGGCTAGATGCAGTTAAAAATTCTACGCTGCCTAGCAGACACTGAAGATTTGGAGCAGACCTCTGAGTAAACAGCTCTTCAGACTCAACCATCTGTGTTACCCCAAGCCATAGTGTATGTAGTTTCTTACAGTTAAAAGGGGGGGGGGTGCGACCCAACCCACTTGGAATTGACGATGCCAACGTCACGTAAGACACAGCAAGGGGACTCCCAAAATTGTGGCACAGACACCACTTAAACCTAGAACGCATACCTGTGGCCTTGCAGGCCCGCCCAGTTAATTGTTTTCTATTTTCTGCAAGATTACTTTAGTTAGAATTTTGAAACTCTAGGTATTCTTCATGTATATAGTTGTTTGTCATTTGAGTTTGAGTTATTCCATGTTATTTGCACATGGGCCTAAAGGACCCCAGGTATGTGAAAGTGTAGATTTTTATGGTCATGCGTTCTAGGGTTAAGTGGCATCAATTGCCCCACTGTTGCTTAAAACGGTTGGTGAGGTGATTTTACCAAATCCCCAAGCTTTTAGTCTCCCAAGGATGACACAGGGGTAGAAATGTCCTTGCGAATCCATGATTTGTTCATCTTTATGAACAAGAGTCTGTCTACATTCTCAGTGGACAGCCGCGTGCGCTTATCTGTCAGCACACCACCAGCAGCGCTGAACACACGTTCAGAGAGAACGCTGGCTGCATGGCATGACAAGATCTCCAAGGCGTGAGTGGCGAGCTCCGGCGATTTTTCCAGATGGGAATACCAAAATGAGCAAGGGTCCAGTGACACAGTCATGGCTTCGATTTTCACTTGGAGATTCTCCTGTACCATCCTCTCTAGGCATTGACTATGTGTCAGACTTCTTGTCTCCTGTGGCCTTGCAAAGGATGGGCTAAAAAAGTGGTGAAACGATTCCACAAAATTGCTGTTACCAGCAGATACTGTGTTACTGTTACTGTTTGAGTGATGAAGACTCGACAGTCCCACCGTTGGCAAGTTAGAACTGTGAGATTCACTACGTGCACCACTGGTGTTTTGTGGAAAAGCACATGTAAGATTCTGCAACAGCGTCTGCAGATACTCCTGCATTCGTCAATACCTTTTTATGGCAGGAATTATTTCGGCAAATATACTTTTGTACCGGGGATCTAAGAGTGTGGCAACCCAGTAGTCGGGATTACTTCTAATTCTGACAATCCGGGGGTCATGTCGCAGGTAGTGCAGGAAGAAGGCACTCATGTGTCTTGCGCATCCAGAAGGAACAAGTCCTTGTTGTGTTGGTAGCGAGGTAAGAATCATGCTTCCTTCCTCTGCCCTC
The DNA here is from genome assembly GCF_046119375.1 of Phyllobates terribilis. Lineage (NCBI taxonomy): Eukaryota > Metazoa > Chordata > Amphibia > Anura > Dendrobatidae > Phyllobates > Phyllobates terribilis. The sequence goes on along the minus strand of NW_027362762.1, from coordinate 367,270,126 downwards.
TCGCTCCAACCTCGCACAAAAGAAATGTGATCAAGGTCTCCCTCATCTGAGAGTCTTCCATGCCCATCGCCAGTTCGTCCTCCACTTCTTCCTCGGCTCCTGCACCTTCCTCAACAGTTTGGCTGCTACCATGCGCCCTGGTTAATCCCTCTCCCCCACCCTCCCATGCCTGCCGCCTTGGTGCTGCCAACCGTCTGGACCTTGGAGATGTTATCCCTTCCGCATACGACTCCTCCTCTACTTCCTCCACCTCCTCTTGTCCCACCACCTGACTCTGAATTCTGTTTAATGTGTGCTCCAGCATGTAAATCACCGGAATAGTCATGCTGATAATGGCATCGTCGTCAGCACTAAACATCTTCGTCGCCATTTCAAAACTGTGCAGAAGGGTGTGTGGCACCCCTGAGGGTTCAGTCGCCACAGAGTTACTGCATCTCACCCAGAGGTGTGGTATCTCACCCTCAGGTAAGGAAGGCTTATGGCTCGGGACCCTAACTCCTGTATCCAACACATACCCGCAGTGGGGGTAGGGCGAGATTGCTCATAAGGGAGAGCACAGTCCCAGGTCCCTAGCTGGTTTGAGGGTCCTATGTAGTGGGTGCTTAGGGGAGCAGCTTAGGGGAGCACATGACAAGGAGAGTATAAATAGGAAGCCATCTTAGAAAGAGCAAGCCAGACAGAGGAGGAAAAGTGACAGGAGCAGAGACTAGGCATGAGCTCTGCTCCGGAGGCGGGCCTAGCCTGGGAGGCCCAGGACTGAAGGAGAGAAGAGAGGAGTGGGAGCTGGAAGGCTCCAGGAACCGAAGGGACCCTACGGCTACGGGCCGTGCAGAAGGCCACCCATACTCCCGCTGCTACCAGGAGGTAGAATGGTCAGGCCAGATAAGGGGAACCGGTCCCTCAACTAGCGGAGAAACAGCAAGGCTCAACTAGAAACCGGAGGCTGCTGCATTTCATGTACTGCAGGCCAAAGTCCACACCAGTCTCACTAAGAAGGTAGCCACATAGGACCCAGGGGACCGAACACACGTCACCCGCCAAGGCCCGAGGATACCGGATAGAAGTGTCACTGGGTGTGAGGTGCAGGGAGAAGGCCAGAGAAAGGACACACAGAAGGGGGTCCTGCTAAGTACTCCGGAGCTATCTGGGGGTGGACTGAGCCCCTCACTGAGTATGCACAGCACGACGGGGGAGGTTGCTCTGGTACCTGTAATCTGGACTACAACAACTGTGAGTAATATCTTGAGACGGCATCACACAGACTCTGTGTTCATTACTGACTCCCTGCACTACAACCACCATCATCCACCCACACTGCCCTGAAGCTACACTCTTCCTGTGGTGAGTAATAATACCATTGCTGCAAAACCACCAGCTTCAGAGGACTGTTCCGCAGCGGCGGCCCCTTTGGCCGCACTCCACAGGTGGCGTAGTCAGACATTATAAAATCCATATATACAAATTACCCTTGGATTGACCGCCCTGGGTCACGGACTGGGTCACCGCCACAGTGACTACAACCCCCAGCGTCTACCGTCCCGGCTCAGGGTATCCCATGGCCCAGGGGGCGCGTCAACTTCATAGGTCCCTGATCTGAGACCACTCCTGCAGCGTGATTTGCCCCACCTCTGGATCTCGTTGGCCCAGGCTATACGTCAGAACGTATTGCACCAGGGCTTGTCGGTGCTGCCACAGTCGCTGCAACATGTGCAGAGTTGAATTCCACCGTGTCGGCATATCGCATTTCAGCCGGTGAACTGGCAGGCCCAACGACTTCTGTAGAGATGTAAGTCGTTGAACTGCGGGATGCAAACGGCGGAAGTGAGCACACAGCGACCGTGCCCTCTGCAGAAGGCCATCTAGTCCGGGATAGTGGGCTAAAAATTGCTGGACAACCAGGTTCAACACGTGAGCCATACAAGGCACGTGTGTGACATTGCCCCGGCGAAGTGCCGCACCCAGGTTTGCAGCATTGTCGCACATGGCCTTCCCTGGTTGCAGGTCCAGTGGAGACAACCTTTCATGAAACTGGGTCTCCAGAGCTGACCACAACTCCTCAGCTGTGTGACTCACATTTCCCAGACATTTCAAAGTAAACACTGATGCCGTTGAGCCCTGCTGCCAGCATAGTAAGGAGGTGTGCAGGATTCCTTCTGCGCAGTTAGAAAGCAGGTGGCATTACCAGACAGGCTTTGGGTGCAGGTGGCGGACCGAGAGGAGGTTGAGGAGGCAGAAGCAGTGGAGGAACTTCGAGATAAAGAGGATTGACGCACAACTCGTGGGGACGGTAAGACTTGGACAGCAGCCCCTTGTCCTGCTGTCACCATAGTTACCCAGTGCCCAGTCAGCGACATGTAACGCCCCTGTCCATGCCTTCTCGTCCAAGTGTCTGTGGTGAAGTGCACCCTGTCACACACAGAGTTTCTCAAAGAAGCGGTGATGTTGTGTGCGACATGCTAGTGGAGCGCAGGCACACCTTTCTTTGAGAAGTAGTGCCGACTGGGCATCTGGTACTGGGGCACGGTGACGGACATAAGGTCTTGAAAATCCTCTGTGTCCTCCAGGTGGAAAGGCAGCATTTCTGTAGCCAACAGCTTGCAGATGGTGAAATTCAACCTCTTAGCTTTCTCATGGCTAGGAGGAAATGGTCTTTTACTTTTCCACATCTGAGGGACCGAGGGCTGGCTGTTGTGCTTAGACGGTGTTGAGTAGGGTGTCCCCGGCAAACTGCCGGTCTGTGAGGAAGACGCAGGCGGACATGTTAGGTTGCCTTGATCCAAAGGTGGTGCTCTCGATGTCATAGAGCGCTCAACACTAGCAGGTGTTTCCACTTCCCAATGAACTGACGACCTGCCAATCACACTGGCTGTTGCGGGTAAAGAGGTGGCAGGTCTGCGTCCAAAAACATGTGTGACTGCTGTCCCCCCAGTCACAGAGGATGAAGAAGCTGCGGATGCACAAGATGGGGCAGACGGTGGTTGGCCCAGCTGGCTAGGCCGCATTGTAGCACAGTGAGCTTCCCACTGCAACTTATGCTACATATCCATGTGACGGTACATGCATGAAGTACTCAAACTATGGATTTTTTGGCCTCTACTTAGCTTTTGCTGACAAATATTACAGATAACACGAGTTGGGTCATCCTTATCGATCTGAATAAATGCCCAGGCTATGCAAGGCTTAGAGCCCATGTGACCTGAAGAGCCACTACGACTTGTGGTCAGAGGCAGAGTTGTGGTTGAGGATGCAGTTGTTGACATGCTTCCAGTACTCCGTCTCTGTTCAGTAAGGCGCAACCTAACCTCGTCGTCAATAGCATCTGTGATGCCCCGCTGCGCTTGGTATCACAGATCCTAGAAGAGTGCATTGATGGAATCCTCCACAAGAGGCCCCCATAAACATTCACACATCTCCACCTTCCACCTCAGACCAGCAGAGGGAGCCCGTTAGGGATATAAATAGGGAAGGTGGAGCTAGGCAGTTCAGTTCCTCTGAAGAGTTCCTGCAGTAGAGAAGCCTAAGAGAGGTCAGTCTGCAGTGGAGCTCAGTCTAGTCTAGAGAATGCAGTTAATAGTTCAGCAGTGGAGCACGAGGCTCCTGCTTGCTAGATTCAGGGAGCCCAGATAGAGCTTAAGGTGTGCCGGTGCCGTAAGATCAGTGAAGCGCGGCAAGCTGCCGTTAGTGTGTATAGCCTAGTGAGGGCCCGAGTAGGCCGAAGGCGAGTGGCGATTTAGTACATAAGGGGCAGAGGAGCTTAACCAGCTCACCCCGAAGCATTTACCGGACACAGGATCCGAGCTTACCGGTATCTCTATGACCCAGTAAGGCATAACCGGAATCCCTGGAGAACTACAAGTCCCAGGATCGCTAAGGTGCTGATATGTAACAGAGCCAGGAGACGCTTAGGCCCCGCATACTGGGAGAGTGAACTCCAAGAGAAGGCCCTACCACAAGGTCAGCCAGCGCAGGACAGAGACAAAGTTAGGCCTAGCTCCAGGCAGGTCAGAAACTTACTACGCAGAGGCAAGAAACAGGAGGCCCTACACCCGCTCATTGGGGAGGATCCTGATGTGCACCCTTCACCCTACAGTGCTCCCGGATGTGCCTGAATTTCCACCAGTAAAAGGTACTGAAGTGACTACCGTGTCCGTTCCCGTTCTTGCTCTGACCCAGCTGGGTCTCGCCTGTCCTGCATTCCCCCTGCATACGCTGCCCTGAGACCTAGCTCCACCTGTGGGGAGCTATACCATCGAGCTGCCTTATCACCGGCCTCAGTGGACTGCTGCAGCGCTTTTGCTTGTCACCAGATACCACAGGTGGCGTCATGAACTCTTATAAAATTAACAATTATCCACCCTTTTAAAGAGAGACCCCAGGGTACGGGCCAGGGAGCCGACCACCGCGACATCCCTAAGGCCAGGCAAATGCCCGGGTACCGAGTCATCCCCATCCCCAGGGCTAGTCACATCCTCCTCCACCTCCTCTGCTGACCTCATCGACTGACTGACTGTGGGTTGACAGTAAGTGGGATCTCCAACCTCGTCATCATCACCCTGTGTGTTATCACACCCGTCGTCCTCAGAGCCAACCTCTTCCTGCCCTGACCGAAAAGTCAAGTTGTCGCTCCAATCAGGTATTTGAGACTCATCATCGTCTTCATAATTGTCTCCACCAACAGGAGTTACAGTTTGGGAACAAGGGTCTACATTATGCTCAGAACCTTCTTCATCTGGTCCTGGATCCGACTTATAAAGATTCTGGGCATCAGATCAGATCATTTCCTCATCTGGATTAACAGAAGCTCTGGAGCAGACCTCCGTTTCCCAGGCTATAGTATGAGTAAACAGCTGTGCAGACTCAACCATCTGTGTTACCCCATACTCAGACGGGCAGCTGGAGACTTGGGAGCTGTGAGGAAGCAAGTGCGATTGGGGTGACACCTCTGAGGACTGGAGTATTTGTGATGTTGAAATTGAGGTGATGGAGAGCCCACTTGAAGGAGCACTTGATATCCGTAGAAGCACCTGCTGTTTTTGTGCCTCATCTAGAATTTGTAGCGATGGGCGTGTCCATAAGAATGGGATTGTATCACATTGTCCACGAAAAGAAGTCGACATCTTAGTTTGGCTGGAAGATTCTTCTGCAGATGTTACTCCCACCCCCACCGTGGGGGGTCTCGACCCACCGGCGGACAGGCACCAGTATTGGGATAGGGGGGATGGCCGTCAGGGTCCACCGCGGCTCTGGCACAAACCCGGCGACACAGAGGTGGCACGGGCAGGAACGGACTGGCCGTGTCGGCTTCTCACTTTTTGGATTTTAGAAGGGCATGACATGCCTATATCTGTGTCTCCCCCTCCTTTTACTCCTCCACCTCTTTTCTTTTCGCATGACTATATGTACTTGTCACTTTTCCATGTGTTAGTTGTGTCTTCTGAGCAGTTTGTCAGCTTTTGGACACCTTTGAAGGTGTTTTCTATGTGTTTCTATGTGTTTTTGTTTGCCTGCCATTGGTTTTAACGGTGTTCGAAGGTGTTCGACGAACAGTTCGACGAACGGTTCGGCGAACACACGGGTGTTCGACGAACCGAACCGAACTCGAACACTACGGGGGTGGCTCAACACTAGTTAATAGAGAGGTTGCTGGTCTCACTATGGGAACAGGAAAATAATATTCTTGTCCCTGGAAAACCCCTTTAAGCATGGCAGAACATTCCTCACAGAACCCGTAATATTTCATTGATAGCATGCCAAGACATTTAAATGCATATATTTTTATGCATGGTGCTCATACTCGATACTAAATAAATCATATTTGATTAACAAATGTGTTTTCATTTTTGAACAATTTGTGATGTTTGTTTCAATTTTATTAATATTACATTTTGATGTTATTATTGCAAAAAAGTGAGCAGAAAGTAATGAAAATAATGCAAAAAAAGAAGAAAATATAGAAGTACAGTAATACGCACCACCTTTCAGTTTCAGATGGAATTGTCTGCGGCTTCACCTCACAAGCCCTATTGGTATTAATCTTGACTAATCCGATTAGGAGTAAGACAACACAGCATGTCATGACCAGAAAAAAGTGATTACTTATCAGATTGATAGTGAACCTACATTTTACTGGTGGTGCTGATTTCAATCTCTTTCTTTTAGGCAATTAATAATAAAATATATATTTCCCCTACACACAAGTATGAGTATATTATGTGAACTGAATACACTGATGCAATATGTTCCCTTGAAGCATGCAGTAGCAAAGACTAAGTAGTATCCAATAATTACAAATTTCCTAAGTGCCATATTTCATAATATTCTGAGAAATTGTTATGACCCCACTTGTAAAGAAAAACAGATTGCTGAAAAAGCAGTTTGATGTTCCTTTGATTATTTTTTCAGGTCACCAATTAAAACGAATGTGACAATGAATCTAAAAGCATTCACAACTCATCCACTACAAGCAATTGGAAAAAATAGTTCAGAAATATCATGAATCTGACTTTCACATTCATGGTTTTATTGAAAATGGACATCATCATATTGAGCGGTGGCAGTAACACAAAAACTGAACTAGATCACAAATACTGGGACACGTGCAGAGGTCTAATCCAGCAACCATTGTAATTGTAATTCAGAAAATGTTTGCATTTCATATATTAATCTGAATTAGCATTTTAGATGTAAAAGAACAATGCCTGCTTTAGGCTGGGTTGACATGCTGGCCATTTAGTGCAAATTTTAAGGGTGGATTTAAAAATGTTGCAATGTGAGCAGAGTGGAGGCCATTTAGCTTAATCTCGTCCACATGTTGCTCTTTTTCTGGGTGTGGAATTCACAGGGAAATATGCTTTTGTTGCTTTTTTTACATAATGTCAGGGTTTTTTTGCACAAAAGCAATGGGGTCCCTACATTTGCAGGATAAACTGCTGACCTGTTTAAGTGTGGAATATAGAAATATGTATAATAGTGTGGAAAATATGCACATAGTTAAACTCCTGATCAATCATCTATTTTTCAAACTAACTATCTATCTATCTAAAATTAAAGAAAAGCAGGCAGCACTCCAAAAAAATAGATGAAAAAAGAGAACTTATTTGCAGATGATACTAAACTTTGTAAAGTAGTTAATACAGATGAGGATAGGGCACAGCTACAGGAGGATTTAGATAAATTGGGGAGTTGGGCCAAAAAATGGCAAATGGTGTTCAATGCCGATAAATGTAAGGTCATGCACATGGGAAAGAAAAACAGCAGTCACCCATACATATTAAATGGGAAACCGTTGGGGAAATCTGACATGGAGAAGGACCTGGGCGTCTTGGTTAATAGCAAATTAAATTGGAGTGCCCAGTGTCAGGCAGCAGCTGCGAAGGCAAATAGAGTCATGGCATGCATCAGAAGAGGAATAGGGGCATATGATGAGAACATTGTTCTTCCTCTGTATAAAGCGCTGGTAAGGCCGCACTTAGAATATTGTGCACAGTTCTGGGCTCCGGTGCTCAGGAAAGACATATTGGAGCTAGAGAGGGTACAAAGGAGGGCGACTAAGGTAATAAAGGGAATGGAGGGACTCGAATACCCAGAGAGGTTGTCAAAATTAGGCCTATTTACATTGGAAAAGAGAAGGCTTAGGGGAGACCTCATAAACATGTATAAATACATCAGGGGGCAGTACAGAGATCTCTCCCATGACCTGTTTATACCAAGGATGGTGACAAAAACGAGGGGGCACACTATGCGTCTGGAGGAAAGGAGGTTCCTGCACCAGCATAGAAGGGGATTCTTTACGGTCAGAGCCGTGAGACTCTGGAACTCTCTGGGAGAGGAAGTGGTGATGTCCAACTCACTTAATGAGTTCAAGAGAGGCCTGGATGCCTTTCTTGAGAACAATAAAATTACATCTTATGCTTAGTTAATTAATCCAGGGATTTAATCTGACTGCCAGATTGGTGTCGGGAAGTGAATTTTTCCTCAATGATGTAAATTGGCCTATACCGCATGGTATAGGAATAGCGGAATAGCTGCAGTGCACAAGAAATAGGCTGAACTGGATGGACGCTTGTCTTTTTTCGGCCTTATAAACTATGTAACTATGTAACTATGTAACTTTATTAGCTGGGCTGATAAAGTCCTCTTTTTCATCTATATTTTGGAGTACTGCCTGCTTTTCTTACATAATATATATATGACAACTGGATAATTGTTTGAGAGGCCTCAAACCCATATCTATCTATCTATCTATCTATCTATCTGTCTATCTCTATACGTCTATAAGAAAGCAAAAAAAGATAAGTGATAAGTCTCCTGAATCCTTTACATATGTTGAAGACGCATGGCTAGTCATTTAGAGCTAGCTTTGTTGGCTAGAAACCCAGCAGACTGCAAGGATTTTTCATGCTACCAATAAGCAAAAAGGTTATCTTGCCAAAAATCTGCATTCTTCTTAAGCAGGCTGGAAGACTTTAAAGAACTAGTGCAGTGCAGTATCCCTTTAAAATATAGGAAAGGAAGATTAAGTTATTAGGTAAAATTTGCAAAGGATTACTGTACTTCACTAGCAAAAGATGACAACCTGAAGTGGGTTGAATATAGACAGAGAATATCTGCAAATGTTCAGAAAAAAAAAATTAAAACATTCTGTACATCTATATAGATTTTCTAGGCAGTATATAAAGTATTCATGGATTTCACTTTCTGACTAAAATAGATTTTGATAGCAATGAGATAGAATGTATAACTACCATAATTGTTCTCGGAAAACTGCCAAGTCTTTCCGTTCCTCTCATAATGACTCCTACCTGTCAGTGGAAACACGTTAAATTGCATCTTCACAATTAGGAAATGCTTTAGTGATTAGAAATCATGCATATTTAAGGGTATGCAAAACTGAATATTTGAAGAAGGTTTCAAAGTTACTCTATATAGCCAAACTGGGAATAGCAACTGAGTTCTGATAATTGAGTTCTATATTTGGATAAGTCACAAGTAGTGATGAGCAAGCGTGCTCGTTTAACCCTTTAAATGGGCATGTTAGGGTACTCGCCGAGTAGTTTCGGCATGCTCGGCATTTCAGTTTCAGCCACCGCGGCTCCATGTGTCGTGTCCTTGTCCCAGCGCAGGGTTCAGTTGTCCCTACCCCAGGCCTTGGAACACAAGTGTAAATACGCAGGCCACACTATTAAATTTGCACATTTCGCAATTGCTTGTGCTCAAAATGTTGCATTTCAGGCTCGTGGAGATGGATGCTTTCTGCAACCTGATGGAGGCAGCTGTCCCTTGGTACTTGGTCCTCAGCCGCCACTATTTCTACCAGTGTGCCGTCCCCGCATTACAAAAGCACGTGTCCCACAACATTAGCCGTGCCCTCAATAATGCAGTTACTGGTAAAGTCCACCTAACCACGGACATGTGGACAAGTGCTTGTGGGCAGGGACGGTACATCTCGCTGATGGCACACTGGGTTAATATAGTGGAAGCCGAGACCCAGTTAGACCTTGGGATGGAACACATCCTCCTAACGTCGAGGATTGAGGGCCCTGGGTCAATCAGGGTTTCCCCCATATTCTACAACTCCTGCACCTCCTCCTCTTCAGCCTCCATCTCCGAAATGAACACATCAGTCGCATGCTGGAAGAGCGGCAGCACTGCCTCGGTCAAGTGGCAACAGGCTGTGCTGAAGCTAATATGCTTAGGTGACAAACCGCACAACGCTGAAGAGTTGTGAACAGCTCTGAAACAGCAGCCAGATCTGAGGCAGACACTACTGACCCTACAGCCAGGCGTGGTCGAGTGTGACAATGGCCAGAACCTGGTGGTGGCTCTGAGGCGAGCTCACACAAGTACCATGCCTGGCCCATGTGCTTAACCTCATGGTTCAGCGGTTTTTCAAAACCTACCCGGATTTGCCAGATCTGCTTGTCAAAGTACGCCACATGTGTGCCCATTTTAGAAAGTTAGCTTCAGCTTCTGCCACCCTTGCCATGCTTCAGCAGGGTTTGCAGCTTCCAGCTCACTGACTGATCTGCGATGTCCCCACGCATTGTAACTCTACATTGCAAATGTTGGGAATGATTTGTGAGCAGAAGAGGGCAGTTGTTGACTACCAGCATCAACAAGGCCTTCGGTATTCAGGTCAGACTCCACAAATAAAACCTCAGGAGTGGACATGGATGTCAGACATCTTTACCATCCTCCAAAAGTTTGAGGACTCCACCAAGATGGTGAGCGGCGATGACGCCATAATTAGCGTCACCATCCCGCTTCTCTGCCTTCTGAAACGCTCTCTGCTCACAATTAAAGAGGATGCATTGCAGGCGGAGCAAGATGAAATGGAGCAAGGAACCACACAGGGTGATTCCACACAGCCCAGCCTCATCTCATCCCAATGTGGATTGGGTGACAATGAGGAAGAGGAGGAAGAACAGGAGCTAGTTTCCTGCGCTTTTTACAGTACTACCTGCACAACTGTCATACTGTCTGTTCAGCGTGGATGGCCTGAGGACAAGGAGGAGGAGGAGGAGGAGGAGAGCATGGTCAGTTGTCCTCTTGGAGAGGACACGAAAGTCTTGCCTGTTTGCAGTCTGGCACACATGGCTGAGATTATGTTATGATGCCTTTCCCGTGACCCTCGCGTCGTCCAAATTTTGGGTGACAGTCATTACTGGTTGGTGACACTTCTAGACCCACGCAACCAGGAGAAATTTATGTCTCTTATTCTCTGGCTGGACAGGCCTAATAAAATGGTGCAGTGCGAGAAGGCCCTTGTTGAGGAATTATTAAAAAAATTCAAAATCCAGTTTTCTCAGACCCTCCCATCCCTGAGGAACGGGGTATTCTCCCAAGGAGAGAAAAGTTTTGGAAATGGTGAGGGAGTACCTTGCTGACCATACCAACGTCCTCCGTGATTCCTATGTGCCTTTTAATTATTGGGTTTCCAAACTGGGCATGTAGCATGAACTGGCTCTCTATGCCTTGGAGGTCCTGGCCTGCCCTGCTGCTAGCGTTTTGTCAGTGCGGGTTTTTAGTGCTGCCTGTGGAATTATAACCAATAGGCGCATCCGCCTGTCAACTGAAAATGCTGACAGGCTGAATTTTAAAAAATGAACAAGGGCTGGATTGGGCCAGACTTCTCAACACCACCGAATGATAGCAGCATAACATAAACTCAAATACAGTGTCTTTTTTTTGGGAAGTCTAACTCTATTCCCATGCACCTCTGTCTTCACAGCCAGACATGGGTATACGCTTCCTGATTTTGTCTATTTGCTCTTGTCCTCCTCCTTCTCCTCATTCTCATCTTCCACATCCTCCTCCATATCACCACCATATCTACCATATCACCATATCTACGTCTCTTGCAAGGGACATTGGAGTTCCTCAAAATTTTTAGCAGCCTTGCATTCACTGCATAGGCAAACACTATGGGAGACCCACCTCCTAATAATGGGAACATTGTTTTCAGGAGGCCCTCTGACCTCTACTTCTCTTGCAAGAGGCTTTGGAGTTCCTCCAAATTTTTGGCAGCCGTTGATTCAGTCCGTAGGCAAACAATATGGGAGACCCACCTCCTAATAATGGGAGCATTGTTTTCTGGAGACCCTCTGACCTCTACTTCTCTTGCAAGGGGCATTGGAATTCCTCCAAATTTTCGGCAGCCATTGCATTAACTGCATAGGAAAACAGTATGGGAGACCCACTTCTAATAATGGAAAGATTGTTTTCAGGAGGCCCTCCAACCTCTACATCTCTTGCAAAGGACATTGGAGTTGCTCTAAGTTTTTGGAAGCCATTGCTTCACAGCATAGGCAAACAGTATGGGAGACTCATTTCCTATTAATGGGAATATTGATTTCAGGAGGCCCTCCGACCTCTTCGTCCCTTGCAAGAGACATTGGAGTTCCTCCTAATTTTTGGCAGCTGTTGCATTCACTCCATAGGCAAACAGTATGGGAGACCCACTCCTTTTTAAATTGAACATGTCGTACTCATTACTGTAGCCTAGCTCTATGTGTGTTTAAATTGTTAGTAGGGTTTTTCCAAAATTTTGTCAGCCATTGGACTCATTGCATACCCTATAACTGAATAGCAGACCCTCTCCTTTCTAATAGGAACATGTTGCTACTATGGCCCAGCTCTATGTGTGTTTAAATTGTTAGTGGGGTTTTTCCTAAATTTTGGCAGCCGTTGGACTCACTGCATACCCTATTACTGGATACTAGACCCTCTCCTTTCTAATGGGAACATGTCATTACTGGGGCCCAGCTCTATGTGTCTTTACATTGTTAGTGGGGTTTTTTCCAAAATTTTGACAGCCGTTGGACTCATTGCATACCCTATAACTGTATAGCAGACCCTCTCCTTTCTAATAGGAACGTGTTGTTACTGTGGCCCAGCTCTATGTGTCTTTAAATTGTTAGTGGGTTTTTTCCTAACTTTTGGCAGCCATTGGACTCATTGCATACCCTATAACTTTATAGCAGACCCTCTCCTTTCTAATGGGAACATGTCGTATTCGTTACTATGGCCCAGCTCTACGTGTCTTTAAATTGTTAGTGGGGTTTTTCCCCAAATTTTGGCAGCCCTCGCTGTCATAGCATGGGCCTTACCACTATAGCAGACCCACTCCTTTATAATTGGAAATTTGTTTTTTACTGAGACCCTAATCTATGTCTCTTCAAAGGGGTATTGGGGTGCGACCATATTTTTGACAGCCCTTGTAGGCACTGCATACGCAATAACAGTATGGGAGACCCACTCTTTAATAATGGAAACAACAAAGCATAGCTCGCTGCTGGCCCTTTAAGAATAGTAAGGCTGTAAAAATAGTGTTTGTGACTTTCACAATCCCTCCTTCATAAATGAAACAGGATGTGTCTGATGATGTTTCACACAACACATGGCCAGATAAGGTTGTAAAATGTTAAAATGACATTTCCCGGTGAATGCATTTGTAACAGTTGAAAGCAATGCAAAAGTGCAAAACCCATCAAAAACGCTACGTGTGAACATAGCCCGAGGTGTGGAGGAGCATTTTTATTTTTGGTTATTTATTTCGCCTTATATACAAGTGATTACCCTGGAAAGGATGTTTCTTAACATATTTCCCAGGAAAATCCATTTTGGTTTTGTTTTTGTATGTTTTATTGTGAGTCCGTAAAAGTGGCGTAATACCTCTGACAACGTTGTTGACAGCAGTGACCTGGGAGTCAGAAATGCTTCCAGGGGTCTTCCCCATGATGTTTCCATGTCATTTGGGCACTGTTCCCATCGATTTGGACAATTTTTAGTCCCTCTGCAGACCGCCGGGGGGAGCCGCTGGAAAAATGCTCGAGTTTCCCATAGACATACACTGGGCTCATTACTCGGACTGAGCACTCGAGCATTCCAATTTGCTCCACTCAAGCAATGAGGATCTGAGCATTTTAGTGCTCGCTCATCACTAATTATCAACAATATCAAATAATAATACTTTCTAAAATTCAACATGGAGAAGATAGAGTTGATCTTCTGACCACTATCTCAAATTTCCCCATTCCCACTTGAAAAATTATTTACAGTTAATGACTTTACACTAATCCCAGTCTCCCACTTTCACTGTTTATGAAAAAGCTTTCATTCTGCCTGGACTTCAAACTGCATGATCAAACCCTTACTATTTCCTGCTGCCTTGACCTTAAAAACATTTCTAAAATCTAATCTTTCCACAATTATAAACTAACAAAAAAGCCAGTGTTGGTCTCCATCATTCCCCATCTAGACTATTACAACATTTTTGTCTGTGACCGCCGTTCAACATTTTTGTCTGTGACCATCATTCGACATTTTTGTCTGTGACCATCATTCGACATTTTTGTCTGTAACCACCATTCAACATTTTTAAACTCTCTTTAATCCACCCTAAACTTTGCTGCCTAGCTAATTCACCTTTCTTCTCCTTCCAAACACTCCTCTCCTCTTTGCCAAAGGCCTTCACTAGACACCATTAAATAACTGGAGTTTATTTAAAAATAAATAATAAATGGATATACATCTAAATATAAATAATAATATATAACAAACTATATAACTATATAAACTATATAACTTCAATTTTCTCAGTTCCAACATGATATTTAGAGAAAATAGGCTTTTTCTCTGTACTTAGCTGAGTGGTTCTTGCCAACTTCCGGCTTTGAACAGTTCTGGGATAGGGCTGAGCAATGCATGGAACTGTATACCAACACTACTTCTGCAAAACACACCTAATGCTGAGGCATTCATTTGAAGCCATTCCAAATGACTATCTGAAGAAACTACCTGAGAGACTGCCAAGGACATGTAAATATGCCATCAAAGAAAAAGGTTTTTTGGGGGGGAATTTAAGAGTTTTAACACATATTCTTTTTATTTTATTTTCTCACGTATCACTGAACTTCCTGTTTCTATATGGGCTCCTTTGTTCTTCTTCTGCCTTCAGTGTAAATCTGCAATGTGCACATTCCAATGAGAACGAGGAAAGCTATTCCATGTCCATGCTTTTGATCAGTACTGTACACACATACAAGTATATATATATTTATATATATATATATATATATATATAAATATGTATCTACAGTACTATGGTCAACATTTCTGTAATGTAAGAATGATTTAAAAAATAGAAGTGCTTATTTTTATGAATTAATAAGATGCAAATTGAATGAACAAAAGAGGAATCAAAATCAAACCAATATTTGCTGTGAGCTTGCGCTCTGCAGTGTCTCTGAAGCGCAACCTGCAGTGTCTCTGAAGCAATGGATCGCAGCAGAGCTCTACCATCCAGCTTGTCATCCTTCAGAGACACTGCAGAGTGCAAGCATGCCTGCGCTCTGCAGTATCTCTGTAGGATGACAAGCTGGATGGCAGCGCTCTGCTTCTATCCAGCCTGTCATCTCAATGCCATCCCAGCGTGGGAGAATTCTCCTGCTCAAGCGGTGAGCGCAGGAGAATTCTCCCACGCTGTCAGTGACGTGCATGAGGTGAGCTGAGTTCATTGGACATGAACTTGGCTCATCTGGATGCCATCACAGCCAGACACTGAGGAGCTTCACTGAGGAGTTTCTCAGTGTCTGCAGCATGGCAAACTGGATGGCAGTGTTCTTCTGTGCTCCAGCCTTTCATGTCAATGTAGCAGAGCTGAAGCTGTTGTGGGAACCATGGAATGGTAAGGATGAGGTTGGTTTATTATTTTATTTTTATTGCAGGAGATCGTTGGCTTCCGCTGGAATACGGTAAGTAGGGTTTAATTTAGAACATTAAAGGAATGTGTCTTTATTTCAATTAAAGGACTTTATTCTGGGTGTTTGTGTTTTTTTTAACTTTGACTATGGGGTCAGTAATGGGGGTGTCTTATAGACGCCTCTCCATTACTAACCTGGGCTTGATGTCAGCTGGCATTATAAGCTGGCATCAACCCCAACCCTATTACCCCACTGCCACCGCTACAGGGCAGTGGGAAGAGCGAGGCTAAGTGCCAGAATTGGCGCATCCTATGGATGCGCCATTTCTGGGGCGGCTGACGGCTGGTGTTTCTAGCCTGGGAGGGGGCCAATATTCATGGCACCCTTCCTCGGCTGTTAATATCAGCCCCCAGCTGTCTGCCTAGCCTTTGCTAGCTATTAAAATAAGGGGGACCCCCACATCATTTTTTTGGGGTCCCCCATTTTAATAGCTAGTAAAGGCTAGGTATTCAGCTGGGGGCTGATATTAGAAGCCTGGGAAGCTCCGTGGGTATTACCCCCTTCCCAGGCTTCAAACATCTGCCCCAGCAATCTGCTTAACCTCCGCTAGAGACTAAAATTACGGGGAACCCCACGCCAATTTTATTTTTAATATATCCTTTATTTTAACACTAAATGACAAGTACAGTAACCAACACTGTCACTGTACTTATTATATATGTGACTGACATGTTTCTATCTATCTAATCTATGTGTGATGCTCTATTCTTTCTGTACTGAATTGTCAGGTACCGGTGAATGTCGCTGATGAATTGCTGGCTTTTCCTGTTACACTGTGAGCACTGTTCCCATCGATTTGGGCAATCACTGTAATGCCACAATCACCATGGCTGCAGCATTACAGTGAGTGGCAGACAATCTTTGCATGATTGGTGCTCTAAATAGCACCAAACATGCAGGACGGGGACCCGAGCTCCCGCCCGAGCATCTCGAAAGTACTCGGCGAGCTCCGAGCATCTCGAGTACTGAGAAGCTCAGGTGAGTACCAAGCAGTGGCAAGCATGCTCGCTTATCACTAATGCTTAACAAAAAAGTGTGAAACGACTGAAAATATGTCTTATATTCTAGGTTCTTCAAAGTAGCCACCTTTTGCTTTGATGACTGCTTTGCACACTCTTGGCATTCTCTTGATGAGCTTCAAGAGGTAGTCACCGGAAATGGTTTTCACTTCACAGGTGTGCCCTGTCAGGTTTACTAAGTGGGATTTCTTGCCTTATAAATGGGGTTGGGATCATCAGTTGTGTTATGCAGAAGTATGGAGGATACACAGCTGATAGTCCTACTGAATAGACTGTTAGAATATGTATTATGGCAAGAAAAAAGCAGCTAAGTAAGGAAAAATGAGTGGCCATCATTACTTTAAGAATTGAAGGTCAGTCAGTGCGAAAAATTGGGCAAACTTTGAAAGTGTCCCCAAGTGCTGTTGGAAAAACCATCAAACACTACAAAGAAACTGGCTCACATGAGGACCGCCCCAGGAAAGGAAGACCTCTGCTTCTGAGGATAAGTTTATCCGAGTCACCAGCCTCAGAAATCGCAGGTTAAGAGCAGCTCAGATTAGAGACCAGGTAAATGCCACACAGAGTTCTACAATAACTGTTAAGAGGAGACTTTATTCAGCAGGCCTTCATGATAAAATAGCTGCTAGGAAACCACTGCTAAGGACAGGCAACAAGCAGGAGAGAATTGTTTGGGCTAAAGAACACAAGGAATGGACATTAGACCAGTGGAAATCTGTGCTTTGGTCTGATGAGTCCAAATTTGAGATCTTTGGATCCAACCACCGTGTCTTTGTGCGACGCAGAAAAGGTGAACGGATGGACACTGCATGCCTGGTTCCCACCGTCAAGCATGGAGGAGGAGGTATGATGGTGTTGGGGTGCTTTGCTGGTGACACTGTTGGGGATTTATTCAAAATTGAAGGCATACTGAACCAGCATGGCTACCGCAGCATCTTTCAGTGGCATGCTATTCAATCCGGTTTTCGTTTAGTTGGTCCATCATTTATTTTTCAGCAGGACAATGACCCCAAACACACCTCCAGGGTATGTAAGGGCTATTTGACCAAGACAAGAAGGAGAGTGATGGGGTGCTACACCTGATGACCTGGCCTCCACAGTCACCAGACCTGAACCCAATCGAGATGGTTTGGGGTGAGCTGGACCGTAGAGTGAAGGCAAAAGGGCCAACAAGTGCTAAGCATCTCTGGGAACTCCTTCAAGATTGTTGGAAGACCATTTCCGGTGACTACCTCTTGAAGCTCATCAAGAGAATGCCAAGAGTGTGAAAAGCAGTCATCAAAGCAAAAGGTGGCTACTTTGAAGAACCTAGAATATAAGAGATATTTTCATTTGTTTCACACTTTTTTGTTAAGTATATTATTCCACAAGTGTTAATTCATAGTTTTGATGCTTTCAGTGTGAATGTACAATTTTTATAGTCATGAAAATACAGAAAAATCTTTAAATGAGAAGGTGTGTCCAAACTTTTGGTCTGTACTATATATATGTTACATATTGCTACATTTTGTTTACATATTGCATATCATTCCATTTTTTACCTCTAAATAAGGTCAGCATTTAGCTTCTGCTTTGGGGGATGTTAATGTTTAAACAATTGTCAGTAAGCATTTAACATTGGGAATATAATTCCAGATGTTTCATTACAAATGTAAAAGCACAAAAATGTCACCAGCAATACTTCTGAAAGAGTTTTCTTCCATGAACAGCAAACACTATGAAGATGAACTAATACAGTTATATGAAAAAGTTTGAGCACCCCTATTAATCTTAAGCTTAATGTTTTATAAAAATTGGTGTTTTTGCAACAGCTATTTCAGTTTGATATATGCAATAACTGTTGGACACAGTAATGTTTCTTCCTTGAAATGAGGTTTATTGTACTAACAGAAAATGTGCAATCTGCATTCAAGCAAAATTTGACAGGTGCATAAGTATGGGCACCCTTATCATTTTCGTGTTTTAAATACTCCTACCTACGTTTTACTGATTTACTAAAGCACTTTTTTTGGTTTTGTAACCTCACTGAGCTTTGAACTTCATAGCCAGGTGTATGCAATCATGAGAAAAGCTACTTAAAGTGGCCACTTGCAAGTTGTTCTCCTGTTTGAATCTCCTCTGAAGAGTGGTATAATGGGCTCCTCAAAACAACTGTCAAATGATCTGAAAACAAAGATTATTCAACATAGTTGTTCAGGGGAAGGATACAAAAAGCTGTCTCAGAGATATAACCTGTCAGTTTCCACTGTGAGGAACATAGTAAAGAAATGGAAGAACACAGGGACAGTTCTTGTTAAGGCCAGAAGTGGCAGGCCAAGAAAAAATCAGAATGGCAGAGAAGAAGAATGGTGAGATCAGTCAAGGACAATCCTCAGACCACCTCCAGAGAGCTGTAGCATCAACTTGCTGCAGATGGTGTCACTGTGCATCGGTCAACTATACAACACACTTTGCACAAGGAGAAGCTGTATGGGAGAGTGATGCGAAAGAAGCCGTTTCTGCAAGCATGCCACAAACAGAGTCGGCTGAGGTATGCGAAAGCACATTTGGAGAAGCCAATTTCTTTTTGGAAGAAGGTCCTCTGGACTGATGAAACCAAGATTGAGTTGTTTGGTCATACAAAAAGGCGTTATGCATGGCGGCAAAAAAACACAGCATTCCAAGAAAAACACTTGCTACCCACAGTAAAATTTGGTGGAGGTTCCATCATGCTTTGGGGCTGTGTGGCCAATGCTGGCACCGGGAATCTTGTTAAAGTTGAGGGACACATGGATTCCACTCAGTATCAGCAGATTCTTAGCAATAATGTTCAAGAATCAGTGATAAAGTTGAAGTTACGCAGGGGATGGATCTTTCAGCAAGACAATGATCCAAAACACCGCTCCAAATCTACTCAGGCATTCATGCAGAGGAACAATTGCAATGTTCTGGAATGGCCATCCCAATCCCCAGACCTGAATATCATTGAACATCTGTGGGATCATTTGAAGAGGGCTGTCCATGTTCGGCGACCATCAAACTTAACTGAACTGGAATTGCTTTGTAAAGAGGAATGGTCAAAAATACCTTCATCCAGGATCCAGGAACTCTTTAAAAGCTACAGGAAGTGACTATAGGCTGTTATTTTTGCAAAAGGAGGATTTACTAAATAGTAATGTCACTTTTCTGGTGAGGTGCCCATACTTATGCACCTGTCAAAGTTTGTTTGAATGCAGATTGCACATTTTCTGTTAGTACAATAAACCTCATGTCAAGGCAGAAACATTACTGTGTCCAACAGTTATTACATATATCAAACTGAAATAGCTGTTGCAAAAACACCAATTATTTTAAAACATTAAGCTTAAGATTAATAGTGGTGCCCAAACTTTTTCATATAGCTGTAAATGTTTAAAAGCGACAATATACTACTGTTTACAATTCAAGAATAATAAAAAAGAAATAGTCCTGCAATACTTTCATATGTAGGTGAAGGACAATGAAGATTTAATTTAGGTTATCTTTTCGGTATGTTAAATCGTGGATTTTGTTTCTTTAAATAATATTCATATACTTATTATAGTGATATTTAAAGGGATTGTTCAGCCTTAAGGTACAGTTCTGCAGTTACTCAATATGACTGCAGACTTGTGAATCTTTCAAGCGCACACTCTGAGGGCTGAGAGGGTTCCTGATTGCTGGTGCTGGGGAGTGGGCAGTCATGTGAATACAAGTATGCAATTTCTATACTACCGGACACATTCCGACTAGACATGTCCCGGCTTGCTCAATACACTTACATTGAGCTAGACCACACAAGTCTAGTTAGCATGTGATCGCATGTATGCAAATCACATATTTGTGATCAAGCGCCCACCACTGCTGGTGCTGGTATCAAAGAATACTGACATCCTGAAGGTGCATGCTGTGAGGATTCACAGATGTTCAGTCATATAGACTGCATACTTGTACCATAACAACTCTTTTAAAGAGGTTTTCAGGACCATGTAAAAAAGCCAATGAGGGAGTCCAATATGCTGAATCCTAACAGTGTGTAAGAGTTTCACAGTTCCAGTGGTCATCGCATATCATCTTATCTTCTGCTTCTCCCAACTGAGAGCATTGAGAGAAACGTAAGGGGAAAGGGTTGGTATCTGATCGAAACTTTGCAAATTACACAAGAAAATGTATGTAACTGTAACTGTAAAATAGAACAAAAATGTACCATTGAGTACATAGCACACTGTTAGGATTCCACATACTGGACTCCTTCACTAGTTTTTTCCATGGTTCAGACATTCCCTTTATGCCTTCTTTTAAGTTATTTCTTAGGCAAGAGTCCCATTATTATTACACGTATGGTATATCCACACAGAGTGTTTGATAGGTACTAGTCCACCTCTGGAACCTCAGTTATCAGAAGAACTGGGAAGCCCTGATCCATGTCATGACAAGTTAGGTGGCCGGTACATCCTGACTAAGATTGGATGAAGATGTGCATGTCACTCTCTATTATTGGAGCTATAGAATCATCAGAAAAAAACAGATACATATTGATATATGACAAGTTTATCAACTCTTTGCTGCTTCCCCATTATATGGCAGCAATTCTGCTACAGTTTAGTAAATGGAATTTGATGAAATATCAATCACACATTAAGGCAAATAATTGTGGTTCGGAGACAGCAACAAGATTCAATACTGTGAGGATGCACGAATGCCAAACATGGAATGATCCTTTTTCACAAGTAAAATCCATCTAAAAGAAGCCTGTTTCAGCATCCTCTTGAATACTAGTATTTCTTGAGATTTGCCAATTAAAAAGTATAATGTCTGGCCACCATTTTGCCTGATTTGTACAGGGCCAGAAAAAGGGTGGAAAAAAAGAATACCTCACTGCTCACCTGTCCTGCAGCATTCATCCAGTTCTCTGTTCATCTGAAAATTCTCAGCCAAAATCAAGCAAATTTGAATTTCAGCAGATTCACTTATCACTGCTGAGAACCCATTGATTTCATTGAGAACTGCAGAATGCTTATAGGGTTATTCTAAAAAAACATATGAATACATATATATATATATATATATATATATATATATATATATCTCCCATATCTATTGGACTAAGCAGTCCCATTGGAAATAAATGTAGTGGAGTCCTCCGCTCCATTAATGATTGCGCTGCAGATCCCTGTTCTTGTTCTAAAAACCCTGATTTGGGGATTTCTGTAGGTCTTAGAGTTCAGACACCCAGCAATCAACAAGTTATTGCCTATTTCAATGATTAGGGAAAATATTTTGGGAGAAATAAACCTCTAATAACACCCATGGCTGTGCTGCAGGGAAATGACTTATTACACGGTTTCTCCACTTATCACAGTTTATTGCTGGGTGGCCCAGCGGGGAGACATTTTGTGATAAGCAAATTATCACAAAGGGAAACTTCTGAAAAAAAGGGTATTCAAAGCGAGCAACCCCTGTAAAATACCAAAAAAAACCCACAGAGTCATGGTTTTATATTTCTGGGTTTGTGTTGTTCCGCTTTATAATTGGTATGTATTTATAATGTAAGCCCGCAAGGGCTGGGTCATCTTCCCTCTGTAGCAGTCTATCATTGTTAGTTTACTGTAAGTGATATCTGTATTTGGTATGTAACCCCTCCTTATGTACAGCACCATGGAATCAATGGCGCTATATAAATAAATAAATAAATAATAATATTAATAATAATAATAATAATAAATAAATAAAATAATAAAATGGCACTGAAAAAAACAGTTAAACAGACATAAAAGAAATCTGTTCTTTTTACTTCCAGTGGTTTAATTTTCCCTCATTACTATATAAAAATCATGCGAGGATGTGTTATCTATAAATGGAAATGCTAAACAATATTAACTAACCCAATAAAAATGAAACTAATTTCTGAAGATGAAAAAAGGATGCATATTTAGAATTCAAAGCTTGTTCATAGAAATTTTGAGTAAAGATTAGAAAAAGCTTGTAACATTTAAACTGTGTTCCCTAAGATAAGCCTGAAAGCAGGTATGATAATTACATTGCTCACAGCAAGTTTATGAATATGAATCATCTATTTGTTCATTCAAACTTACTTGGAACTTTTCCAAATTAAGATGATGAATATGACATTCAACTAATCATTTGAAACAACAAACATATCTGCAATACACTTTTGAACTTTCCAGGAGCAAGACTTATAAAAAATTGTTTTCCTTCCTTCACATAGGACATGTAATTTCTTTCCTAAATCAGAATATTGAGCAGTGAGACTTCTTATCTTTGACGTATTATTTATTTAGACTTTAGGATTGTGTTAATATCTGCACTGGAGAATGTAAGACCCCCTATTTTTCCTTAATGAATATAAATTAAGTCTTATGAATTAATGGAAATTATCATCAAAAAATGACCTAGAATTCAAATCAAGTTTTTCTGTTACATGTATTGTCTCATTAGTATCAGGTCATTAATATCAGGTCTTTATTAAAGAGTATGCCACCCCCAAAATGCTAACTAAACCACGTATACAGGTATGTAGGGGACTTAGCCCTATACAAATTATATCTGTTGCATTTATTTTATTGATTTAATTGCCATAAAAAATTATTTACTTTGTATGCAAATGAGGGGTTTTCAGTGCATTCTTGGTGTGGTTAATTGCTCAGTGCACCTTTACTCCCCCTCAATTTGTATTGCACAGTAGTATCTTGATTGACAGCGCTCAGGTGAATGCTGCCTGAACTCTACTACTATTAAAAGCAACACTACAGTGATATTTATGGGGAAAAAAGTCCCCTATATACCTGACTAAATTGTTTAATTAGCATTTTTTTTAGTTAATAAAAAAATTAGTAATTTGAAATGTTTCAGTTTTTTACACTGGACAGTGGAGCTTTTACAGGCTTATGCTTCCTATCTTTTCAGGATAATAACAGAGGCAGGATTAAAATGACAAGTAACACCTATATATGCAGCTTATACTAAGGGGTCCACCATTCACAATATCAATGTCACAGCTGACCTTGCCACCCACTCCCTTCACAATGAGCTTTGCACAGGTTCACTAGATACCATAGTTCAAATGATAAGGTCAGAGTCTGACAATTGTGGCTATGTACAATTTGTACATGTGTTATTTCCTGATACAATAGGATGGTGAAGTCTGAAAACAACCCAGTGGCCAAAGTATAACGTGCAAGATATATATATTATTTTATTATTAATACTGGTTGTGATATGCAAAAATAAAACAGTGCCAAAAATGTCTAGAAGATACATTTAACACAAAAATCTGATTTATCCAAAAGGTCATTTTCTGATGATAACTTCCCTTTAAATTTGGATTTTTTTTCATTTATTTTTTTTCCATATCGCTATCCATATTAAAACAGAAAAATCTCATAAAATGTAGCAATTTTCATCCTGGCCGCTAAGCCTACTAATAGAGTGATTTTTCAAGTCTGTAAAATCACTCTTCGGTAGGCATGCTATTGTCATCACAGGTAGAATTACAATAAAAAGTTGCAAAAAAAGCTATAATTGGACACTACAACAAAAGCCACCACATATGTTAAATTAGGTGTTAAAGTAGTTGTCCGGACAATAGTGATAAGTTGGCAGTCACAGGCAATGTGCACTGCGGGGATCCGCCGCTATGAGACCCGGGACTGGAGGCTATGTATACGTTATTCACTCCCCCGGCCATTCAGCGCAGCCTAGCTCCATACACTTGTATGGAGAGAGACCACGTCCCGTCTAGTGACGTTGAAGGTCAGTGGGTGCGTCCGACTAGAAAACACAGCCTCACTCAATACAAGCATATAGAAGTGTATGGAAAGCGAGGCCATGCCCACTGGCCGGGGGTCTGCATAACTCATACATACCCTCTGTTACCGGGTCTGAAACTGGCGAATCCCTGCAGCACATAGCGCCTACGCTGGGATGATTCATAAGTCTCCAGTCACACAGAGTGACTGCAGACTTATCACTTTTGACCGGACAACCCCTTTAAGTTCTTTTGGTACTTGGCATGGAGTTCCTATACCTTGTTACAGCATAATATGTTCATCATGGAAAGAACTGCTATAGATATATCTTTAAATACAACAGCTCATAATGGCTGCCCCCAAAATCTTGTACAAAAAAATCTAATGCAAAAAATCTACAAAATGAAAATAAAATGAGAATGAATAAAGAATATGTTTCAATATCTGGGTTTAATTATTAAAAAGTAGCATAGGTGAAACATTCCCTTTAACCCTTTCAATACCAGAGACCAGAAATGATTTAACAATGAACCCTTTCATAACTCTGGTGCATCAAGGATTTTAGCATCACAAGAAAAACTAATGCTAAATGGGGTCCCATCTTTATTTGTTATAGAGCCCAGTTTTCCAGCTATCTTAAGATCCAAACAATGAATGGCATATCCTTAATCTCTGCTACGTAGAAATACATAAATATTTTATTTTCTGACTTTTCATTTTCTAAGAGCATCATAATTTTTTATGAGCTTAAAAAATACATTGACACACAATCAGTCTCCGTCCCTTGAGGAGCTCATAATTTCATTTCACTATCTCGCTCTCAGTCACATACTATTGCTAATTTCAGGATAAATCCATGGAAACTAACCACAGCAGAAACCACTGTCAGATTAAAGGGGTCCTATTCAGCTAGAATGCCATATATTTGATGCTTTAATGAATAGTATATTACCTGCTTAGGGCACAATCAATGCTAAATTAAATACACCATATTTTTAAATAAATTGTAATCCTGTTATTTTATATAACAGTGGAAATATATCTTATTACAAATAGAGAAATTCTAAAGTTGGAAGATAATAATAGTAATTTAGCAGTCATGTATACTTACTGTATATGGAGCATGTAAAATCCTGAATTCTACAGATCAGACCCGTGCGTCTCAAGAGACATACTTATAAGACATTTAGATTATGCTTTAGTCACTCTATCTGCAATTGAATCTTTGTACAGTGAAACAGAGCTCCATCTAGAATTGCTGCATTTCCTCATGTAATATTTATAGGTGAAAATCCACATTTTTTTCTACATATCAAATGAAACTAAACTACAAGCGGATTCATTTGCTATTTTTTCTGCTTATATTGGCATATTACCCTAGATCAGATTCATAGCGGAGAAGCCAGGAAGATATGTGGCAAACTGAGAATGGGCAAGTTCTCAGCAAACTGTGGAAATCCGCTTACCATGTTTGTTTTACGGATAATTTGTGCTGTGATGTCTTTATAAAAACGAAGGATGATTTGTAAACTGTCAGAAAAGACATTGTTGAGTAGCCTTCCAATTGATTTGTTAATGACAGCAGGATTTCCTATGTTGCAGAATGTCGATAAAATGCCAAGAAGAAGTGATTTAGGGGCAGTTGTGAAAACAAGTAAATACACTGAGCATCATGATTGAAGGGAACACAATATTATGACTGAAGATTTACAGGACCTAATTTGTCATTCAGATATTACTTCATAAGTATTTTATTATGTTTTTCTTTTTATACATACTAGGAATAAACAGTATTTTTTTTACTTATAAGCAAAAGTACCTAAAAAGCTCCAGGAAATCTCTATGAGACAAAACAAAGCACTTAAAGGCATGTGAACCACGATGCCCTAACCGGCCTCAGGTCTTCTGACCCAAATTCAATAGCCTCATAAACTGAAATGAGGTGTCCAGCAGCCGGCCCAGAGATTGCGGTCCTGACACGGACTGTGAATGTTGAATGTATGAAACAGGTCAATCATAGAGACCATTCCAACCTAGGCCATAGCTCGGTTTAGGGCAAATTACCACAAAAAATAATGTTATCTGTTCATGAACATATTAATAGCTAAATATAAATATTTTATCATGTACTATACTTCAATTTAAAGGGGTTGTCCACTCAAAAGTCATAAGTCTGCAGTCACTCTGTGTGACTGAAGACTTACGATTCCCCCCAGTCCAGGGACTGTGCACTGCAGGTATTTGCCGATATGAGACCCGGTGTTATACATACCCCCGGCCAGTGGGCGTGGCCTCACTGTTCATACACTTGTATTGAGCGAGGCTGCGCCATCTAGTCGGACACACCCACTGGCCGTCCACATTACTAGATGGGGTATGGCTTCGCTCCATACAAGTGATTGGAGAGAGGCGACGCTGAATGGCGAGGGGTATGTATAAAGTATACATAGTCTCCGGTCCTGGGTCTCATACTAGCGAATCCACGCAGCGCACAGTTTCTGCACTGAGGAGATTCATAAGTCTGCAGTCACATAGAGTGAGTGAAGACTTATCACGTTTGACCGGACAACCACTTTAATAGGACAGAAGGGGTAGTTTGGGAAATTATTATTTTCGCCAGATGTGTAGATACAATTGCATAATAGTTGCTATAATACTTAGCCATTGCAACCTACAAACATATTAAGCTAAATGTGAATCAAGAAATATAGTTATGGCTTTTGTGCTTGAAATTTGAAAACAATTTTTAAGCTTCCTATGGACATTTTCTAGGAGATCCTGCTAATGTTGACAAAATCCACACATACAGTTTTAAATCCATCGGGAAATCAATGCCTTCTCCTGCTTTCTTACATGTAGAAAATCAGCTGATAGCTGCAGGTTGAGCTTAAAAAAATCCCCGGCTGACCATACCGATAGTAATACATTCAAAACAACAAAAAACCTTATTGCTCAACTCACCAAAGAATAAATAAATAAATACAGTGAGTCAATTACTTTACTGACCTCCCAAAATAAATATATTAATAGTTATAAGCTGCAGACAATCTCTCAAGATGTTCTGAGACTTCTACTTCCCCTAGACAACATGCTTATCAAACACTGACTGGCGCCATTTCACTTTGCTGAAGTTTGCATCAGCCTACGAGTGGTCTCACATCTTGTGTGGCCAAAAGAGCTTTTCCATAATGCCTTGTGTGCATGACAATATTTGGTAACTATCTACATCTACTATAAAAGATAATATTCAAACCATATGGGAAATATTGCGGTACCGAACGTTTTGCCCTTTTGGTTTGAATACGTTTCTTCCCATTAAAGTGTAGGACAGTATTTGGAGCAGCAGCCCTTCA
This sequence comes from Phyllobates terribilis, assembly GCF_046119375.1. Classification (NCBI taxonomy): domain Eukaryota; kingdom Metazoa; phylum Chordata; class Amphibia; order Anura; family Dendrobatidae; genus Phyllobates; species Phyllobates terribilis. The sequence goes on along the minus strand of NW_027362762.1, from coordinate 367,242,725 downwards.
TTCTTACGAGTACAGAGTTGTGCCATGTCACAACCCAGGCAGGTGAGCATATACAACCCTTTACTCTCTGTGTCTTATATTGAGCGCCACACACTTGGGGCAACTTTTCTCTTTTTGGACAATCTTTAATAAAAAAAACCCTTAAAAATCTGTCACTGAGTTGTTATTTAATGGACTGTTGGTTACTACCGGGTTACCATATTTTCTATGGTGAAGTCACTTTAACAATACTAAGTCTGTGTTCATGTTAAAGAGCTTAAAAGAGGTTGGATACAATCCTACGAGATCTGGCAGTACTATATATATATTTTCAGGGCAATAGGAGGCATTGCAGTACTGTAGTTTGTGACAAATCAATTTGATCACCACTAGTAAATGAATCTTACTTTTTTCAACATTATTGATAAGTTTATAACTTTGACTTCTTTGTTCTCACTTCCCATCATGTTAATTGATGAGTGCACTACAGAGTGGACTGCGGAAACAGCCATCCATGTAAAGCATGAAGGGCCTGGTCCATCTGAGTAAGAGCTACTTTTTCTGATTTGGATAGTAGATGGAGGTCTCAAGTAAGAATCCCTGTCTTAAACTTGAGGAAAAATCAATGAGAAATTTTGGATTCTCTTCTCTCTCATATATACAGTCATATGAAAAAGTTTGGGCACCCCTATTAATCTTAATCTTAATGTTCTATAAAAATTGGTGTTTTTGCAACAGCTATTTCAGTTTGATATATGTAATAACTTTTGGATACAGTAATGTTTCTGCCTTGAAATGAGGTTCATTGTACTAACAGAAAATGTGCAATCTGCATTCAAACAAAATTTGACAGGTGCATAAGTATGGGCACCTCACCAGAAAAGTGACATTAATAGTTAGTAGATCCTCCTTTTGCAAAAATAACAGCCTCTAGTCGCTTCCTGTAGCTTTTAATGAGTTCCTGGATCCTGGATGAAGGTATTTTTGACCATTCCTCTTTACAAAACAATTCCAGTTCAGTTAAGTTTGATGGTCGCCGAGCATGGACAGCCCTCTTCAAATGATCCTACAGATGTTCAATGATATTCAGGTCTGGGGACTGGGATGGCCATTCCAGAACATTGTAGTTGTTCCTCTGCATGAATGCCTGAGTAGATTTGGAGCGGTGTTTTGGATCATTGTCTTGCTGAAAGATCCATCCACTTTGTAACTTCATATTTATCACTGATTCTTGAACACTATTGTCAAGAATCTGCTGATACTGAGTGGAATCCATGCGTCCCTCAACTTTAACAAGATTCCCAGTGCCAGCATTGACCACACAGCCCCAAAGCATGATGGAACCTCCACCAAATTTTACTGTGGGTAGCAAGTGTTTTTCTTGGAATGCTGTGTTTTTTTGCCACCATGCATAACGCCTTTTTGTATGACCAAATAACTCAATCTTGATTTCATCAGTCCACAGGACCTTCTTCCAAAAAGAAATTGGCTTCTCCAAATGTGCTTTTGCATACCTCAGCCAACTCTGTTTGTGGCGTGCTTGCAGAAACGGCTTCTTTCGCATCACTCTCCCATACAGCTTCTCCTTGTGCAAAGTGCCTTGTATAGTTGACCGATGCACAGTGACACCATCTGCAGCAAGTTGATGCTGCAGCTCTCTGGAGGTGGTCTGAGGATTGTCCTTGACTGATCTCACCATTCTTCTTCTCTGCCTTTCTGATGTTTTTCTTGGCCTGCCACTTCTGGCCTTAACAAGAACTGTCCCTGTGTTCTTCCATTTCCTTACTATGTTCCTCACAGTGGAAACTGACAGGTTAAATCCCTGAGACAGCTTTTTGTATGCTTCCCCTGAACAACTATGTTGAATAATCTTTGTTTTCAGATCATTTGACAGTTGTTTTGAGGAGCACATGATGCCACTCTTCAGAGGAGATTCAAACAGGAGAACAACTTGCAAGTGGCCACTTTAAGTAGCTTTTCTCATGATTGCATACACCTGGCTATAAAGTTCAAAGCTCCATGAGGTTACAAAACCAAAAAAAGTGCTTTAGTAAGTCAGTAAAAAGTAGGTAGGAGTATTTAAAACAAGAAAATGATAAGGGTGCCCATACTTATGCACCTTTCAAATTTTGTTTGAATGCAGATTGCACATTTTCTGTTAGTACAATAAACCTCATTTCAAGGCAGAAACATTACTGTGTCCAACAGTTATTACATATATGAAACTGAAATAGCTGTTGCAAAAACACCAATTTTTATAAAACATTAAGCTTAAGATTAATAGGGGTGCCCAAACTTTTTCATATGACTGTATATATATATATATATATATATATATATATACAGTACAGACCAAAAGTTTGGACACACCTCCTCATTTAAAGATTTTTCTGTATATTCATGACTATGAAAATCGTACATTCACACTGAAGGCATCAAAACTATGAATTAACACATGTGGAATTATATACTTAACAAAAAAGTGTGAAACAACTGAAAATATGTCTTATATTCTAGGTTCTTCAAAGTAGCCACCTTTTGCTTTGATGACTGCTTTGCACATTCTTGGCATTCTCTTGATGAGCTTCAAGAGGTAGTCACCGGAAATGGTTTTCACTTCACAGGTGTGCCCTGTCAGGTTTAATAAGTGGGATTTCTTGCCTTATAAATGGGGTTGGGACCCTCAGTTGTGTTGTGCAGAAGTCTGGTGGATACACAGCTGATAGTCCTACTGAATAGACTGTTAGAATTTGTATTATGGCAAGAAAAAAGCAGCTAAGTAAAGAAAAACGAGTGCCCATCATTACTTTAAGAAATGAAGGTCAGTCAGTGCGAAAAATTGGGCAAACTTTGAAAGTGTCCCCAAGTGCAGTTGCAAAAACCATCAAGCGCTACAAAGAAACTGGCTCACATGAGGACCGCCCCAGGAAAGGAAGACCAAGAGTCACCTCTGCTTCTGAGGATAAGTTTATCCGAGTCACCAGCCTCAGAAATCGCAGGTTAACAGCAGCTCAGATTAGAGACCAGGTCAATGCCACACAGAGTTCTAGCAGCAGACACATCTCTTCAACAACTGTTAAGAGAAGACTTTGTACAGCAGGCCTTCATGGTAAAATAGCTGCTAGGAAACCACTGCTAAGGACAGGCAACAAGCAGAAGAGACTTGTTTGGGCTAAAGAACACAAGGAATGGACATTAGACCAGTGGAAATCTGTGCTTTGGTCTGATGAGTCCAAATTTGAGATCTTTGGTTCCAACCACCGTGTCTTTGTGCGACACAGAAAAGGTGAACGGATGGACTCTACATGCCTGGTTCCCACCGTGAAGCATGGAGGAGGAGGTGTGATGGTGTGTGGGTGCTTTTCTGGTGACACTGTTGGGAATTTATTCAAAATTGAAGGCATACTGAACCAGCATGGCTACCACAGCATCTTGCAGCGGCATGCTATTCCATCCGGTTTGCGTTTAGTTGGACCATCGTTTATTTTTCAACAGGACAATGACCCTAAACACACCTCCAGGCTGTGTAAGGGCTATTTGACCAAGAAGGAGAGTGATAGGGTGCTACGCCAGATGACCTGGCCTCCACAGTCACCAGACCTGAACCCAATCGAGATGGTTTGGGGTGAGCTGGACCGCAGAGTGAAGGCAAAAGGGCCACCAAGTGCTAAGCACCTCTGGGAACTCCTTCAAGATTGTTGGAAGACCATTTCCGGTGACTACCTCTTGAAGCTCATCAAGAGAATGCCAAGAGTGTGCAAAGCAGTCATCAAAGCAAAAGGTGGCTACTTTGAAGAACCTAGAATATAAGACATATTTTCAGTTGTTTTACACTTTTTTGTTAAGTATGTAATTCCACATGTGTTAATTCATAGTTTTGATGCCTTCAGTGTGAATGTACAATTTTCAAAGTCATGAAAATACAGAAAAATCTTTAAATGAGAAGGTATGTCCAAACTTTTGGTCTGTACTGTATATATATTCATTTTAGCTGCAGTAGATGTTTTAGGCAGCTGTGCATCTTTCCTAGTTGTACACAGGTTCAACAAGCATAATTTTACATGGCCACGCAGGTAAAATAGATCAAGAACATAAGTGTAAGCTTGCTGAGAAGAACACATGTTTAGCAAGTTGCAGTAGTGTCAATGGTACAGGGTAGTAATTCTTCAGGTTGAAAATGTTCAGTAGATAAGTAACAGGGAATTTAATGCAGGCTGTAGGACTGGTGGGAATGAATTGGTAGGGTGGTTTCTAATAATGTTGCTTATCAGGGGTTCCAACAAGCCAGTTAGCCTTGACCAGGGTTTTTAGGAGAAGGACTGACTGGAGCAGTAAGCTAAATATTTGCCATGTGCGAAGGGGAACCTGCATACAATTCTGTATTTCATATAGAGAAAATATATAGATACTTATAACAATGTATTGTGAATGCATCTATAAATAAAACAACAGTAATAAAAATGTATAAATAAAAAATACAAAACATAAAACTAAAACAGGAACAGGCTACTCTGACAGGGTACTCATATTACAAATATACTTGCTGCGTTGTAATATTAAGTAGAACGAGTCATTTAATTTGAGAAACATTCTTGACAAGTTCGGTTCCTTAAGAACGTTTGTGTCTCTTCTATTTTATCAGGTTGTAAATGAATATTTTAGTTATTTCTACTAGAAGTACCAACATAATCCAAACTTTATAGATGCAGAAGAGCTAATTCTGCCACTCAGCACATGTTGCATTTTATAAATCTGAAATTAGCAACGTTGCTTGGCAGACAAAACATCTTAAGAATATTAACTCATTGAGTGTACAAAAAAATGCAGTCAGAAGTTGATACTATAGTGTATCCCAGGAACCGATACCTTAAATGAGAGTTGATTTTCTAATTTTAGGACTGTTTGGAAGATGTCATATTTTGTAAACTCTACTGTCACCAGCCAACCTGATACATTGCTTGGTAATATTATCTGTGAACTCTGCCAACTCATTTCTAATAACGTCTGTAAACACATCCAGAGGCATCTACTATAACAGTTCTCCCGATAGGTAACAAGTTGCCCTCCAGTCCTTTATTTAAAGAGTGAACAGTTGAGGTTTTCTCCTCTTAACATGTTACACGGTATGAGCGGCTTTCTACTCACCACAGAGGCCTCCAGACATTTCACATTCAATGGTGTATTTCTCCTATGATAGGAAAGTTTGTTTGTTGCCTTTCCTCCTGGCACATCTCTCTATTTAACACGTTCCATGGGGAACAGCAACAACAGGAGACAAAGACCAAGGCAAGTGCAGGTAATTTAAAGGCGATAACCTCTGTGCACCAAAACAAAGAGAAATTCTATCAATCCGCTTAGATATCCAGTCATATTTTAATATCAGGCATGCTGCCGAAAGCAACAAGCAGATCCATTCTTGCACACAGCAGATGCCCCCCTCTCCCAGGAATAGTTTCTTCTTTTCAGCTCTAGCTTGTCTGATTATGTGTTCCTCTAATTGGTAATCCTCCTTGTGCAAGGAAAAGACCTGTATATTACTGACCTACAGTATCATTTCTCTCGACAGCGAAGAACAAATAGTGCAAGGCTGAAAACCTTATCTCCTATTAAATTATGTCACCGTACGTCCCTGAAACCGCTCTCTTTACTTAGCTCTTTTAGCAGCTTGATAGCTGAGACATTAACATACAGGCAATAAGAGATTTTCTATTTTAATCCAGCCATGTATAGAAAGGACAGCAGTGCTACAAGCTTTACACTGTGCTTTCTATTACCAAGCATCAATTGATTGAGATACATTTTTTCTTTCAGACAGGTTTCCTAGAAATAATGGCTATTATTCCACTGATAAACAAAATCGATCCTGTTATATCATTATATAATTGATTTTTTTTTTTGCAGCAAGTGCGCATCAAGTAGATGGTATTGAAAATCTAAAACAATGTTACAAGTGTGCAATTTGAAAATTTTACGTGAAGGGAAATTGATATTTAGAGACTGATAGATTTTTACATACACATCTCAATTAATGGATGCTACTTGAGCTGTAGATGATATGTGCATTTCAGAAGTTTGAGTATTTGGATAATATGACTGTAAATGAATCTTGTCTGCTCAAAGACACATTTATACTCATCTGTCTATCAAATGGCATTGCACAGGATACGTGGCCAATGCCAAAAAATAGACAATAGCAAATTATTTTTCATGGCTCACATTGTAGGTGTGAAACTCTGATGCAGATTTACACAGGGACTCAAGAGCTTCAATTTACCAATCTACATTTGCATCCTTGGGCACTTCTTGCGTGTGGCATGCATGATTTGTGTATGCAAATTGCCTCTTCAGAGAGGAAGAGTGCTAGAACTCTAGTGCCACCTAATGGAAATAGCAATCTATTGATCCTTTATTGTAATGAGCCTTGCCGCAAGACTTAGGATAAAAGCCATACCAGAATTTCAATTTGCAGTGTTGCTCCGGGTCATTGTAAAGCATGAGATCTGATTTGTCTGTATGATAAGAGGCCTCAGACTGGGATATATGAGATAAGAAGCCTCTCATATAGCCAAATCAGATCTCATTCTTTGCACTGATGAGGGGGAACACCCCAAAACAACTTGTCTGCAAATTGAGATTCTGGTTTGGCTTTTATCCCGTTATCTGGCATGGCTATTTAAAGGGTCAACATTGACTTTTAGGACTGCTACTTCCAATATGTAGCACTGGAGTTCAACTCCTTTTCCTCTCTGAAGAGGCTATTTGCATATTTAAATTCCCAGAGACCCATTGCATGGCTTATAAGCCTACTTAGACTGGCATGCCAAACATGACTTTTATGCACATGGATAAAGAGCATGATCTTAGATGCTATGGATATAAGTTTAACTTTGGTATAACTTTTTGATTTGTTTTCCTACAGCCCTACATTAGATCTTACTACTGTATTTGTTTTGCACTTTGTCATTTACAGTATCCATTTTAGGACATGATCAGATATCAAAATCAAACATCAGAATGATGTCAGTTGAGGCTAAATACCCTGTCTGACAAGTGATCCTGACAAGTGACTTTGATAAGTGACTTTTACAACTGTATTAATAATAATAAAAACCACTGTTTGCTGATGGGACTCGAACCCAAACTTCTTTGTCCAGAAAGCAGTGCGCTAACCAGTGAGCTATTAACTCAGTAGAAGAAACCTAAGAGTTCTATTTGGTTATATGATTTTCAGTGCAAACATGATTGAAACTCATTGGGACTTATGCACAGACTGCAAGCAAACCAAATTCAAATGATGTTTGATTCTGATGTGTGAGTCTGATGTGTGACTTTCTTCAAACATCAGAATCAGAATCATAATGACTTTTAGTCACCCTGAGTATTTTCATGGTTGACCTTATAAGACAAGAAAAGCTGCCAGTTACTATCACTTGACTTGATAGCTCAATGGTGAGGCATTAGCCTCTGAAACTAAAGCATCATGGTTCAAATCCCACTAGAAATATTATTAATTAAAAAAATTATGCCTGGGTGTTTTACTTTTACTTTTGGTTTCCGGACACAGAATTTTGGGTTCAAGTTCCATCTGCGAACAGTGATTTTTTTTTTTATTATTATTATTACAGTTGTAAAAGTCAATTGTCAGAATCACTTGTCAGGATCATTTGTCAGAATCACTTGACAAAATCACTTGTCAGAATCACTTGTCAGAATGACTTGTCAAAATCACTTGTCAAAATCACTTGTCAGGATCACTTGTCAAAATCACTTGTCAGGATAACTGGTCAGATAAGGTATTTAGCCTCAAACTGACATCATTCTGATGTTTGATTTTGATATCTGATCATGTCAAAGCTCATGCGAGCCCTGAGAACACGAGTGCTGACACCGCTGGAACGGTACAGGCATGGGAGGTGAGTATAAGCTTTTTTATTTTAACGGGGACAAGCATGAAAAAAATGAAAATTGGCTGTCCTAGTAATGGAGGGGTTGTCTTGTCCAAAATGATAATTCACTTTGTGTGACTGCAGACTTATGAATCCCTAAGTGCATGCACTGCGCTACGGGGATTCGCCGATTTCTGAGCCTGGAACAGCAGTGATGGATGCATTATGCACAATCCCAAACAGAATCCGACTAGTGGGTGCGGCCTCGTTCAATGCAAGTGTATGGAGCTATGCCGCATCTACTAGTAGGGTTCTGGTAGGGGTTATGCATAACGCATACATCACCACTGTTCCTGGCTCAGATACCAGCGAATCCCCATAGCACAGATTGACTGCAGATTTATCATTTTGGACCGGACAACTCCTTTATAGACACAAACTTTAGATTTTGAGCTTTTGTTATTTCTTCATCTTGCTCTAAAACCCATAACTTATTTTTAGTTTCCATTGGCAAACCAATAAAAGTGTTTAATTTTTGAAGGACAAATCATAGTTTTGAATGTCACCACTGATTTTATTATGCAATGTATTGAAAAACAGGAAAAAATTCCAAGTACGTTGAAACTATAAAAAAAAACACAATTCCACTATTGGTTTTGGGGTTTTGTTTTTACAATGTTCATTATGTGGTAAAAATAACAAAAAGTACCTAGACAACATGTATTTTTTAGATAACATTTGATTACTGAAATAACAGACTTGTACAGTTTTAGTGGTGAAAAAAAAAATCCGAAATTTGTAATAAAAATGTTTTGTGTTTGCAATTTTATGATATTCGTAACTTTTTTATTTCTACATCTATGTACTGTACCTGTGTGAAGACTTGTTTATTGCTCCCTGATTTGCAGTTTGTATTGATACCCTTTTGGGATACATATGATATTTTAAGCACTTTTATTGAATTTTTTTATGAGAAGTGCGGTGACCAAAAAATGGCAAGTCTGGTGTTTAACTTTTTTTTCTCTTTGTCATTTTATGTATGGTTTCTATAATTTTACATTTTGATAGACTATACTCTTTTGAACACAATAATTCCAAAAATATTTTTTTTAGAAAAAAGGGGAGACACAAGGTGCAATAGGGTCTTATCTGGTGGACAAATTGATATAGGTGAGAGGTAACGGAATAGGTCTCCTTTCAGATTGTTTAACCCACAACTGAGGAATCAAGATATGACGGCTGCTGTAGTACCCTCAGGTAGGGAAATCTTGCCATACAGAGCAATTGGTAGGAGGATGGGAGTAGTAGCCTGCACTGCTGTGCTAGATTCAAGAAATCAAGAGGATGTATTGAGGTATTTGACCATGTGGTTATTTTCAACCCGTTTCGAAGCTGAACCCACTTCCTCATCAGGAGACTGACAATATCCATATTATCCATATATTTATAGAAATAACTTAAAGTAGAATTACAGTGGTGGCCAAAAGTATTGGCACCCCAGCAATTCTGTCAGATAATACTCAGTTTCTTCCTGGAAATGATTGCAATCACAAATTCTTTGGTATTATTTTATTCATTTAATTTGCCTTCAATGAAAAAAACACAAAAAGAATTGTCCTAAAGCCAAATTGGAAATAATTCCACACCAAACCTAAAAAAGGGGGTGGACAAAAGTATTGGCACTGTTTGAAAAATCATGTGATGCTTCTCTAATTTGCGTAATTAACAGCACCTGTAACTTACCTGTGGCACCTAACAGGTGTTGGCAATAACTAAATCACACTTGCAGCCAGTTAACATGGATTAAAGTTGACTCAACCTCTGTCCTGTGTTCTTGTGTGTACCACATTGAGCATGGAGAAAAGAAAGAAGACCAAAGAACTGTCTGTGGACTTGAGAAACCAAATTGTGAGGAAGCATGAGCAATCTCAAGGCTACAAGTCCATCTCCAAAGACCTGAATGTTCCTGTGTCTTCCGTGCGCAGTGTCATCAAGAAGTTTAAAGCCCATGGCACTGTGGCTAACCTCCCTAGATGTGGACGGAAAAGAAAAATTGACGAGAGCTGTCACATTTAATGGCAATCCACAGTTTCCATACCGCATATCTATTTATATCCATCTTAATTAGAATATAGCGGTGACCCGCAACTATTTTCCATAGTGACCAATTTGGTGTTAATAGGGAAATATACATCTAATAGGGACAATACAATATAATTCCCCACCTCTAATTTTGAGGGACATTGGTGGTGGATTTACATAAATTTATTGGCTGTGATACACAATCCAGGACTTACAGGGTCTGAGCTTACAATTTAATATCAACCCTATATACATCCATTTGGATGTATGTAAGAATTTGATTTTATATATATATAAATTTATTGGTATTTTAATTGAATTAATATTAAAAGTTATATTTAATATCTATTCACACTCTTTTCCTCTCTTTCCCCTTCCTTATGATTTACGATCTATTTCGGTGATGTTCACCAGTGTGGATAATGTCCAATACATCGGACTTTATTGAGTTTAAGCAACTCCATTTTGTCTACTCGCTTTAAAATCATGTTATTATCACTCCTTGCATAACATACATTCTTTCTTTCTCTTCCCATAGAACTTATCTCACACTAACCTTTTCTCAAGAGAACATTTTGTGAGACACTCTGTTATCTATCTTGTTTAGGCCAGGTTCGACCTTGTAAAATTTCCATAGTGCTTCAAACTAACAATGATAATATGACCATATATGTGTTTTCCGTAATAATTGAACTAACATCAGTTAGCCTATAGTATTGTAGTATGGCTGTAGAGTTGATTGGCTATTTGATATACTCAAAACAATATAAAATGCTAAGCAAAATAAACGGGATCAGAGATTCTTTGAATCCTCCCAATACAGAACATTGTTTCCGTTTGGTTTTCTGTGGATTGCAATCAACATAATAATTTGTCACTCACTTGGTCAACCGTGAAGGGTTATTGCCCTCCCTTAACAGTTGGTGCCGTGACTCGGATCCCTAACCAGGGACGCCCCTCCACCTCTGGACATAAACAAAGAGAGACTTGCTTTCAGCCTCCCCCACTGGAATTGGGACTGATCATCCCCCACAAAAAGCCACGGTAAGTGCACCAGTTCTTTACTGATGATACTGACCATTTGGCGTGGTTTCCACATGGTGTGTGGTTGTTTGCAGTGCCTTCGGACGTCCTGGTTGGATATAGTCAAAGGTGAGATTACAAGGGGTGTAGACCCATTAGGGGTCAGATATTATTTAACTTCAAAGCAGTATCACCTCGGATTGACAAGTGAATATTGTGTGAATCTTTCTCAGCTTCTGACAAAAATCCTTAGGAGAGACTGAACATTGTTAGTTTCAGTTGCGGCAGGTGATCGAAGATTGGGTAGGACACGCAAGTAGATATACGTATATCGAGTGTCCGGAGCGTTGCTAAGTTGCAGAGCTGCAAAACTACTGAAAAAGGTGCTCCTCCTTTCATTGTGCTGTGAAAGAATTCCCCCAACGGGAGGGGTGAGTTAATAGTGAAACAGCTGGGAGCTCTGACCAGACTCCGCTGTGCACAAATTAAGGATCTTTTTGTCAGTTGTAGTGAATAATCAATGTTTCTGTGGAGCAGAAAGAATTCGTCTCCCCTGCAGGAGAGGGAGAATGTGAAGAATATCATGATCAGTTGAGAAGGGAAAAGATCATTTAAGCACGCGCCAAAAGTGTTTAAGGTGTTAAATTTTCCTGTGGAGGGGAGGCTTCAGCCTGTGTTGTGGGTTGAAGGCATCCATCCGGCAGCAATGGGGTAGATTAGTTGACTGCTGTGGATTGTTGGAAGATGCTGAAAACTTTAGGAAAGTGGCACATGAGATTTGTGATGAAGGATATGTTGAAAAAGTACAGGAGGAAGTAGGTCCCCACTTCCCAACTTATGTGTCCACAATCCAAATCTAAAGCCCCTAAAGAAGCATCTCCCACAAATGTAGCAGTACCCCAGCCTATGAATCCGGAAACTGAGCAATTTATACCTTATGAGATTAAATACTCTGCACTTCCCACTGAGAGTCAGCCACCATCATATAACCTAACCCAGACGGTTGGCTCTGTAATGTGTGTTGGGTCACAAATTCAGGATGGCGCAAGACGTGCTATAATTGTGGAGCTCGTAAAACCGGTGTTGTAGCACCAACCTGCCCATTACTTAACGTAGACGGGGGGTATTATAAACCACCACCCCCACCTGCCCCTGCCATGGTTCATACTCCATTCAGAGAGACCCAGGGTCCTCTGAACACTTCCCTATTCACCCTCTCCCAAACTGGGGAAATAGAACATGGACACGAGTATCAGGAAGTGGCGTCTGTTTTACTGAATGGTCCTTCAAATTTCTCCACTATACTGAGAATAGGCATGGGGAGTATACCACAACAGCAGGTTGGGATCATTGTAAACACAGCAAATGCGAAACTGCAGCATGGGTGGGGGCTAGCTGCAGAGATATGTCGTATTGGGGGACCTACAATACAAGCTGCATCTAATGATTGCATCCGTGACCATGGTCCATTAAGTGAAGGAGAGGTGGTGGCTACAAGAGCCGGACAGCTATCATGTCAGTTTGTTATACATGCGGTTGGACCAAAATATGATCCCCTGGATTTACCCAGGTCACAACACCTGCTTAAAGAAACAATCCAAAACACCCTGACTTACGCATCACAGCTTCATGCGGCCCCAACCCTAGCCCTGCCATTCATTTCCACTGGTATCTTTGGATACCCAAAAGAGGATGCGGCCAAAATAATAGTCGGGGCTATAAAGCAGTGTATTGCCATGCATCCAACTAAATTGAGAGAGATAAGACTCTTGGCCATCGACAGGGATCTTGTTGATTATGCTGCTCAATTAATCAAACCCACAATCAAACCCGATATCTGGTCTCCTCCAGTATTCCCCTACCTCCAAGATCTCCCCACAATCAGTACAATGGTAGTTGCTGCACCCGCAGCACCCATAGCACAGTATTCCCCCTTGCTCCCCCGGTATCCCCCTCCTCCCTTAACAATCGAAACAAGTTCAAGCTGCCCTGCAGTCTGAGGGTACAGCAGTGTAAACCCGTACTATCTGTCGGCGTCTGAATGAAAAGGGACTGTATGGTAGGATACCCAGGAAGACCCCACTTCTTACCCCGAGACATTAAAAAGCCAGGCTGGAGTTTGCCAAAACTTACCTGAGAAAGCCTAAAACATTTTGGAAGAATGTTCTCTGGTCAGATGAGACAAAAGTAGAGCTTTTTGGGAAAAAGCATCAACATAGAGTGCACAGGAAAAAAAAAGAGGCATTCAAAGAAAAGAACACGGTCCCTACAGTCAAACATGGCGGAAGTTCCCTGATGTTTCGGGGTTGCTTTGCTGCCTCTGGCACTGAACTGCTTGACCGTGTGCATGGCATTATGAAGTCTGAAGACTACCAACAAATTTTGCAGCATAATGTAGGGCCCAGTGTGAGAAAGCTGGGTCTCCCTCAGAGGTCATTGGTCTTCCAGCAGGACAATGACCCAAAACACACTTCCAAAAGCACTATAAAATGGTTTGAGAGAAAGCACTGGAGACTTCTAAGGTGGCCAGCAATGAGTCCAGACCTGAATCCCATAGAACACCTGTGGAGAGATCTCAAAATGGCCGTTTGGAGAAGGCACCCTTCAAATATCAGGGACCTGGAGCAGTTTGCCAAAGAAGAATGGTCTACAATTCCAGCAGAGCATTGTAAGAAACTCATTGATGGTTACCGGAAGCGGTTGTTCACAGTTATTTTGGCTAAAGGTTGTGCAACCAAGTATTAGGCTCTGGGTGCCAATACTTTTGTCTGGCCAATATTTGGAGTTTTGTGTGAAATGATAAATGATTTGATTTTTGCTTCATTCTCTTTTGTGTTTTTTCCTTGCCAACAAATTAAATGAAGATAATAATACCAAAGAATTGCAGGGGTGCCAATACTTTTGGCCACCACTGTATGTGTGTATACTATATATAGTGACTTTATATGTGAATACAGCACCAAGCCACTTGAGTGCAGTATATAATATTATTACGTGTGTACAGTAACAAGTGGAATTTTATATGAGTATAGTATGTAGCAGTATTATTTATGTGGCGTATATAGCAGTGTTATATATGTGTACAGTGTATATTGATACTATATGAATGTACATTATTTGATTCTTGATATTGTGGTTTTGATATTGTTGATGTTTTACAGAAAAAAATTGCACCACTTTCGTAACTTTCTATTTCCGTCTGGGTTGTGTGGAGAGTGGAATCAAAATAATGCGACACAGAACACCTAAGGCTAGCACTGAATGTAAGATCAAGGTTGCAAGCTTATGAGATATCAAGTTTGACTCATACTTCATGGTTTAGAATCATAAGACCATGGCTAGTTTTTAGAAAGGCTTTAAACACTACACATGTGAATTTAAGGGGAATGGGAAATTTCATCTTTGACTGCAAGTATGCTGTAATTTGAAGCAATAAATAGCCTTTGGGATTCTGTCCACAACTACTCCATAGTTCTGAATAAGCTACTTTTTGTCCTCTTATGTTTCATACCAAATCTTCTTTAATGTGTAACATCAATAATTTAGAGGCAGCCTAGTATACATGCGTACAAAGTCAAGGTAGTAGGGGACCTAGCACACGTGAGTTGGTAAAACCAATGTACATTCCAAAATCATTTAAAAAAATGTCATCTGTGTATATTTCATAACAAGATTAGTCAAAGAGAATATAAGACATGGAAGTAATCATGCGTTTCGAATCTTTAAATTCCCTGAATTTTAGTTAGAACAAAAAGTTTATAAGACATGTAAGTCAAAACGTGTTTTGAATCTTTGAACTTCTTTGTTCTTAGTCATAAAAGTGTTATCTCAAAATCAAAATTCATTCATTATTTTCTTTTGCTTTGCTTGCATAGCACTGTCATATTCACAGCACTTTACAGACATTATCATCACTGTCCCCATTGGAGCTCACAATCTAGATACCCTATCAGTATGTCTTTGGAGTGTGGGAAGAAACCAGAGAACCTGAAGAAACCCATGCAAACATGGGGAGAACATACAAACTCCTTGCAGATGCTGTCCTTGGTGGGATTTGAACCCAAGATCCCAGGGATACAAGGCTGTAGTGATAAACACTGAGCCACCGTGCTGCCCTAATGCAATGTTAGACCCATGCCTCCAGGGAAGACTACGAACTGAAGACAGTGCTTTAAACCGCTCAACCATCCTGAGTTCAAAGGTTCGAAAAGTATAATAACTTCCATATCTTGTAGACTTTTTGACTGATCTTGTTATGGAATATACACTGATGCAGATGTTTTAACGATTTTGAAATAAACATTGATTTTATCTCCTCATGTCTGCTGGATCACTACAACCTTGGAACTTTCTGTGTGCGATTGACTCTCCCAAGTACTCTTGTGCAGCATGTATCATGTGATTGCTGGCCAATAGGAGGGTGAGCTCATAGTAATATTTCTCTTCCTTTTCATGCATACAAGTTGTATATCAGAACTTTTCTCCTCTCTGCTTTCTTTCTACTGATACTGTGCACTGGAGCTCCATTTCTATTAGTGTAGCAAGCAGTGTCAAATGAAAGGAATCTGGGAGGAGAGTGCGCACAACCACTGAATGCATGTGCGGCAGCATTCAGACAGTGTTAACTCTGGGAAGTAAGCACTGCCAATCAAAAGTGGAGGAAGGGACCCAAAATGCAAATGAGGCAGCATAACAGTGCACCAAACTCTAGGCCAGGCCAAGGGTGCACTGAACACTCCTCATTTGCATATAAATAAAAAGTTATTTTCCCAGGCACTGTACTATTAATAGTTATAGTGCTAGTATGGTTGTTATAGGTGCCAAGTTCCCTACAATACTGTATGGACCTTTTCAGGTCTTTTAAACACTTCAGGAATTCTTGACAGTGGCATTAAAATGGTAAAACTGATGTGATAGCTATTTCTGAATGCATCAGTTAATTTTTGGTGCCGCCTATTAACCCCTTAGTGACCGAGCTAATGTTGACCTTAATGACCAAGCCACAGATTCTGAGAATGTTTTTTTGTGACATATTGTACTTCATGATAGTGGTAAAATTTGCTCGATATGACTTGCGTTTTCTTGTGAAAAAAAAATTGCCAAAAAATTTTGAACATTTTGTAATTTTTAACTTTGAATTTTTATGCCCTTTAATAAGAGTTATGTCTCGAGTCCCTGCCCCGCATGTTTTGCGGCTGTTAGACACCCAATAAAAACATGAGGGGATTGCCCATGTATTGCAGGCAATTCCTGCACTTTTTTGGTTGTTTAACAGCTGCAAAACATTCAGGGCAGAGACTCGAGCATGTCACTCGAAAACCCGCGATACTCAGCGCATACCCGAGCAAACTCGAGTAGAGAGGACTTGCACTCAACACTAGTCATCATATTGTCGTTTTTTTTTTAAGTAACTAGTTTAGGAGATTTTCGGACTCTGGGGGGGTGCTCCAACCTTATTCCTTGTCATTTTAAAACGGCAATGAGGGAATAAGGCCCCTTAATGACCACCACTTTATTGCATATCAGCGATCATTAAGGGATTAAATATAGATTATTAGCCGACATCTGCTCTCTTGAGCCTGTTCCAGGTACTGCAGTGATTGCGCACAGTCACTATACATTTATTGCAACCATCACCTATAGTACGAAGGGGTACTATAATTTGCTATAATTCTAGAATATTAAATATAACATGTTCATCAGCTCTTGGTAAGTATATGATTAGAAATGGCAAAATAACAATTCATTCCATTTTTTATAAAAATAGATGTTAAACTAGTAACCATTTCCTTTGATACAAAATGGCTAAACTAGTTACTTAAGTGAAAAAAACATTAGGATTTTCCTTAAACATACTAAAAACGTTAAACATTTTTTCCTAAGTCAGTAACAAAAGTGCTAAAAATTCCCCCTGAGCTTATGTGCAGTGGTAATGTACACAGGCTTCTGTTTAGTAATGCATAGCAGTCATCAGCTAACTGCAATTTACTCAGCAAAAATCAATAAAGACACCATATCAGATGCCAAGTAAGACAACCATTTGTGAATCCAACAGGAACAAATCTGAGCCAGATGATAATTGATTTTATTTTGAGAAATACAAAATGTGACACATTCTTTTTAAAACAAGGCAACATTTTTCAGAGAGTGAGAGAATGTGTATCCTTAGTATAATTTATTCTCACCAGATGTATATATTTCCTTATCGGTCACTTTTAGACAAAGTAGTAAAATACACCGATAAAAAGTGCATCCAAATTTATATGAACTGACATAAATCACCTAAAAAAGTATTGACTTTTTATCTACAAATTAAAGGGAACCATCCAACACACTTCTCCAAAAAAGTAAAAAACTCTTCTAGCCCATACTATCTGTTTTTCTGTTTACATAATTGACATTGGTGACAGTATTTTAATGCTCAGTTTTCCCCTCTATAACAATTACTAAAATGTACAGGTGTAAAGCCTATAATTTTTAAAACTATCTGTACATTTCACTCATTTATGGATGAAAAAATTGTGATACACTCAAAAAGTGAACACGTGTTCATACCACTTGGACCTCTAACAATCAGCTATAATCTGTTGGTATAATCTGACAACACATCATTTTCTTATGAAGCATTATTACAGTAGAGATGAAGCATTACTCATCTCCTAATTTAATCAATGGCATGTCCATGCATTTTTCTGATATGCTAGGTATATCAAACAGATGCTGAGTTTCAGATTGCGATTGCTTGGTCATACTACTGGAAATATTCCTGAATGCAAATCTTCTATCCATACTTAACATATGTATGACCACTTTTATTTGGATTTGTAACTTTCCTTGTTTTAATAGCATATGTAGAAAATGCCTACCCTTACCTATGCTCAAGTTTTGTTAAGCACTCCAATATCATGTAATATAAATTATACACATCATCACAACAACCTTGCATAGCCCTTGGTAGGTAGTAATTCACATCACAACCACCAAATAGAATCATATAGCATAAACACCTCTCAACAGATTATCATAATTTTTCTTGCCTTTCCAATTCTAGTAATTTTACTTCACTCATTTTGAGACATATTTAGCCAAGTAAAGATACAGGAAGGTACATTTGTATCATCATTTTGGTCTCATAGTTTATTTATGTCTAAATATATAACAAATATTTTTCTATTAGCAAGTGTATGAATCCAAATGGGGTTAGGGCATTAGGTCCCAAGAATGGATAAGAGACTGGACCCAACGGAAGATCTTCAATTACTTTGGTGGACTGGTTCACCCTTGACTTCACAAAATGTGGGGGCTACAATTTTTGTGATACATAGGCAGAACACATCTGTTGTGTGTACAACTTGTATTTTGTATACAACTAAGGATGAGCGGACTAGTTGATGTTCGTGTTCGTCATGTTTGAGCAAACTTTAGTTCAAAGTTTGGTGTGGGAACCAGAACTCTAACTGAATTTGAACTCGAAGCCCATAGAAGTCAATGGGGACCCAAATGTTGGTGCTGTAAAATAGTTGTAGTAAGGGCTATGGGGCTGCAAAAGTCTCTCTCTCATGAGCATCTCAACTCCGAACACTAAAATGGACTTCCGGGAGAAGTCAGCATTCGGAATTCAGTACCAGACTCTACGTCTCCGGTATGAACCAGGGAACTTTACAGTTCAGGTTCGCTCATCCCTATATATATGACCACTGTATGACTAACACCTTTAAGTGATGGATAGGGTACCCCCACTGTTTTGTCAAGAAACCCTTTGATGTCAGTGTCTCCCACCCTTTTTCTTTAGTCATGAAATGTAAAAACAAATTTGCAGTATATACAGTATACAGTGCTGGCCAAAAGTATTGGCACCCCTGCAATTCTGTCAGATAATACTCAGCTTCTTCCTGAAAATGATTGCAATCACAAATTCTTTGGTATTATTCTCTTCATTTAATTTGCTTGCAAGGTAAAAACACAAAAGAGAATGAAGCAAAAATCAAATCATTGATCATTTCACACAAAACTCCAAAAAAGGGCCGGACAAAAGTATTGGCACCCTCAGCCTAATACCTGGTTGCACAACCTTTAGCCAAAATAACTGCGAACAACCGCTTCCAGTAACCATCAATGAGTTTCTTACAATGCTCTGCTGGAATTGTAGACCATTCTTCTTTGGCAAACTGCTCCAGGTCCCTGATATTTGAAGGGTGCCTTCCCCAAATGGCCATTTTGAGATCTCTCCACAGGTGTTCTATGGGATTCAGGTCTGGACTCATTGCTGGCCACCTTAGAAGTCTCCAGTGCTTTCTCTCAAACCATTTTATAGTGCTTTTGGAAGTGTGTTTTGGGTCATTGTCCTGCTGGAAGACCAATGACCTCTGAGGGAGACCCAGCTTTCTCACACTGGGCCCTACATTATGCTGCAAAATTTGTTGGTAGTCTTCAGACTTCATAATGCCATGCACACGGTCAAGCAGTCCAGTCCCAGAGGCAGCAAAGCAACCCCAAAACATCGGGGAACCTCTGCCATGTTTGACTGTAGGGACCATGTTCTTTTCATTGAATGCCTCTTTTTTTTTCCTGTACTCTCTATGTTGATGCTTTTTCCAAAAAAGCTCTACTTTTGTCTCATCTGACCAGAGAACATTCTTCCAAAACGTTTTAGGCTTTCTCAGGTAAGTTTTGGCAAACTCCAGCCTGGCTTTTTTATGTCTCAGGGTAAGAAGTGGGGTCTTCCTGGGTATCCTACCATACAGTCCCTTTTCATTCAGACGCCGACGGATAGTACGGGTTGACACTGTTGTACCCTCGGACTGCAGGGCAGCTTTAACTTGTTTGGATGTTAGTCGAGGTTCTTTATCCACCATCCGCACAATCTTGCATTGAAATCTCTCGTCAATTTTTCTTTTCCGTCCACATCTAGGGAGGTTAGCCACAGTGCCAAGGGCTTTAAACTTCTTGATGACACTACGCACGGAAGACACAGGAACATTCAGGTCTTTGGAGATGGACTTGTAGCCTTGAGATTGCTCATGCTTCCTCACAATTTGGTTTCTCAAGTCCTCAGACAGTTCTTTGGTCTTCTTTCTTTTCTCCATGCTCAATGTGGTACACACAAGGACACAGGACAGAGGTTGAGTCAACTTTAATCCATGTTAACTGGCTGCAAGTGTGATTTAGTTATTGCCAACACCTGTTAGGTGCCACAGGTAAGTTACAGGTGCTGTTAAGTACACGAATTATAGAAGCATCACATGATTTTTCAAAGGGTGCCAATACTTTTGTCCACCCCCTTTTTTAGGTTTGGTTTGGAATTATATCCAATTTGGCTTTAGGACAATTCTTTTTGTGTTTTTTTCATTGAAGACAAATTAAATGAAGAGAATAATACCAAAGAATTTGTGATTGCAATCATTTTCAGGAAGAAACTGAGTATTATCTGACAGAATTGCAGGGGTGCCAATACTTTTGGCCAGCACTGTATATATACTGTATATATATATAAATATATTTGTATAAAATGCATTATATATACAGTATATACAGTTGAAACCACAAGTCTACATACACTATATGAAAAGACACATATGCATGTTTTCTCAATATCTGACATGAAATCAGAATAAACCTTTCCCGTTTTAGGTAAATTAGGATTACCATAATTTTTAATATTTGCCAAATGCCAGAATAATGAGAAACATAGATTATTTTAAGGCATTTTTATTACTTACTGCAAAGTCAAAATTTTATATACACTAAGATTACTATACTTTTAAACAATTCTGGACTGCCCATATGATGATGCCATGTGTTTGGAAGCTTCTGATGTTTTTTTTTACAACATCTGAGTAAATTAGAGACACAAATGTGGAGGTATTTTAATGCACACCTGAAACACACTGCTTCTTTGTGTAGCATCATGGGAAAGTCTAAAGAAATCAGCAAAGATATCAGGAAGAGAATTGCGGACTTGCACAAGTCTGGCTCATCCTTGGGAACAATTTCAAGATACCTGAAGGTGCCTCGTTCATCTGTACAAACAATTATTTCCAAGTACAAAAAGATGGGAATGTCCAACCATCATACCGGTCAGGAAGGAGACTGGTTGTGTGTTCCAAAGATGAACATGCTTTGGTCCGACATGTGCATATCAACCCAAGGACAAAAGTTAAAGACCTTGTGAAGACGATGGGGAAGTTGGAAAGATTGTGTCAATAACCACAGTAAAATGGGTTCTGTATAGTGATGAGATAGTATTTTCTGTTAACCCTTTCGGCGAGCATGCTCGGGTGCTCACCGAGTATCTTCAGCGTACTCGGGTGTTATGTTTTAATCAATCTGTGATTATGATTTGTGACTGTTTGACAGCTTTAATACATGTGTGGGATGCCTAAGAAACAGGCATTCCTCACATGTATTAAAGCTGTCAAACAGTTGCAAATCATGCACACAGATTGACTAAAACATAACACTAGAGCACGCTGAAGATAGTCAGAAAACACCCGAGCATGCTCATAAATCTCGAGTAATAAGCATGCTTGCTCATCACTAGTACTGTATCAACATGGGCTGAAAGGCCACTCTGTCAGGAAGAAGCCATTACTCCAAAATAAACATAAAAAAGCCTGATTAATGATTGCAAAAGTGCACAGGAACAAAGAACTTAATTTTTGGAGACATGTCCTGTTGTCTGATGAAACTGAGATTGAAATTTTTGTGCAAAATGACAATCGTTACATTTGGAGGAAAAAGGGAGAAGCTTGGAAGCCTAAGAACACCAACCCTACTGTGAAACACGGGGATGGCAGCATCATGTTGTTGGGTTGCTTTGCTGCCGGAGGGACTGGTGCACTTCACAAAATAGATGGCATCATGAGAAAAGAAGATTATGTGGCAATACTGAAGCAACATCTGAAGACATCAGCCAGGAATTTAAAGCTTGGGCGGAAATGGGTCTTCGAAATGGACAATGACCCAAAGCATACTGCCAAAATGGTAACAAAGTGGCTTAAAGATAACAAAGTCAATGTTTTGCAATGGCCATCACAAAGCCCTGATCTCAATCCTATTGAAAATTTATGGGCAAAGCTGAAAAGGCAGGTTCGAGCAAGGTGACCTACAAACCTGGATCAGTTACACCAGTTTTGTAAGGAGGAATGGGCCCAAATTTCGACCAACTATTGTGAGAAGCTTGTGGAAGGATATCCCAAACGTTTGACCCAAGTCATTCAGCTTAAGGGCAATGGTAGCAAATACTAATGAAATGTATGTAAAATTTTGACTTTGTAGTAAGTAATAAAAATGCCTTAAAACATTCTCTCTCATTATTCTGGCATTTGGCAAATATTAAAAGTTATGGTAATCCTAATTGACAGGAAAGGTTTATTCTTATTTCATGCCAGATATTGAGAAAAACAAGCATATGAGTATTTTTTTATAGTGTATGTAAACTTTTAGTTTCAACTGTACATAGATTTCAGCTCAGAGATTTAACATGTCCTGTTGCTATAAGATGGCACAATATGCCAGTTCTAGCAGATCAGTGCATGCAACTCTTCTTGACAAATTCAGCTAGGGAAATAGATTGTTAGAAATTTAGTACAATGTCACTCAATATATAGCGTTGAATCATAGATAAGCTTAGAATTCAGTGATCTGAAGATGATGGCACAGCATGCCACAACAGTACTTACTAGATATTTTCTAATCTTTTAGGATAAATCTCATGCAGTAAGTGTCTATGCAGTAAATAACAGAATAGAAGGAGCCCTAACTAACACCTGATGTCTGTTAACATGTAATTAACATAGGACAAGTGCCTTGGAAATTCAATGCTTCTAGAAAAAAAAATTTAATGCATTTTTACAATATGCTTTAAAGGGAGAGAAAATACTAAATTAGCCCTTCGGTGTACAAAATTAAGAGTAATGCCTCTGCGGAGGTGTCACTGTGGCTTCATACTATGGAGCCATAGTCACTCTGAAAGCAGTGGTGTGGTACTCTTTATGTTGCAGTTCTGCAGAATTATTCTTAGAAAAAATCATTAATTTCTAGCACATTCTGCTGAAGCTGAATTTAAAGAAACTTCCTATGATTTCCTGTGTTAATTGTCCTCTAAATGAACACATTAGGGCTAGCAATACACCAGGGCTGAAAACAACGGAGTGCCTAATTTTCAACTGATTTTAAGCTACTAATAGAAATGAGCAGATCAATCTATTGCGAATCAACTCTAACCCCTTTCTGACCCAGGGTGTACTAATACGTATCTGTGCCCTTGGCCTTATGGGCCTGATACGTATTAGTACACCTTGGCAATTTCGCACGCACACAAGCGGTGCGTGCGAGATCGCCGACGGGTGTCAGCTGATTGTTACAGCTGACACCGGGTGCTAGGTGCCAGGAGCAGTCCCGCTCTGCTCCCTGTACATTAACCCCCAAATGCTGTGATCGAAATCGATCACTGCATTCCAGTGGCCAAAGTAACTTCTCCCTGTGCAGCTCTGACAGGCTGCATAGCACAGCGATGGTTCTGCATTCCTGTGCTATACATCCGATTAGGCTGCAAAAAGTGAAAGTTCCATAGTGGCAAAAAGTGTAAAAGTATGAAAAATGTTAGAAAGTGAAAAAAAATGTGAAAAAAAATTGTAAAAATATAAAAAAAAAATGAAAAAAATAATAAAAAAAATAAAAATATATTGTACCCATAAATAAATAATCTTACAAAAAAAAAATAAACCAATAAAAGTAGAAATATTTGGTATCGCCGAGTCCAGAACGACCTGACCTATAAAACTGTCCCACTAGTTAACCCCTTTAGCGAACACGGTAAAAAAAACAAAATAAAACTAAACATAAAACGATGTTTTATTATCATACCGCCAAACAAAAAATGGAATAAAGCGCGATCAAAAAGTCAAATGTAAATAAAAATGGTAACGCTGAAAACATCATCTTGTCCCACAAAAAACAAGCCGCCATACAGCTGCAACGGCCGAAAAATAAAAAGTTAAAGTTCTCAGAATAAAGCAATGCTAAAACAATTCTTTTTTCAATAAAAGCGCCAAAATATAAAAAAATATATAAATGCGGTAAGCATACTGACCCGAAGAATAAAGCTACCTTATCAATTTTACCACACGCAGAACGGCATAAAAAAAAAAAAAAAAAAAAATTTCTGAATTGTTGTTTTTTTTTTATTCTGCCTTCTAAAAATCAGAATAGAAAGCAATCAAAATATATCACGTGACCGAAAATGGTACCAATAAAAACGTCAACTTGTCCCACAAAAAACAAGCCATCACATGACTTTGTCAGCCAAAATATGGAAAAATTATAGCTCTCAAAATATGGCGATGCAAAAACTAGTCTTTGCAAAGAAAATTGTTTTTTTTAGTGTGTCACAGCTGTCAATCATAAAAACCCAACCCAATATGCATCGCTGTAATTGCAACGATCCGAAGAATAAAGATGTCTAATCACTTATACCACACGAGGAACGGCGTAAAAAATAATCTTTAGGGTTAGGGTTGTGCTAGGGTTAGGGTTGTGCTAGGGTTAGGGTTGTGCTAGGGTTGTGCTAGGGTTAGGGTTGGGCTAAGGTTAGGGTTGGGCTAGGGTTGTGCTAGGGTTAGTGTTGTGCTAGGGTTAGGGTTGTGCTAGGGTTAGGTTTGTGCTAGGGTTAGACTAGGGTTAGGGTTAGGCTAGGGTTAGGCTAAGGTTAGAGTTAGGTTAGGGTTAGAGTTGGGCAAGGGTTGTGCTAGGGTTAGGGTTGGGCTAAGGTTAGGGTTGGGGTTGGGATTTTTTCAGAAGTAAAGAAAAAAAAATGACGACGTTATGGCGTCTAATGTTGAGCGCAAGTGCTCGCTACTTGAGTTTGCATCGGGTGCTCGGGTATGCACCGAGTATAGCGGGTGCTTAAGTGACATGCTCGAGTGACATACTCTCCACCCCAAATCTTTTGTAGCTGTTCTACACCCAAAAAAACATTGCGGGGATTGCCTGCATGCACGAGCGATCCCCACTTATTTTGGGGGTGTCTAATAACCGTGAAACATGCGGGGCGGGGACTTAACCATGTCACTTGAGCACTCGCGATACTTGGTGCATACCCGAGTACCCAATGCAAACTCAAATAGTGAGCACTTGCACTCAAGACTAATGACAACTTATTCAATATGATGACCTAATGTTATCAAATTCTGTGTCGCACCTCTGGGTTCAAAATGTTAACTATAACCAGAATGGAGTCACTGGGGGGGGTGGCTTCCACTATTTAGGCACATCAGGAACTCCCAAAACGCAACATGGCGTCCACTAATTTTTCAAGCAAATTTTGCATTCAAAAAGACAAATGGCGCTCCTTTCCTTCCGAACCCTTCCGTGCGCCCAAACAGTGTTTTCCTCCCACATATAGGGTATCAGCTTACTCAGGAGAAATTGCACAACAAATTGTATGGTACAATTTCTCCTGTTACCCTTATGGAAATGCAAAATTGGGGGCTGAAAAACATTTTTGTTGGAAAAATGTGAAAATTTTATTTTTATGGTTCAATGTTATAAACTTCTGTGAAGCACCTGGGGGTTCAGGGTGCTCACCACACATCTAGATAAGTTCCCTGGTGGGTCTAGTTTCCAAAATGGTGTCACTTGTTGGGGGTTTCCTCTGTTTAGGCATATCAGGGGCTCTCCAAACGCAACATGGCGTCCGCTAATTAGTCAAGCAAATTTTACATTCAAAAATTCAAATGGCGCTCCTTCCCTTCCAAACCCTGTCGTGCGCCCAAACAATGTTTTTTCCTCACATATGGGGCATCAGCGTGCTCAGAGGAAATTGCACAACAAATTTTGGGGTCCATTTTTTCCTATTACCCCTGCAAAAATAAAAAAAATTGTCTACAGTAAGATTTTTGTGAAAAAAGTTCAATGTTCATTTTTTTCTTCCACATTCCAAAAATTCCTGTGAAGCACCTGAAGGGTTACTTAACTTCTTGAATGTGGTTTTGAGCACCTTGAGGGGTGCAGTTTTTAGAATGGTGTCACTTTGGGGTATTTTCTGTCATAAAGGCCCCTCAAAGTCACGTCAAATGTGATGTGGTCTCTAAAAAAATGGTTTTGTAAATTTTGTTGTAAAAATGAGAAATCGCTGGTCAACTTTTAACCCTTATAGCTCACTACTAAAAAAAAATTTTGGTTCCAAAATTGTGCTGATGTAAAGTAGACATGTGGAAAATGTTATTTATTAACTATTTTGTGTAACATATCTCTCTGATTTAAGGGTATAAAAATTACAATTTTTAAAATTGCCAAATTTTCAATATTTTTACCAAATTTCTGATTTTTTCGCAAATAAATGCAAGTGATATGGAAGACATTTCACCACTATCATGAAGAACGTCACAAAAAACAATCTCAGAATCAGCGGGATCCGTTGAAGCGTTCCAGAGTAATTACCTCATAAAGTGACAGTGGTCATTACTGTGTAAACCACCCTCAGGGTAAAGGGGTTAAGTAGACTTTCATGAAATTCACAAGTTTCTGCAAATTCAAACAATTTGCGATTCGATTTGTGAGGATGGAAAAAAGTATGCAACCTTAATTTTGTTTATTGTTCATGCACTGCAAACAAGGAGGGCAGTTCAGTACCCCTCTGTCTTAATTCAGCAGCTGATGAAAATACTGAACCATGGTTTGTGTGCTAGAGAAAATGCACTTCTGAGCTTGTGAGATGACAAGCCATAAGCTAAATATTTTTTGCTTTTCTTTTGCCTTTTTTGCAAATATTTTTTTTCCTAGTCAGTCACTTGGACATTAATAAACCTGTGTATGCATTAAAGAGCTAATAACAGGTTTAATACAGTACTAGGAGAACTCAAAGTGTTATATAGGTCTTTTCAGGGCAATGAGAGACTTTGCAGTATTGAAATTTGTGACAAATTTATTCACTGTAAATCAAATATTATCAGTAAATTTGGTGAAGCTGGAAAATTCAAATTTCAAAATATTCACTAATTTTAGCTATTATTTGATTTTTGAAAACCACTATTAACAAATGTAAAATATGACATAAAATAATAAAAAATATGAAGAGATTACTTTGTACAGTAGAAGTCTCAACCACACAGCAACAAGCAGAAAGGTATGTCTTTTTGACAACTGACATTGCAATACTTGTAATTTTAAGTGTGGCTGTCATTGTCCTGGGGTTTAGCACATTTACACTAGAAGAAATACTGTAAAGGAATGACTTCCTATGGGCATGCTTAAAAGATAGTAGTAAGTTGGAAAAATGCAGCATCAGCAAATTCGAAAAAATATATAATTAAAATTTCACATTTATTTTAAAAAAAGTATAAAACCCAGAAGAATATAAAATCATGATGAAATACATCAAAAGAGACTGGATCTATGTGATTCAAGCAAGAGCTCTTAATGATGACAATGTGTTTTGGGAAAGGGAAGTTTTTAAAGAAAGGGAAAACACACCAGAAAGAAGTCGGGATACAAGTACTCAACCTCCCACAGGAAAGGCATTATAGTGACTCATAAATCATGCACTTAGTAGAAACCATAAAACAAAGTATAAAACAAAATACTTCATTGTAAGTTTATGAGATCAGTTTTGAAATTAAAGAGTAACCATTGTTTTAATTTTTATTTCATAAACTAACAATGCACATGAAAATAAGAGACTGTAATCGTATTAGACAAATCTGCTTCTTTCTCTGCCTGAGCTGATTGATTATTCTCAAAAATCTCTATTCACCAGTAAAATCTGTATTCCGTAAAAACATACTTTCCTATTACTGAGATAGGAGGTGGCAGTCGCTACAGATAAGAATCTATGTAGAGAAGAGAGTGAGAAGAGAGAAGCTGGTAGCAGAACTCCTCCTCCATTCTCTCATCTACCTAAAATCTTATCACTAGCAACTGCCATCTCCTACCTCAGTAATAGGAAAATATGTCTTTACTGAGTATAGATTTTACCCTTGAATTTAGAATTTTGAGAATGAACGAACAGTTCTGGCAGAGAAAGTAGCAGATTTCTCGGATAAGATATATTACAAATTTCTTATTTTTACATCTACGATTGATTTATGAAATAAACATTAAAACAACAGTTATGCTTTACTGCTCTTAGGAGATCGTGTATCTAAGTGTAAAATCCAGTAGGCCTCATGTGCTAAAAGTGATTTAACCCAACTACGTTCTAATGTAGGGCAATTAACCCTTTCAATGGCAGAAACAACAATAGATATGTTTTTTTTTTAACGGCATCGCATTTGTATTTGGCAATTCTTATTTTTAGTTTGAGCTATAATCAATTTATTCCAGTTTTAAGCATTTTTAATAAATGTGTAATTTTAATTGAAGTGTTTTGAATTTCAAAGTTTTTACTACTTAATTTCACTCAGGTACCCGCATGGTGCTATCCATGCACTGCACCCACGATGGAGTTACTCCTATACCGCTGAGCTGACGTATGCTCATTTTTTCTGTGTTCATTCTTGAAAGGTAAGTTTTCCCCAAAAAATGATAAAAGACTGCACAGTATTTTGTTTTCATATTGTCTTCAAGTTTAATCCACTTTCACTGTAGCCACATACTTATTTCCCCCTCTCCGCCACACAGCAACTGCTTGGCATTTTGCATTCCTTCTCATTGTGAGGTGCATGTTAGCTTTGCCATTACTATATTGTCAGGACTTTCTTTCTTACACTTCTCATATGGATTATTGTGGTATCTTCGGGAGCTTGCACAATGCTCCTCCAATCACCTGCAAACTATTCTACATGGACTGGCCACCCCTCTTCTGTACTGATTAATAAGGCAGAAAGCAGAGGTGCTAAGCATTTTTCTTAGAGTCAAGATATGATGCTCACCCCTCTTTTATGCTGTTAGGCAAACCACAAAGACAGGGATTCTCTTGACAAACATGATGTACTGCTCACCCCTACAGCTTTTCAGATTAGCACAGTTAGGCATTCTCCTGACTGATGAGATAAAATGTCTGCCCCCCTGCAGCTGTGGATAGTTCACTACTTATATAATAGGAGAGACTGGAGAGGGGAGCACTAATGAAAGACACACCTCACTTCCTTCGGTCAGTCTTGGCATCTCTGCTACTGGAGATTGACTTTGCCTTTACAGTCAGATGGCTGTATAAATCGGACCGAGATCAGACAACAGTGAACAGACTGGCTGGAAGGTCTGTCAACCTGAGCTTGACAGCTTCATGTATGTGCAGCTGTTATGTTCGGGTCGGGAGAGCCGCTGGCCAGTTCGTGCATAGCAGTTCGATTTATACAGCTTTCTGACTGCATCCTAACAAGGGGCACTGAACAGCAAGCTCAGAATAAGTGTGACTCTGGTGGCCAGCACTTTAGGGTGTTTTTAAGACATAAAGCATCAACATTTTTAATCAAAGTGAATTGAAAAATTACTTTTAATGACACTTTCTATTAAATAAACATAAATTGTTCTAAAGGATAGTTCAGTTTTAAAGAAATAAAGCATTTGGCATGTTAAATTTACTTATTTATTTGATCTGATTTTCAAGTTAAATATATTCTGCTTAGTATTACTTCATGATAACTTTTTCTGTTTATAGACCAAAGAAAAATTGTATATAGCACACCAGTCAGTGACAATTGATCATTATATGTTTGGATAAGGTTTTTTTGTTGTCGCTTTTTTATCAACTGGTGGAGGTTATTGAACTGCCTGTAGCTGAACAGACAGAATTTCCTTAATAGGAAAAAGAGAATCTTTCTCCTTTACCACTAAGATGAAACTCTTAACTTCTGACAGGCACATAAATCTCAACTACTAACTAGGTCATAAGATGTTGGAAAGCCTTCCAATCGAACAGTATTGTAATACAGATATATTGCTTCTTTGTAATAAACTTTCCTGCTTACAGCTATATCAGAAGAAGGATGAAAACTATGTTTTTATGATTTGTCTTTACGTGTACTTTTTCTGCTGATGCATTTTGCACCCTAAACAATACTAATCCTGCTATAAATTCAACAAGAGTTCTTGAAATATGATTACTATTCTTTTATGTCTATAAACTAGCAAGCTGTGATACTTTCGTAATGTGTTTTACTTTGGTTAAATTAAGGGAGTTTGAGTGCACTTTTTTTCATACCATGCAAAAAAAGAAAATCGAACAGAAGGACACAATAGGATTTTCATCATGTCAAAACGGATCAGTATACAATGGTTTGTTGAAATGGATAGTTGGCAAACACGATGTTAACATTTTTCTTTTTTAACCAAAGCTAGTGTAAAAACTTTTTCTTTGTCAAAGTTGATCTACAAATTAAAGCACTAATCATTTTTTTCTGCTACAGCCCTTACCTCTAGCTCTTACTTACATTTTTTTGTGTATAAGCCCTATATATAACTATCTGCAGAAATTCAGCATTATTAAAACCTTATGTCCTCTAGTTCTCCTAATTAACACATGGACTTGGATAATCTAGTCCATGTTTGACATCACTGGTTCCAATCAAATCATTTGGTTCAATTCAAATCAAATCTGCCCATAAGGGGTTAAAAATACGAAACTACTAAACCCTTATGCTCACCTTTCTTAGACTCTTCCCACACATGATCCTCTGTCTCTGTCCCTCCTCCATCTGATCAGCACCTCTTCCTAATTCTTCTAGCTCTGGACTCCCATCGGTGCTAATACCTATTTAGCCTAACAATAGCATGTCCCATGACCCACTTTTTATAATTTATGTACGTTGCACCCCTTGAGACTTTTTAAGACCTAGTCAGTGGATGCTCTTACTGGACGGTCAGAGGAAGAAGAGGAAGGAAGAGGAACTGATCAGAAGAAGGAAAAGGAGCAGGAGCACCATGACAGGCATGGGGAGGGCCAAGAAGAGATGAGTATAGGAGTTTATTGTTTTTTTTACCTCCTTACTCAGAATCCAGCAAAATGGCCACATTTTTGGTCAAATTCATAGTGATTACAATTTGTTTAGAAACCAATTACTGGCTCTAATCACATTACAAAAAAAATAATTCAACATTTATTTTGACATTGGTCAATGACTTGTAAAATGTTGAGCTGTTTTAGTCCTCCTAATAATCTGTGATAAGTTATCAAGATGGTGTGTTTTAAGTCAAGATAACCTGTGCTATATCTGTATACAAACTCAATATAATATTGCAACCAGCTAACAATGCCTCTATGAGCTGTAATTTAAATATAAACTGGATAACCACCTTTAGATACAGAGATCAAACATATCACATAGTATCACAAAATTATGTTTTTTACAAAGGCGGTATTCTTGGAACATGCTGAGAAGAGTGTAAAGATACTGTAATTAAGAATCCATCTTATTATTTAATAAATAAGGAAGAAACAGATTCCCTACAGCTAACATATCAAATTAAATGCGTACAGTATTAAATTATTGTAAATTCACATAGTCTTCTATGGGTGCAAAATTAGGATGTTATATAACTCAACAGTTCATAGAATTGCTGTTTTTGTTAAGAACAAAATTATCCTAACCCAAATAATAGCAAATAAGTAAAACAGCAAAAATACACTATATGTACATTTGGCATAATATGAACAGCCTTGATAATTCGCCTATACTTTCGTATAAGAGGTAAGCAAAATTCCTTTTTAGAACAAACAAAACATCACTCACATCATTTGTTTCCCGATATGCTGGCTTTCTTATGCAGTAAATCATATTGTCAGAAGCCAAATTACAATTTCCCAAGACTGTAAATAAATGGGCTCAGCACATATAGGTTTTATGACTACAGGAAAGGGGTGATTTTTCACATTTGAGCTAATACAAAGTTGAAACTTGAGTCAAATGTATGATAAACTGAACAGAGAACCTTACTAAAGTCAAGTGTCTGCTCCGCATGCTTAAATATAAAGAAGAGAAAGGTAATTTTTTTTTCAGTGTGATACTGGTACTCCATCCACTGAACATAAATAAGGTATGCAAATATGACACATCTAAGGGAATCGTCTCTGAAGATCTCTTAGAATTTTAGATGGTGCACATTTAAATGGATTGATGGCTGAAGTGTCTGAACTGTCAAGAAAAATGCTCTGGGATAACACTCATGGAAATAAATAGCTAGGACTTTTAGAGACATTCAACTTCACATGCCCCACAGGTTCCAAAATATTGATTAGACTAACAATCTTTAGGATTTAGCAGTTCACTTGTCTTAGGAATACTGCAGGAACATTGACTAAATTCAAGATGCTTTTAAGTAAAGCTGTCAAAGAAACAGCACAAAGAGATTTGCGATGTCTGCGTTCTGCATACAAAATCAAACTCCTCATTTCTTTTTGAGAAATTTTGATTGTTAATTTGTGCATCTGCTCAGTGAGCTATGAAGTATTTCTGTTTTTAAGTGTAGGAGCAGAGGCTGTTAAGCTAGAAATACTTTGCCACCAGACCTTTGTCTTATGATCAGAAAAGAAAAAACACAAGGTCATTGTTGTAGACAGGGAACGTCTGTCCATATTTAATGTCATTGGCATTGGTTAGGCTTGTATCGCTGGGCTCCTAGGATCAAATCTGACCAAGGACAACAGCTACATGGACATTATATGTTCTTTAGGTATTTGTATGGTAATCCTATGGGTAATTCAGATTCCTCCCAAATTCCAAAGATTTACTGGTAGAGAATTTAGATTTTAAGCCCCAATGAGAACCGTGATGACAAACTTTGTAAAGCTCTGCAGAACACATTTATAGGTATATAATTAACTGGTGAGTTCATCACATACATTGCACAGGTTTGCAATTCTCCTATAATTAATTTCCCCGATTCATGAAACAGTATTCAACAGAATTTGGTCTAAAAAATGTGTCACATTTTTTGTGTAAATGATTGTTGAGCAAACAATTTAGAGACTATTGC
Source organism: Phyllobates terribilis (assembly GCF_046119375.1). Classification (NCBI taxonomy): domain Eukaryota; kingdom Metazoa; phylum Chordata; class Amphibia; order Anura; family Dendrobatidae; genus Phyllobates; species Phyllobates terribilis. Next base: position 367,209,843 of record NW_027362762.1, on the reverse strand, counting down.
CACTTCCATCCAGCTCTGCAAAATTTTTGAAAAGTAGATAAAACATAGTAAGATGGGAACATGACAGAGCGCAGACAATAAATTCATCATAATTTACAGCACTTGGTATAAATTATGACAAAAATATGCTAAAAGGGGTTTTCCACTACTAGGACAACCCCTTCATGATCTAAATATCTGGCACTGATAAAATAAAAAAGCTTATACTCACCTCCTGTGAGTAGCACCATTCCAGCGGTGTCGGTACTCGTGTTCTCAGGGCTCTTGAGCAGTTGTTATGGCACGTGAGCCTGGCGCACAATCAGCACTGGCCTTAGGATGTGTATGCCATAAGGAAGTTAGATAGCAACTGATATGAATGATTGCATTCTGTATACACTTGAGCTAATAAAGCAATAAAAAACAAGCCAGGCAGTATTTAGTCCTATGCTACTTTTATAAATTCTAAAACTACTTCACCAGCTCCCACTACTTGAACTTTTATTTTTTGGCCATGACCTTGAGAACTGAAATCCATTTCCCATAGGACTGTCTATAGGCATGTGCCTTTTGTGTCTAATGGAAAAGCCATCCCTGAGACTGAGGATTGCAAAGACGCACAGGGGATTAAAGACTATTCCCAGCACCATTCTTTAAATATAATGGAGTCCTGCCAAACTTTTAGGAATGAGCTAGGCAACTGAACAATAACAGACCCCATAACACTTACTTTTACTGACTCTTTTCCAGTTTAACTGAATATTACATGTCAAAAATAAATGTCAATTTGCAATATTCTATAGTTTGTTCTTTAGTTGCTGTATTCTTAGATATTTTCATTTAAATTATATAGATTATCCAGCAGATAGCCACAGTTAATCAACTAACAAGACTGTCCAATAAGAAATAATTATTACAGATTATAATCATTGAAACGAGAAAAGCTTTATATTTAATGAGGAAATGCTCTTATTATTTTCAGACTTTTTTAATTTACATAATACAATTAAAGTTCTGCAATTTGCAAGGTATGACATTATGAAGAAAATCAATTTTGTTTTGTATAAAATAAAATAATTAAACAAATGCAATGGCACATTTTCATTTTCAATGTATGCTGAATGGTACAAGTGAGAATTTATGCCGGCAATAATACATCATAAAAAGATGCTTTTTGATTATAGATAGGATGATTTTTTCTAAAACTTGGTATAGATAACAGAAAATATTTCTGATCTTATTTGCAAAATAAATAATTTCTACTTAATATTCAATTAAGAGTCAATTAAATCATTGTTCCTTGATTAGAAGATAGAGAAGCTGATCTGACAAAATTAAAATTCTCTGGATTTTCCCAGGAATTTTGATTGTCAGTAAAAAAAATCCCATGAAAAGCAATACTCACCTCACTGCTCACCTATGTAGCAATTTCAGCTACTCACAGCAGGCCGCAAAGTCCTCCTTTCCTGTTATGATTATGATCACCCACTCACACAGGTAACAGAAAAGGGAAAGGACTACCAACAAGAGAAGCCGCATCTGTACCCATCTGATCCCGGTACAGATTAGAAAAGTCCTAGCTGCACAACTAAATGCACCTACCCGGAACTGCCTCCCTGAAAGGCCATCGAGGGGTTTCTTGTACCTCCTGAAAAATCAGAGGGGAGGCCGCAACACAAATTAACAAAGGTAGAGGAAAGTGTGCAGGGAGAGAGACACGAGAACCCAGGGTAAGAAACTAAAACATGTTCACAAAGGATGGACAGGGATAAATAAGGAAAAACAAAAATCAAACATAATAAGTAAAACCTCCCAGATCCCCAAACGTGGATAAGAAGGGAAAGGTGCTGGGGAGGAAAGTACACAGATTTGCAGCAGGAAAAAAACTGAGGCTTACAGGACAAGGTAAACACCTAGCTGAAGAGCTGGAATTCCAAACAACAATCTATATGGAAGTATAGCCAGGAAGTGAGGTCAGTGAAAGGTGAACAGATAAATCCCATCCCAACATGGGATAGGCCAGAGTTAATAGGAAAAATGGAAAACACCTGGAGAGAAGCCAACCAAGAAAGGAAAACCAAGACAAAGGAAACCATTAGCATTTGGACAGAGACGAAAAGGATTGTAGCCCACCAAAGAGAGAAACCGATCACTCAGCAAAAACCGAACCATGACATTGTCTTTTTTTTCTCCTGTCATGTTCTGCATCTTTGGTGTCTTCACTCTAGGCCTTCCTTCACATCTAGAACATCTGGCCTCAACTATGTCTTAAATAACTCTATGTGATATGCCTATGTAGCGCTAATCATCACAATGTTGCAACCTTATGATGTGTAGTGACTTTCTGCTCACAATCGGAAGTCCCAGACTAAAGTGAAGAGATCAAAGTTGCCATACATGACTGTGAAAAAAGTGTCCCGAAGCGGACAGTGGACAGCTGGATGGGTCAGACAGGGGAGGGGTGATTTTTTTTTCACCTTTTGCTGGCTTTCTGTGGTTTAGCAAAATGGCATCTCTCGGGGCGCCATTTTGCTGAATTTGATCAGAGAGAATAACAAAAATCTGCTTTATGGAGACTAAAGAATTTTGGAAAATTCAAGTCCAATTCCATTTTTTTTTAAGTTTTTTGTACTTTGAACAAAAAGAGGCATGACACCCCTTTTTGCGCTGTTCATTTTGTTTATATATCTTTCAATGGGTAGGTGTATGAACAGTCGGGACCCAGGTCCTACTCTGCCCCTATCTATTTTTACATCTGCTGACACATAATAATAATAATCTTTATTTTTATATAGTGCCAACATATTCAGCAGCGCTTTACATACATTTTCATGGCTGTCCCCATTGGGGCTCACAATATAAATTCCCTATCAGTATGTCTTTGGAGTGTGGGAGGAAACCGGAGAACCCAGAGGAAACCCACGCAATCACGAGGAGAACATACAAACTCCTTGGAGATGTTTTCCTTGGTAGTGAGGTAAACTACAACAGTTAGGTAGCATTCCGATTTTGATACACCTTGTCGTGGTGGGGTGGCTTTTACTTTTTTTTTTATCAAAACAATGTTAACTAAGTACCCTATGTTATTTACATGTACTATTACTAGTTACTTACTACAGAGTATTTGCTTATTTGGTTTTTATCTTAGGTTCATCTCTTCAGATAACACAATGGGGCTACTGATTACAAAATTACTAAAAATCAGTTGGCAGTTTTACACTAATGCTTTTATTTAACTGCTTAGCATTATTACATGGCATAGCTCTCTTATGGGGGCAATGGTACAGTATAATATGAATTGTGGCTAACATGCAATTTTTTTTAGAAAGGCCGATAATGGCCTTTCAATTTTTCTGACACTTTGCTTGTCATAGTAGTTATATGGTACTGTTATAGTGACAAAGGGGCTAACTCTTCTTGTCTCCAACAAGAGGGCTGGTTTAACAGTCGGTCAACACATTCACACATTGCTCTGGTTGCGTCACAGCTCAGGACATTTGGTCATGTGTCAAACACAAAGCTAATGTTAAATATTAGTAAGTTAATTAACTTTCCATTTAGAACTGATTTAAATATATATATTGTCCTGGAAAATTTATTTAAATTATATTCACTCATTAGATTAACCGGAAGTACTATGTAAAAACAAATGCAACAGTGAGCTAGCAACATTGATATAGGTTGGGGCAAAATGTGAGCAAGGGTCATAAAGAAATCAATCTCTGCGCTGTACAATATGATTAGTGTTGACATTGGATTTTTTTAGTAAATCTAGCACTATTTTTCTACCTCTTCTTAGTACTTATTGTGTGAAATGTTGGAGTAAGCAAATCATTTGTACAGCCCACATATAAAGCTAAATTAGCTGTCATAAATGTTTTGGTAATAAAATTAGCATGTTCTCTGATAGGAATTGATTACAGTGTGTTTATTTAAAGAGCAGCATTTCACAAAAATGTCTATCTGTTCTTTAAAACCTGTAAATCCATCAAGTAGTAGAGCACCTAGGAGGCTGGATCACTTGAAACATGGAAAACTGCATGCTAGCAGTGTATGAGCCATAAACCGCACTGCTAAGCTGCTTCAGTAAATCAAATAGGAATGTAGATAAAATTTGTAATACAGGCAATCAGCGGGTTACTAACTAAATATATTCTGAGTTTTGTTTGTAACTCAGATATGTATATAAATTGGAAGAGGAGTGGAAAAAAAAAAACCTAACACTGCTGAGCTCTCTAGCTGCCCTGCAGCTCGTCAACTACCAAATGGATATCTTTTTGTTTTCAGGGGCGCAGCATATCCTGGTCTTTTCACCATAGGCCAAGAGACTTACAGCCATGTCCAAGCCTAGTAGTTACTACACATAATGTTGTGACCTTATTACATGCACTGACCTCCGGAGCCTGAACATAACCGAAAGTCTTGGAGATGTGGCACGCTATGACAAAAAGAAGATTTGACGATGATAAGCAAAACTGCTGGAAAGGTATCAGTTCTTTTTAATTTAACCAAAACACACCTCACCATCTGGTCTTATTCTTTCCATGCTGCATCTCTGACCTTTTCGCTACATGACAGGACTTCTGTCCATGCCCAGGCTGGAGATTACTGCACATAATTAGGTTGCAATGATGACAGGACCTTATGACACACAGTGAACTCTGACCTGGATGCGGCTGGGAGCCTAGAATAGACAGCTTCCAAAAAACAGAGATAACCATACAGCGAGGTGAGTATTGGTTAAGAAAAAAAAAGAGGTCAATAGGGAAGTGAGTTTATTAATTTTTCGGTACTTTTTAAACATCTGACATTCGTAACTTGGGGTTGTACATAAGTCTGATGTTCATAAGTCAGGGACTCGCTGTACTCTTAAATTTCTCATGTTTATTCAGACAGTTTATTTCATACAATAACATTAATAACTATTTTCAGCACTCCATTAAAGGAATTGACTATTCATTGCCATCTACGAGTCACTGTCTTTTTAGGTCAACATATTTTCAAAAAAAATTCTAGCAATGTGGTTAGATCGGATTCTAAATTCATTTTCTCAATATAACTATGTTCATTTCATTTTCCTAAAGAAAAAAATGGTTTTATAGGATATAATGGTCTGTATTATGATTAAAAACTGTAAAGCCCGGAGATAGAGCAGATAAATGAATGAATATGGAACAGCATGACCTTGAGTGAATTTTTTTTTCCACTTTAAAAAGCAGAACAGTTTTTGCTAGGAAAGATCTGAAGAGACTGATAAGTATTGCTGCCGATGGTCCCTCAGTTTCATGAACTGACCTAACTTTGCTTAAAAGTTAACAGCTAAAACTTTGATTTATCATGTAATAACAAGCCAGAAAAGACAAATATGCAGCACATATGGGTCCTCAGAAAGCTTTATATCTCTAATATCATGCACCACTCTAGTCTAGAATTTGAATCCATCAGAGTTAGACAGCGGCATTTAACAGGTTAACAATTTTGGGCAACGCTTTGCACCACCTGCAATTGTTAGAGGCAGGTCATGGCTGTAACTGACAGCCATTACGTGCCGAGTATAGGGCAACCTCACCCCGTGAGCCTACGCCATACTCCCGCTTCCTATTTCTGCTGTACAGTAAATGTTGTCAAGGGGTTAAATGCAGAAATTTGTCTATATGCCTTTCTATTTTCCAACTAATGAACGAGTTAGAACAACTCCAAAATGTGCTGTCAATAAAATTTCCCTCTTGTCAATCTCCTAGTTGCCCTGTTTCCTCTGGATCCAGCAGCAAATGCAAACATCACGTTTTCCATTTTTTCCCTCAAAGTTCCATGCCTGACTTGGTCAGGTTCAGAGGGTGGAGAAGAAGCCATGTCCTACCATTCCTCAAGCCCTATGCAGTGTTGTGCTTGCAATTTACACAACTTTACCAGGTGATTGGCTCACCTGAGTCTCTATTTCTGTTTTATCTCACCAATTTCGCACATGAAGTGCCCCAACTTCTTATTCTTTTCCCTTGCTGAGTAGGCCTTATCTGTATCTTTTCAGGATTTTTTTTACTTCAATACATCAGGACATCATACTAGTGACTAATGAGTGCAGAAAGCACCAGCATAGAGTGAAGGAAGACACAGAAGAGGATGGTACCACAGCCTTAGAGTCAGCTGGTAGCTGCGGCAGTGATACAGGTAAGCAGTAAGGTGATAATATTTTTTTAATACCTCCGTTTATTATACTATGGGATCTGAAAAGATGCCAGAGCATAATAAGACACATTTAACTAGCATCAAATAAATTATTTGCAAATTGAATTTCCTGGCCAAATTTGAGCAAATTTTTTAATTTAAATTTCTGCAGGTTCACTCCTCTTTAATTCAGAGTATATACTATATTAAGTTGCATTGTAGTGAGCGCAAAATTGTAAAGAAACAGATACTACGTGAAAATAGTTCTCACCATTTAAGGAATATTGTTACCCATTATCATTTTACTTTAAATTTAAAGTATGTGAAATCAAAACCGACACATTTTATGTTTTAGTAATAGGACTGTCAAAGGACAGTTTTGTATTCTCCAAAGTAGAGATTAGCATAGGGTGTACACTTTAATCTCAAATTTATCTGTTTTGGGGATTAACGAAGGCTTCCATATGTTTAACTAATTATAATGAAAGCCGAGCTTCTGTCCTGGAGCTTCAACAAAAGACAGATTTCAGCTCTTTATACTACAGGTGATATAAGAAATGAGATGAAACCCGTTCTAGAAAGTATAGAATGAAAACATTGTTTTCAAGGAATATTATGACTTCTGGTTGAGGATAAAATGACTCTTTTGTATTAGAATGAAAGAACTAAATTCTAATACAATTAATCTTATAGTAAATATATGTAAAGGAATTTATTATTAAAGAGGTTGACTTACTACATACTGTTTCTTTAATATAGAATATTCAGCCAGCTAGAAATTCCTCCTGTAATAGCTGCTACTGTTAAAAAGGACCATTCACTTTTTTTTTCATTTAAACTCAGCACTTCCTTCAATTGTTGCTACTTTGCTGATTCTGGAACAGTTTTTAATTTTTTTCTATTCCCAATCTATTCTACAATGATGTCCCCTGGTACACAATGGGGCAGATTCTTCACCAAAATGGGTGGAGCTGGGTAAGAAGTTGGTGTGAGACGGGTTTGTGAGTTACGCTATGCCAGTCTTGATGTATCGGTCCCTATGTGGTGGGTAAAGGGAAAACTTTCAACTTTATCTACTGAGACATAGCTTTGGAATGGTTGGGCACAGAAGAAAAAAGAAAAGCCGGTACAGAATCAGTGGAGCAACACTAATTTGATAGTATACTCAGTTTCAATAAAAAAATCCAGGAAAAACCCAATTTAAAATGTAGTATTAAATAGCAGCTATTCAGATGAATGACCATCCTTATCAAGGTCTAAGGGGTAGTGTTTCTCCTTGTGGAGAGTGACATACCGGATCTGGCATGCAAGGTAAGAAGGCTCATCCACCGTGCAATGCTCCACTGGGAAATGTAATATGCAAATTGCATCTTCAGAGAGGAAGAGGACTTGAATGCTAAGCCTTCTTACCTTGACATGCCTGAGCAAGTATGTCACTCTCCACAAGGAGAAACGTTACCCATTAGACCTCTGTCCAGAGCCTCTCACCTAGCCAAATCAGTTGTCATAGTTTTCACTGACGATTGGCAATACCCTGAAATACCATGTCTGCAAATTGAGATTCTGATTTGGCTTTTATCCCAAGTCATATTGCAAGACTCATTAAAGGGTCGATAATGACTTGTAGGATTGCTGCTTGCAACAGATGGCGCTATATAGTTCAAGTCCTCTTCCTCGCAGAAGAGGCAATTTGCATATTAAATTTTCAAGAAGAGCATTGCATGGCAAATAAGCCTGCTTACCTTGACATGCCAGAGCCGTTGTGTCACACTCCACAAGGTGAAACGTTACCCCTTAGACCTCAGTCCAGAGCCTCTCACCTAGCCAAATCAGTTTTTATACTTTGCACTGATGAGGGGAAATACCCCAAAACACTGTGTCTGCAAATTGAGATTCTAGTTTGGTTTTTATCCTAAGTCATATGGCAAGACTCGTTAAAGGGACAAAAATGACTTGCAGGATTGCTGCTTCCAACAGGTGGCGCTATAGAGTTCAAGTCCTCTTCCTCTTTGAAGAGGAAATTTGCATATTATTCTTATCATACATTTCCCTTTCCTGTTTGCCAGGAAATTGGCTCTTTACTCTTGCTCATAGAGTGGCTTTCCCCTATTTTTCTATCCTTTATCAGATCATGGCGACAGATGCTATACCCAAAAAATAATGTAGCATTCTCATAATGTAAATCACTGCTGATTTAAATGTCTAGATTAACAATGGGTCAGTTAGAATCTGCTATACACCACTTGTGATGCTTGTGCATTGAAGGTATAAATTTATTGTATATTGTATATAGAATTAAGAGTAAAGATATTACATACAGTCATAAGTTCATACCAAGGGAATTGTTATCTCTGTTCCCTCTAAACTGTGGACTCTGAAAATGAGAGACTTAAAAATATCAAAACATACGGTTACACCTACAGTTAAGGTTGGTTTATTAAAATGATGCTTTTACTCTTTTCTTTCCAGAGTATGAAGCTTAAAGGGAACACTTTGTTAAGGCTCACATGGATTCACTTAGCCACAAGTCAGAGTGAACAAAAGGAATGAAAGTGATGGCATAGCGAGCAGGACTTCCTGGATGGCACATAGTAAAATGAGGACCAGGACAACAGTGTTAGCTGGACAGCAGGTATAAAAGCAAAACAGGACACACTAGGAGACAGACAGCCAGGGGTACTTTAGGTCTTTTGAAAATTTTGCAGAATCTACTACAACACAATATGGGTCTTTTGCAATTTATGTAGTCACATCTTCTTTTCTCTTGAGTTCCAGAAGAAACAGTGACTGGAACTCAATTTAAACTCAACTCAATGGTCACCCACCATAACCAGTTAAAATGTTTAAACTTACTGCTGATCTACAACATTGTTTGAGTATCATGTGTCTCTCTCTGCTTAACTTTCAGTTTTCTGCACTGAATCACAGTACCTAATCTGACAGTAGGGAATCTATCTCCAGCTCATCCCACTATAACATTAGTGTATTGCTATATGTCACCAGCACTTCTGCAATCTTCAATATATACATACATATATACAGTATTGTGCAAGAATTTTAGGCATATGTGGAAAAAAAGTCTACAAAATATGAATACTTTAAAGACTAGAACTGATAAGTTTATTTTTGTCAATTACTAAAATGGAAAGTGAATGAACAAAAGAGAATTCTAAATCAATTCAATACTTGGTGTGATCACTCAAAACACCATCAAAGCATCAATTCTTTTAAGTACACTTGCACACAGTTTTTGATGGATCTCAGCAGGGAGGTTGTTCCAGACTTCTTGGAGAACTAACCACAGATCTTCTGTGCTTGTGCAAATCCTTCTGTATTTTAATGTAATCCCACACAAACTTGATGATATTGAGATAGATCAGTTGTTATCCTGCTGTAGAATATAGTTAAAACCAATCAGATGCCTCACTGGCTTGCTGGATAAATATTGGCCTGTATTTTTTAGCACTGAGGACAATGTTAATCTTGATCAACTTTGTGACCAAACTTAATTTGCTGAAATACAGCCCCAAACTTGCAAGGAACTTGCAAGGAACTTCCACCATTCTTCACTGTTGACTGCAGACACTCATTATTGTACCGCTCTACAGTCCTTCTGGAAATAAACTGCCTTCTATTTATCTAAATATTAAAATCTTGACCACCATTCCCATGTTTTCAAGTATAGTTGAATCACTTGACCTTGTTTCCATGTTAAAGTAATGGCTTTTTGGTAGAATATCTTCTGTGAAGACCACTTATGATCAGACTTTTCTGAACAGTAAAAAGTTGCATCAAGGTCTTACTGGTTGCTACCAGTTCTGAGCTAATGACACTGCTGGAAGTCTTCCCATTTCAAAGGGTAGTAAGCAAGATATGTCTTTTATATGCTGCACTAAATTTCCTTGGCTGACCACTACGTCTACAGTTTTTAACATTGCCATTTCTTGGTGTCCTCATTGCTGAAAAATACAGGCGGATGCTTAACTATCTTTCAAAACATGGAGGCATCTCATTGGCTCAAAATTTGTTCTGCAGTAGGACAATGACCCCAAACATAGAGACAATGTCATTATCTCATGTACAGCACCATGGAATCAATGGTGCTATGTAAATAAATAATAATAATTAAGAACTATCGTTAGCAAAAAGAACAAGGAGCAGTGGAAAAGCCTTGTTTTCAGCATTATCTTGTCTATTTGAGATTCTATCAAGAGAAATAAAGATTTACACAATCCTACATCTACAGTGGTTAGTTCTGCGATATGTTGGGAACAGCCTCAATGAATGCAAGTAAACTTAGAGGAATTGAAGCTGTTTTGAAGGCAAAGGGTGGTAACACAAAATATTGAATAGAGTTATATTTCTCTGTTAATAGATACAAATAAACCACTAACACTTCTATTTTTAAAAACATTCTTTACAGCATTTTTACACAAACACCTAAAACATATATATAAATATATATATATATATATATATATATATATATATATATACAGTACAGACCAAGAGTTTGGACACACCTTCTCATTTAAAGATTTTTCTGTATTTTCATGACTATGAAAATTGTACATTCACACTGAAGGCATCAAAACTATGAATTAACACATGTGGAATTATATACTTAACAAAAAAGTGTGAAACAACTGAAAATATGTCTTATATTCTAGGTTCTTCAAAGTAGCCACCTTTTGCTTTGATGACTGCTTTGCACACTCTTGGCATTCTCTTGATGAGTTTCAAGAAGTAGTCACCGGAAATGGTTTTCCCTTCACAGATATGCCCTGTCAGGTTTAATAAGTGGGATTTCTTGCCTTATAAATGGGGTTGGGACCATCAGTTGTGTTGTGCAGATGTCAGGTGCATACACAGCTGATAGTCCTACTGAATAGATAAGAACAACCGCACTTCCTGGAGTAGAGGTGGTGCCCAGGTAGGGTTTCAAGCCAGTAATCATGTAAAGAAATGACCTGGCACTCAGGAGACTCATGAAATCTTTTTTATATTTTTAATGAAGTGCAAAAAAATAACAGACGTTTCGGTCATATTAGACCTTCATCGGTGTACAGGTTCTGAGAGAGGATGTGAAATAAGTATGAGCCTATTGGGTTTTGTAGGTTCTGTGGCAGTGTGATAGCTGGACACGGTGTCCACCGTTTGTCACATCCTCTCTCAGAACCTGTACACCAATGAAGGTCTAATATGACCGAAACGTCTGTTATTTTTTTGCACTTCATTAAAAATATAAAAAAGATTTCATGAGTCTCCTGAGTGCCAGGTCATTTCTTTACAGTCCTACTGAATAGACTGTTAGAATTTTTATTATGGCAAGAAAAAAGCAGCTAAGTAAAGAAAAACGAGTGGCCATCATTACTTTAAGAAATGAAGGTCAGTCAGTCCGAAAAATTGGGCAAACTTTGAAAGTGTCCCCAAGTGCAGTTGCAAAAACTATCAAGCGCTACAAAGAAACTGGCTCTCTTGAGGACCGCCCCAGGAAAGGAAGACCAAGAGTCACCTCTGCTTCTGAGGATAAGTTTATCCGAGTCACCAGCCTCAGAAATCGCAGGTTAACAGCAGCTCAGATTAGAGACCAGGTCAATGCCACAGAGAGTTCTAGCAGCAGACACATCTCCACAACAACTGTTAAGAGGAGACTTTGTGCAGCAGGCCTTCATGGCAAAATAGCTGCTAGGAAACCACTGCTAAGGACAGGCATCAAGCAGAAGAGACTTGTTTGGGCTAAAGAACACAAGGAATGGACATTAGACCAGTGGAAATCTGTGCTTTGGTCTGATGAGTCCAAATTTGAGATCTTTGGTTACAACCACCGTGTCTTTGTGCGACGCAGAAAAGGTGAACGGACGGATTCTACATGCCTGGTTCCCACTGTGAAGCATGGAGGAGGAGGTGTGATGGTGTGGGGGTGCTTTGCTGGTGACACTGTTGGGGATTTATTCAAAATTGAAGGCATGCTGAACCAGCATGGCTACCACAGCATCTTGCAGCAGCATGCTATTCCATCCGGTTTGCGTTTAGTTGGACCATCATTTATTTTTCAACAGGACAATGACCCCAAACACACCTCCAGGCTGTGTAAGGGCCATTTGACCAAGAAGGAGAGTGATGGGGTGCTACGCCAGATGACCTGGCCTCCACAGTCACCAGACCTGAACCCAATCAAGATGGTTTGGGGTGAGCTGGACCGCAGAGTGAAGGCAAAAGGGCCAACAAGTGCTAAGCATCTCTGGGAACTCCTTCAAGATTGTTGGAAGACCATTTCTGATGACTACCTCTTGAAGCTCACCAAGAGAATGCCAAGAGTGTGCAAAGCAGTCATCAAAGCAAAAGGTGGCTACTTTGAAGAACCTAGAATATAAGACATATTTTCAGTTGTTTCACACTTTTTTGTTAAGTATATAATTCCACATGTGTTAATTCATAGTTTTGATGCCTTCAGTGTGAATGTACAATTTTCATAGTCATGAAAATACAGAAAAATCTTTAAATTAGAAGGTGTGTCCAAACTTTTGGTCTGTACTCTATATTTATATAGAAAGATAGAAGAATATATATATATATATATATATATTTGCATATTATAGATAGACATATATATATATATATATATATACATATTTCTCTCTATCTCTTTATATATATATATGTATGTATGCTGTATATATGTAATTATATGTACTATGTATTATTTATATATCTATCTATATATTGGATATATACATATTCAAGACCTTTCTTGACTATACTATAGATATACCATGAAAGAAAACAAATATTTAAATCTAATTCTTTAATAAAAAAAGAAGGTCCACAAAGCCTGAGAGTGTTTTAACATGCATTCACATCTCTATGAAGAAAGGTAACCGCAGGTTACCTTCCTTCACAGTGTGTGAGCAGACAGGGAAGAATGGCTGCTGGAAACTCTGTGACAAAAGAGAAAATGCAATATATTTTAAGATATAGTATAGTATGAGCTTAACTACAATCTGTATGGAATTGTTTAAAAATTGGGAGTGTTGGCAACTAGGAGTACATGGGAACAATGAGTAAAAAAAAGTATAAGAAGACAGAGAGATGACATATGATGAACTTAGTAATTTACATTAAATGTTCCAGTGCAATAAGAGTGTCAGAACTGACATTCATGCTTTTTAAATGAAAGAATGTCAGTTCTTCTCAAAGATGCCATATAAAAAATGGTGTAATTAAGTTTCTAATAGTTTCATATAATACTAATAATACATTAAGGGAACCTGTTATTTTATTCATGCTGCCAGAACCATGTGCAGCACAAAATATTGTCTAGCTACATGATTGCACCTGGGTATGTTTTAAATATAAATATATTTATAAATTTAAATACACTTTGAAAAAATGGGCGAGGACTAAAGGGAGACACCTGACTAGTTTGCTGCAATCCCCATCCGGCTTTTTCCCACCCCACTCCAATTGACTGAGAGGTCTCTCTCTATTTGTATGTACATAAGGAGAGACCTGTAAATTACCTGGAGTGTGCTGGGGTTAAGACAGAAAGAAATTTGCACTGGATTAGACATGTCTCTCCTTATAGTCCTCATCTGGATTTTAAAGTAACTTTTAGTCTGAAGTGTCATAGGAATTTCACAGTAAAAAAAATACCTGCCTGTAATAACGCAGCCAGGATTCATGTTAATTCAGGATTAACCTAATGACAGGCTGCATTGTAATCGATCACCAGACGTTTGCTATGTTGTCTGAAAGCAGCATGATATAGAGGCCGAAACCCTGATTCCAACTTACTTGTCTGCATTGTGCACTTTTGATAAAATTACTATTTTTTGCTGCAGATCTAGCAGTGCTCTGAACGCTGAGCTCTGTATAACTCTGTATGTGTTGACAGAAAGCTGTTAATCAGTGGTGAGGGCGTGGTTACACAGAGCGCGAGGACTACATGCCACGAAAACTAGTCCTCAAGTGATTATCTCCTGCTGATAAAATAATGATTTTGTTTACACAACAACACATAGCCCAGTAAGTGACACATCACTGTGAGTAGGGTGTCTCCTTTTACATCATGCTGCTCAAAGATTACATAACACAAATCTACTGACAGATTTCCATTAACATTTTCAGAAAAAGACGTTGGAGAGAAAGTGTTTACTGATTTATTTGGTATTAATTCTATGCAGTATTTTAGTATTTTTCTTTTCAACCAGCTTGATACTGTTTAGAATTAATTTTTTTCTTTTTCATGTACAGATGTTAACTTGCCTTTTAATACAACATAAGACATCGAAAATATTTGCTGCACAATATATCAAATAAGTCACTGTTGATTAAAGATTTCCTACATCTGTAATCCACTTTGTATCTATATTTGTCCATTTTTTCCTTTTTTTTCGAGTTTTTATCTAAACCTATTTAACCCATCATATAACCATTTGGGCCAACAAAATAGTTTGCAATGTTTAACAATACATAGGTATGCATGACAAACATAGAACCTTAAAATAGAAACGTTGATCTCTTCCATCTTGCAGTAAACAGATTGATGACTTCATCAGAGACATGGCTGTTTTCACGATTCTGCCACTAACTGTGTCCTAGGGAATCAGTGAGTGACAGCTCAGCCACCCTATGGATAGCGGGGAAGAGTCAGGCTGTCAGTACTGTGAGTGACAGCTCAGCCGCCCTATGGATAACTGGGGAGTGTCAGGTTGTAAGTATTGTGAGTGACAGCTCAACCACCCTATAGTATGCATGTGTGTGCTGGGCTGTTAATATTGTTATTAGTTTGCACAGCAGCTCAATCAGGATGGCTCTGCTGGATTTCCTCCGGGTGTTACCATTTCAGGGTGAATGCCTGGCTATTTATGTGGCTAATAATGGTCAGAACATTGCCAGGTATTGCTTTTCTCAGTAGTGTGTGTGCTTTGAGCTCTGTGTTCTGTGATTCTGCTCTTCGTTGCCCCTTTTGCCTTTGACATACTCTAAACTTCATTGCCTGATCTTTGACTTTGCCTTTGACTATTCATTTGTCTTTTTCCCTTTGTCTATGACGTACTTTCCTGGCATTTGACCTCAGACTCGGTGACTTTCCTGCCTTACGGCTTTCCTGTGAGAAGTGAATCAGCGTCACAACAGAATTATCAAGTTTTTTTCTAATGATTAATGTCTTCTAGAGGTATGCAATTGAGAGTACTCTGATTATACTATACGACAATTCTGAATGAAGTATCCAGTAGGATAGGTAGTAACTTTATGTGTGTCAGATAGATATGTTATAGCTATTGATCTTCCTTCTTGAGGACAGAGTCCAAGATATGAAGTATGCTCTTATCTAGTCTCACAAGACGTAAAGACTTACAGAAGTTAAAGAAGACAGGTATAAATTTACAGTCAATGGTGATCTATGAATTAAGATATTTAACACTTATTGGCTTGTTGTCAAACTGATACAGTATGTAATTCAATACTGTGATCAATAAGACCCTTAATTTTTGTTCTCATCTCTAAAAACTGTCATATGTAAGTAATCAATTGTTTCATAATAAAAGCACAGTGCATAACGAGGGAGGAATTTCTACAAAGGTTAACTGTCCTTATACATGTGCATTAAACTGTCAGTTTTACAGCCACATGTGATGCACTGTGCTCCATTGCATTTGATGTGCAGTATATCCAGTATATGTCAACTTAAACAAGGATTCTTCTCCCTATGGAAAATCTTCTACCAGCTGCATGTCATAAATATTCTCACTGCAAACTGAGGGGACGCTTATTTCACTTATTTTATGCTTCATTCTGGATTTTTTTCAGACTGTAGAACAATGAGTCAGGCAGAGTCTAAATAGTATTAAGCCGATGCCTTTTGCATTCAGATTTATAAAATATAAAAACATTTATTTTAATATGAATTGGAACATTTCTTAAGTGTTTGTAATATGAAAACTACTTTCTCTTTGCAGCCCATACAATAATGTAGTTTTAGGCTGTGAGCACACAATCGAAAAAGTGCTAGGGTTTTACCATGATCACTGCAAAAAAAAACTGCATTGTGTGAATACAGTCTTAAGTAGAATATTCTGATGACATACTATTAGTCTTCTATCTCCTAAAAAGTTACTACAAAAAATAAGTGGATTGCATAAAAATTTGCAAACACTGAAACAGGTTGATTTGGATACTGATTCACAATGAATTCACTATAAAAAAACTAACATCTCCACTCATTGAACTCTGACCCACCAGTAAGAAACTTTGGACAGGACATTTATTATTTGTCACCTATAAATATTTGCTTTTAAACTGAGTCAACATTCTGATATTTGCTTAGGTACACAATGTCATTTAGTCATCTTTAGAATAATCTGTCAACAGTACAGTATATCTACATATGTCCTACATTTATACTTTTCTATTGAAAAGTAATGAATAAATGTTTTTTGATGTTTTTCTCATAAATGTTATTGTATTTCATGAACGGCAGATTAAACTTTATAAAACTTCACATCTTCTCTTTAATAAATAGTGCTGCTCTGCTTTATGTATTTTTTTGCTGTCAGATTCTTCTGATGCTACATTGCCATTTATGGGGCTGTATCAAGACAGAATACACTACAACACAGACTACTGTGAATATCTCTGATGAAATCACACAGTGAGAAGTAATCAGAGTGTAAACTCACAATAATGTCCGCATAAATAAAGTTTTATATATGTATATAATGTTAGATACTGTATATAAAAAAAAATCTATATATATACAGTATATCTCTATATATATACAGTAGTGACCAAAGCTTTTGCATTTTTTTAAAGTGTGACTACCTCTGTCTGTTTGTAGTGATGCCATTTCCCTGGTGATGAATTGAAACTGCATGAAGTTTGTAGCGCCGGCGTCTCTGCCTCCTGTCGTGGTACCAGTCCGGCGTCCTCCAGCCCCCCTGCTCCTGCTTGGGGTGCACGCACCGTGCATAGCTTCCTGGGCACTGTGCTTAGGGCACACGCGCGCGCTCCCCCCCTCTTTTAAGGGGCCACGCACGCCATCCTAAAGAGTCCCCGGCCAATAACCGAAGGACCTCTCCTACTTAAAGCACCTCCTCCAAAATGGAGGTGCCTGTGCAAGGTTGTTGTTTGTGTTCTAACACTCTCCTCAGCCCTCAGGTTCCAGTGCCCGCCTGCCTGTCTATCAGTCGTGCCCGCCTGCCGGTCTATCAGCCATGCCCACCAGCCTACCTGCCGTGCCCACTGGCTTGCCTACCCAGATGACCTGTCAGGCCACCTGCCGTGCCCGCCTGCTTGCCTACCCGGATCAACTGTCAGGCTACCTGCCGTGCCCACCTGCTTGCCTACCCGAATCACCTGTCAGGCTACCTGCCGTGCTCATCTGCTCTGCCTGTCAGCTTCAGCCACCTGACCCGTGGGAGTCATCTGCTCTCACACAAGGTCGGTCCCAGAGTGGCACCTGGTTCATCTTCCCGGTCCCTCCTTGATTCATGGAGTCGACTAAACCGCCATGTGGCCAGAGTCGGTCCGGGTTGGCACTTAGTTATGCCCCTCTGGTCCCTCCTTGCATCACGGCACAGAGGTTCCACCACCCGGATCCATAGCAAAGTTGTCATCATGCAAGAGCTTAATTTTAGTCAAAATGCTTTTGATTATAGGTATGGTCATTTAATTACAGAAAACTGACTGCCAAAAGTTTTGCATAAACTTTTTTTATTGATCACAACATAGAGAGTAATTCATTGTTTACAATGCCATAACTTAGTATTTTGCTGCATAACTTCTTGCTTTAATTACTCAAGACATCTTGAGGGATCTTGCTTCATTCCATTTGCAAATCTACAAACAATTTATCTTTATTTCTATGAGTACGGACCCCAACTCGTCGCCCTGACTCATCCCAAAGGTGCTCTATAGCATGTACAGTCATGGCCAAAAGTTTTGAGAATGACACCAAAATAATATTTTCACATGATCTGCTGGCCTCTGGTTTTTATTAGTGTTTGTCTGATGTTTATATCACATACAGAAATATAATTGCAATCATATTATGAGTACCAATAGGTTATATTGACAGTTAGAATGAGTTAATGCAGCAAGTCAATATTTGCAGTGTTGTCCCTTCTTCTTCAAGACCTCTGTAATTCTCCCTGGCATGCTCTCAATCAACTTTTGGACCAAATCCTGACTGATAGCAGTCCATTCTTGCATAATCAATGCTTGCATTTTGCCAGAATTTGTTGGTTTTTGTTTGTCCACCTGTATCTTGAAGATTGACTACAAGTTCTCAATGTGATTAAGATCTGGGGAGTTTCCAGGCCATGGACCCAAAATCTCTATGTTTTGTTCCATGAGCCATTTAGTTATCACCTTTGCTTTATGGCAAGGTGCTCCATCATGCTGGAAAAGGCATTGTTGGGCGCCAAACTGCTCTTGGACGGTTGGGAGAAGTTGCTCTTGGAGGACATTCTGGTACCATTCGTTATTCATGGCTGTGTTTTTAGGCAAGACTGTGAGTGAGCCGATTCCCTTGGCTGAGAAGCAACCCCACACATGAATGGCTTCAGGATGCTTTACAGTTGGCATGAGACAAGACTGGTAGTAGCGCTCACCTCTTCTTCTCCGAATAAGCTGTTTTCCAGATGTCCCAAACAATCGAAAAGGGGATTCATCAGAGAAAATGACTTTGCCCCAGTCCTCAGCAGTCTACTCCCTGTACCTTTTGCAGAATATCAGTCGGTCCCTGATGTTTTTTCTGGAGAGAAGTGGCTTCTTTGCTGCCCTCCTTGAAACCAGCCCTTGCTCAAAGAGTCTCCGCCTCACAGTGCGTGCAGAAGCACTCACACCAGCCTGCTGCCATTCCTGAGCAAGCTCGGCACTGCTGGTAGTCCGATCCCGCAGCTGAAACAGTTTTAAGATATGGTGCTGGCGCTTGCTGGTCTTTCTTGGGCGTCCTGGAGCCTTTTTGACAACAATGGAAGCTCTCTCCTTGAAGTTCTTGATGATGCGATAGATTGTTGACTCAGGTGCAATCTTTGTAGCTGCGATACTCTTCCCTGTTAGGCCATTTTTGTGCAGTGCAATGATGGCTGCACGTGTTTCTTTAGAGATAACCATGGTTAACTGAAGAGAAACAATGATACCAAGAACCAGCCTCCTTTTTAAGTGTCCAGTGATGTCATTCTTACTTAATCATGACTGATTGATCGCCAGCCCTGTCCTCATCAACACCCACACCTGTGTTAATGGATCAATCACTAAAACAATGTTAGCTGCTCCTTTTAAGGCAGGACTGCAATGATGTTGAAATGTGTTTTGGGGGTTAAAGTTCATTTTCTGGGCAAATATTGACTTTGCAAGTACAGTAATTGCTGTTAAGCTGATCACTCTTTGACATTCAGGAGTATATGCAAATTGCCATTACAAAAAATGAAGCAGTTAAACTTTGGAAAAATTACTATTTGTCTCATTCTCAATACTTTTGGCCATGACTGTAAATCAGATGATTGGTTTGGCCATTGCAACAGGCAAACATTTTTCTTTGCTAACCAATTTTTGACTAAATTGGATGTGTGCTTAGGATCATTGTCTTGCTGGAATTTCCAACCCTGCCTACTTTGGTTTTACCATGTGGCAGCAATACATTCTCCAGTATATTCTTGTACATGGTATCATTCATATTTCTATCAATTCTATGCAGAGGGTCAATGGCAGATGCAGAAAAGCAGCCCCAAACCATGACATTACCACCACCATGTTTCACTGTAGGTGTTTGGTACCTTACATCATTATGTTTTCCAATTGGGTGGTATGTATAGTGATTGCCATCACTACTAAACAGATTGAACTTGGATTCATCCGACTATAACACCTTAGACCATGCTGTATTTTCCCATTTACATTTAGCAAATTTGTTGCAGATATTTATGATATTGTTCCATGTATCAGAATGAGATTTGCAAAAATTAATTCATAAGCTCTGGAAACAACTAAAGATGAGCAAATTTATTTGATTGGAATTGAATTATTTTCAGATTCTACAAAAATATGTATTCTTTAGAATGAAAATTTATTGCAATTAACTCCGTGCAAATAAAATAATGGTAATATTCACCTCTCCACTTTCCTGTCTAATCGATGTCCACCATCCGTTCCTCCGCACATCATATTTTTATCTCGTTTCAACATGCTTTACTTTGTGCCAGAGATTCTGGCACTGACTAGACCTATGCATGAACCATGGTGGCACTACAAGCAGTGACGTCAGAGTCATAGTTTGTGCTGGAAGCCCTAGCAAAGAGTAAAGCAGGTCAAAGAATAAGCACACAACTGGGGAAGGCAAAAACAAGATGGTGAACTATGGGGATAGTGGGACAGATGAAGAGTGAGGTGAGAATTTTTTTTTTCATTTTGGAGAGACCACAGAGCATAATGTGAAAAAATTATCAAATTTTTCTGTAAAATTAATGTGATTTTTTGAATTTCCATCTTAGCAGATTCAATCATCTCTAGAACCAATCCATTTTAGATTTGTGGATGGGATTTTTAGATTAAGAATTCTGCCATGTGTGAATGTATTCTAAGTGGGCCAACATAAATGTATGACGAAACCTTTCCCAAAGGAAATTGGTGTTGACCGTATAGCAATGATGCTGTCTGCTGGTAAAGTTTTATAGTATTCTTAATAAAGTAAATACAGCAATAACCTGCAGCAGTGATCTGGTTTCTTTATAGTAATTTCAGTCAAGCTGCTTTATTATTGGACTAGTTGAGTTTGTAAAATATGGACACGACTGGCTTTTTTTGTTCTACTTGGCACAAGCACTCCTCCCATTTGACACAGGTGATTTTAAAATTATCTGGAGACTGTAAGAGGAGTTTCACCTATTTTTTGCTCTCAGTTCACAGTCTGAGAGCAAGTGGAAGGTGAGTTTTTCAGATCTACTCACTTGGTGTCAGTGCTGTGTGGCGGCCACTGCTGCTGTGGTGGTGTGCTTGTGGGGTGGTGTGACCTGGTGCCATGGGGCTTTGCAGAATGCGTACTGTGGGGTACTAGATCGCTCACCCTGCTTGTAAACTGCCGCTAAGGTGATGGATGGCGCACAGTGCCATATCTTTTAGCTAGGGACTCACAGAGAGGTTCACCCTGACGTGGTCATGGGCTTCATATAATCTGATAAAAATGTTAAAATAAGAACCTCATGTTCAGTTTTGTAAATTTCTGCCTAGTGGCTTTATATCGATGCATGATTTTTGTATGTGATCCATGTCTTCCCTACAGTTCTGGCTTAATTAATTTTATATTTAATTAATTTTATATTTAGATAGATTGGACTTTTCTGGACATATTGTTACTAAATATGTGGATTTTTTATTTTTAAAATGTCTTTATTGTTATCCAAGGATAATGAGGGTGATTAAATTTTTTTATTTTCCTAATACATAGTTTAAAAACTTTTTACTTTACTTTATATGTTAATCCCTTTAGATGACTTGAACCTGCCTGATTGCTTCTACTATATATACAAATATCACAGTATTCCTGTACAGTATATAGGAAAATCACTGTTTCTATGACACCCAGCCACAGGCTGGATATCACAGAAAAAAATCACATGACATGGGGGCATTCAGCAAGCCCTCAGCTGTCATAACAACCCATCAGCTCCCTGCGATCACATCACAGGGAAGTCGATGGCCACCTAAGCTAATGTCCAGGCCGAATCACAGCGCTTAAATGCTGCTGCAATTGACTGACATTTAAGAGGCTTAAAGCAGCGATCGGCGGGCATACCGATCGCTGCAGTTAGAAGCAGATACCAGCTATATGATATGGCCATCATTTGCCCTGTGTAAAGCAGACACTGCTTCTGAGTTTGCTTCAAAATTCCTGACATGCTCCATGGTGGACATCTCCTTAATGATGCGTTAAGATGTTAAACTCTAAAATTGTTGATTTTATTCAATTTTCACTCCTGGAAAAATGGCAATAAGTACTATATACCCCAAAAAATGCGATGACATAAAAAATTAAGTTAACAGCAAAATAAAAAACATGTGTTCTTGAAATGTCACAATGAAATAACAAAATTTATCCAGAGCGGGCCTGTTTATTGAGTTAATATTTATTTCCGAATAGCAACTTTTTGATGTGCTTTGGCATTCCCCTATAAATACTTGTTTTTTATCAACTGAAACCAGCTTCTTTTTGGATCATAGCACTGTATATTGCATTCTCTTAATAGATGTGAGTACCCTTATTTGAGTGCCATACTATATGAAAAATAGGATTCCACTTCTTTGCAACGTACCTGAGAAATGCTATGGATTGCTGAATTGTGTTTTGTATTTTATCATGTTTAATCTATTAATAAATCCCCTTTTTATGTGTAATTAGCGTTCTTACATACAAAATATCCGATTTAGAGCTCTGAAGTAATCCAGTGACTTTTGAGTTCTCTAACATCTTTTTCACGTGTTCTTCACTTGTGGTAGTAAAAATTTGCATTATGATAGATTTGTAATAAAACTATCATACAGGTACAAATTACAGATTATAAATGTACAATGTCCTGTATTTGATGTAATTTATTTGCCTTATTAAAGCCTAATTTGAACTAACTATAGCTATTTTCATTGATAGCAATTATTACATGTATCAACTTAAAAGCTGATGTGCTAAAACGTAACCAAATAAATATTCACTGTTTCTTCACATAATATCACAGTTTGCCAAGATAGCAAACTCTATGAAATCCAACTATTACCACTTTCCAACTGAGTTGATCTGACGTATCAAAATGAGACAAGGAACAAATAAATTTGGCTTACCAATTAGGATTTAGAGAGAAAAATCTATTTTCTATTGTTGTTACTAGGTAACTGACTCGACATGCATATTGGGTTTGAAAGCTCATTCAAGCTCATTGCTCTGCTGACGAATCACGATAAATGATTAAGCTTCAGCCTCAGGAAACAAACCTCTATAAAACAGTCTTTGAAAAAAATTATATAAAATATAAAAGTTTCACTTTTGTGAAAATAAGAAAGAAGCAATATGTTATTTTGTTTGATACATGCCCTCTTATCTAGCCTGCTGGTTATTACATTGGGGGAGATTGTACTGGGTATAGTGTGCTGTGTTACTGTCCTTAGGCTTCAGTCCAACTAGCAAAAAAGCAGGTAAAAGATGGTTTTATTTTCTGTTTCTGAAAGACTCTGTTCACAGGTTTCTTAGGCGTTGAAGGAAAATTCTCCTCAATGAAGGAAAAACAAAACCAAGTCACAAATATAGCAAAGTTGTGATGATTTTTAAAGAAGTTGTAATTATGATTATGTTGGTTTTCACTAGAGATGTGTAATTATTTTAAAATCACTATTGTTACTAAAAAGTAAAACACTAATATAACTAAGCAATCAAATATATTATGATTAAAAATGTATTTATTTATTGTAGTCACTTATATATCACCATTAATTCCACAGCGCTTTACAGATATTATCATCACTATCCCAAGTGGGGCTTACAATCTAGATTTTCTATCAGTATGGGGTTTTTTTTGGAATGTGGAAGGAAAGCGAAGTACCCAGAGGAAACCCACACAAACACGGGGAGAACATGCTAACTCCTTACAGATGTTGTCCTTGGAGAGATTTGAATCCAGGACCCCAGCGCTGCAAGGCTGCAGTGCTAACCACTAAGCCAATTTGTCAGTGGGGGAGTTATATCCCTAGCATGTTGCTTTCACTCGGGGTTAGAAGTTTCTAGAACATCTACTAACAGCTTTTCATCAACAATGTGAATAATATAGCTGAATGTCCACATGATCATTGAGACTAAAGGTGCAGTCACACGGCCGTATAAATTGGACCAAGATTAGAGCGCAATGCTCGGACTGGCCATTACTCTTCATATATTTCTATGTAGCTGTCACGCTCGGGTCAGGAGAGCCGCCATCCAGTTTGAGCATTGTGGTCTGATCTTGGTCCGATTTATACGGTCGTCTGATTGCCCCTCTATTGTGCATAGTTCGTTATGAGCTAGTTTAATTCTTAATGGATGACAGACCCTTTAAGGAAAAAAGGAAGCAAAGAAACAGGGCCACATGTTGCTTTATGTATTATCTGCACTTGCTATGGCTGCATTTTCACTGGCAGTGAAGTTTTTTTTTTCCAGCATGCTGCAAATATTCTTTTTACAGCCAGATCAGAAAATGCTGCATGAAGCTGTTGATATTGGACTGGTGCACAAACTTTGTATAAGTGGGACAAGCTTAGGTTTAAAAGCAATAACCAGACTCAACTGATAAATGCTTTATATATTTTTACAGACCGATGGCTAAACCATTATCTGAACATAAATGGTCTATTCTGTACATTCACCTAGGGCAAAAAATTGATCTTTAGGTAGGCTCAAAGCCTTCCTAATAAACAATGGGAAACTCAATGTTTTGCTAAAATTTTCCCTTTAACATCCCTTAATATCATACATCAAAATTGTAAAAGCCTAATACTTTAGTTTTTATTATATTGTAATATAAGTTTTATAATATAGGAGATGTTTCAAATAGGCACAATATTTCTACTACATGAATAAAGAAAATATGATTACATATCCCTGACAAAATGTTAAATTATTGCAATTAGAAGTGCAGGCTTTTGGAAAAATTGCAATTTCTATAGTAAGTGACAGTGTTGCTGCTAAAAAAAAAAAAATAACCGAACTGAGAGTTTCTGATCTTCGCCAGAAGGATATTAATTTGTACATAAAATAGAAGGGAATATGATTGCAGTGTGTTACTATCCTGAAGATAAAAAGCATGCTGAGATCAGACTTAATCATAATTAAATGTCTGTCAATCATGAGCCTCCACTCAGCTATAAATATCCCACTTGCATTTCCAATGTGCATAATATATAGCATGTACATAAATATTTACAGGCGATTTCAAATAATGATTTGACACACTTTATTTATCCAAATTAACTAAATGGAGACTCTGAAGAACAAAGTCGGTGTCAAATTCTCAAAGGTCATCATCAAAGTAACGACATTTGTCGTTGGTAAGGAAGAAATGAATTGGAAGAAACCAGAATACATTTTCAACTCCAATTAGGGATTTGTGCCAGAAAAAAACCCAGAACAAATGGAAATGTATCATTATAAAAAAATGTAATTACAAAAAAAAGTAGATACGTACTTACACCCATGACAGAGAAATAACTAGCAAGTTTTTGAATGTATAGAACTATCAAAACATTGGTTTGTCCAAAATTAGCAATGCATAGCAGTGACATTGAATATACTTGGTATTAAATAAAAAATGCATTCTTTGTAGTTAGATTGTTAAAGACAAATCAAAAAAATACTGCTTACTATACGGCAATAATTATCATAATCTGAAAATAAAACTCTGGGGAGTGCAGAAATGTACAAAATATTTTACTTGCAAAACATTTTCAAGAAAATTCATTTGCTCATATTCAATGCAGGCTACCGTATTTTTTTCCCTTACAAGAGTAAGGGAACTATTCTTCTGTTTATCGCTACCATTATTTTACAAGAAATATTTTTGTATTCTATAAGCTAGCAGAGGTAAAAATAAGAAAAGAAACTTACCATACTTACCAGCTGTAGGTCAAGAGCTGCCTTTCTGCAGCTGACTATAGTCTTTGTTGATGGCTACACGTGACGGCTGCACCCAGTCTCTGTGCTCAGCTGTGATAGTAAGGTAGCTTGCACGAACATCTCAGCTTGTTCACAAAGACTGGAGCAGCGGCAGAGAGGCAGTCCTGGATCTGCGTAAATATAGATTTTTTTAATCTGTGAAAGCCTATGAAATAAAAATCAATTTATTGGGAAATCTTTTTAAGCTTTGGATTGTGATCTCCTACCCAATCACATTAAAAGATTATGGATATTTTAAACCAAATTTGTGGATTTGATAATCTTGAAATGTGATTTTTTTTGGAAATGTAGCATTGATGTGCGTTCAACCTCAAGGATCCCTGCCAATAACTACAAAAAAGTATTTAGGTTTATACAAGTTCAACATTTGGCATTATGTTGGCAGTGGAGAAGAATGGTAACTAATTTAAAGTTTTATAAAAGATTAACACTATTATTAAACAAAACAATATCAGGCAAGTAATCTCTGGAGTATGGATTTTGATATCAAAACACAACATAATAAATAAAAATGAGACATAACATAAAGAATATCCAAAAATTCTAAAAGTTTGAAAAACAAGGCACGATATGAAATCATTATAGATAGAAAATATTTCTACCTCCATCCAAAAGTCTATATACTGGCATATGTATATTTGATGAGATAAGAAATGTCAACTTACTGTTGCTTTTTTTTTCGTTTCGAATATTTCAATAAAAAGAAAATTGAAAAGAAAAAAATATATATATATGTTCAAAAAGGTTAAGGTATTTTGTTCCAAAAATGTTTCAATTACCATAATTATGTAGACTAAGGAAAACAGTAGCACATAAATACTATGTTTTTCCATTTTCATTCAATTCTGTAAGGGAGCCTCTAGTTAATATATGAAGAAAAAATGCCAGATAGTGCATATGTTGTGTATGCAGTAGAACATTGTGCAGACAAGAATTGTTTTGAACAGTTCTTTCCATCTCACAGGAATTCCAGGCTGTCAACAACAACCTGGCTGCACATGGACAGCTGTTAACTTCAAAGTAAATATACAACTGCTAGGAATACAGCCAGGGGAAAGAAAGAAGGAAAAAAAGAAAAACAATTTAGTATGTTAATGCCCACCTGCTGTAGATTAATGCAGGTATATTTGTACATAATTATGGTAATGCTGATGGTACCATTGAAGCCCAAGGTTTAAAAATGCTAAAAAATATTCCTTAACATTGGATATTACAAAAATAATTAAAAGTGAATAATTATGCTTTACATTATATATTTTGTTCCTAAATATACCTCTGAGTGTCAAACTTTTGCAATGTGTCTTCCTTTTCAAAAGATCACAAGAAAGTGATTCAATAATATGATTACAAAACTTAATGGAAAACTCTGGGTCAAACTGATTCACTATATTATGTTTTTAACCTCTTCCTAATTAGCCAGTTTTAGCTTTTATACCATTGTTTGTTTGTCTTTTCCCATTTTTTATTGTTGCATTACAGGAGCCACAACTTTAAATTTTTTGTTATCCTAGCTATAGGGAGGCTTTTTTTTCGGGATGGGTTGTATTTTTCAGTGGCTACATTTTAAAGTACATGAAATTTATTAACAGACTTTAATTAATGGACAAATATAGCGTATATACTCGAATATAAGCTGAAGCGGATATAAGCCGAGGCACCTGATTTTACCACAAAAACCTGGGAAAACGTATTTATTCGAGTATAAGCCTAGGATAGGAAATGCAGCTACTGGTAAATTTCCCCATCCTGGTATGCATGCCCCCTCATCTCCAATCCTGGTATGCATGGCCCCCTCATCCCCAATCCTGGTATGCATGGCACCCCTCATCCCCAATCCTGGTATGCTTGGCCCCCTCATCTCCAATCCTGGAATTCAAGGCCCTCTTTTCCACAATCCTGGTATGCATTGCCCCCTCATCCCCAATCCTGGTAGGCATGGCCCCCTCATCCCCAATCCTGGTATGCATGGCACCCCTCATCCCCAATCCTGGTATGCTTGGCCCCCTCATCTCCAATCCTGGAATGCAAGGCCCTCTTTCTAACAATCCTGGTATGCATTGCCCCCTCATCCCCAATCCTGGTATGCAGGGACCCCTCATCCCCAATCCTGGTATGCAGGGTCCCCCATCCTGATATCAATGGTCCCCACCCCCATCCCAATCCTGGCATGCAAGGCCCACTCATCCCCAATTCTGGTATGCATGGCCCCCTCATCCCCAATCCTGGTATGCATGGCCCCCTCATCCACAATCCTGGTATGCACGGCCCCCTCATCCCAAATCCTGGTATGCATTGCTCCCCATCCTGGTATCCATGGCCCCCCATCCCCATCCCAATCCTGGTATGCTTTGCTTTTTTGTGTGTTTTAAAGTTCATGACTTTCATTGTGCTGCACAAATAAAGTGTTAATTGTATTTTGTGCATCAGAACAATTATGGCAAAATCAACTTTATATC
Organism: Phyllobates terribilis; assembly: GCF_046119375.1. Taxonomy (NCBI): domain Eukaryota; kingdom Metazoa; phylum Chordata; class Amphibia; order Anura; family Dendrobatidae; genus Phyllobates; species Phyllobates terribilis. Next base: position 367,181,550 of record NW_027362762.1, on the reverse strand, counting down.
ATTTCATTTTTTCATTTATATAAATACACTATTTGAAAAAAAAATTATATTTGTTTCTGTGTCGTCTTAATTTTAAAACAATAGAATTGTGTGTGGGATTATTTTAGAATGCTAAGCTATATTTTTCAATAGTACTCATTTGTTGTATATGGAATTTTTTTAATACTTTTTATTACTGTTTCCGGGAGTTAAAAGAAACAATAAACAGCAATTTTAAACTCTATATATTATTTTTTAAACAACATTCACAATTCAGTATAATTAGCATGCTATCTTAATTCTACAGATTAATAAATTTATGATAATACCCAATGTATACAGGTTTTTATGCTTTTGCTTTTTTGTGAAAAAAAAAATTAAAACCATGTACATCATTTTTTTATTGTATCTATATACTGATACCCATAACTATCTTTTTTATTTTTCTGTACAAAGAGTTGTTTGAGGACTTCATTTTTGCAGGACAAGATGAAGTTTTTATTGGTGTCATTTTTTGAACTTTATATTATCACTTTATATTATTTTTTTTGTGAGTTTGGATTAATAAGATAAAATAAAGGATAAATAATGGTATAGTTTTACTTTTGATGTATATAATTACAGTGATGCTCATTTTATATTATTTATGTTTTACTACTACTTTATAAGAAAATAAAGGAAAAATATCAATTTTGACAAACGCAATCATAGTAATATCAAAGTGACCAAAAGTAACACACAGCAGTTTATTAAAGTGACATCAAGATAGATGGCTGTGTGTAAACGATTTAAACAGTTTTTAACTGTTATGCTGTCGCGCAGTCAATTTACTGTTCATTCAGTGTTATATGGCTTTTTTTCTTTCTATTTTTATTGCTAAACTATAAGCTGTGACATCCTCTCATGATCCAGATTCACCAAAAATAAATGTTGCATTCTCTACCTCAGCTTTTATACTGGCTATAATAGTCCTGGCTATGCTATGCTATGTGATGTGATAGCTGCAAGGCATTATAAGAAAGCTCACATGGCCATGTCAGAGATAAAGTAATTCTTCTCTGGTTGATGCAATCTTCTGTAACATGTAAAATGTTATTTAATTTATTCTGTAATTTTGACTAAGTGTAGAATATACAGTCTGTGAAATGAAAAAAAAATGAAAGGCAACAATTTGTACAAATATTTCAGCTAAGAAAAGGAAGGATTTCTTTTTACAGATAATGGCATGTCAGCAACATGACAAATAGTAATCAGGATTTAAGATAATTCACTTGTATCTCATAATACGGCTTACATTACATTGAACACTCTATTGTGACAAGTGACAATGGGATTACCTAAATCAGCTTCCATTTTCTGGTAAACTCACCAAGGAAGAAATAAAGACGGAGTATCAGTAAGTTTGTGTCATTCAGAATGAATGGCATTATATCATATAATCATAAGTAAATATTGCTAGAGAAAAATTATCTACCTAAACCACATCAAACTTATGAGAAGACTCAACTGAAATTAAATTTAGGATTATTAGATGTTAAAGAGAATGTTGAAATAGGATGCAATATTTAATATAGACATGCCCTACATTGAAGAACAGATAATGTACTATGACTGAGTAATCTGTCATTAATACAAAGGAGCAAAGATAGGAGAATCTTTTACATTTCAAATTTACCAGCTTTGCTAAATTTTGTGTATGAAACTCTGAGGTCTCCTAGGATTGTATCATACCACTTTCAAGCTCTTTAAGGTGCATCTCTAGCACTCCCGAGTTCAGACACAATAAGCCTGACAGACACAGGTTATAAAACCACTTATAATATCTAATTATCTCAATTTGAGCTCTAAAAGTAATCAGTGACCTTCATAGGGATGTATTAAAAGAGAGTACACAAAATCAGATGCAAAAACCCATTTAATAACAATAAACGTAATAAAACAAAAAGTACCTAAATTTCACAAGTGTCGCCAAATAGCCTCCAATTTTCAGGCCGTAACTATTACTAAACATTAAAATTAGGAAAAAAAAACTTAATTGTAAGGCACTTAGATGCTACTGGAGTCATAGTCACTCAGATTCAGGCTTTAAAAGTTCAGCAGAAGAAACACATTGGCAGAGAAAAAAGTAAGGTTGGCAGATCATATTATCATATCATATCAGAAATTATTATTAGTCCGGGCGCAATGTGCCTGAGAGGCCGTTTCTAAGAAAACCCTACTTATCTGTAAGAAAACCCTACTTATTTCTTCTAAATATCCACAGTTTTTGCATTATTCATTCATAAAACGAGCAAATTAAACAATTCTGATGAAAAAAAAAAAGAAAGTACAAACCTTCAAAAGTGAGAACATTCAGGCGCAATGAGCCTGAGAGGCCACAGAGATTACATCTGCTCCCCGCAAGGATGGCGGTAAAACTGAGTAGGGGAGTTTCAAGCAGCACTGAAAGAGAGGAAGGTATTGGACGGGCGGGATCCCCTGCCGCCTTGGAGTGGAAGGGGATACAAAAATGTGTGAGCTGTGCCTGTCAAGCCTTTTGCGCCTGATGCAAGGTTAATGCAAGCAGAGTTTTAGTAATGTCACACTGACCTGAACATATATGTCTGGTGGTAAATGAATGGTAACCATTTTTCACTGTTGTGCTGTCATACACTAATTGTACAATTTGTACACTGTTTTATGGCATTCTCTCCTTATTTTTAAATGGCTGAGCTATGTTATGTGATGTGACAGCTGTAAAGCTTTATGGAGAAGCCCATCAGTTTGCATCCAAGATCATATGAGCCTTCAATGTCTAATGAAATCTTCTTCATTGTGGAAAATGACATCAGCATTTTTGGCAATTCATATGAAGCAAATTACAAATTGTTCAAATTTGCAGAGTCCATCAAATTTTCAAAAATTTGACAAATTCAATTTGCATTGAATTGATTTCCTCATCCCTACCAGCAAGCATTGCTCTATTAGCTTGATTTACAGAAGAGAATCGGTACTTTCTGGAAGACAGCACCCACATAATCTTAGTCAAATGTTATTCAGTTCTAACAGTGAGCAACAACTTATCAGTGCTGTCTTCACTTACATAGGTGTTTTGGGGTTTAGAAGAAATCCTAAGACACTGACGTAAGGATTTTCAAGCTTTTCTTTAATTTCTCCTACATATTGTGTCAAAAATCACTGATGTACACATATTTTTACAGACATAAACTCCATCTTTACATGATCCTCAAGATGCCCTTTGAGACAATATTCTTTCATATTAATAAAGAAAAGTAGCGTTATCCCTTTCACATTTGTGCTATTACGTAAAGGGAAAGTGTCACCATGAAAAAAAAATCCAAACTGCAGGCATCACGTTAAAGAACAGGGGGAGCTGAGTAGACTGATATATAGTGTTGTGAGAAAATATTCATTATAACTTGTGTTTTAATCATTTAATTCTCTGCTCTTTCTGGGAGTTTTGATCCAGTGGGCAGTCCTAACAGTGACTGACAGCTACCTCTGTATGCACACTTATACATAGAAAGCTGTCAGTCACTGATAGGACGGTCCAGAGGACCGAGAATCCCAGCAGAGGCAGTCATAGTCCACATTTATGTCACATGCTTTCTAAGTGCTTAGTCAGTAGTAAATATATATTTGCTGTCTTTCAACAGAGCAGCTCAGCAGAGTCCACAGTTGGCATGTAATATTTACCGTGAATACTCTTAATAGTCAGTCCTTTGGAGCTTGCCAAACTCCAGAGTCACAAACAATACAGTGACTGTGACACAGTAGCAGTGTGTCACAGCTGTCCAGGACTTCACATATAAAGACGTACCAGAATAAAGCTTATGCTAAAAGCAACTGGGCTAGAATAGGAAATGGGGAAGGAGTGAAGGAAATTTCTATCTTCCATAGCATTGCTTCTCTTCTTGGAACTCCTTCTGCAGCCTGTACTCTTTTGCATTTGCACTACTCATGGTCAGTGCAAACTTAAAAAAAAGCCAAAGCCTATGTTTTTACTGTTGGTCAATACAAATAGCATAAAAATAGCACCAAATTATTCAGACTGATTACATTTTCAAATGATTGGTAACTCTGATTGATCTGCAAGCTAGCACTAGAGAGGTGACACTAGAGAAAAAGTTTTCATTCCTTCAGACAAGTTATTTTGCATTTTTTAAGGGAGCATTGCCCGTGTCCCCATTAAAAGCTGGTAAAAGCTTTGTTTGGTGTCTAACATGTTGGCGTATGGGTCATTTCTCAAGAATTCTGTCTAAATCTTCATGTCAATAGGTGCTTTATCATGTTCTTATGCATGGACCTTTTTACTATTATACAAAATGCATAGCCACAGAGAGTTAAATGACAGATTTCTCTGTGCTTTATCTGTATACTAATAATCTTTAGTTTAATCATTTCCACTTTGTAAGCTGTTGAAAAAAAAGCCAGTCTTAAATTCACTGAAGAACTTTCCTTTTTCATTAGGAAAGGATTTATAATATATTTGGGTTCTAAATCTTTGTGATATTAAAATAATGTTTCTACTAAAATATATAACTGCTGTACAGTAAACATAGATTATTGGTGCATATCACAATTCTGATTAATAAATACTCTGATTTAAAATCCTACATTTTGTAAGGAAAAATAATAATCTTATGGTGTGCTGGTGATAGCTGTTATCAGTTGAGCAGTCACTGGGAATGTGAGGAATAGTATTTCATATATTCCATTTGCAGTACAGTTAGAACTGGCGTGTGTAATATTTAGCACACAGTTTATTGATGTTTAGTCATGTGTTTGAAACTTTACATTGATATTTTTCATAGAAAAGTATAAATAAATTAACATTTGGGTGTCATTATTTCCTCTTCGACAATTGTTTGTGTACCTATAGAGACGAGTGCTCTCAGCAGTGATAGGACAGTAACCTGACAGCATTTCCCTATTGACAGGTGGAATGATAACACCCAGTTGTCCAATTATTGTCACTTTTCCAACAAAGCATGTTAATTTTGTCTAAGGTATGCATGTAGTTACTAAAACAATCAGAAATGTCAGGAGAGCTGTCAGATTATCTTTAAGACAATAAATGCAAACATTGAAGTAACAAATAATATAAAGTAAAATGTAATTTAATTATTCAGGTGTAGTGATGGGCGGAAACAGGCATCCAATAGCAGAATAAAATGACTTGGGATCCCCCCTATATTTAATAACCAGCAAAGGCTAAACAGCTGCGAGCTGATATTAAAAGGCAGGGACGGGGTCATGGATATTTAACCCCTTCCCAGACTACAAACACCGCCCTCAGCCGCCCCAGAACTGGTGCATCCGATAGATGCGCCAATTTGGCGCTTAGCTTCAGCTCTTCTCATTTGCCCTGATGCATTGGCAAGTGGGTTAATGCTTTTGGGGTTGATGTCAACTATAAGACACCCCCATTACTAACCTCTTAAGTTTAAGTAAAAAAGCAGACACAAAGCAAAGTCCTTTATTTGAACATAAGACCCTCTTTTACTCATTTATTAAGATGAAAATAAAAGTAATCCTCACCTGTCCATAGATAATCCATATGTCCCACGATGAGCTCCAACTCTACTACATCTGGATGTATTGCTGAGCGGTGACATAAGTAATGCGACCACTCAGCCCGGCATCCAGGACACGGCTGCATGTGCCCAGTGGTGATGTCAGTAAGGTTACCGTCGGTCACACGCTGCCGCGTTCTCATGCTCAGCTCAGCGTGTCCTGAATGCCGTCTTGAGCGATTCAATAATGAATTCAGATGTAGCAAAGTTGGAGCTTATAATGGGACATATGGATTATCTGCAGACACGTGAGAATTACTTTGATTTTTTATTTTTACTTTTATGCTAAATGGTAAAAAGAGGGGATTTGTTGGGGAGTATTTTGTTCAATTAAAGGACTTTTTTCTGTGTATGTGTTTATTACTTTTTATTTACTGGACTTTTGGGAAACGTAGGTCTTATTGTGGGCTTTCTGATATCTTGGAAAATACCTCTGTAGAATAACCTAACCAATTTATTCTTTTTCAATTAAAAATTGTATGAACAATAATAATATTATACATGTTTATTCAGTTTAGTATTTAGCCTAGCACAGTTGAACCTTTTTAAATTAAAAGTTAAAGTAATAGGAATAATAACATTTATACTACAAGGAATTATTATTGAATCATTGGCACAAGAAAGTAGTCATAAAAGAATATGTCAAATCAAAGCTTAACTCATATGTTATATGTTGCAAATTTTATTTGATCATTTGATAGATGCTATTCCCTCATTGTTTTGTCATGATATTCATTTTTCTTGGAGCCCAGGGGAGAGTCAAGCTGGTGATATCTAGCTGAAACTTTGATTATGCTGATATTACATTTTGGTAAAGGGACGTTGATGCACATTATTTATATATAATAGAAAGAAAGAAAGAACGAAAGAAAGAAAGAAAGAAAGAAAGAAAGAAAGAAAGAAAGAAAGAAAGAAAGAAAGAAAGAAAGAAAAGAAAATAATAATACTTCTTTCATTGTAATAGATGAATTTGGTTACCTGGAACATATGGGGTTCAGTTTGTGAAATAAAATATCTTTATGTGAGGATCTCCTTCATTTTACTTTAAAATAATAATTATCAATTTTAAAGAGGAAAATAGAAGGCTGAACAGGGGTGCACAACATTTTTTGGTCCAAGTGCCACATTGTCTTACTGAACCAATTTCAAATGCCACAAAAAATGTAAAGGGGTACTTACATTAATACATCACCAGAAATACTCTCAGTACATTAATACATCATAAGAACCACGTTTTAAGTATTTGAGAAGGATCTGGATTAGTGTTGAGCCACCCCCGTAGTGTTCGGGTTCGGTTTGGTTCGTCGAACACCGGGATGTTCGTGGAACTGTTCGTCGAACACCTTAGAACACCGTCGAACACCATCGAACACCGTTAAAACCAATGGCAGGCAAACAAAAGCACATAGAAAAAATTAGAAAACACCTTCAAAGGTGTCCAAAAGCTGACAAACTGCTCAGAAGACACTCTCTTTAAAAATGCCAGCCGGCAATGCAGCAGCGGCAAACACCGGTACCCAACAATTTAGACAAGAAGGAATAGAGCATCACACAAAGATTAGATAGATAGAAACTTGTCAGTCACATATATAAGAAGTACAGTGACAGTGTTGGTTACTGTACTTGTCATTTAGTGTTAAAGGATTTATTTAAAAAATATTAGTGTTTTCATGGACCGTCTCTTTAAAAAAGCCGGCCGACAATTCAGCATCGGTACCCGTCAATTTATAACAGAAAGAATAGAGCATCACACATAGATTAGATAGATAGAAACATGTCAGTTGCATATATAAGAAGTACAGTGATAGTGTTGATTACTGTACTTGTCATTTAGTGTTAAAATAAAGGATTTATTAAAAAAAAATTGGCGTGGGGTTCCCCGTAATTTTAGTCTCTAGCGGAGGTTAAGCAGATGGCTGGGGCAGATGTTTGAAGCCTGGGAAGGGGGTAATACCCACGGAGCTTCCCAGGCTACTAATATCAGCCCCCAGCTGAATACCTAGCCTTTACTAGCAATTAAAATGGGGGACCCCCAAAAGAATGACATGGGGTCCCCCCTATTTTAATAGCTGGCAAAGGCTAGGCAGACAGCTGGGGGCTGATATTAATAGCCCAGGAAGGGTGCCATGAATATTGGCCCACTCCCAGGCTAGAAACACCAGCCATCAGCCGCCCCAGAAATGGCGCATCCATAGGATGCGCCAATTCTGGCACTTAGCCTCGCTCTTCCACTGCCCTGTAGCGGTGGCAGTGGGGTAATAGGGTTGGGGTTGATGTCAGCTTATAATGCCAGCTGACATCAAGCCCAGGTTAGTAATGGAGAGGCGTCTATAAGACACCCCCATTACTAACCCCATAGTCAAAGTTACAAAAAAACACAAACACCCAGAATAAAGTCCTTTAATTGAAATAAACACACAATTCTTTATTGTTCTAAATTAAACCATACTTACCGTCACGCCCATTCCAGCTGAAGCCAACGATCTCCTGCAATAAAAGTAAAATAATAAAGCAACATCATCCTTACCTTTCCATGGTTCCCACAACAGCTTCAGCTCTGCTACATTCACATGACAAGCTGGACCACAGCAGAACGCGCTCTGCAGTGTCTATGAAGGATGGCATGCTGGATGGCAGCGCTCAGCTGTGATCCAGCCTGTCATCTCAATGCCATCCCAGCGTGGGAGAATTCTCCTGCTCAAGCACTGAGCGCTGAGAATTTTCCCACGCTGTCAGTGACGTGCATGAGGCGAGCTGAGTTCATTGGACATGAGCTCACCTCATGCACGTCACTGACTGCGTGTGAAAATTCTCCTGCAGTCACCGCATGCGCCGGAGAATTTTCCCACGCTGTCAGTGAGGTGAGCTGAGTTCATTGGACATGACCTCGGCTCATCTGGATGCCATCACAGCCAGACACTGAGGAGCATAAGCATGCCTGCACTTCTCAGTCTCTGCGGCATGGCAAGCTGGATGGCAGCGTTCTGCTGCGCTCCAGCCTGTCATGTGAATGTAGCAGAGCTGAAGCTGTCGTGGGAACCATGGAAAGGTAAGGGTGGTCGTGGACCGTTTTATCAAGATGTGTCACTTGGTTTCCTTCATCAAACTGCCCTGCGCTAAGACTCTCACTAAGGCCTTTGTCAAGGAAATTGTCAGACTCCATGGTGTTCCTACTGACATTGTTTTTGATAGGGGACCTCAGTTCGAGGCTCGTTTTTGGCGTGCCTTTTGTGACAGGTTGGGAGTTCATTTGTCGTTTTCATCCTGATATTATCCTGAGTCTAATGGCCAGACAGAAAGGAAGAATCAGGATGTTGAGCAGTTCTTGCGTTGTTTTGTGGCAGACAATCAAGAGGGGTGGTCTGAGTTTCTGCCGCTTGCTGAATTTGCTCTTAACAATCATACATCCTCTTCTGCTGGGTGTTCGCCTTTTTTTTGCTGTTCGGGGAGACATCCGTCTTTTGGGTCATTCTCCAAATTGTTATCGGCTGTGCCTGAGGAGGAGAGTTTTTCCGGTGATTTGGAGAAAGTTTGGACGGATGTGCGTGGTAATCTTCAGGAGGCTAACAAAAAATCTAAGAGGTACTTTGACAGGAAATGTCAAGAGGTTTTGTTTACGGTTGGTGACATGGTTTGGTTGTCCTCTAAGAATCTGCGGTTGAGGATTCCATCTAAAAAATTGGGTCCCAAGTTTGCAGGGCCCTTTAAGGTGCTTCAGGTAGTTAACCAATCTGCTGTTAGGTTGGAGGTTCCTACCTCCTGGAAGATTAATCCGGTGTGTCATGTTTCTCTATTGAAAAAAGCTGATGTATCAGATAGAGACGCCACTGCCACTGTTCCTCCGGTGGTGGAGGACAGGGAATATGAAATTTCCCGCATCCTTAATTCTAGACGGTATAGGGGGAGTTTGCAGTATCTCGTCGCTTGGAAGGGTTTCGTCCCGAGAATAACTCATGGGTGAGGGCGGATGATGTTTCTGCTTCCTGACTTGTCAGAGCGTTTCACAAGAGGTTTCCTGATAAGCCTGGTCCTAGGGGATCAGGAGGATCCTCTTAGAAGAGGGGGTACTGTTAGAACTCTCCTGTTTTTTCTATTTTGCTGGTCACATGACCTTTTTGCCTATTTAATCCTGCTCCGCCCTTCTGGCCATGCTGGACTTCATTGTAATTTCTACTCTTAAGCTAGCCAGGTGCTTTATAACCTTTCTCAGTCAGTTTAGCTAGATCTTTTTGACCTTTATTTTCTATGTTGTGTGTTTGTCTTTTTACTGCTACAATTCCTGCTAGGAGGTGTCCATCTTTCTCCCAGTCCCTAGTTCTTATAGGGATCCCTCCCTCACATCTATAGGTCTTCGTTCAGACTAGCTGAGGACTTTAGCGGGTCTGATCGCAGGATCAGGTTCCCCGACACATCGTAGGGATCTAGCTTAGTTCTATTGTAGGGACAGATCTCCTGTCTTTCCTTAGTGCTTGTAGCCTATCATAACAGTGATGCTCTATTCTTTCTGTTATAAATTGTCGAGTAACGCTGCTGAATTGCCGGCCGGCTTTTTTAAAGAGACGGTGCATGAAAACACTAATATTTTTTTTAATAAATCCTTTAACACTAAATGACAAGTACAGTAACCAACACTGTCACTGTACTTCTTATACATGTGACTGACATGTTTCTATCTATCTAATCTATGTGTGATACTCTATTCTTTCGGTTCTAAATTGTCGGGTACCGGTGTATGCCGCTGCTGAATTGCCGGCTTTTCATGTTTCACTGTGAGCACTGTTCCCATCGATTTGGGCAACCACTGTAATGCCACAACCAACATGGCTGTGACATTACAGTGAGTGGCAGACAATCCCTGCATGATTGGTGCTCTAAATAGCGCCAGACATGCAGGACACGCTTTTGGTGCACGAACAGTTATCGAACATAACCTCGAACAGCCGAATTTTTTGCAAATCGTTCGCGTTCGTTGGACGACTCGAACACCGCCCAAAACAGCTCGAATTTGAGATTGGCGAACAGTTCTAGTCGTACACCGCTCATCTCTAATCTGGATAGTTTTCACTTAGTTTCTGCTCCAAAAAAGTCAGTGTGAACACACTAATAAAGATGAGCGTTGTTCTACTCGAACTGTTCGCCAATCTCAAATTCGAGCTGTTTTGGGCGGTGTTCGAGCCGTTCGGCGAACACGAACAATTTGAGAAAAATTCGGCTGTTCGAGGTTATGTTCGATAACTGTTCGTGCACCAAAATCATAACTGGATTTTTTCTCAGTAATGATGAAAATTAATGTTAATACGCAGTTTGAGTGTACAGCGGGGTGGGGGGAGGGGCAGGGGATGGATCTCTGCAGGAACAATGAAGATCTCCATTTTTTTTTTCTCTTTCCCGCATTTACAGTGGGGAGGTGCAATCTGTCAGCCTATCAGCAGCGCACACACGGAGCGAAGTGCTTTTTTTCACACAAGCAAGGGCATGTGTCATTGGCAGTGTATGTCACATGTCCTTGCCCTATAAGACCAAGCCATTTTCCCCGTCGCCACCATTTTCTCACTGCTGCAGCTGCGTGTTAGACGGCACCGCTGTTGCTGTGTGCGCTATACCTTGTTAATTTCAAGCCAATTTTCGCACAAATCTACAGATAGCTTGGGAGTAGGGAATAGTTTTGATTGCAGTCCTTTTAAGGACTAGGTTACAGCATTTCCTATGACTTTTATCAGGCAGGTCTGTGCTCTTAAATAGATAGGTTGTGGGAGTAAAGACTAATTGTAATTGGAGTCCTTTTCAGGACTAGGTTACATCAGTTCCTATCAGTTTTTGCCAGGCAGGTCTGTGCCAGTGCTGTGCAAGTTTTTTTCACAGCATTTGGCTGAATCTAGCAAAGCTAATCCTTTTTGGTCTACTGCAGAGTGTGTTAGTCAGTGGAGTAGCCTATCTGTGTTGCAAGATATACCACCTGTGTATAGAATACCATTTTTTTTACTGCACCTAGTGAAGTAAAATCTTTTGGGCATAGCATCATTCTATTAGTCCATCTATACTGACCTCCATCAGGTTGCAAATTGAATATATTTTTTTCTGCATCTAGCTCTGAAAAAATATTGGGCTTCTAGCTGTGTGTGGGACTTGTTGTATTAGTCCTTCTATACTGACCTCCATCAGGTTGCAAACTGAATATATTTTTTTCTGCATCTACCTCTGAAAAAATATTGGGCTTCTAGCTGTGTGTGGGACTTGTTCTATTAATCCATCTATACAGACCTCCATCAGGTTGCAAACTGAATATATTTTTTTCTGCATCTACCTCTGAAAAAATATTGGGCTTCTAGCTGTGTGTGGGACTTGTAATATTAGTCCATCAATACTGACCTCCATCAGGTTGCAAATTAAAAATAATTTTTATCTGCATCTACAGTACCTCTGAAAAAATATTTGGGCTTCTAGCTGTGTGTGGGACTTGTTCTATTAGTCCATCTATACTGACCTCCATCGGGTTGCAAATTGAATATAATTTTTATCTGCATCTAGCTCTGAAAAAATATTTGGCCTTCTAGCAGTGTGTGGGACTTTCTCTATTAGTCCATCTATACTGACCTCCATCAGGTTACAAATTAAAAATAATTTTTATCTGCATCTACCTCTGAAAAAATATTTGGGCTTCTAGCTGTGTGTGGGACTTGTTCTATTAATCCATCTATACAGACCTCCATCAGGTTGCAAACTGAATATATTTTTTTCTGCATCTACCTCTGAAAAAATATTGGGCTTCTAGCTGTGTGTGGGACTTGTTGTATTAGTCCATCTATACAGACCTCCATCAGGTTGCAAACTGAATATATTTTTTTCTGCATCTACCTCTGAAAAAATATGTGGCCTTCTAGCAGTGTGTGGGACTTTCTCTATTAGTCCATCTATACTGACCTCCATCAGGTTGCAAACTGAATATAATTTTTTTCTGCATCTACCTCTGAAAAAATATTGGGCTTCTAGCTGTGTGTGGGACTTGTTGTATTAGTTCATCTATACTGACCTCCATCAGGTTGCAAATTAAAAATAATTTTTATCTGCATCTACAGTACCTCTGAAAAAATATTTGGGCTTATAGCTGTGTGTGGGACTTGTTCTATTAGTCCATCTATACTGACCTCCATCAGGTTGCAAATTGAATATAATTTTTATCTGCATCTAGCTCTGAAAAAATATTTGGCCTTCTAGCTGTGTGTGGGACTTGTTCTATTAGTCCATCTATACTGACCTCCATCAGGCTGCAAATTAAAAATAATTTTTATCTGCATCTAGCTCTGAAAAAATATTTGGGCTTCTAGCAGTGTGTGGGACTCATTGTATTAGGCCATCTATACCAAGCTCCACCAGCTTTGAAATTAATAATAATTTTTAGTTGCATCTAGCCCTGAAAATAATTTTTCCCACTAATAGTAGCAATAGAAATATGGGGCGCGCGCCTGGCTAACAAAAATATACGCTTCATAACACAAAACACCAGCCTAGCGCACTGCATTAATAAGATGGCATCATCGTCTCTCCCAGTGCTAGGCCTACTACACAGGCTAGCATTCCTGTGCCTAAAACACAATGTATGGGTCCACGCTAGCCACTATGCTGAGGGGTATAAAGCTGCTGCTAACGCTTTATAACAATTCAATTGGCAGATTTTCACAGAGCTCTTCCACAACACCCACCCATCGGGCAACAGTTGCCCACCCTCCCTATGGGATCTAGTGGCGAATAGTTGATGCCATTAATCAGAGCGTCAGTTGCCCCGTCAACGTGGCAAGCATACGGTAAGGCATGGGAAGAGTGGACACGACTAGTAGCAGGCAGACGGGTTGACCAATGTGAACAAGCCAGATCACAAGTCACCATAGAATTTCTCCACCAGCTAATGATGAGGGGCATATCAGGGGCGTCAGCGCAGCGGTGTCTGACCGGAGTAGCATTTCACTTCCAACTACTGAATTGGGGAGATGTGACAAAGATTCATCATCAGACAATCCATAAAAGGGTGGAAAAGGGGTCAGCCAAGTCAGGAATGTAGACGTCCCGTCCCGTGTCACTAAAACTGATTTCTCACATCTTATCCCTAACACCATTAACATGACACTCACAATTTGAAGCAACACTAATGTCTACTGCATTTGTGATCGCCTTCTTCGGGGCACTATGTATAAGCGAATTAGTCCCTCAATCCAAAATTACCACCAGTGGAGGCTTATTACACCAGGACGTAGTCATAGCCAATAATGCAATATGTCTACGCATACACCAATCGAAAACGGTTCTAGCGGGCAGGGGTGCTTGGGTACTTCTACAACCCACAAACGGTACACTGAGTCAGGTAACAATAGTAAAAACATATCTAACCATCAGATCACAAAGTAATTTCTTCCTATCACACATTGAATGAACGCCATTATCAAGATACCTGTTCCAAGCTATATTTAATAAATGCATAACATCGGCAGGGAACCACCCCAAAGATTACGGGACACACTCATTCCGCATAGGTGCGGCCACGGAAGCAGCAAGAGCAGGACTGTCAGAAACGGAAGTTCAGAGGATAGGGAGATGGCGATCCACGTGTTTGGCGAGATACATAAGACCGGACTTGTTATCCTAACGTGGTTTGTTTCTTTTACAGGTGACGCTAAGCCAACAGTGTGAGTGATAGGCCACTCGTATATATATTGGGCACAAAAAAGGGTGAAAGTCCGCCCAGGCGGGAGGAAATTAGAGTTTCATAACACATATTTCAACTGGAGAGGTATTAGAGGCCTGCTATGGCCACAGGTACTAATGGAGGTAATCAAGGTAGGGAGAGAGGCAAGAGGTCCGGTCATCTTAGTTATACAGGCCGGGGGAAATAACCTAGGTCATCACAAGAGCGCATAACTAATGGCAATAATGAAACTAGACACTGAGCGCTTCAGAGAATTTTTCACAAAATTAGCTATAGTATGGTCAGAGATTGTGCCGATAGCGGTATGGCAAAGTGCGCGAGACATCACGGCCATCGAATGGACAAGGCGGGTAATAAATATTCGGATGGCAAAATTTAGAAGAGACAGAGGCGGTGTAGTGATACGACACCGACAACTGGAAGGAGATAAAGCAGGCCTCATACGGCCCAACGGTGTTCAATTAATAGATATTGGACTGGACATATTCCTGTCAGGACTCCAGGACGGAGTGGAACAAGCGTTAAGACTGATGGGTGGGGCTCAGAGTCCTGCATACGAGTACGCTGGATCCTCCGTGGCCTGGAAATAGAAAGGACATGTTGGAGAGTTACACTTGTTGGCCAACTTGCCAGAGTGGGGACCCAGGGCATGCTGCAACAAGCTGAATTATTTTAGAAATAAGATGCCTTTCTAATGGAATGAGTATAAAGAGTTAATAAAGCTGTGACCGATCCTCACCCATCCAGTTGTAAGAATTACATTATTGTATTGTCCATGAAAGGGGGGCGGTAGGGGGGCTGAGCGTCTTGGTTTGGTTGGGGGTCCCCACAGTCTGCCTAGGCTAGATTCATTTAAAAATTCTTATTAGATACACAGGCGGTGCAGCTTGCTTCGCAGCTGGGCTACTACGCCCAAAGTATTGCCTAGGCTAGATGCAGTTAAAAATTCTACACTGACTAGCAGACACTGAAGATTTGGAGCAGACCTCTGAGAAAACAGCTCTTCAGACTCAACCATCTGTGTTACCCCAAGCCATAGTGTATGTAGTTTCTTACAGTTAAAAGGGGGGGGGGGGGTGCGACCCAACCCACTTGGAATTGACGATGCCAACGTCACGTAAGACACAGCAAGGGGACTCCCAAAATTGTGGCACAGACACCACTTAACCCTAGAACGCATACCTGTGGCCTTGCAGGCCCGCCCAGTTAATTGTTTTCTATTTTCTGCAAGATTACTTTAGTTAGAATTTTGAAACTCTAGGTATTCTTCATGTATATAGTTGTTTGTCATTTGAGTTTGAGTTATTCCATGTTATTTGCACACGGGCCTAAAGGGCCCCAGGTATGTGAAAGTGTAGATTTTTATGGTCATGCGTTCTAGGGTTAAGTGGCATCAATTGCCCCACTGTTGCTTAAAACGGTTGGTGAGGTGATTTTACCAAATCCCCAAGCTTTTAGTCTCCCAAGGATGACACAGGGGTAGAAATGTCCTTGCGAATCCATGATTTGTTCATCTTTATGAACGTGAGTCTGTCTACATTCTCAGTGGACAGCCGCGTGCGCTTATCTGTCAGCACACCACTAGCAGCGCTGAACACACGTTCAGAGAGAACGCTGGCTGCATGGCATGACAAGATCTCCAAGGCGTGAGTGGCGAGCTCCGGCGATTTTTCCAGATTGGAATACCAAAATGAGCAAGGGTCCAGTGACACAGTCATGGCTTCGATGTTCACTTGGAGATTCTCCTGTACCATCCTCTCTAGGCATTGACTATGTGTCAGACTTCTTGTCTCCTGCGGCCTTGCAAAGGATGGTCTAAAAAAGTGGTGAAACGATTCCACAAAATTGCTGTTACCAGCAGATACTGTGTTACTGTTACTGTTTGAGTGATGAAGACTCGACAGTCCCACCGTTGGCAAGTTAGAACTGTGAGATTCACTACGTGCACCACTGGTGTTTTGTGGAAAAGCACATGTAAGATTCTGCAACAGCGTCTGCAGATACTCCTGCATTCGTCAATACCTTTTTATGGCAGGAATTATTTCGGCAAATATACTTTTGTACCGGGGATCTAAGAGTGTGGCAACCCAGTAGTCGGGATTACTTCGAATTCTGACAATCCGGGGGTCATGTTGCAGGTAGTGCAGCAAGAAGGCACTCATGTGTCTGCGCATCCAGAAGGACCAAGTCCTTGTTGTGTTGGTAGCGAGGTAAGAATCATGCTTCCTTCCTCTGCCCTCTCCCCCCAACCTCGCACAACAGAAATGTGATCAAGGTCTCCCTCATCTGATGAGTCTTCCATGCCCATCGCCAGTTCGTCCTCCACTTCTTCCTCGGCTCCTGCACCTTCCTCAACAGTTTGGCTGCTACCATGTGCCCTGGTTAATCCCTCTCCCCCACCCTCCCATGCCTGCCGCCTTGGTGCTGCCAACCGTCTGGACCTTGGAGATGTTATCCCTTCCGCATACGACTCCTCCTCTACTTCCTCCACCTCCTCTTGTCCCACCACCTGACTCTGAATTCTGTTTAATGTGTGCTCCAGCATGTAAATCACCGGAATAGTCATGCTGATAATGGCATCGTCGTCAGCACTAAACATCTTCGTCGCCTTTTCAAAACTGTGCAGAAGGGTGTGTGGCGCCCCTGAGGGTTCAGTCACCACAGAGTTACTGCATCTCACGGAGAGGTGTGGTATCTCACCCTCAGGTAAGGAAGGCGTATGGCTCGGGACCCTAACTCCTGCATCCAATACATACCCGCAGTGGGGGTAAGGCGAGATTGCTCCTAAGGGAGAGCACAGTCCCAGGTCCCTAGCTGGTTTGAGGGTCCTATGTAGTGGGTGCTTAGGGGAGCAGCTTAGGGGAGCACATGACAAGGAGAGTATAAATAGGAAGCCATCTTAGAAAGAGCAAGCCAGACAGAGGAGGAAAAGTGACAGGAGCAGAGACTAGGCATGAGCTCTGCTCCGGAGGCGGGCCTAGCCTGGGAGGCCCAGGACTGAAGGAGAGAAGAGAGGAGTGGGAGCTGGAAGGCTCCATGAACCGAAGGGACCCTACGGCTACG
This sequence comes from Phyllobates terribilis, assembly GCF_046119375.1. Classification (NCBI taxonomy): domain Eukaryota; kingdom Metazoa; phylum Chordata; class Amphibia; order Anura; family Dendrobatidae; genus Phyllobates; species Phyllobates terribilis. Next base: position 367,164,234 of record NW_027362762.1, on the reverse strand, counting down.
GGCCGTGCAGAAGGCCACCCGTACTCCCGCTGCTACCAGGAGGTAGAGGGGTCAGGCCAGATAAGAGGAACCGGTCCCTCAACTAGCGGAGAAACAGCAAGGCTCAACTAGAAACCGGAGGCTGCTGCATTTCATGTACTGCAGGCCAAAGTCCACACCAGTCTCACTAAGAAGGTAGCCACATAGGACCCAGGGGACGGAACACACGTCACCCGCCAAGGCCCGAGGATACCGGATAGAAGTGTCACTGGGTGTGAGGTGCAGGGAGAAGGCCACAGAAAGGACACACAGAAGGGGGTCATGCTAAGTACTCCGGAGCTATCTGGGGGTGGACTGAGCCCCTCACTGAGTATGCACAGCACGACGGGGGAGATTGCTCTGGTACCTGTAATCTGGACTACAACAACTGTGAGTAATATCTTGAGACGGCATCACACGGACTCTGTGTTCATTACTGACTCCCTGCACTATAACCACCATAATCCACCCACACTGCCCTGAAGCTACACTCTTCCTGTGGTGAGTAATAATACCGTTGCTGCAAAACCACCAGCTTCAGAGGACTGTTCCGCAGCTGCGGCCCCTTTGGCCGCACTCCACAGGTGGCGTAGTCAGACATTCTAAAATCCATATATACAAATTACCCTTGGATTGACCGCCCTGGGTCACAGACTGGGTCACCCCCACAGTGACTACAACCCCCAGCGTCTACCGGCCCGGCTCAGGGTACCCCATGGCCCAGGGGGCGCGTCAACTTCATAGGTCCCTGATCTGAGACCACTCCTGCAGCGTGATTTGCCCCACTTCTGGATCTCGTTGGCCCAGGCTATACGTCAGAACGTATTGCACCAGGGCTTGTCGGTGCTGCCACAGTCGCTGCAACATGTGCAGAGTTGAATTCCACCGTGTCGGCACATCGCATTTCAGCCGGTGAACTGGCAGGCCCAGCGACTTCTGTAGAGATGTAAGTCGTTGAACTGCGGGATGCAAACGGCGGAAGTGAGCACACAGCGACCGTGCCCTCTGCAGAAGGCCATCTAGTCCGGGATAGTGGGCTAAAAATTGCTGGACAACCAGGTTCAACACATGAGCCATACAAGGCACGTGTGTGACATTGCCCCGGCGAAGTGCCGCACCCAGGTTTGCAGCATTGTCGCACATGGCCTTCCCTGGTTGCAGGTCCAGTGGAGACAACCTTTCATGAAACTGGGTCTCCAGAGCTGACCACAACTCCTCAGCTGTGTGACTCACATTTCCCAGACATTTCAAAGTAAACACTGATGCCGTTGAGCCCTGCTGCCTGCATAGTAAGGAGGTGTGCAGGATTCCTTCTGCGCAGTTAGAAAGCAGGTGGCATTACCAGACAGGCTTTGGGTGCAGGTGGTGGACCGAGAGGAGGTTGAGGAGGCAGAAGCAGTGGAGGAACTTCGAGATAAAGAGGATTGACGCACAACTCGTGGGGACGGTAAGACTTGGACAGCAGCCCCTTGTCCTGCTGTCACCATAGTTACCCAGTGCCCAGTCAGCGACATGTAACGCCCCTGTCCATGCCTTCTCGTCCAAGTGTCTGTGGTGAAGTGCACCCTGTCACACACAGAGTTTCTCAAAGAAGCGGTGATGTTGTGTGCGACATGCTAGTGGAGCGCAGGCACACCTTTCTTTGAGAAGTAGTGCCGACTGGGCATCTGGTACTGGGGCACTGTGATGGACATAAGGTCTTGAAAATCGTCTGTGTCCTCCAGGTGGAAAGGCAGCATTTCTGTAGCCAACAGCTTGCAGATGGTGAAATTCAACCTCTTAGCTTTCTCATGGCTAGGAGGAAATGGTCTTTTACTTTTCCACATCTGAGGGACCGAGGGCTGGCTGTTGTGCTTAGACGGTGTTGAGTAGGGTGTCCCCGGCAAACTGCCGGTCTGTGAGGAGGATGCAGGCAGACATGTTAGGTTGCCTTGATCCAAAGGTGGTGCTCTCGATGTCGGAGAGCGCTCAACACTAGCAGGTGTTTCCACTTCCCAATGAACTGACGACCTGCCAATCACACTGGCTGTTGCGGGTAAAGAGGTGACAGGTTTGCGTCCAAAAACATGTGTGACTGCTGTCCCCCCAGTCACAGAGGATGAAGAGGCTGTGGATGCACAAGATGGGGCAGACGGTGGTTGGCCCAGCCGGCTAGGCCGCATTGTAGCACAGTGAGCTTCCCACTGCAACTTATGCTTCATATCCATGTGACGGTACATGCATGAAGTACTCAAACTATGGATTTTTTGGCCTCTACTTAGCTTTTGCTGACAAATATTACAGATAACACGAGTTGGGTCATCCTTATCGATCTGAATAAATGCCCAGGCTATGCAAGGCTTAGAGCCCATGTGACCTGAAGAGCCACTACGACTTGTGGTCAGAGGCAGATTTGTGGTTGAGGATGCAGTTGTTGACGTGCTTCCAGTACTCCGTCTCTGTTCAGGAAGGCGCAACCTAACCTCGTCGTCAATAGCATCTGTGATGCCCCGCTGCGCTTGGTATCACAGATCCTCGAAGAGTGCATTGATGGAATCCTCCACAAGAGGCCCCCATAAACATTCACACATCTCCACCTTCCACCTCAGACCAGCAGAGGGAGCCCGTTAGGGATATAAATAGGGAAGGTGGAGCAAGGCAGTTCAGTTCCTCTGAAGAGTTCCTGCAGTAGAGAAGCCTAAGAGAGGTCAGTCTGCAGTGGAGCTCTGTCTAGTCTAGAGAACGCAGTTAATAGTTCAGCAGTGGAGCACGAGGCTCCTGCTTGCTAGATTCAGGAAGCCCAGATAGAGCTTAAGGTGTGCCGCTGCCGTAAGATCAGTGAAGCGCGGCAAGCTGCCGTTAGTGTGTGTAGCCTAGTGAGGGCCTGAGTAGGCCGAAGGCGAGTGGCAAGATAGTACATAAGGGGCAGAGGAGCTTAACCAGCTCACCCCGAAGCATTTACCGGACACAGGATCCGAGCTTACCGGTATCTCTATGACCCAGTAAGGCATAACCGGAATCCCTGGAGAACTACAAGTCCCAGGATCGCTAAGGTGCTGATATGTAACAGAGCCAGGAGACGCTTAGGCCCCGCATACTGGGAGCGTGAACTCCAAGAGAAGGCCCTACCACAAGGTCAGCCAGCGCAGGACAGAGACAAAGTTAGGCCTAGCTCCAGGCAGGTCAGAAACTTACTACGCAGAGGCAAGAAACAGGAGGCCCTACACCCGCTCATTGGGGAGGATCCTGACATGCACCGTACAGTGCTCCGGGATGTGCCTGAATTTCCACAAGTAAAAGGTACTGAAGTGACTACCGTGTCCATTCCCGTTCTTGCTCTGACCCAGCTGGGTCTCGCCTGTCCTGCATTCTACCTGCATACGCTGCCCTGAGACCTAGCTCCACCTGTGGGAAGCTATACCATCGAGCTGCCTTATCACCGGCCTCAGTGGACTGCTGCAGCGCTGGTGCTTGTCACCAGAAACCACAGGTGGCGTCATGAACTCTTATAAAATTAACAATTATCCACCCTTTTAAAGAGAGACCCCAGGGTACGGGCCAGGGAGCCGACCACCGCGACATCCCCAAGGCCAGGCAAATGCCCGGGTACCGAGTCATCCCCATCCCCAGGGCTAGTCACATCTTCCCCCACCTCCTCTGCTGACCTCATCGACTGGCTGACTGTGGGTTGACAGTAAGTGGGATCTCCAACCTCGTCATCATCACCCTGTGTGTTATCACACCCGTCGTCCTCAGAGCCAACCTCTTCCTGCCCTGACCGAAAAGTCAAGTTGTCGCTCCAATCAGGTATTTGAGTCTCATCATCGTCTTCATCATTGTCTCCACCAACAGGAGTTACAGTTTGGGAACAAGGGTCTACATTATGCTCAGAACCTTCTTCATCTGGTCCTGGATCTGACTTATAAAGATTCTGGGCATCAGATCAGATCATTTCCTCATCTGGATTAACAGAAGCTCTGGAGCAGACCTCCGTTTCCCAGGCTATAGTATGAGTAAACAGCTGTGCAGACTCAACCATCTGTGTTACCCCATACTCAGACGGGCAGCTGGAGACTTGGGAGCTGTGAGGAAGCAAGTGCGATTGGGGTGACACCTCTGAGGACTGGAGTATTTGTGATGTTGAAATTGAGGTGATGGAGAGCCCACTTGAAGGAGCACTTGATATCCGTAGAAGCACCTGCTGTTTTTGTGCCTCATCTAGAATTTGTAGCGATGGGCGTGTCCGTAAGAATGGGATCGTATCACATTGTCCACTAAAAGAAGTCGACATCTTAGTTTGGCTGGAAGATGGTCTTTCTTCTGCAGATGTTACTCCCCCCCCCACCGTGGGGGGCCTCGACCCACTGGCGGACAGGCACCAGTATTTGGATAGGGGGGCTGGCCGTCAGGGTCCACCGCGGCTCTGGCACAAACCCGGCGACACAGAGGTGGCATGGGCAGGAACGGACTGGCCATGTCAGCTTCTCACTTTTTGGATTTTAGAAGGGCATGACATGACTATATCTGTGTCTCCCCCTCCTTTTACTCCTCCACCTCTTTTCTTTTTGCATGACTATATGCACTTGTCACTTTTCCATGTGTTAGTTGTGTCTTCTGAGCAGTTTGTCAGATTTTGGACACCTTTGAAGGTGTTTTCTATGTGTTTCTATGTGTTTTTGTTTGCCTGCCATTGGTTTTAACGGTGTTCGAAGGTGTTCGACGAACAGTTCGAGGAACAGTTCGGCGAACACACGGGTGTTCGACGAACCGAACCGAACTCGAACACTACGGGGGTGGCTCAACACTACACACTAAAACTTACACTGAGCTTTTGGAGCAGAAACTGAGCAGAAGCATAACCAAATCCTCATCATAATCACAAATCAAAATTTTGTGCATTTTTCAGTTTTAACATGAAGCAAGTTATGGATTGCTAAATGTGTACAAGATCAGAACCACCATCAGTACATTAGTGCAGGAGCAGAACCACCATCATTACATGAATACAGCACCATAACCACTACTACTAAATGAATACATCACTTGGACCACCGTCACTAAATTAGTACACCACCAGAACAACTTTCAGTACATGACTACATCATCAGCATCATTGTCAGTACAAGAATACATTGCCACTGTTAGTACAATTTTATCACGTGAACCTGCAACACAAAGTATGTCCATAACAATGCTAAGGGGATACTGGGAGCTATTGCTACTAGTTCTCACAAGACTGTGGATGATACAGGAACTATAGTACTGATAAGGCATATTCAGTATTGAAAATAAACATTTACATCCAGGTGTCTAATAGGTGACATGTTCTCTAATTCAAGTTGTTCCCATCTGAGTTGTCTCCAACCTTTTTGTCATAGTACAGATGCCATGATGAGATTTTTAGCGCATAGATCATCACTACAGGCTTCACTCTTCTCTGCTCTACTGCAGCATTTCATGACATAATGCCCTTAAAATTAAAAGTATCATTATAATTCCCCTTGAATGAAAATATCTCCCATGGTATACCCCTGAATAAATAATTGCCTCTTACTATGCTTCCTGCACAAAATGTCCTCCCACATTGCTCATCTCCATAATGTCCACCCCACACTGCACCTCTCCATAATGATCCCACCACACAGGCCCTCTTCCAAAAATCCCCCCCCACACTATCCCCCTCCAAAATATCCCCATAATACTGCCCTTCTCTATAATATCCCCCCACACTGCCTATCTCCATAATGCTCCCCTCACACTGCCCCTCTCTATAATGTCTCTTCACACTGCTCCTATCCGTAATATCCCAGACAATGCCACCCTCCATATTGTCCCTTCCATGCTGCCCCTCTGCATAAGGTCTCCTCCACTGCCCTTCTCTATACTATGCCCCTGAACATTTTTTCCCCCATTGCTCCATAATGTACCCTCACAGCAAAACCTCTCTACCCCTCCTGTAATAGTCAGGATATTTAATCTTTGGCTCCCCCATGGAGCGCTTATCATTTCCGAACATCTGAAAGACACAAATACATTTCAATATAGGAAGATAAAAACCAGCATCTCCGTGAGCCGCAAAACATCCCTTTGTGGGCCACATGTGACACGTGGCCCGTATGTTGTGCGGGCATGAACTCAAAGCAAAACTAAGGGATGAGTTATACAGACTGACTATGCCTTATTAAAAAGGAAAAAAGAAACTGGAAGTAAAAACTAAGAAGTCTTTTATACAAACTGACAAACTGACTATGCTTTATGCTAGTCTGGAAGAGCAAAGTATTGAGGACTGTAGCAAAGTATTACTCAACACTGCAAAGACAGGATGCAAAATGCAATCATCACTACTGTAAAATACATTGTGGATAACTGGACAATACAAACATCACATCTGAAAGACAAGCTTTACTCCTTGCTGTTCATGGGCATCATTCTATTAAAAAAGTACTATAAAAAAACACTTAGTAACTCAGTTTCACTTATGCAATGGAAAGGGCAAGCCAAGACATTAAAAACAAGTTGGTTTGGAAAAAGTTGCAGTAAAAAAGGTTTAACTTATTTCAATGCAATTAACACTAGATAAATTACATCACTGCATTGATACATGTCCAAATTTATAGGGCAGAAGAGAGGTGTCGGAGAAAATTAGGCGTGAGAATAAAAATCACAGTGCATTGTTACTCAATGTCATGTGCTAAATTCAATTAATCAATCTTTAAAGGAACATTCATTAACACTCACCAATTAGGAATACAGTTCTATCTTTCTCTTTTAACATAAAATAAATATATGAACACAAGTTTATGTCTTTGAAAATACCACTGAGATATGTTTTTCAAAGGGAACAGTTGAGAAACAGTTGGAAGACCAGATGTTGGCTCAATTACCTGCAGAAATGTTCCCCAGTCTGATAATAAATCAGTGGAACAATTTTGTGAAGGTAAGATAAGTATGATTGTTTCAGAAGAAATATAACCTTGCTGTGCACGATCTTATTTCAGTGTTTACATTTCAAAGGCTTCTATTGCTGTTTAGAGATCGCTTCCATATAAGCTCACTCCACCTTCACAAGAACATTCAGAATGTGTTCTTCAGCCATCATTTAAACACTATGCATCTTATTTCTGAAGTAAATTGTCCTTTCCCCATGACATCTAAACTTGTCTGAATCACAAGTTTATTTCTAAATTTAAATTATCCAAAGTGTCCTGTGGTTTTCTTTAGATATTAGGAAAAAATACATTTTCATAGGGAAAGGACAAACCTATCACTTACTACATAACCATGTCTTCATTTGCAGGAACAATAATTTTACGATCAGATAGATAAACAATCAAGCCAGTGCTAGAATATTAACCTATTTTCACTGGCCAAGTGGCACAATAAAAATTATTCCTCCTGTAATTGAACTCATTTATTACTAATTGTTTTTTAACAAAATGTATCTAAAAGAAAATCTTTGATTTAAAGGCAAAAATCTACCCCTCCATCCACTGCTACACTATTACATTTAGTGAGTAAAATTTAAGTGGGAAATTATTAAGGATAAAATCTAAATTGAGTTTTTTTATGTTTTCTCCGTGCTTGCATTGGGTCTCTTCCAGAATCTGTGTATAAAAATAAGGACGACGTTGAGGCTATTTATGCAACAAAAAAATAAAAGAAATAAAATCATCATCACTGGACACCACTGATATAAAGCTATATGGCAGAAATAAAAATCATTTTTCTAACAAGAAGCACTGCATATACTGTTGTAGCATATTGTAATTATTTCTTAGTCTCAGTTCACACTAGTATAAAACCAAACCTCATGCACACAGATATCTTATGGGTCTCTGATGTTATGCAGCATTCATAGAAATTTTAGGCATGCAAAGTGTTTTTTTGTGGATTCATAACAAAACAAAAATTAGGCGAGACCACAAGGAAATATAAGTGCCTATTGCTCCAAAATATACAGCATAACTATAGGGAAGTCATGTATTGCCGAATAGGCTCCATGTGCATGACTCCTAATATATACAGTATTACAGGTGCATCTCACTAAATTAGAATATTATCAAAAAGTTAATTTATTTCAGTTCTTCAAAACATAAAGTGAGACTCATATATTGTATAGAGTCATTACAAACAGAGTGATCTATTTCAAATGTTTATTTCTGTTAATGTTGATGATTATGGCTTACAGCCAATGAAAACACAAAAGTCATTATCTCAGTCAATTAAAATAATTAACAAAAAACATCTGCAAAGGCTTCCTAAGCTTTTAAAAAGGTCCCTTAGTCTGTTTCAGTAGGCTCCACAATCATGGAGAAGACTGCTGACTTGACAGATGTCCATAAGGCAGTCATTGACACACTCCACAAGGTTCCAGAGGTCCAATTTTCATTTGGAAATCAAGGTCCCAGAGTCTGGAGGAAGAGTGGAGAGGCACACAATCCAAGCTGCTTGAGGTCTAGTGTGAAGTTTCCACAATCAGTGATGGTTTGGGGAGCTATATCATCTGCTGGTGTAGGTCCACTGTGTTTTATCAAGACCAACGTCAGCACAGCCATCTACCAGGAAATTTTAGAGCACTTCATGCTTCCCTCTGCCGACAAGCTTTTTGGAGATGGAAATTTCATTCTCCAGCAGGACTTGGCACCAGTCCACACTGCCAAAAGTACCAATACCTGGTTTAAAAACAACAGTATCACTATGCTTGATTGGCCAGTTTGGCCAGCAAACTCGCCTGACTTTAAAAACCCCATAGAGAATCTATGGGGTATTGCCAAGAGGAAGATGAGAGACACCAGACCAAACAATGCAGACGAGCTGAAGGCTGCTATCAAAGCAACCCGGGCTTCCATAACACCACAGCAGTGCCACAAGCTGATTGCCTCCATGCCATGCTGTATTGATGCAGTAATTGATGCAAAAGGAGCCCCGACCAAGTATTGAGTGCATTTACTGAACATACATTTCAGTAGGCCAACATTTCGGATTTTAAAAACATTTTTCAAGCTGTTGTTATAAAGTATTCTAATTTACTGAGATAATGAGTTTTGTGTTTTCATTGGCTATAATCCATAATCATCAACATTAACAGAAATAAGCACTTGAAATAGATCACTCTGTTTGTAATGACTCTATATAATATGAGTTTCACTTTTTGCATTGAAGAACTGAAATAAATTAACTTTTTGATGATATTCTAATTTAGTGAGATGCACCTGTATATAAGGAAAATGATAAATCATATTTATTTTTCATGTTGCCATAACTTTCATGACTTGTAAGAATTTTCAGAATGACACAATGTCTGGAAAGAGGCTCGTTAATGTCATTAACAGTAAATGTGATGTTTAGGGATGGGCGTATGTGGAAGTTCGGGTTCTGGTACCCAACCCAAACTTTATTCCAAAGATTGATTTGGGTACCAGAACTGTACCCAAACTTGAACCAGAACCTGAGCCCCATTGAAAACAATGGGGATCCATACTTTTGAGCTGGAAAATCTCTCTCTCTCTGCAAGACTGTCTCTGGAACTCCGAACATTGCAACAGACTTCTGGGAGAAGTTCTTGTTCGGTGTTTAGCACAGGACACTAAATGTCTGGTACAAACCCCAAACTTTTAAGTTTGGGTTCTCTCATCTATAGTGGTGTTGTTTGTTGTAGATCGTTTGGAATGTAGGATACAACAGTCCAAATCACCTCTAAACTGCTAGATGACATAGACAAGTGTATATTCTGATAACTATGATATGATGCACAGATGAAATTCAGGAGGAGCACAAATTACTGTATATAAAATAGTGAAAAAAAAGCCCTAACACTAACAAAATAACAGATTTTAATAGAACTACTAGTAGTATATAAAGAGAAGTTGTCTGTTATTATTTTCAGCCTTATTTGGAGAAATAAAATATCCTTATCTAGTGGAAAAATAATGCAAATGATAACACTACACATACCCAACCAATTCTAAAGAGGAAACTTTGCAGTCAGTGATGGCATAATACAATGCCTGTATAATATAGCTACTTGTAACTCTTATTCTTCTCAAGTGGAAAAATCATGGTAATAGCTGTATTATAACCTAAAAAATATGGTATGTATTGTCAGCTTCCTGCAACATGGGGACGTTGTCCACGGGGTAATGGATACATAATAGATATACTGTATTATTGTGTAGGTAGTAATATCTGCCTGGAACGTTTGTCAGCACTATAAAACAATGAACTGCTTTATTACTCCTGTGACTAAATCTCTACATTGTAAAAGTAAATTTTTTCTTGCTTGGAGCCCATTAAAAAGAGTGCATTTGACCAAGCCGGATCTGTATAAGTAATTTATCTTTTTATTTCACTTTTTATTTATTTCTTATAAATATGGAATCATAGTCCAGTGTATAATGTAACATTTAGCTTGTATGTATTCAGACTAAGCAAATAAACACATTTATATAACATAAGGTTCCATTTAGAATAAATTTCTCTGAATTATTAGCTCCATGCTACACCTTGCCTTTATGCAGTAAATAAAAAAATATTTAGGTCTTGGCTTCTATATTTTTCTACCTGCTGCTGTGTATTATCATATTGTATCATTCTACTAAGTGTTAAAGAAGCACTCCCATCAAAGTTTGTGTCCTCTTAATATATTGCAATCATCATATTATATAGCAATGTATACTTACCATTGTTCATTTTGCCTTCTACCCAGTTAATTCTTTTCTTTTACATTAGGTCTATGACCTCACATGATTAAAAACTGACTAGCTGAATCCTTCTAAGTACTATGTAGAAGCAGGAAGTCTCTATACATGCATGAGTCATCATTAGTATTACAATTCTACATCATTTCAAAGTCCTTGGCAGGGGGAAGGAGCTGGACTGAAGAGGGGGTGGAGCTGAGCTGCCAGGCTCTGTTTTTAATGACGTGATGTCATAGACCTAATGGAAAATAGAAGAATTAAAGGGGTTTTCCCATCTCCAAGATCCTATCCTAATATGTAGTTGGTATAAAAATAATAATATTAGCAAATACCTCCAATAAGAAATGTAGTATGGCTTTTCGGATCCGCTATGTCCCTTTCCTCACGTGTAGGCATTGCTGGACCTTAGATATCCATGGTTATGACCACTGATATAGCGAATCAGAAAAACTATATTACATTTCTAATTGGAGATATTTGCTAATATTAATATTATTACACCTATTACATATTGTGATATGATCTTGGAGATAGGAATGTGCCTTTAACTCTATAGAATGGAAAAATGAACAACTGTAAGTACACAGTGCTATATAATATAATGACTGCAATATATTAAAAAAATAAACTTTGATGGGAGGAGTGCTTCTTTAATTGCCGGTCCTTATAAAAGAATGGAACTTTGGCATTGTCACTCATAGATTGCATTTTCTCTCACTAAATAGGACTATTTTTTTACTATTGGCTGAATACAAATGCACGTCACAACGTTTATATTTATATTTTTTTAAAAATTAGAAAACCACACATCATTTCCTTTACACTTCACAAATACTTGCTACTTTATGTTGGTATATCACTTAAAATCCCATTAAAACACATTTAAGTTTGTAGGTGTAAAATGAAAAAATGTGGAAACGTTTACAGGATATGAATACTTTTTCAAGGCGCTGCATATACAGTACATTGACAGAAATTTTCTTATCTAGAAATTGCTCCTCCTAAATCAAGTGCACCCTAGCTAGTCACCTAGTGTGCCTGCCCATCGTCTCTGCCTGGAAAACAAATCTCTGGAGGGCAATTGTGACTCTTCCTATAATAACTCAATCAAACACCCCACTACACCTCCAAAGTAATCTTCCAATGAGAGGCAGTGTGGATGCATTCATCACCTTGGCAGCTATACCTGTAAATAGTCCTCTGACACTAAGTAATTATGGAAGCCTAGGTGGCTCTGTATTAAAAGTTTTCAGCAAGGAAACCACTAAGAATTACTTTAAAAGGCAGGTAAAGTCTGTTGACAACCATATTCATGGACACCAAGCAAACCATACACCCATCTGTACATATCTGTTTCAGATTTGCACTCCTCATTAATAGAGAATAGGGATACTTTTTCCCATGATACATTGACGGTATGTCTCTCGACCCCATAGACATCTTCACAAAGAAAATCAGTGCTTTTCTAGTACAAAGCTCTCTCTTTTAGCCAACCGGAAACCAATGCTGCAATGATGGGAAGCAAGCAAATAAGAAACACGTGTGCTTATTGGTGAGTTTATCTAGTTTAGCTGATATGACTTGTCAAGCTTCAAGGCTCTCCAATGGGTATTAGCGACAATAAAATAACAGGTCCATTCCTATAGGAAAAGAGCTTATTTACCAGAACAAACAAAATATATTAATACATTTGTAATTTTAAAATTTTTATAAATTAAAGAGGAAATTTATGCATCTACTGTATTGGATATTCAAGTGCTTACCAATGGTAACCAACAAACCAACACTACATCTCATCAATACATTTCCAAGAAATCTTTAAGACATTTAGTTGACTTAAGACAATATAAGAAGTGAAATTTAACCTGAATTTTGAAGAGCATAGATTGCATCCAAATATTGCTTATTACCTTCTGTGGTATTATTGAATTTACATAGGCTACCCCAATTTTAATAGTTAAAAAAAAAACAGCCATCGTTGTCTTAAAATAGCAAAATAACTATATATATCTCTTGAATCACCCAGAAATCTAGCACTGACAGTCTACAGCCAGAGGCTGTACTAGTCACCTGCTATAATAGTATTATCATGTTCAGAGATATTATTATCAGAGAGTTATTTGGCACATGATCACTTAAGGACTCTGGCAATTGAATGCTACAGCATATCTCTTTTAAAAGGGATAATTGCTGGATGATAAGTAGGCCATTGGAGGAAAGGAAAGCTGAGTATAGTTTATGTTTAGGGATGAGCAAACCAGTGGAAGTTCAGGTTCTGGTACCCAACTGAACTTTAGTCTAAATTTCGGTTTGGGTATCAGAACTGTACCCAAACTTGAACCTGAACCCGAACCCCAACTTTGGAGCTGAAAATTCACTCTCTCTTTCCGGGACTCTCGAACTGTAAAACGGACTTTCATGATAAGTCCAAGTCCGAACTTTGCAGTTCTGGTTCGCTCATCTCTATTTATGTTATTATATTTCCAACAGGTTTTTTCTTTTACAAAAAAAAGTTGCTTTTCCAATTTTTTTATAGATGGTTTGATTTGATTTTCAGGACCTAGCTCACTGGTCACATCAGTAATTTGCCCTATGAAATGCCTCCCATCTGCTAGGATTGCATCTCTTCATTTGAATGGGTGGGTTAGCACAACATCACATGTGCACCACACTACAAATATGGCATCACGCCATGCCAGCTAATCTAATGAGGAGCTATGGATGCTGTCAGGAAAGAGGTGGTTTGAGGGCTTCCATCCAACAGCCAAAGTTTACTGACGTAGCCACTGAATTAGGTATTACAAATCGATTTGCACCATCTCTAATTTTTATATGTAGACATTGTGCAGTACCAACTCCTTTTTACCTTGGGCTAGTCAAATATTCATAATTAAAATGTTAATTCATTCTATCACAATGTACACTTTAATGTGTGAGCTCCTCCCAATGCCCAATTACTAATTCGCTTGCTGCCAGCACATATTTTTAAGCATTATCTGGGCGAATAAACTCCCCATAGTGGAAGGCAACATTCTTTTTAGACAATGGGAATGGGAAGTAATGGGAGATCCTAATCTTAAGAGGTGGTATTAGATCAAGCTAAATTCTAATGGTCCAATTCCCTTCAGACGATGTGGGCTATGATGGAAGAAATATTTGATAAGACTCCACTTCTTTCATTTACCCAAATCACCCACTCTAATAAACTGGTAATGTCTCATTTTCATTTGTCAGGAAGATCACATATACAATTTGGAAGACATTCATGAATTCATGTTCAAAATTATGAGAAACTTCAATCTTAGCATTTGCTTTAGATTTTTGACCCTCACTTTTCAGATTTAGACCTTTTCTGGATAGAGATCTATTAGTTCTATGTTGCATAGATCAGTTTATTTCCTCTTACCTTTCCCATAGTGATCTCTTTAAATAATTTTGTATGAGACATGTTTTCCAACAACTAGACATTGGATTGAAAGTCATACCTAAAAAAGTGCCTTTTTATTTTAAAAACCCCTCAAAATTAAAGGGTACATCTCTATTTTACAAAATATTCTATTCTCAACAACAAGGTTCCAAGGCTTAATACAAATTAATATCAAGTGTCGAGAAGTGCCAACCACGCTCGCCTATCACTAGTCAATATCTAACTGGAGGGCTGCTACTAAGCTGGTCAAAAAACACTTTCAGTAAATTCTATATTTTGTTGGAAACAATGCTGATAGCTTGGTAATTATGTCTTATATGTGGTGGAATAGCCGCAATGTAACAATTCTCACTTTCTTTTATACATCTCAACGAGATACTGTTTCAAAGTAGGCCATATTTTGGTTGCTGACACTCAACTATAACAAAATGGGCATTAGAAATAAGCAAATCTGTGAAGATTTGAATTACACTTAAAATTGATAAAGAAATTGGATTCACATTAAATGTATTCTATACGAATCGAATGGGCCTCGATTGCAGTAAAAAAATAAAATGTTTATTACGCTATGTGGTCTCTGGAACACAAAGTATAATAAATGGGGTTAAAAATCAATAAAAAAAACATACACATCTAACCCTTCATGGGTCCCTGCCATGCTCCTCCCCTGGGTTCTTTACTGGCTTCCAAGCCCTTTCTCTGGTGCCATCTAGGCCATGATGCATGCTCTAACACTATGATAGCATTTTCATGATACTATCACATCCTAATCTCATAATGTGCATTGATTCCTAACTGAGGCCAGAAATGCTGACAAAAAGTGAAGAGAAGGTGGCACTAGAGTGAAGTGTGGGCCTAAGGAGACAGCAGAGGACCAGCGCGTAGCTGCAACTGCAGGGAAAGGCAAGGGGCTAGGTGAATATGGTTTCTTTTATTGTTTTTTAATCCCTCCCTGCCCATATAAATCTAGCAAAATGGCAATCAGGCTTTTGACATGTTACTGGATTTGAGAAAATTTAATTCCCCAAAATTTGTATTTGCTACTTTACACAAATTTTGGGAAATTTTAAACACATTTGATTAGTTTAGAATAGATTCACTTATCTTTAGGTGGACTAAATCTTCCAAGCTGACATTGCAGGGAGTGCATAGGATTATATGGATCCATTTGCAGAATGGAGGCAATGTTTCCCATTTGTAACCACGCATATATGAATTTTAAAAGAGAATGGAATTTTTTGTTAGCATAAAATGGTATACAAGTCAATGCCAATTAAACCTGTGCCCTTTTATATTTCTTACTTCCCCCTAACTCATAATTAATATGTTTCTACTACTTTTTGGATCTTGATTGTTTTTGTGCTTTACTATGCCTGCTTGTTTCAAACTATATAGATGATCGATTATTTGAGAACAATACTTTCTGATTCCTTGTTAAAGTTTCTGAATATTATATATTTTATTATTCTCATCTACTAGAATGCAACTGCTTGGAGTATGTGCAACTTCATACCGGGGTAGACTATTGTATTGAGTGCCTTAATCTTTACAAACATTTAATAAAAAAAAATATTGGTAAAAAAAATGTATGCAGCTTTATCAACTATTTCTATAGTGATCATTTCATTGCTCCCTTCCCAGTGACCGGGGAAGCCACACTGTGTGTACTGTTGGTTGGATCCTGCTGAAGCAAAGAGTACTAGGAAAGCTTTTTAGTCTAGAGAAACATGTGACAACTCCTGCTGGTGCCATAGTTGCCAGACTGAAAGAATAATTCATATGATTAATCAATTAGAATAGCTGGTTCATTGTTGCTAGGAATTACAGAAAATCCCTTCAATTATAAAAAAAAAAAAAAGAGCGAGAAAGAAAAAAGTAATAAAACAAAATACATGCAGAATCATTTTGGAATGAGCTGTAGATATTAGCGTTGTGAACTCAATGTCTGGATAATGAGACCTACACAGTTACGATTTACTGTTTGCATGCAATCTATAATAGTAGCCAAGGATACTTTGTTGCTAGGCAGGTATATTACTGCACATCATAAGCCGTTCTTTCCTGGCAGACTATATTTCACTTTTTATTACATCGACAGGGCATAATAACAGCTCATTTACATGAAGCAATTTTTTTGCACAATGCAATGGATAACAAGCAGACTTAATGATAATTTATCTTGTAAATGAGCAATGCATCCATTCATGACAGTTTCAAAATGTCGACAATTCATAAATTGGTCAAATGTTATTGGTCAGCATCTGCTATTGTTTGCTAGTGCCATTTAATGACCTATAAGCTGTCATAAACAGATCGGCTAATGATAACTCAGTATTCACACACCTTAGAAGAGACCACTCTTGCTATGTGCATGATGATCGTTCAATAGTCAACCTCCAAATGATTTCCACAAGTTGCTACAATGCTTTGATGTTCGCAAGCAGAAGTATTTACAATGGTAACGTAATTATCACTTACTATCATACTACATGGCAGTGCAATAATGGAGTTGCACAAAATTTCATTTGTAGTAAAACTGATTCAACCACAATATATCAGATTTCAATTATTATAGATTGAGTGAAAGTTCATTTCCCGATGGGATGACATAGTAACTGTATGAAAGAGATTATCTGTAAATAATAATGAAATTACGTACAATTATGTATGGAGTTTTCATTACATTGTGTAATGTTGTGAAATCTTACTCAATGAAAATCTTAAGGCGTACCTCCTGGATAGTTACAGAAATCAAAATATAAAAGAAGTGCATTCTTTTTGTTTTTCTAAAAAATATTCAATCACTGAAATACTAAACTACAAAACTATAAGGTAAAAATCCCTCAGGGCTTCACTGCAGCCTGTCAACCTGTTGAAATCTTCTGCATGAAACTCAGTCACAAAGTTATTTAAAAGGCTCTGAAGCCAAAACTACAATGTTTGTTTCCTCATGGTAATTACATTTCTCTTACTATGATATTGCTGCTTATTATATTGCTCTGTTGGTCATTTTTGTCAAACATAACTTTATAGTAAATGAGAAGTATACTTTTTTCAGCCTACGTGAGATAAAACCAAATGTCAGTTTACCAATGATTGTGAAAAAAATATTACAAAGGTTGACAATATAGCTGCACTTTTGCAAAAATTGGCATCCAAGTGTCTATGTTATTAACGTTAGATTTTTAATATAAGGTCCATTTGGTTTTGTGGTGGAAATTCTCCTTAACTAACTTGTTCTTACTTTTTTCATACTAAATTAATAGTGCATACAATGTAGAATGTACAATGTCCAGCAGGACAATTGTGCAAACAATGTAGGATGTACTATATCCAGCAGGACAATAGTGCATACAATGTAGGATGTACTATATCCAGCAGGACAATAGTGCAAACAATGTAGAATGTACTATATCCAGCAGGACAATAGTGCATACAATGTAGGATGTACAATTTCCAGCAGGACAATACTGCATACAATGTAGGATGTACTATATCCAGCAGGACAACAGTGCATACAATGTAGGATGTACAATTTCCAGCAGGACAAAAGTGCATACAATGTAGAATGTACAATATCCAGCAGGACAATAGTGCATACAATGTAGAATGTACAATATCCAGCAGGACAATAGTGCACACAATGTAGGATGTACTATATCCAGCAGGTCAATAGTGCATACAATGTAGGATGTACTATATCCAACAGGACAATAGTGCATACAATGTAGGATGTACTATATCCAGCAGGACAATAGTGCAAACAATGTAGGATGTACTATATCCAACAGGACAATAGTGCATACAATGTAGGATGTACTATATCCAGCAGGACAATAGTGCAAACAATGTAGGATGTACTATATCCAGCAGGACAATAGTGCATACAATGTAGGATGTACTATAACCAGCAGGACAATAGTGCATACAATTTAGGATGTACTATAACCAGCAGAACAATAGTGCATACAATGTAGAATGTACTATAACCAGCAGGACAATAGTGCATACAATGTAGGATGTACTATATCCAACAGGACAATAGTGCATACAATGTAGGATGTACTATATCCAGCAGGACAATAGTGCAAACAATGTAGGATGTACTATATCCAACAGGACAATAGTGCATACAATGTAGGATGTACTATATCCAGCAGGACAATAGTGCAAACAATGTAGGATGTACTATATCCAGCAGGACAATAGTGCATACAATGTAGGATGTACTATAACCAGCAGGACAATAGTGCATACAATTTAGGATGTACTATAACCAGCAGAACAATAGTGCATACAATGTAGAATGTACTATAACCAGCAGGACAATAGTGCATACAATGTAGGATGTACTATAACCAGCAGGACAATAGTGCATACAATATAGGATGCACAATGTCCAACAGGACAATAGTGCATATAATGTAGAACAATAGTGCATACAATGTAGGATGTACTATATTCAGCAGGACAACAGTGCATACAATGTAGGATTTACTATATCCAGCAGGACAATAGTGCATAAAATGTAGGATGTACAATGTCCAGAAGGACAATAGTGCATACAATGTAGGATGTACTATAACCAGCAGGGCAATTGTGCATACAATGTAGGATGTACTTTAACCAGCAGGACAATAGTGCATACAATGTAGGATGTACTATAACCAGCAGGACAATAGTGCATACAATGTAGGAACTACTTTATCCAGCAGGACAATAGTGCATATAATGTAGGATGTACAATGTCCAGCAGCACAATAGTGCATATAATGTAGGTTATACAATGTCCAGCAGGACAATAGTGCATACAATGTAGGATGTATAATGTCCAGCAGGACAATAGTGCATAAAATGTAGGATGTACAATTTCCAGAAGGACAATAGGGCATACAATATAGGATGTACAATGTCCATCAAGACAATAGTGCATGCAATGTAGGATGTACAATGTCCAGAAGGACAATAGTGCATACAATATAGGATGTACAATGTCCAGCAGGACAATAGTGCATATAATGTAGGATGTACAATTTCCAGAAGGACAATAGGGCATACAATATAGGATGTACAATGTCCATCAAGACAATAGTGCATGCAATGTAGGATGTACAATGTCCAGAAGGACAATAGGGCATGCAATATAGGATGTACAATGTCCAGCAGGACAATAGTGCATACAATGTAGGATATACAATGTCCAGAAGGACAATAGGGCATACAATATAGGAAGTGCAATGTCCAGCAGGAGAATAGGGCATACATGTATAATGTACAATGTAGGATGTAGGACATACAAGTCTAATGTGGGATGTACAATAGAATAGGGTGGTCCTTAATGCAAGCAAAAAATTATATTTTCAATTTTTTGATGGAGCACCGTCTGAAATTATTCATTTGGTTAGAAAACTAAATGAACTACAAACATTTTAAAAATCTTTTAAATTTTACAGGTCCCTACGAATCAACATATGTAGTCGTTTGAACATATCTTGGTAAAAATTAACCATTATTATTGGCAATTACAAATCATGTTTGTTTTCCAACAAAAACAGTTACTTTTGTTGCCTGACAGGTAAATACTTGTTTGAGAAATTCAAAAATCAAAACGGTCTATTTAAAGCAGCACTTCCATCAAATATAGGAACCCAAAAATATCAAGGAAGCGAATGCAGCTATGCATTTAAAAATTGGTACAAATTTATTGATTCCTTATTTTAACAATTAAAATATTTAAAAAGGGGGAAATAGTAAAGAGACCACATACTCCCAGGTGACAGAAACAATAACACAAGTAAATATTTGATTAATATATATAGACAATGCTTTAAAGGTTGAATGGCCACCAAGGTTTCCCGATCTGACCCCCTTAGACTTTTATCTTTGGGGTCATCTGAAGGCAATTGTCTATGCTGTGAGATACGAGATGTGCAGCATCTGAAACAACGGATACTGGAAGCCTGTGCTAGCATTTCTTCTGCAGTGTTGCTATCAGTGTGTCAAGAGTGGGAGAAGAGGGTTGCATTGACAATCCAACACAATGGGCAGTACTTTGAACACATTTTATAAATGGCCATAAACTTGTAAAAAACTCATGAAAAAAATTATGTTAAAACCAAGCACACCATTGTTTTTCTTATGAAAAGCTCAATAAGTTTGATGTGACACATGACCCTCTTCCCATTGAAAAAAATAAAGTTGTATCCAAAATGGCCGACTTCAAAATGGCCACCATGGTCACCACCCACCTGGAAAAGTTTTCCCCCTCCCATATACTAATGTGCCACAAGCAGGAAGTTGATATCACCAACCATTCCGATTTAATTTAGGTGTATCCATATAAATGGCCATCCCTGTATATATATATATATATATATATAATCTAAATAGAGTATCACTGTGGCCTAATGGGTAATCTAGATTCCCATATTGGGTAATAAGTAGTGTTGAGCCACCCCCGTAGTGTTCGAGTTCGGTTCGGTTCGTCGAACACCCGTGTGTTCGCCGAACTGTTCGTCGAACTGTTCGTCGAACACCTTCGAACACCGTTAAAAACAATGGCAGGCAAACAAAAACACATAGAAACACATAGAAAACACCTTCAAAGGTATCCAAAAGCTGACAAACTGCTCAGAAGACATAACTAACACATGGAAAAGTGACAAGTACATATAGTCATGCGAAAATAAAAGAGGTGGAGGAGTAAAAGGAGGGGGAGACACAGATATAGGCATGTCATGCCCTTCTAAAATCCAAAAAGTGAGAAGCCGACACGGCCAGTCCGCTCCTGCCCGTGCCACCTCCGTGTCGCCGGGTTTGTGCCAGAGCCGCGGTGAACCCTGACGGCCAGCCCCCCTCTCCCAATACTGGTGCCTGTCCGCTGGTGGGTCGAGTGAGCCCCCCTGTGGTGGAGGCAGCTCTAAGCTTTTTAATTTAAATTGTCTCTCTAATTTGAATGAATACACTTTAAATCCATTTACAAGGATCTATTGGAGGGCAAGTCTCATGCCAGCAGCCGCGTAATTCCAGCTCCAGTAGCGTCCACTAAAGCTGCTGCAGTTAAAAAGCTTTTATAAGGATCGTGCTCGGCTGTCCACCGCAAGGCATCCTACTGCCAGTCCCAGCCCCTATGCCTTGGTGTGCCTCCTGATGCTCTTCACTAAGTATCCCATGGTCCCGAATCATTTCCTTTGAAAAAATTAAGTGTCTAAACTACAGGTGGTGTAGCTTGCTTAACAGCCGGGATAATCCGCTGACTAGCAGACACTGCTACTAGGCACAAAGTATTTCCTGGGCTAGATGCAGTTAAAAATTTGTAATTAGATACTCTCGTTGGATGCTGAGAAAGCATTCCATAGAGTCTACTGGCATGCCATATATGATTCTCTTAAAAAGCTTGGGGTAGGGGTCTAGGGGACCCTTTTATAGCCAAAATCACGGCCCTGTATCACAATACATCACCTAGGCTGAAGATAAATGGAACTGTAGCACCCTGAGGGCTCGGTTGCTACAGAGGTATTGCACCTCACCCAGAGGTGTGATATCTCACTCTCAGGTAAGGATGGAGTGTGGATCAGGACCCGACACCTGCATGCATTACACCACATTGCCGTGGGGCAGGGCGACCAATATGCCCCTGAGATGGGCACGACAGTCCCTGTCCCTGGCTGGAGTGGGGGGAGGGAACACTGAGGAAGGGGAACCCTGTAGTGCAGGAGCAGGGAGGAAGCAGTTCCTGGGTGCATTGAGAAGGGAGTATAAAAGGTGGGCACCATCTTAGTTCAGTGCAGAGAAGTCTGAGCAGAAGTGGCAGGGAGCAGGGGCTCTGCATGAGCTCTGCTCCGGAGGCGGGCCTAGTAACAGAGGCCCAGGCCTGGAAGAGGGAGAAGGAAGGAAGAGGAGCGGAGAAGGCTCCAGGAACGAGGAATGAAGGGATCCCAGGGGTGCGGACGGGCGAGTCGCCACCGCACGCCCGAATCCACTTGCGTGGAGGGGTCAGGCCAAAGGGGGAGACCGGTCCCCGAACTAGTGGAGGCAGGAAACGACCCTCAGCTAGAAACCGGAGGCTCTGACATTTTATGTGGCGCAGCCCCTCGCTACACCCGCTAGGAAGGCACCACATAGGGTCAGGGAAACTGGCGCCAAGTTTACCAAGAGGAGGCCCGAGGCAGCCGGACAGAAGTGTTGGTAAGAAAGGCCAGACAAAGGACACACAAAGGGGGTCCTGTGAAGTGCTCCAAAGTTATCTGGGAGTTGTCTGAGCCCCTCACCTGGTGAGCACAGTACGACGTGGGCAGCCGTTACCTGCAGACGTGGTCTGGATAATAAGAACTGTGAGTAAAGGCCCTGGACTGCATCACTGACTCCGTGTCGTTACTGCTGTTGCCCTGCACCATCACCCCCATCCTCCGCATACACTGCCCTGAGGCTATACTCCTCCCGTGGGGAGTTATGCTACGCTCTGCTGCACCCACAACACCAGCCTCAGAGGTCTGCCCTGTAGCAGCGGTTCACTCTGACCGCAATCCACGGGTGGCGTAGTCGGACATTTAAACATCAAAACCACATAAATACTTCCACCACTGGTTTGACCGCCCTGAGCCACGGAACCGGGTCGCCGCCACGAAGACTACAACCACCAGCATCCACCAAAAAGGGTCCGGCTCCGGGTGTCCCAAGGCCCAGGGGGTGCGTCAGAACATTTTCATCACCTTTCACAATCACCAATGGGACAAGGCAGGGATGTCCTCTGTCCCCTCTTTTATACATCCTAGTGACGGAGCACCTGCTCTCATCAATTCGCCATAAAACCAATATTAGGTGGATTGAGGTGGGAGGCACCGAGTACAAGTGCTCTCTATTTGCTGATGATGTCCTAGTATATATCACTCAATCACATATATCCATCCCTGCTGTTATGGCTGAAATAGATCACTTTGTTACATGGTCAAATTTTAAAATCAATGCAGCGAAGTCTGAGGCCCTCGATGTCTCCCTCCCCAAATCCATTTAGGATTCCATCCAGTCCAACTTTCCCTTTGCCTGTCCCTCACAGGGTATCAAATACTTAGGAATTCCTATTCATAGAGACCTCTCCCATCTATGTTATCTTAATTTTGGGCCCTTTATTGAACAACTCCATACAGACCACGGTTCTCAAGTTAGAACTGTAAGATTCACTACGTGAACCGCTGGTGTTTTGTGGAAAAGCACATGTACACTGCGTTCCAAATTATTATGCAAAAAGTGTTTAGGAGTGATAAGGGAAGAATTTGTTTGTTTGTCAGTTAAACTGATGGTGATGTGTGTCAGGGCTCTTTATATCACTGTAAGCAATTGCAGACACCTGTGCTAATTAGTTTGGCAGGTGTGTCCAATGAAAGGCAAGACTACTTAAGAAGGCTCTCTCACATTATTAAGCAGCCTACATTTTCTGCCAAAATGGGAAAGAAAAAGGATGTGTCGGCTGCTGAGAAGCAACAAATTGTGGAGTGTTTAGGTCAAGGCATGACTACAATCAACATTGTGCGATGATCAGGATGAAGTGTCTTGGCAATCAAGAAGTATGTAGCTGATTCACAGTACACACGTGTGCGTGCTGATAAGGGCAAATTGAGGACTCTTTCCTACAGGCAATTACGTCAGGTTGAAAGAGCAGCGGCAAAAAAGCCTTGTCATAGCAGCAGACAAGTTTTTGAAGCTGCTTGTGCCTCCAACGTCCCCCGAACAACAAGATGCAGGGTCCTTCAGAGGTTTGCAGCTGTGCATACGCCATCCTGTCGACCTCCTCTATCCACTTCACACAAGCAGAAACGGCTCCAGTGGGCCAAACATTACATGAAGACTGATTTCAAAACAGTTTTGTTCACGGATGAGTGCCGTGCAGCGCTCGATGGTCCAGATGGATGGAGTGGAGGATGGCTGGTTGATGGACACCCCACGCAAACACGGCTACAGCGCCAACAAGGAGGAGGTGGAGTAATGTTTTGGGCTGGAATCATGGGGAGAGAGATTGTCGGCCCCTTTAGGATCCCTGAAGGCTCTAAAGATGAACTCCATAATGTATGTGGATTTTCTCAAACAGCACTTCCTGCCATGGTTCAAGAAGAAGAACCGTGTATTTCACAGCAAGATCATTTTTCTGCATGATAATGCACCATCTCATGCTGCACATAAAACATCTGCATCTCTGGCTGATATGGGCATAAAAGGGGACAAACTTATGGTGTGACCCCCATGCTCCCCTGACCTCTACCCCATTCAGAACCTTTGGAGCATCATTAAAAGGAGTGTCTATGATGGCGGGAGGCAGTTCACATCTAAGCAACAGCTCTGGGAGGGTATTCTGTCCTCATGCAAAACAATTGAAGCAGAAACCATCCAAACCTGACAAATTCAATGGACGAGAGAGTTCAGAAGCTCCTTTCGAACAAGGGGTCCTATGTGAAAATGTAACATCACCTAGAATAAAGTTTTGAGTTGAAAACTGTTTGATTTCAGTTTCTAACAACCTGCTAATGCTTATAATTTCAAAAATGACCATTTTTTTGGTCTTTATTAAAATGAAAAGGTTGATCGAAAAGTTTGGGGGATCTAAGAGTGTGGCAACCCAGTAGTCATGATTACTTCGAATTCTGACAATATGAGGGTCATGCTGCAGGTAGTGCAGCAAGAAGGCACTTATGTGTCTTGCGCATCTCGGAGCCCCAAAATTATTTTCCGGGCTAGATGCAGCTAAAAATTATTTTTAATTTTAAATCTAGTGAAGCTTTAGTATAGATGGCTTAATAGGATCAGTGCTGCACACTGCTACAAAGCCCAAATTATTTTCCAGTCAAGATACAGATAAACATGATTAGTAATTTGAAAGCTTAAAACGGTTGGTAGGGTGATTTTAACCAATCATCAAGCTTTTACTCTCCCCAGGATGACACAGGGGTAGAAAAGTCGTTTCGGATCCATGATTTGTTCATCTTTATGAACGTGAGTCTGTCTACATTATCAGTGGAGAGCCGCGTGCGCTTATCTGTCAGCACACCACCAGCAGCGCTGAACACACGTTCAGAC
Source organism: Phyllobates terribilis (assembly GCF_046119375.1). Lineage (NCBI taxonomy): Eukaryota > Metazoa > Chordata > Amphibia > Anura > Dendrobatidae > Phyllobates > Phyllobates terribilis. The sequence continues at coordinate 367,139,046 of NW_027362762.1, read as the reverse complement.
AGAACACTGGCTGCGGGGCATGACAAGATCTCCAAGGCGTAAGTGGCTAGCTCCGGCCATTTATCCAGATTGGAAGCCCAAAAAGAGCAATGGTCCAGTGACACAGTCGTGGCTTCAATGTTTACTTGGAGATACTCCTGTACCATCGTCTCTAGGCGTTGACTATGTGTCAGACTTCTTGTCTCCTGTGGCCTTGCAAAGGATGGGCTAAAAAAGTGGTGAAATGATTCCGCAAAATTGATGTTACCAGCAGATACTGTGGTTCTGTTACGGTTTGAGTGCTGAACATTTGACGGTCCCACGGTTGGCAAGTTGGAACTGTGAGATTCACTACGTGCACCACTCGTATTTTGTGGAAAAGCACATGTAAGATTCTGCAACAGTCTCTGCTGATACTCCTGCATGCGTGCATCCCTTTCTATGGCAGGAATAATTTCTGCAAATTTACTTTTGTACCGGGGATCTAACAGTGTGGCAACCCAGTAGTCAGGATTATTTCTAATTCTCACAATTCGAGGGTCATGTTGCAGGTAGTGCAGCAAGAAGGCACTCATGTGTGTTGCGCATCCAGGAGCACCAAGTCCCTGTTGTGTTGGTGGCGAGGTAACAATCATGCTTCCTTCCTCTGTCCTCTCCCCCCAACCTCGCACAACAGAAATGTGATCAAGGTCTCCCTCATCTGATGAGTCTTCCATCAGTTCGTCCTCCACTTCTTCCTGGGCTTCTGCACCTTCCTCACTAGTTTGGCTGCTACCATGCGCCCTGGTAAAACCATCTCCCCCACCCTCACATGCCTGCCGCCTTGGTGCTGCCGACCGTCTGGACCTTGCAGATGTTAGCCCTTCCGCATACAACTCCTCCTACTCTACTTCCTCCACCTCCTCTTGTGCCACCACCTGACTCCGAATTCTGTTTAACATGTGCTCCAGCATGTAAATCACCGGAATAGTCATGCTGATAATGGCATCGTCAGCACTAAACATCTTCGTCGCCATTTCAAAACTGTGCAGAAGGGTGCATAGGTCCCTGATCTGAGACCACTCCTCCAGCGTGATTTGCCCCACCTCTGAATCTCGTTGGCCCAGGCTATACGTCAGAACGTATTGCACCAGGGCTTGTCGGTGCTGCCACAGTCGCTGCAACATGTGCAGAGTTGAATTCCACCAGGTAGGCACATCGCATTTTAGCCGGTGAAGTGGCAGGCCCAACGACTTCTGTAGAGATGTAAGTCGCTGAGCTGCGGGATGCGAACGGCGGAAGTGAGCACACAGCGACCGTGCCCTCTGCAGAAGGCCATCTAGTCTGGGATAGTGGGCTAAAAATTGCTGGACAACCAGGTTCAACACGTGAGCCATACAAGGCACGTGTGTGACATTGCCCCGGCGAAGGGCTGCACCCAGGTTTGCAGCATTGTCGCACACGGCCTTCCCTGGTTTCAGGTCCAGTGGAGACAACCATTCATGAAATTGGTTCTCCAGAGCTGACCACAACTCCTCAGCTGTGTGACTCACATTTCCCAGACATTTCAATGTAAAAACCGCCTGATGAAGTTGAGCCCTACTGCCAGCATAGTAAGGAGGTGTGCAGGATCCCTTCTGCGCAGTTAGAAAGCTTGTGGCATGACTAGACAGGCTTTGGGTGCAGGTGGAAGACCGAGAGGAGGTTGAGGAGGCAGAAGCAGTGGAGGAACTTTGACATAAAGAGGATTGACGCACAACTCGTGGGGACGGCAAGACTTGGACAGCAGCCCCTTGTCCTGCTGTCACCATAGTTACCCAGTGCCCAGTCAGCGACATGTAACGCCCCTGTCCATGCCTACTCGTCCAAGTGTCTGTGGTGAAATGCACCCTGTCACACACAGAGTTTCTCAAAGAAGCGGTGATGTTGTGTGCGACATGCTGGTGGAGCGCAGGCACACCTTTCTTTGAGAAGTAGTGCCGACTGGGCATCTGGTACTGGGGCACTGCGACGGACATAAGGTCTCGAAAATCCTCTGTGTCCACCAGGCGGAAAGGCAGCATTTCTGTAGCCAAGAGCTTGCAGATGGTGAAATTCAACCTCTTAGCTTTCTCATGGCTAGGAGGAAATGGTCTTTTACTTGTCCACATCTGAGGGACCGAGGGCTGGCTATTGTGCTTAGACGGGGTTGATAAGGGTGTCCCCGGCAAACTGCCGGTCTGTGAGGAAGATGCAGGCGGACATGTTAGGTTGCCTTAATCCAAAGGTGGTGCTATCGATGTCGGACAGCGCTCAACACCAGCTGGTGTTCCCACCTCCAAAGAAAATGATGACCTGCCAATCACGCTGGCTGTTGCGGGTAAAGAGGTGGCAGGTCTGCGCCCCAAAACAGGTGTGACTGCTGTCCCCCCAGTCACAGAGGATGAAGAGGCCGAGGATGCACAAGATATGGCAGACGGTGGTTGGCCCGGCCGGCTAGGCCGCATTGTAGGACACTGAGCTTCCCACTGCAACTTATGCTTCATGTCCATGTGCCGGTTCATGCATGAAGTACTCAAACTATGTATTTTTTGGCCTCTACTTAGCTTTTGCTGACAAATGTTACAGATAACACGAGTTGGGTCATCTTTATCGATCTGAAAAAATGCCCAGGCTATGCAAGGCTTAGCACCCATGTGACCTGAAGAGCCACCACGACTTGTGGTGAGAGGCAGAGTTGTGTTTGAGGATGCAGTTGTTGACGTGCTTCCAGTACTACGTCTCTGTCCAGGAAGGCGCAACCTGACCTCGTCGTCACTAGCATCTTCCTCCACCTCCTCTGCTGACCTCATCTCTTGGCTGACTGTGGGTTGACAGTAAGTGGGATCTCCAACCTCATCATCATCACCCTGTGTGTTATCACACCCGTCGTCCTCAGAGCCAACCTGTTCCTGCCCTGACAAAAAACTAAAGTTGTCGCTCCAATCAGGTATTTGAGTCTTATCATCGTCTTCCTCATTGTCTCCACCAACAGGAGTTACAGTTTGGGAATGAGGGTCTACATTATGGTCAGAACCTTCTGCGCCTGGTCCTGGATCCGACTCATAAAGATTCTGGGCATCAGTGCAGATCATTTCCTCGTCTGGATTCACAGAAGCGCTGGAGTCGACCTCTGATTCCCAGGCTATAGTATGAGTAAACAGCTCTGCAGACTCAACCATATGTTCTACCGCATACTCAGACGGGCAGCTGGAGATTTGGGAGCTGTGAGGAAGCAAGTGCGATTTGGGTGACACCTTTGAGGACTGGAGTATTTGTGATGTTGAAGTTGATGTGGAGGAGAGCCCACTTAAAGGAGCACTTGATATCCGTTGAAGCACCTGCTGTTTTTGTGCCTCATCTGGAATTTGTAGTGATTGGCGTGGCCGTAAGAAAGGGATCTTATCACATTGTCCGCTAAAAGAAGTAGACATTTTAGTTTGGCTGGAAGATGGTCTTTCTTCTGCAGATGTTACTGTTGCTTTAACACCTACCGCACGGACACAACCTTTTTTCCCCTTCCCAACACGCCTATTCCCCTATCCACCAGCAGCAGGCCTTTTTCCACTCATTTTGGTGGTTAACTAATTCACAACTCTGGAGTTGTTTGCACAAAAAAACAATGGATGGTAACCGAGCAGAGCTGAGTGGCCAAACTGTGGTATTAGGCCAAAACTATTGGCTGGGTTAGATGCAGAAAAAAATTATGTTCAATTTGCAACCTGATGGAGGTCAGTATAGATGGACTAATACAACAAGTCCCACACACAGCTAGAAGCCCAATATTTTTTCAGAGGTAGATGCAGAAAAAAATATATTCAGTTTGCAACCTGATGGAGGTCAGTATAGATGGACTAATACAACAAGTCCCACACACAGCTAGAAGCCCAAATATTTTTTCAGAGGTACTGTAGATGCAGATAAAAATTATTTTTAATTTGCAACCTGATGGAGGTCAGTATAGATGGACTAATAGAGAAAGTCCGACACACTACTAGAAGGCCAAATATTTTTTCAGAGCTAGATGCAGAAAAAAATTATATTCAGTTTGCAACCTGATGGAGGTCAGTATAGATGGATTAATAGAACAAGACCCACACACAGCTAGAAGCCCAATATTTTTTCAGAGGTAGATGCAGAAAAAAATTATATTCAGTTTGCAACCTGATGGAGGTCAGTATAGATGGATTAATAGAACAAGACCCACACACAGCTAGAAGCCCAATATTTTTTCAGAGCTAGATGCAGAAAAAAATTATATTCAGTTTGCAACCTGATGGAGGTCAGTATAGATGGATTAATAGAACAAGACCCACACACAGCTAGAAGCCCAATATTTTTTCAGAGCTAGATGCAGAAAAAAATTATATTCAGTTTGCAACCTGATGGAGGTCAGTATAGATGGATTAATAGAACAAGACCCACACACAGCTAGAAGCCCAATATTTTTTCAGAGCTAGATGCAGAAAAAAATTAGATTCAGTTTGCAACCTGATGGAGGTCAGTATAGATGGACTAATAGAATGATGCTATGCCCAAAAGATTTTACTTCACTAGGTGCAGTAAAAAAATTGGTATTCTATACACAGGTGGTATATCTTGCAACACAGATAGGCTACTCCACTGACTAACACACTCTGCAATAGGCCAAAAAGGATAAGCTTTGCTAGATTCAGCCAAATGCTGTGAAAAAAACTTTCACAGCACTGGCACAGACCTGCCTGGCAAAAACTGATAGGAACTGATGTAACCTAGTCCTGAAAAGGACTCCAATTACATTTAGTCTTTACTCCCACAACCTATCTATTTAAGAGCACAGACCTGCCTGATAAAAGTCGTAGGAAAAGCTGTAACCTAGTCCTTAAAAGGACTGCAATCACAACTATTCCCTACTCCCAAGCTATCTGTATATTTGTGCGAAAATTGGCTTGAAATTAACAAGGTATAGCGCACACAGCAACAGCGGTGCCGTCTAACACGCAGCTGCAGCAGTGAGAAAATGGTGGCGACGGGGAAAATGGCTTGGTCTTATAGGGCAAGGACATGTGACATACACTGCCAATGACACATGCCCTTGCTTGTGTGAAAAAAAGCACTTCGCTCCGTGTGTGCGCTGCTGATAGGCTGACAGATTGCACCTCCCCACTGTAAATGCGGGAAAGAGAAAAAAAAATAGAGATCTTCATTGTTCCTGCAGAGATCCATCCCCTGCCCCTCCCCCCAACCCGCTGTACACTCAAACTGCGTATTAACATTAATTTTCATCATTACTGAGAAAAAATCCAGTTATGATTTTGGTGCAAGAACAGTTATCGAACATAACCTCGAACAGTCGAATTTTTCTCAAATTGTTCGTGTTCGCCGAACGGATCGAACACCGCCCAAAACAGCTCGAATTTGAGATTGGCGAACAGTTCGAGTAGAACAACGCTCATCTCTAGTAATAAGTAAAGATGAGCGTTGTTCGACTCGAACTGTTCGCCAATCTCAAATTCGAGCTGTTTTGGGCGGTGTTCGAGCAGTTCGGCGAACACGAACGATTTGAGAAAAATTCGGCTGTTCGAGGTTATGTTCGATAACTGTTTGTGCACCAAAATCATAACTGGATTTTTTCTCAGTAATGATGAAAATTAATGTTAATACGCAGTTTGAGTGTACAGCGGGGTGGGGGGAGGGGCAGGGGATGGATCTCTGCAGGAATAATGAAGATCTCCATTTTTTTTTCTCCTTCCCGCATTTACAGTGGGGAGGTGCAATCTGTCAGCCTATCAGCAGTGCACACACGGAGCGAAGTGCTTTTTTTCACACAAGCAAGGGCATGTGTCATTGGCAGTATATGTCACATGTCCTTGCCCTATAAGACCAAGCCATTTTCCCCGTCGCCACCATTTTCTCACTGCTGCAGCTGCGTGTTAGACGGCACCGCTGTTGCTGTGTGCGCTATACCTTGTTAATTTCAAGCCAATTTTCGCACAAATCTACAGATAGCTTTGGAGGAGGGAATAGTTGTGATTGCAGTCCTTTTAAGGACTAGGTTACAGCATTTCCTACGACTTTTATCAGGCAGGTCTGTGCTCTTAAATAGATAGATTGTGGGAGTAAAGACTAATTGTAATTGCAGTCCTTTTCAGGACTAGGTTACATCAGTTCCTATCAGTTTTTGCCAGGCAGGTCTGTGCCAGTGCTGTGCAAGTTTTTTTCACAGCATTTGGCTGAATCTAGCAAAGCTAATCCTTTTTGGCCTATTGCAGAGTGTGTTAGTCAGTGGAGTAGCCTATCTGTGTTGCAAGATGTGTGGAACTTGTTCTATTAGTCCATCTATACTGACCTCCATCAGGTTGCAAACTGAATATATTTTTTTTTCTGCATCAAGCTCTGAAAAAATATTTGACCTTCTAGCAGTGTGTGGGACTTTCTCTATTAGTCCATCTATACTGACCTCCATCAGTTTGCAAACTAAAAATAATTTTTATCTGCATCTAGCTCTGAAAAAAATATTTGGCCTTCTAGCTGTGTGTGGGACTTGTTCTATTAGTCCATCTATACTGACCTCCATCAGGTTGCAAACTGAATATAATTTTTTTCTGCATCTAGCTCTGAAAAAATATTTGGCCTTCTAGCAGTGTGTCGGACTTTCTCTATTAGTCCATCTATACTGACCTCCATCAGGTTGCAAATTAATAATAATTTTTTGTCTGCATCTAGCTCTGAAAAAATATTTGGCCTTCTAGAAGTGTGTGGGACTTTCTCTATTAGTCCATCTATACTGACCTCCATCAGGTTGCAAACTGAATATAATTTTTTTCTGCATCTACCTCTGAAAAAATATTTGGGCTTCTAGCTGTGTGTAGGACTTGTTCTATTAGTCCATCTATTCTGACCTCCATCAGGTTGCAAACTGAATACAATTTTTTTCTGCATCTACCTCTGAAAAAATATTTGGGCTTCTAGCTGTGTGTGGGACTTGTTCTATTAGTCCATCTATACTGACCTTGATCAGGTTGCAAATTGAATATAATTTTTTTCTGCATCTAACCCAGCCAATAGTTTTGGCCTAATACCACAGTTTGGCCACTCAGCTCTGCTCGGTTCCCACCCATTGTTTTTTTGTGCAAACAACTCCAGAGTTGTGAATTAGTTAACCACCAAAATGAGTAGAAAAAGGCCTGCTGCTGGTGGAAAGATGTCCGTCTGCATCTTCCTTACAGACCGGCAGTTTGCCGGGGACACCCTTATCAACCCCATCTAAGAACAATAGCCAGCCCTCGGTCCCTCAGATGTGGACAAGTAAAAGACCATTTCCTCCTAGCCATGAGAAAGCTAAGAGGTTGAATTTCACCGTCTGCAAGCTCTTGGCTACAGAAATGCTGCCTTTCCGCCTGGTGGACACAGAGGATTTTCGAGACCTTATGTCCGTCGCAGTGCCCCAGTACCAGATGCCCAGTCGGCACTACTTCTCAAAGAAAGGTGTGCCTGCGCACCACCAGCATGTCGCACACAACATCACCGCTTCTTTGAGAAACTCTGTGTGTGACACTTTTTGCATAATAATTTGGAACACAGTGTACATGTGCTTTTCCACAAAACACCAGTGGTTCACGTAGTGAATCTTACAGTTCTAATTTGCCAACCGTGGTCTGTATGGAGTTGTTCAATAAAGGGCCCAAAATTAAGATAACATAGATGGGAGAGGTCTCTATGAATAGGAATTCCTAAGTATTTGATACCCTGTGAGTGCCAGGCAAAGGGAAAGTTGGACTGGATGGAATCCTATATGGATTTGGGGAGGGAGACATCGAGGGCCTCAGACTTCGCTGCATTGATTTTAAAATTTGACCATGTAACAAAGTGAACTATTTCAGCCATAACAGCATGGATGGATATATGTGATTGAGTGAATCATAGAATCATAGAATCATAGAATGGTAGAGTTGGAAGGGACCTCCTGGGTCATCTGGTCCAACCCCCTGCTCAAAGCAGGATTCACTAGATCATCTCAGACAGATGTCTGTCCAGCCTCTGTTTGAAGACGTCCATTGAAGGGGAACTCACCACCTCTCGTGGCAGCCTGTTCCACTCATTAATCACCCTAAGTGATATATACTAGGACATCATCAGCAAATAGAGAGAACTTGTACTCGGTGCCTCCCACCTCAATCCACCTAATATTGGGGTTATGGCGAATTGATGAGAGCAGGTGCTCCGTCACTAGGATGTATAAGAGAGGGGACAGAGGACATCCCTGCCTTGTCCCATTGGTGATTGTGAAAGGTGATGAAAATGTTCTGATACACCCCCTGGGCCTTGGGACACCCGAAGCCGGACCCTTTTTGGTGGATGCTGGTGGTTGTAGTCTTCGTGGCGGCGACCCGGTTCCGTGGCTCAGGGTGGTCAAACCAGTGGCGGAACTATTTATGTGGTTTTGATGTTTAAATGTCCGACTACGCCACCCGTGGATTGCGGTCAGAGTGAACCGCCGCTGCAGGGCAGACCGCTGAGGCTGGTGTTGTGGGTGCAGCAGAGCGTAGCATAACTCCCCACGGGACGAGTATAGCCTCAGGGCAGTGTATGCGGAGGATGGGGGTGATGGTGCAGGGCAGCAGCAGTAACGACACGGAGTCAGTGATGCAGTCCTGGGCCTTTACTCACAGTTCTTATTATCCAGACCACGTCTGCAGGTAACGGCTGCCCACGTCGTACTGTGCTCACCAGGTGAGGGGCTCAGACAACTCCCAGATAACTTTGGAGCGCTTCACAGGACCCCCTTTGTGTGTCCTTTGGCCTTTCTTACCAACCCTTCTGTCCGGCTGCCTTGGGCCTCCTCTTGGTAAACTTGGCGCCAGTTTCCCTGACCCTATGTGGTGCCTTCCTAGCGGGTGTAGCGAGGGGCTGCGCCACATAAAATGTCACAGCCTCCGGTTTCTAGCTGAGGGTCGTTTCCTGCCTCCACTAGTTTCGGGGACCGGTCTCCCCCTTTGGCCTGACCCCTCCACGCAGGTGGATTCGGGCGTGCGGTGGCGACTCGCCCGTCCGCACCCCTGGGATCCCTTCATTCCTCGTTCCTGGAGCCTTCTCCGCTCCTCTTCCTTCCTTCTCCCTCTTCCAGGCCTGGGCCTCTGTTACTAGGCCCGCCTCTGGAGCAGAGCTCATGCAGAGCCCCTGCTCCCTGCCACTTCTGCTCAGACTTCTCTGCACTGAACTAAGATGGTGCCCACCTTTTATACTCCCTTCTCAATGCACCCAGGAACTGCTTCCTCCCTGCTCCTGCACTACAGGGTTCCCCTTCCTCAGTGTTCCCTCCCCCCACTCCAGCCAGGGACAGGGACTGTCGTGCCCATCTCAGAGGCATATTGGTCGCCCTGCCCCACGGCAATGTGGTGTAATGCATGCAGGTGTCGGGTCCTGATCCACACTCCATCCTTACCTGAGAGTGAGATATCACACCTCTGGGTGAGGTGCAATACCTCTGTAGCAACCGAGCCCTCAGGGTGCTACAGTTCCATTTATCTTCAGCCTAGGTGATGTATTGTGATACAGGGCCGTGATTTTGGCTATAAAAGGGTCCCCTAGACCCCTACCCCAAGCTTTTTAAGAGAATCATATATGGCATGCCAGTAGACTCTATGGAATGCTTTCTCAGCATCCAACGAGAGTATCTAATTACAAATTTTTAACTGCATCTAGCCCAGGAAATACTTTGTGCCTAGTAGCAGTGTCTGCTAGTCAGCGGATTATCCCGGCTGTTAAGCAAGCTACACCACCTGTAGTTTGGACACTTAATTTTTTCAAAGGAAATGCTTCGGGACCACGGGATACTCAGTGAAGAGCATCAGGAGGCACCCCAAGGCATAGGGGCTGGGACTGGCAGTAGGATGCCTTGCGGTGCACAGCCGAGCTCGATCCTTATAAAAACTTTTTAACTGCAGCAGCTTTAGTGGACGCTACTGGAGCTGGAATTACGCGGCTGCTGGCATGAGACTTGCCCTCCAATAGATCCTTGTAAATGGATTTAAAGTGTATTCATTCAAATTAGAGAGACAATTTAAATTAAAAAGCTTAGAGCCTCCTCCACCACAAGGTGGCTCGCTCGACCCACCAGCGGACAGGCACCAGTATTGGGAGAGGGGGGCTGGCCGTCAGGGTTCACCGCGGCTCTGGCACAAACCCGGCGACACGGAGGTGGCACGGGCAGGAGCGGATTGAACGTGTCGGCTTCTCACTTTTTGGATTTTAGAAGGGCATAACATGCCTATATCTGTGTCTCCCCCTCCTTTTACTCCTCCACCTCTTTTCTTTTCGCATGACTATATGTACTTGTCACTTTTCCATGTGTTAGTTGTGTCTTCTGAGCAGTTTGTATTCTTTTGGACACCTTTGAAGGTGTTTTCTATGTGTTTCTATGTGTTTTTGTTTGCCTGCCATTGGTTTTAACGGTGTTCGAAGGTGTTCGACGAACAGTTCGACGAACAGTTCGGCGAACACACGGGTGTTCGACGAACCGAACCGAACTCGAACACTACGGGGGTGGCTCAACACTAGTAATAAGTAATCCATGCTACAAGTACATATAATAGTGGTTGCATAAAATAGACAAATATAACCAAAGTATTGCATATAGTGTTACTGGTATCAATATTAAATAGAATGCAATTCAATAGTCAATAAGGTAGATGTTGCACTGCAAGTAGTGGTGCAGAGACTTCCTATCATGCACCGTGCGCTTCTCTGAAGCCAGGATGGTTACATCCGACTTCAGAGGGTCAATGAGGAGAGGAGTATAAGCCGCGTACATGCGCGAGGTAAGTATAGCACCATCGATGCTGTCGGTGCTTGTATGCCCACAGGGGTGTGATGACATGCTAAGTGGGTCAACTAGTCTGAGGACACTAATGCCCCCTCAACTAGTCAAAGGCTTTAATTACATATCATAAGCGGACTTTAGAAATATTTTTTCTGAAGAACTGTTTATGTGTGTAATGTAATACAAGGACTGTTAGGCAGGGTAGTTACATATACAGATACAACTGCTGGTGGTTCTGGGGCTCGGGGACCTGACAGATTCCCTTTAATGTCAGGCTATATTCAGCAAAATTTGAGCCATCCTGCCACAACCAGATCTTTTATACGAGGCGCAAATGAGACTCAGGCATGGCAAAAATCCAGAAACTTTAATGATAGGTAGGGACCCCTAAATCTGTGTATATCTGGCTGAATTATTTTCTGCATTTTTAGTTTACATAAAGAAACAGAATCAAGGGGTGCCTACTGAAGAAAACACTTTCGGAAATAAGGACCACCCTAATGTACAATGACCAGGTTGCTTACCTAAATGCTGTAGATGCCAAACTGAGTTATACTCCTCCCCTACTAGGTAAAACTGCAAGTAATTTGGGGTTGTTATATGTAGTTCAAATGCTTTTCTGACACTGTACATATTTCTATATTTCACTATCGTTATGTGTGCTTGAGACTGAAAACTTGTATAACCCCATAGGTTTATATCACACAGTCATAGGTATGTTTTTTTTCATCTGTATTAGAGATTCTACCCATAGCCCTCTATCTCAATAACCTTGCTAAATGTCAGAAATGGCTGCAGCCTTGATTCATGCACCCACTCCCTTGGGCATGGGTCCATATACCTTCCCCTTAGCTACACCCATGATTTCATAGTAGATAAAGGTAAGTTTTAAATAAATATATAGAAATATGCAAACCTTATGTTGCTCATATTGTATATACCAAATACAGGCATAATGATCAGTACAAAAGTGATAAAAGTAAAGGATAAAATAAAAATAAAATAAACCTAAAATTAAGCATTTATAATTTAACATATGTATCAATCTATTTAAATATACTGGGAAATATTTAGACAAACTATGTAAATAAGACATTTCTATTTTAGGCGGATGTGTTCTTTATATGTATTTGATGTATCTTAAAACAAAGATCTAAACATATTTCTTCCTCATTTTTCTTGGGATAAAAACATGCATTAGCGACAGATCTATCTCACAGACAGTTATTCCACTCAGCTTCAATATTTTTCTGTTGTGTTGCTATGGTGACAAGAGAGGCAGAAGTAAGAGAGAGGAAATCGTATATTGCCCATCATTGCCATTTTCCATCTTAATCCTTCTATATGATTGAAAGGTAAAAATGTTTAAGGAATATTTTTCATTAAGATCTCTCATATATCTCACATAGAATCATTTCCCAAATTATTTTTCTTGCAAGTTTCTAAAACTTCACAATTCTTTCGGAATTCAACATTTCTGTATGAGATTCTCCATTGTAGGAATATTAAAATGAAGTAATTTTAATACAATTGTAAACATATATCGTATATCTTAGTGTGTTGTAAAGATATAAGTTCAATCTTGATGAGATTTCCTATATGACTGTTAAAATGCCATGAGTTGTTCCTTAATTGCTCCTAACTAGTGTTGAGCGAATTTTTTCGGCATTTCAAATTCGGGTTCTTGTTCGGGGTTCCGGCTTGTTCGCGCCAAAAAATCGGCTCCCCTCATGAACATCCCTGATTTGCCACACTGTCACACAGAACATCTGCGTGACAGACTACAAACTACTGTGTCTTCAGCTAGAGCAATTGTTAAAATCAGGGAGTCTGCTGCTAAAGACAAAGTAAAAACAAGTGACAATGTTTTCATGGGGTAATGTTTCTCCTTGTGGAGAGTAAGAGGACTGGGAGGAAGCTTATAAGCCATACAATGCTCCTCTAAAAAATTAAATATGCAAATTGTCTCTTCAGAGAGGAAGAGGATAAGAACCATAGTGGACATAGCACCCTCTCATACAGTCAAATCAGATCTCATGCTTTTCATTGAAGAGGGGCAACACTCCAAAACACCATGTCTGCAAACTGCATTTTGTGATCACACATTTTATTTAATCTAAAATAAACCTATGCTATTAATTAAAATAGTTTGCTTTCATTTGTTTGAAGTGTTTTTAGTATAGCCAATATATTTCTCTATTAAATAAACATTGTTTTGTGTTTTGTTTAGGTTGTTAGTACTTGCTACAAAAAAGGGGTTAATATCCATCAAATGCCCCCATACACATTAGTTGTTGGCTGAGTGCTCTTATATTCACTATGAGAGATCCACTGCCAGGCTCGTCTGGCACTGGCTTATTTTCAGGAAAATCAAAAGGATGAGTCACTAAAATTCAGCAAATTGGAACCTTCTCTCTACTACTATTATTTGTCAGGAGAGAGTCTATGATCTCGCCGACATCAGGAGGTTCAACTATATGGGGGCCCATCAATGGTCCACGATGGAGAAAAGCATCCGCCCTATGGATAAAATGATCCTTTTGTTCTCCCTTGAAATAAGCTACTGCCAGAGGAGTGATGATTCCATAATTTTTATCAGGGGTTGTATCATGGATTGAATCAACAGAGAATAGCTAATTACACATTATGAACATTCTCCTACACCCCATGGACTTCTATAACATGCTAATTATAGGTGTAAAGTTGGATTACAGTGGATTATGTCATGGAAATGCACATTATGTCAACATATTTGGTTAAGTAAACCCTTAAATGTCAATAAGTTGTTCAACAGGGCTGGTATCTACTATATAATCGGCTTATCCCGTCTGTCTGTCCGTCCAGGAAATTCTGCGTCGCTGATTGGTCCGGCCGCGGCCAATCAGCGACGCAGGATTTAAGAACAAGATGGCGGCCGTTAGCGGCTCATCTGCCGCATGGAGGTCAGCGGCAATGCAGCCGGGAGATGACCGGCGCTTGCCGGTCATCTCCCGGCTGCTCGCAGCAGAAGTACCCCAACCAGCGGCCTAGGAGGCGCCACTCCCCGGTCCTCCCTTCACACTTGCCGTCGGGAGATCAGCGGCCCTAGCCGCTGATCTCCCGATGGTAGCCGCATGGAGATCAGCGGCGATGCAGCCGGGAGATGACCAACGCTAGCCAGTCATCTCCCGGCTGCTCGCAGCGGAAGTACCCGCACAGGCAGCGCCGCTCCCCGGTCCTCACTAACACAGTTCGCAGATTGGTCGTGGCCGCCGGCCACAACCAATCAGCGATATTGGCGCAAAATTTAAAACACCGCTGTCCTGATTCGTCGCGGCCGGCGGACGCCACCAATCAGCAACGAGTGCAGTCCGGCCACGAATTGGCGCCGGATTTGAAACATGCTTCGCTGATTGGTCGCACCCGCCCACCGTGACCAATCAGCGATATTGGCGCAAAATTTAAAACACCGCTTCTCTGATAGGTCGCGGCGAGCCGGCCGTGCCCAATCAGCGACTGGCGCAGCCCGGCTGCGAATTGGCACCGGATTTGAAACACGCAGGCCACCATTGGGAGATCAGCATCGACGCAGCCGGGAGATGACTGGTGCTAGCCGGTCATCTCCTGGCTGCTCGCAGCAGAAGTATCCCGACTGGCGGCCTCGCTCCCCGATCCTCCCTTCACACTTGCCGCGTGGTCAGCGATGTTGTCACAAGCAGTATTGACAACATGACGTAATTACAAAATTCATTAGTGGCCCCGGGGGGATACATTGGGAGGTAAATTTGAAGTAGTGCACAACCCATTTAAACACTGCTTCGCTGATTAGTCGTGCCCGGTCCGCCGCATACATATTTTAGAATACCCGATGCATTAGAATCGGGCCACCATCTAGTAATTAATAAAAAACTTTGCGCGACCATGTAAATAGTGTTCTCAGCAAATAATGCACAGTACTTTGGTAACCTGATAAAGAGGAGTCAGAATTCATACTGAAGTAAAAGCTTTCAAACTTTATAACTTTTCCTTAAAAATGTACCATATACGGTACATTTGAGCAAAGCATAGCCATTTCTGATATGTTTCAGTACATTAATAGCCCATATGTGGTGGAAAACTACTGTTTGGGCATATTCTTGGGCTCAAAAGGGAAGTAGCCTTTAGTCGTACATGCTGCACAGTGTTACTTTTGGATTTTCTGTTGATATCTTTTTGTATTGTATCACTTTCTTTAAAAATGTCACTTTTTTATACCTAGATAAAGGCAATAACTAGTACAATCTCTGATTTGTTCTTCACTTCCTAACTTCCAGCTAAACTTATTTTAGCTACAGAAATTAGAGTTTGCCGGGTACTCCTGCAATAGTCTATTATACACTGCAGTCAACAAAGGTATACTCTTTAAGCATTTCTAAAATAAAGTTGAAAATGAATGGTTAGCAGAAAATCTTTTAGATGCCAATGTGCCGCAAAGGTCAAAAGGCTAATAGGCATCAGAGCATAAATCTTTTCATGAAAAAGTGGTACAGTCTTTCTAAGATCCTATAAGGGAATATTCTTTTTCCTTTTCACTTCAACCCATGACCTTCAGAAAAATAAGTTCCACTCTGAGCGAGTTTCTTTGATAACAGAATTCAAGGCTCCAAGGACTAGTACAATATTGTGTGGGAAAGAAAACGGTTGCCTTATTCAAAATCCAATCAAAACTTCAATGAATAAAAATAAAATAAGCCAAGGTCATCATTATTTCCTTTCATTGTTACTTGTCTTGCCTTCAGTTGTTTGAATAGTACATATAAAGCAGTGTTTTATTGCATCACTTAACTCACATTTTATGTAAAGAATCTTTTATCCTAAATGGTGGATATGTCAAGTGACAACTGATAATGTTGGATATTTACCATGCAAGCAGTAAACATTTACATGCCTGATTGACCACCAAACTATCAAATAATATTGTTTTTTTCTTTATAGAGGACTCCCCTATGCATTTTTTCAATATTAAATTGTGTAACAATATTAGATTATGATGAATTAAATCAAGATTTCAACATTTCAGAAGAACAGATATACAAGGGGGGCTAAACACATAAAAAACATTAAGCACAAAAATGAATTGTCTTTTGCTTCCTCCCTGGCCCTGAAGATGTGATATGATCAGACCATGTTCTGTACACGGTCAGACACAGCCATTGATTAAAATGAACTTTTGTTTGTGGGTAAACCCCTTTAACCTTTCATCATTTTTCTCTGGCATAATTGGTTAGCATTTAGTTTCCACAATGATAGGGGCTGTGTAACCCCCTAAATGCTGTGATCAATAGCAATCACAGCATTTAGAAGGCATGAAGGGGGAGGGGGTTTCCTCTCCCATTCGATTGTCGCTCCCGCGACTTCATCGTGAAGGCCCGATCATTGCTACGGTAAAACTGGGGTCAAATGATGACCTCTGTATCTGCCAGCTACGGTGGCCTGTTTAAACTGGAGCAGCAGCATGGTCTAACAGGTGCATGTGCATTGCAATGCATTAAACCAGTGAGCAGAGTTAAAAAAGTAAAAGTCCCATAGAAGATTAAGTAAAAAAGGGAAAAATAGCTCTCACAATATAGTGAAACAAAACAATTCTTCGTTCTAAAAAATTATTTTTATTGTGTAGAAGCAGCAAAACATAACAAAATGTTATAAATGGGATAACGCTGTAATCGTACTGGCCCAAAGAAAAAAGCTGCCTTATCACTTTTACCACACAATGAATGACATTAAATTTAAAAAAATCCTGAATTGGTGATTTTTGTTTATTCTGCCTCCCAAAAATCAGAATTTATTTAAAAACTATGTGCCCAAAAATAGTACCAATAGTGCCAATAAAAATGTCACCTCGTTCCGCAAAAATGAAGCCCTCACATAACAGTTGGCAGAAATATGCAAAAATTATAGCTCTTAAAATATGATGATGCAAAAACTTTAGTGTGTGAAAGCAGCCCAACATAAAAAATTATATAAATCTGGTATCGCTCTAATAACACCGACTCAAAGAATAAAGCTGCTTTATCACTGATATCGCATAAGAAACAGCGTAAAAATAAATAAAACTAATTCTTGACCTGCTGTTGATTTGTTCATTCTGTCTCCCAAAGATCACAATAAGACTTATCTCACATTTACCTGTGCTCTACGCTCAGAGCTTACACCGGGGTTCCGTGTAAATCTCTGAAATATGTGATTCAGACGGAACCCCTAGCAAAATATTTCCTATAATGAGGCAGAAGGAGTCACTTTGGATGTTTTCTGGCCTATGATCCGGCGGTGTCTGTCTTCTTAAGTGTGCATAAAGCGCGGCCAGCCACAATTTTGTGCACCTCTGAAAAGAAAGACACTGCTGAACAGAGGCCATACTGAGTCCATAGTAACTCTGCTGCCTCATTATATTGAAAGGATTCCTCAGGGGTTTCATCTGAATCATGGCATTTTAAGATTTAGACGGAAATGCCAATGTAAGTGCTCAGTATAGAGCACAGGCTAAATGTGATTTGAAATGTTATGTAAATGCTTAAAAAAAAAAAACAAGTCCCTACTCAGGTCACTCATCTGTCATTGGAAATATAGGGGGCTTTCACATTACTAAAACCTGGGGCTGAAACAAAATTTTTGTAGTAAAAATATAATTATTTTTTCTTCATTTGCCAATGGTATTAAGTTTTGTGACACACCCGTGGTGTCAATATGATGACCGCACCCTTAGATGAATTCATTGAGAGATGTAGTTTATAAAATAAGGGCACTTATTGGGGATTTTGCTGTTCTGTCACCTCAGGGGCACTGTCAAAGTGACATAGCACTCTCAAGCCATTCCAGCAAAACCTGAACTCCAATATGGTGCTCTCTTCTGAGCTTTGCACTGTGCCTCAAAAGTAGTTTTCAACCACATTTGGGGTATTGGTGTACTCAGGAGAAGTTGCAGAACAAACTGTACCATTCATTTTCTCCTATTATCCCTTTTGAAAATTAAAAACTTTTGGCCAAAGCAACATTTTAGTTGAAAAAAATGATAATTTTCCATTGACTCAGCCCAATGTTATACAATTCTGTGAATTGCCTGAGGGTTAAAGATGCTCACTACACCCCTAAATGAATTCCTTGAAAAGTTCAGTTTCCAAAATAGTTTTCAAAATAGCGTCACTTGTGGAGGTTTTTGCTGTTTTGCAGTCCCTAAAAAATTAGTTTTGTAAATTTTGTTGGAAAAATGAAAACTTGCTTATTAACTTTTAACCTTTCTAACTTCCTAACAAAAAAAGTATGGTTCAAAAATGATGCTGATATGAATTAGACATGTAGGCAATCCTATTTATTATCTATTTTGTGTGTTATAACTATTTGGTTTAAGGGCATAAAAATTCAAAGTTTGCAAATCGCGAAATGTTCACATTTTTGGTCAAATTTTTGATATTTTCATAAATAAACTCAAATCGTTATGATTAGTGAAGAGCGAGCATGATCACCCCTGCTCAGTATTCGCCCGAGCATCTCAATACTCGAGATGCTCGGAGCTCACCGAGTACTTTCGAGATGCTCGGGCAGGAGCTCGGGTCCCCGTCCTGCAAGTTTGGTGCTCTTTAGAGCACCAATCATGCAGGGATTGTCTGCCACTCACTGTAAGGCCACAGCGATGGTGGTTGTGGCATTACAGTGGTTGCCCAAATCGATGGGAACAGTGCTCACAGTGAAACAATTCAGCAGCGGCATACACCGGTACCAGACAATTTAGAACAGAAAGAATAGAGCATCACACATATATTAGATAGATAGAAACATGTCAGTCACATATATAATAAGTACAGTGATACAGTTGATTACTGTACTTGTCATTTAGTGTTAAAATAAAGGATTAATTAAAAAAAGAAATTGGCGTAGGGTTCCTCGTAATTTTAGTCTCTAGCAGAGGTTCAGCAGACGGTTGGGGCAGATGTTTGAAGCCTGGGAAGGGGGTAATACCCACGGAGCTTCCCTGGCTACTAATATCAGCCCCCAGCTGAATACCTAGCCTTTACTAGAAATTAAAATGGGGGACCCCAAAAAAAATGATGTGGGGTCCCCCCTTTTTTAATAGCTAGCAAAGGCTAGGCAGACAGCTGGGGGCTGATATTAATAGCCCAGGAAGGGTGCCATGAATATTGGCCCCCTCACAGGCTAGAAACACCAGCCATCAGCCGCCCCAGAAATGGCGCATCCACAGGATGTGCCAATTCTGGCACTTAGCCTCGCTCTTTCCACTGCCCTGTAGTGGTGGCAGTCGGGTAATAGGGTTGGGGTTGATGTCAGCTTATAATGCCAGCTGACATCAAGCCCAGGTTAGTAATGGAGAGGCGTCTATAAGACACCCCCATTACTAACCCCATAGTCAAAGTTAGAAAAAACACAAACACCCAGAATAAAGTCATTTAATTGAAATAAACACACAATTCTTTAATGTTCTAAATTAAACCATACTTACCATCACGCCCATTCCAGCTGAAGCCAACGATCTCCTGCAATAAAAATAAAATAATAAAGCAACTTCATCCTTACATTTCCATGGTTCCCAGGATAGCTTCAGCTCTGCTACATTGACATGACAGGCTGGATTGCAGCCGAAAGCTGCCATCCAGCTTGCCATGCCGCAGACACTGAGAAGTGCAGGCATGCTTGCGCTCCTCAGTGTCTTGCTGTGATGACATCCAGATGAGCCGAGTTCATGTCCAATGAACTCAGCTCACCTCATGCACGTCACTGACAGCGTGGGAGAATTCTCCTGCGCTTGCCGTGAGCGCAGGAGAATTCTCTCACACTCACCGCAAGCGAAGGAAAATTTTCCCACGCTGTCAGTGACGTGCATGAGGTGAGTTGAGTTCATTGGACATGAACTCGGCTCATCTGGATGTTGTCACAGCCAGACACTGAGGAGCTTCTCAGTGTCTGCGGCATGGCAAGCGGGATGGCAGCTTTCAGCTGCGATCCAGCTTGTCATGTGAATGTAGCAGAGCAGAAGCTGTCCTGGGAACCATGGAAAGGTAAGGATGAGGTTGCTTTATTATTTTACTTTTATTGCAGAAGACATTGGCTTCAGCTGGAATGGGTGTGATGGTAAGTATGGTTTAATTTAGAACATTAAAAATTGTGTGTTTGTTTCAATTAAAGGACTTTATTCTGGGTGTTGTGTTTTTTTTTAAATACTTTACTAGAAATTCATGGCGGTCATGTCTAATATTGGCGTGATCCCAGGAATTTCGGGCTAAGGGCCAGCTGATAATACCAAGCTAACCCTAACCCCTTTATTACCCAGTGAGCCACCGCACCAGGGCCCTGGATGAGTTGGGTACAGCGCCAGAAGATGGCGCTTCTATGAACGCGCCATTTTCTGGAGGGGCTGCGGACTGCCATTTTCTGGGGGGGCTGCGGACTGCAATTTTCAGCGGGGGGGCCCAGAAAGCTTGGGACGCCCTGCACTGCGGATTCCAACCCCCAGCTGCCTAGTTGTACCTGGCTGGACACAAAAATATGGTGAAGCCCCACGTATTTTTTCTTTTAATTATTTTATAAAATTCATAAAATAATTAAAAAAAGGGCATCCCTGTATTTTTGTTTCCAGCCAGGTACAAATAGGCATCAGGGGGTTGGGGGCAGCCGTATGGAGGCGCCATTTCTGAGGCGGCTGACATCTGGTGTTTCTAGCCTGGGAGGGGGCCAATATTCATGGCACCCTTCCTGGGCTATTAATATCAGCCCCCAGCTGTCCACCTAGCCTTTGCTAGCTATTAAAATAGGGCGGACCCCACATCATTTTTTTTTGGGTCCCCCATTTTAATAGCTAGTAAAGGCTAGGTATACAGCTGGGGGCTGATATCAGTAGCCTGGGAAGCTCCGTGGGTATTAGCTCCTTCCCAGGCTTCAAACATCTGCCCCAGCCGTCTGCTTAACCTCCGCGAGAGATTAAAATTACGGGGAACCGCACGCCAATTTTTTTTTTAATAAATCCTTTATTTTAACACTAAATGACAAGTACAGTAATCAACACTATCAGTGTACTTCTTATATATTTGACTGACATGTTTCTATCTATCTAATCTATGTGAGATGCTGTATTCTTTCTGTTCTAAATTGTCTGGTACCGGTGTATGCTGCTGATGAATTGCCAGCCGGCTTTTTTAAATAAACAAAAACACTATTTTTTTTTTTAATAAATCCTTTATTTTAACACTAAATAACAAGTACACTAACCAACACTGTCACTGTACCTATTATATATGTGACTGACATGTTTCTATCTATCTAATCTATGTGTGATGCTCTATTCTTTCTGTTCTAAATTGTGGGGTAGCGGTGTATGCCGCTGATGAATTGCCAGCCGGCTATTTTAAAGAGACGGGTGCATGAAAATCGGAAGGCACTAGTGTGTTTCAAGTGCCCTGCTATGTTTTTCATGCACCCTCCTATATACCCTGCCTGCCTGTCTGCCTACATATTCCGCCTGCCTGACGTTTAATTGAGCATCGTTCCCATCAATTTGGGCAATTTTTGACCTTCTGCAGACCGCCGGGGGGGACCACCAGAAAAATGCTCTAGTTTCCCATAGACTTACATTGGGCCCGTTGCTCGGGTCGAGCACCCGAGTATT
This sequence comes from Phyllobates terribilis, assembly GCF_046119375.1. Classification (NCBI taxonomy): domain Eukaryota; kingdom Metazoa; phylum Chordata; class Amphibia; order Anura; family Dendrobatidae; genus Phyllobates; species Phyllobates terribilis. Next base: position 367,117,639 of record NW_027362762.1, on the reverse strand, counting down.
CCAATGTGCTCGACCCGAGCTTCGAGCACCTGAGCATTTTAGTGCTTGCTCATCAATAGTTATGATTAAAATTTACCACTAACATGAAGTACAACATTTCACGAAAAAAAATCTCAAAATCACTGGGACATTTTGAAGCATTCCAGAGCTTCCATTGTTCAGTTGGTAAATTGAATAAGCATCCAATCTGGTGGCCATAGTGCTGTGTCTAATTTTTTCATTACTATCCATCATGCTTCTGAGATTAGCCATAGATTTGACTTACAAGTAGACATCTCATACTTGCAAACCATGAGGCAAAAGGATGACCCCTGACCGCTTAAAGGCAGCCTAAGGGTATGTGCGGATGACCATGTATTCTTTCATCTGATAGTTTGATCAGAGTGTGAGCACAGTTTGATTCAATTTTCTCGGATGAGGAGTAGGTGGAGAAAAAAAAATCTTCATCTTCTTCAATCTGTCACTCAGAGGAAGTAGGATTTCACTCAGAGGTCAACCCAAGTGTGGTCCAATGGTTTCCACAGACTCATTGACTTGCATTGCTGAGTGCGATTCGAATATCAGATTAAACTCGGGCATGCAGCGATTTTTTTCCTCGGAGCATTGGTCCAATATGGACAAGTGCATGGCAGCATAGCATAACATTGGTCTGATTGCGATCCAATGTTTTGTTAGTTCACACTTTGACTGATAATACTGTCATCTGCATGAGCCCTAATACTTTTTATTCTATTACATAAATGTTCACATGCATTGAAGTGCTTACAAATGTCATGTATTGTAAGAGAGAAATGGGGGTGATCTATAATGAGAACTAATAACCTATTTATACAAGGTTGCCGTTTTCTATCCTTATTCACTTCTATTTAGTCCACAGTGCAAGAGAGGCACTTCATCTGCTCCCTACTAATAAAAAACCCTCTGTTTCTAATTATCAACATTTCTCCATACATTTCAAAAGGGATATTTCCACAATTTAGCCAGTTCCCGACTGCCCACTGTACATAAACGTCCGCGCTGCCTGGGCTCTGTGCAGCGCGGACGTTTAAAAATGGTGGGTGGTCTCGCAACGCTCAGGACCCCCAGGGTCCTGCAAGCGCTGCGATTCCGGTGCAGAGCATTAGCTCTGACAGGGAACATCATCAGGACCTGATTGGGTCAGGTCCCAGTGATGATAACCCTTTGCTGTCTTCTATATGCTGCGATCTATTGTGATCGCGGCATATAGGAGACAGCAGGAGGAGAGGGGGTCATCTTACTTACCTCCGAAGACCTCCGATTCCTTCCAGGACCTGGGGTTGCTATGGCAGCTGGAGGTCACATGACCGCCTCCAGCTCTGCCATATATGGAGTCCTGTCTGGCTCAGCCTGCAAGCTGAGCCAGACAGGAGACTCTGACTGAAACAGGGAAGATCTCATGTAATGTAATGTAATATATGTCTATTACATTACATGAGATCAGTGATCAGAAAAATAAAAATTAATGTCCCATACAGGGACTAAGTAAAAATGTAAAAAAAAGTAAAAAAAAAAGTTTTTAAACTGTTAAAAAAAAAATCACAATATAAATAAAAATAAATAAATAAAATATTAAACCAATAAATCCGTATATTTTTACAAAACCAAAAAAAGAACACATATTTGGTATCGCCGCATCCAAAACAACCCAAGCTATAAAACTGTCACACTAATTAACTCCTTCTGTGCACACCGTAATAAAAATAAATAAAAAACGGAGCAAAAAAATATGCTTTTTCATCATATCGCCAAACAAAAAGTGGAAAAAAATGCTATCAAAAAGCAAAATAGAAATAAAAATGGTACCACTGAAAACGTCATCTTGTTCCGCAAAAAACAAGCCACCACACAGCTCCATCAGTCGAAAAATAAAAAAGTTATAGTGCTCAGAATAAAGCAATGCAAAAAAAATATTTTTTTCTATAAATTAGTTTATTGTGTAAAAGCGCCAAAACATAAAAAAATATACAGTAAGCGTAGTATCGCTGTAAATGTACTGACCCGAAGAATAACGCTGCCTGGTCACTTTTACCACACGCAGAACGGCATAAAAAAAAACCTCAAAGAACAATTCCTGAATTGGTTTTTGTTAATTTTACCTCCCAAAAAACGGAATAGAAAGCAATCAAAAAATATTATGTACCCAAAAATGATACCAATAAAAATGTCAACTCGTCCCGCAAAAAATAAGCCGTCACATGACTCTGTCGGCTGAAATATGGAAAAATTATAGCTCTCAAAATATGGTGATGCAAAAACTAGATTTTGCAAAAAAAAGCGTCTTTTAGTGTTTGACAGCTAAAAGCCCAATATAAATCTGGTATCTCTGTAGTCGCACCGACCCGAAGAATAAAGTAATCTCATCACTTATACCGCACGGGGAACGGCGTAAAAAATAAATAAAACCAATTCTTCACCTGCTACTGATTTGTTTATTATGTCTCCGAAAGATGGCAGAAAGGCTCTGCTCACATTTATCCTGCGCTCTGCACTGAGCACTTACACCAGAGTTTCCGTGTAAATCTCTGAAATACGTGATTCAGCCAGAACCCATGATGGAAGATTCCCTGTAATGAGGCAGATATAGACTACTGTGGACGCCGTCTAGCCTGGGATCCCACGTTGTCATTTGTTTTAGGCATGCATAAAAGTGCGGTTGGCCAGTTTTGTGCACTTCTGAAAAAAAGGACACCGCTAAACAGAGGCCAGACGGAGTCCAGAGTAACTCTGCTGCCTCATTACAGTGAATGGATCCCGCAGGGGTTTCATCTGAATTATATCACTTGGAAATTTAGATGGATACCCCGATGTAAGTGCTCAGCCTAGAGCGCCGGATAAATATTACATAAAATGTTCCCGATAAAAGCTTCAACTCAGTCCTCAAAAAAAGCTAGTCCCCACTCAGGTCTGTCATCTGTTAAAAATATAAGGGACTTCCAAGTTACTGGTAGCAGAAAGGCTCTGGAAAAGCGAAATGGCCCCCCAAAAGAAATTCAGAAAATTTTGTGCTCCCAAATCCAAATGCCTATTCTACAATAATTTGTTCTCCAATTGTCAAATAGCACTCCGTCCCGCCCAGATCTCACTGCATGGCTGAGCGGTATGATACAGCCACATATGGGGTATTGCCACTTTTAGAAGAAATTGTGTGACACATTTCGGCACCATTTTTACCCATTGCCCTGTGTGAAAATGTAAAATCTGAGGCTAAAACATTTTCTTGTGGTAAAAATATAATTATGCTTTTTTCACTGCCCAATGGTATAAATTTAAAAATTAAAAAATACTCACTACTTCCCTAGATGAATTCCTTGAGAGGTGTAGTTTACAAAATGGGGTCACTTGTGGGGGTTTCTGCTGTTTCGGCATGTCAGCGACTCTTCAAATGTGACATGGTGTCTGCCACCTATCCCAGCCAACATAGCGCTCCTTTCTCTTTCGAACCCTGCCGTACACCAAAGCAGTGGTTTTCCCCCACATATGGGGTATCGGCGTACTCAGGAGAAATTGCACAACAAATTTCATGGTGCAATTTATCCTATTACCCTTATGATAATGCAAAATTATGGGATGAAAAACGTTTTTGTGGGAAAAATGTGAACATTTTATTTTTACAGCTCAATATTATAAACTTCTGTGAAGCACCTTGGGGTTCAAGGTGCTCACCACGCATCTAGATAAGTTCCCTAAGGGGTCTAGTTTCCAAAATGGTGTCACTTGTGGGGGGTTTCCACTGTTTAGGCACTTCAGAAGCTCTCCAAACGCAACATGGCGTCCGCTAATTATTCAGACAAATTTTACATTCAAAAAGTCAAATGGCGCTCCTTCCCTTTCAAACCCTGCTGTGCGCCCAAACAGTGGTTTGCCTCCAAATATGGGGTATCAGCGTGTTCAGGAGAAATTGCACAACAAATTTCATTGTGCAATTTTTCCTATTACCCTTATGATAATGCAAAATTAAGGGATGAAAAACGTTTTTGTGGGAAAAATGTGAAAATTTTATTTTTACAGCTCAATATTATAAACTTCTGTGAAGCACCTTGGGGTTCAAAGTGCTCACCACACATCTAGATAAGTTCCCTCAGGGGTCTAGTTTCCAAAATGGTGTCACTTGTGGGGGGTTTCCACTGTTTAGGCACATCAGGAGCTCTCCAAACGCAACATGACCTCTGCTAATTATTCAGACAAATTTTATATTCAAAAAGTCTAATGGCGCTCCTTCCCTTCCGAACCCTGCAGTGCGCCCAAACAGTGGTTTTCCCTCACATATGGGGTATCACCACGCTCAAGAGAAATTGCTCAAAAAAATTTTGGATCCATTTTTTCCTGTTACCCCTGTGAAAATAGAAAAAAATGGGTCTAAAATAAGATTTTTGGGAAAAAAGTTAAATGTTAATTTTTTTCTTACACATTCCAAAAATTCCTGTGAAGCACCTGAAGGGTTAATAAAGTTCTTGAATGTGGTTTTGAGCACCTTGAGTGGTGCAGTTTTTAGAATGGTGTCACTTTTTGGTATTTTCTGTCATAAAGACCCCTCAAAGTGACTTCAAATATGATGTGGTCCCTAAAAAAATGTTTTTTAAATTTTGTTGGAAAAATGAGAAATCGCTGGTCAACTTTTAACCCTTATAGCTCCCTAACAAAAAAAAATTTTGGTTCCAAAATTGTGCTTATGTAAAGTAGACATGTGGGAAATTTTATTTATTAACTATTTTGTGTGACACATCTCTCTGATTTAAGGGCATAAAAATTCAAATTTAGAAAATTGCAAAATTTTCAAAATTTTCGCCAAATTTCTGATTTTTTCACAAATAAACATAAGTTATATCGAAGAAATTTTACCAGTATCATGAAGTACAATATGTCACGAAAAAACAGTCTCAGAATCAGGGGAATACGTTGAAGCGTTCCCGAGTAATTACTTCATAAAGTGACAGTGGTCAGAATTGAAAAAATTGGCCCGGTCACGAAGGCAAAAACAGGCTCTGGTGCGAAGTGGTTAAAATTAACTTTATCTATAGAATAGGGATAAATTACCCTCAATAATCTGCCTTACAAGAATTGCAGTCTACAGAGCCTTTCTTGAGTGTAGTAGAGGTAGACACGCTTGACATGCTCCATTTATTGTTTAAGGGGACTAACAGAGTAAGCTGAGTGCTGTGCTTGGTTTTCTCCAGCAGTTTCATATACAAAGAATAGAGTGGAGGCTAAGCACTCGTTTATGAGGGGGCCCTGAAAAACCATCTTCTTGGAAGTCAGAGCCCAATTCTCAGGATCTTTGCGGTGTCCTATTGATGAGAGTAACTTTTAATTGTAGGAATGCCCCTATAACTTTAGAGCTGGTGTCTTGGAACAATAGGGGGATAGCAAAAGACATACTGGACAAGAAACAAGAAAAGTAAAGTCAGTGTGTGTACTCCACAGCAATTTTACAGCAGTGTAAAACATATTTGCGATGCCACAGTTATTGGAGAGCTTTAATAAAGGATTAATTTGCTAATCCAAGACTTTGTAATGAGAACAAAGCATCACTTGTACAGAAGTTTAACTTTAATGCTATGACATGAAATAATAACGGCACATTTTCATAAGAGGGGAGAAAAAAATTATTATAATTCATTCTATTCATGTTTGAAATAATCATATTTTTTACCTTTCATACACCACACTGCATGTGATACCCAGCTAAAATAGGTATAAGATCTGTCGCAGATGTTCAGATTTTCCGCATACATGTACATACAGCTTTCCATAGCTGTGCACTGTCTAAATGTATTATTAAGTAGTTGATGTGTAATTGCTGTCAATATATTCTGTCACACTACAATTGTGCTTGTCAGCTGCCTCTCTGGACCCCATGAATAGGCTGCAGACAGCTAATCGCCAGCTGCACAGTCATGTGCTTTCTGCCCTGAACATGACTTCAAATTGTAATTCAAGATGCCCACAAAGAGAATAAGCAGAATCTTATCCAACTTCTATGTGATACAGATTGAGAACTTTCATAAAAAAAAAAAAGAGTTGTGTGTGAAAACCTAGCAGATGTATAGTGGAGAATAGCATGTAATATACCCCACTGTGTTCCTTTGAAATGTTACAGTCTGCTTCTATTTTTCATATGTGGCTTCTGTATTTTAATATACAGAACAGTAATACTTTATTTCCTGCAGAGCCAAAGTTTCTACATATTGAAATACCAACAGCGAGAGATCGTGAACATAAGGAGGTCCCTCTTGTGTACGTAGTGCATTGACTATGGAAATACTTTATAACTTTTGGTCCTATGAGAAATCAGTTACAACTTATGAAAATATCTGTAGCTGGCTCATATCAGCTGATCTTATCTATATTTCATTCTTTGGGTATGTGAATCAAAATGTCAAACTACATAACATGGCAGATGCTCTTGCAATGTTTGCCATATAAATATGTCACATAATAGATTTACTTGATGTTTGTAAAAAATATATGCAGAAGCATTTTATTCTAATGACAGAACCAATTATGCCACAATAAGCTATTCTATATTGCGCATGAATAACTTAATGTTAAAAAAGAGGTTCTACAGCAGCAGAGGTGTTTACTATAGTGTATCACTTACTGCAAATGAAAAGTATTACAAAAAGTCACCCTGGAGTTCCTTGACCTGTCAAAGGCACAAAGCTTGAAATAAAAATCCTTTGTGATTTCACATATCATTATAATTTGTAGTAGGGGTGAATTATTACATACTTAATCACATTATATTTGCGACATTTATAATTGAGACTTTATTATGCACCGCAGTGTCTTGGCTGTGGTTACAGCCTGCTTCTTGGTACAGCTCGTGTTAGCAAGTAAATTAGCACAAGCATGCCAAAAAATAAATGCTGTACCTGTAGAAGTTATTAGTTACTACCATTGTCTATAGGCATGCAAAAGGGATTGTGAAGAAAACATTAGCCGACTACTATAAATCATCACAAAATCATTATGAAACAGCTGAGCTCCTGCATTAAAATATTATAGTAGTTCTAGCTGTGCTACTTCTGAAAAAAACACAGCTCTACATACACATTTCAATACATCTTTGTTTTAATACACTTTCCATCAGAAACACAAGCTATCTGTAAACCTATTTTAAAGCAATTAATGTATCCGTATTTACTTCAGAATAGAAAAACTTTGACAACTTAGTTGCAACTCGCCAAACTGGTGTATGCAGCACAAAACACTCACATTAACTGAATAATACATTATCTATTATTATCATATACCTTAGAAATATTTACTTAGAATTCCATTTAATATTTTTACAGGGACAACAGTTAAGTAAGCACAGAGCTCTGCAGTACTTGATTACTTCTAATTACTGTGAATATCTTTCGAATTATGTCCATCAGTAAAGCGAGTACAGACATTTTCAATCTGTCCTTTAATTCCATCCCATAATTACTTCTTTACACATTGAATACTCACAGGATTCTTCCTCTTCTGAGCAAGGCGTTTCCATAAAGATATCTCAAGGGTTAATAATCCTTACAGAAGAAATGTTTGATGGTTCTTAAGAGTTCAAAGCCAAATGGAAGTTAAAGTGCAAGAAAAAGTTTCAAAGTGAGTAGAACAATAGAAATACAATGTTTCTGTCCCTTCTGTTTAACTACTATGATGACTGAAAAGCTTCAGAAGTCTTCTTGCCTACAGCTGTAGTGATTGTTATATGCAGTGAGCTAAGAAAGTAACTGATGCCAGAGTTTTATAGAGGCCGGTAGATATTTGACATTCCAGTACTTGCGCACAAGCTGTAAACAAATCAGTTCTTCACTAGAAAGGACTGCTAAGCATACATATATGGTTTTCTTCTTGAGTGGCATTTGTATTAGGCTTAAATAGTTATTATGGATATTATAATCTTTGCTAACAAAACCTAATTATTCAATTTCCAGTCTTTTCCCGCAGACATTAATTTACATTTTCTTTCTAAATTTATCTTCCTTGTCTGCTGTTATTCTTGCTCACCATTACATAAAAAAACTGTAGATAACAAATATGAACTGAGAATAAACAAAATTCAGATTGCAGGCACAATACCATGTAGACTATGATCTATTATAAATGTATCCATTATAAATGTATATTAATAATAGATAAAATATTTATATATTGTTTGAGCTATTATATATGCATGCATTCACTGAGCTCTCTCTTTAAAGGACTATCTCACAATCCAAACAATCCAATTTATGTGCCCAGTTTGGGTATATAAAGATCTTAATGCCTCCTATATGGAATCCCTCTTAATAAGCTGTAGGTTCACACGAATGAATAAAAAAATCATTCAGAGTTTCATCCAGAAAAATGGGTCGATACTTTTCTCACTTGTCATACATGTGCAATCTACATATGAGTGCAGTCTGTTTTTTACTCAGTAGCTATTAATCATTTACAGGACCATTTACAGTTTCCTATGTTACATAATTGCAAGGTATGCATAAAAATTGGATGCTATACTGTGTCTCTTGATGGCATTCGATTTTTCTCATGCGCCCATAGACTTGAATGGCTCATCCAATATATAGAATAAACTAATGCATGCTGCAATTTTTCTTCACATTCAGATTTGGTCAATGAATAATATCACCCATCTGCACTGCCATATTGAGTAACATAGGTCCAAGTGTAGTTAGTTTTTTTCATGGACAGCACTCGAATGGAAAATATGGTCGGGTGAACAATCTGTAAGAGAGATTACACAGACGTGGCCCACCCATACATGGATCAGCCAAAGGAACTGTGGGTTATCACATAGTTTTCAAAGAAACAAATAAAGCAATAAAAATAATTAATAATAATATCACCACAAAGAGCAAGTCAAAGTCTTATATTTACAACTGAAGCTTTGATTTCACAGTAAGAAAAGTGTCATAATGGAAATTTTAGCCTAAATTATTTTTAATAATTGAAACTAAGTACAGACACATATTCTTTGTTTTGGTCTATAGTCAAGGTCAATAACCAGAGTTAAGCCAGCAAAATTTCAGGACTCCTTTCCTCATATGGATAGTAATATGAAAAATTAGGGAAATATCACCAAAATCATTAATAAAAGTTCAACATAGAAACATATTTATTTTTTAACTGACATCTTCCCTTTATCCCCATCATGGGCCTTTGAATATCATTACACCTGTACCTTCACTCAATATGGATTGTGGCCTCCCGATGAACCTCTAAAGGGGAAAAGCACTGAGGCAGAGGCAGAGATTTTGAAAATGCATCTCCAGTGTCAGGACATCCAATGATAAGTAACATTTTCTATTTTGTCTTCGTCCCTCCTAGACAATTGGTTTATGTCTAGTTTAGGTCCCCATATTATTATTAGGGACATTGAGGGAGAGTAAGGGAAAGCCGACGTCCTGCAGGGGTGCCAAAACCTCATCATTTAGGGTGCCAACCCTCGCTGCCAGGCAGGGCAGTCAGATATTAATCTTAGGGACATATAGTCCATAGGTGGTGTTCCTGGGAATGGTATTTGTTCTGTTGCCTATGCTGAGATATATCTATATTTTCTCCTTTTAGTGCAACATTGTGTATATCTGTAATGACATGTCTCGAATTTGACTATTGTGTTCAGTAACATATCCATATTTTCTTACTGAATAGTAAATACTAGCATTGGTTGTCTAAACGGAACAGAGGACTATAGCAGTTGGCTCTACAACTCTAGTCCCGTATGTTTGTCTATTTAAATTTTCTGTTGTGCACTTTTTGTGCACAGGGTTTTTGGTGTTTTTAATATATTAGGATTAAAAAAATTTAAAGGGGTTGTATGAACGCACTCCCTCTAACCCCTTCTCAACATAGGATATTCCAATATATTCTATTCTGGGCACAGGTAGATGGAATAAGTTCAGAAACTGATAGAGATGAGCGTTGTTCTACTCGAACTGTTCGCCAATCTCAAATTCGAGCTGTTTTGGGCGGTGTTCGAGCCAGTCGGCGAACACGAACAATTTGAGAAAAATTCGGCTGTTCGAGGTTATGTTCGATAACTGTTCGTGCACCAAAATCATAACTGGATTTTTTCTCAGTAATGATGAAAATTAATGTTAATACGCAGTTTGAGTGTACAGCGGGGCGGGGGGAGGGGCAGGGGATGGATCTCTGCAGGAACAATGAAGATCTCCATTTTTTTTTCTCTTTCCCGCATCTGCAGTGGGGAGGTGCAATCTGTCAGCCTATCAGCAGCGCACACACGGAGCGAAGTGCTTTTTTTCACACAAGCAAGGGCATGTGTGATTGGCAGTGTATGTCACATGTCCTTGCCCTATAAGACCAAGCCATTTTCCCCGTCGCCACCATTTTCTCACTGCTGCAGCTGCGTGTTAGACGGCACCGCTGTTGCTGTGTGCGCTATACCTTGTTAATTTCAAGCCAATTTTCACACAAATATACAGATAGCTTGGGAGTAGGAAATAGTTGTGATTGCAGTCCTTTTAAGGACTAGGTTACAGCATTTCCTACGACTTTTATCAGGCAGGTCTGTGCTCTTAAATAGATAGATTGTGGGAGTAAAGACTAATTGTAATTGGAGTCCTTTTCAGGACTAGGTTACATCAGTTCCTATCAGTTTTTGCCAGGCAGGTCTGTGCCAGTGCTGTGCAAGTTTTTTTCACAGCATTTGGCTGAATCTAGCAAAGCTAATCCTTTTTGGCCTATAGCAGAGTGTGTTAGTCAGTGGAGTAGCCTATCTGTGTTGCAAGATATACCACCTGTGTATAGAATACCAATTTTTTTACTGCACCTAGTGAAGTAAAATCTTTTGGGCATAGCATCATTCTATTAGTCCATCTATACTGACCTCCATCAGGTTGCAAACTGAATATAATTTTTTTCTGCATCTAGCTCTGAAAAAATATTTGGGCTTCTAGCAGTGTGTGGGACTTGGTCTATTAGTCCATCTATACTGACCTCCATCAGGTTGCAAATTAAAAATAATTTTTTTCTTCATTTAGCTCTGAAAAAATATTTGGGCTTCTAGCAGTGTGAGGGACTTGTTCTATTAGTCCTTCTATACTGACCTCCAGCAGGTTGCAAATTGAATATAATTTTTTTCTGCATCTAGCTCTGAAAAAATATTTGGGCTTCTAGCGGTGTGTGGGACTTGGTCTATTAGTCCATCTATACTGACCTCCATCAGGTTGCAAATTAAAAATATTTTTTTTCTGCATCTAGCTCTGAAAAAATATTTGGGCTTCTAGCAGTGTGTGGGACTTGGTCTATTAGTCCATCTATACTGACCTCCATCAGGTTGCAAATTAAAAATAATTTTTTTCTTCATTTATCTCTGAAAAAATATTTGGGCTTCTAGCAGCGTGTGGGACTTGTTCTATTAGTTCATCTATACTGACCTCCATCAGGTTGCAAATTAAAAATAATTTTTTTCTGCATCTAGCTCTGAAAAAATATTTGGGCTTCTAGCAGTGTGTGGGACTTGGTCTATTAGTCCATCTATACTGACCTCCATCAGGTTGCAAATTAAAAATAATTTTTTTCTGCATCTAGCTCTGAAAAAATATTTGGGCTTCTAGCAGTGTGTGGGACTTGGTCTATTAGTCCATCTATACTGACCTCCATCAGGTTGCAAATTAAAAATAATTTTTTTCTTCATTTAGCTCTGAAAAAATATTTGGGCTTCTAGCAGTGTGTGGGACTTGTTCTATTAGTCCTTCTATACTGACCTCCAGCAGGTTGCAAATTGAATATAATTTTTTTCTGCATCTAGCTCTGAAAAAATATTTGGGCTTCTAGCAGTGTGTGGGACTTGGTCTATTAGTCCATCTATACTGACCTCCATCAGGTTGCAAATTAAAAATAATTTTTTTCTGCATCTAGCTCTGAAAAAATATTTGGGCTTCTAGCAGTGTGTGGGACTTGGTCTATTAGTCCATCTATACTGACCTCCATCAGGTTGCAAATTAAAAATAATTTTTTTCTTCATTTAGCTCTGAAAAAATATTTGGGCTTCTAGCAGTGTGTGGGACTTGTTCTATTAGTCCTTCTATACTGACCTCCAGCAGGTTGCAAATTGAATAAAATTTTTTTCTGCATCTAGCTCTGAAAAAATATTTGGGCTTCTAGCGGTGTGTGGGACTTGGTCTATTAGTCCATCTATACTGACCTCCATCAGGTTGCAAATTAAAAATAATTTTTTTCTGCATCTAGCTCTGAAAAAATATTTGGGCTTCTAACGTTGTGTGGGACTTGGTCTATTAGTCCATCTATACTGACCTCCATCAGGTTGCAAATTAAAAATAATTTTTTTCTGCATCTAGCTCTGAAAAAATATTTGGGCTTCTAGCAGTGTGTGGGACTTGGTCTATTAGTCCATCTATACTGACCTCCATCAGGTTGCAAATTGAATAAAAAAAATTTCTGCATCTAGCTCTGAAAAAATATTTGGGCTTCTAGCGGTGTGTGGGACTTGGTCTATTAGTCCATCTATACTGACCTCCATCAGGTTGCAAATTAAAAATAATTTTTTTCTGCATCTAACCCAGCCAATAGTTTTGGCCTAATACCACAGTTTGGCCACTCAGCTCTGCTCGGTTACCATCCATTGTTTTTTTGTGCAAACAACTCCAGAGTTGTGAATTAGTTAACCACCAAAATGAGTGGAAAAAGGCCTGCTGCTGGTGGAAAGGGGAATAGGCGTGTTGGGAAGGGGAAAAAAGGTTGTGTCCGTGGGGTAGGTGCAGAAGAAAGACCATCTTCCAGCCAAACTAAAATGTCTACTTCTTTTAGCGGACAATGTGATAAGATCCCTTTCTTACGGCCACGCCAATCGCTACAAATTCCAGATGAGGCACAAAAACAGCAGGTGCTTCAACGGATATCAAGTGCTCCTTTAAGTGGGCTCTCCTCCACATCAACTTCAACATCACAAATACTCCAGTCCTCAAAGGTGTCACCCAAATCGCACTTGCTTCCTCACAGCTCCCAAATCTCCAGCTGCCCGTCTGAGTATGAGGTAGAACAGATGGTTGAGTCTGCAGAGCTGTTTACTCATACTATAGCCTGGGAATCAGAGGTCGACTCCAGCGCTTCTGTGAATCCAGACGAGGAAATGATCTGCACTGATGCCCAGAATCTTTATGAGTCGGATCCAGGACCAGACGCAGAAGGTTCTGACCATAATGTAGACCCTCATTCCCAAACTGTAACTCCTGTTGGTGGAGACAATGAGGAAGACGATGATAAGACTCAAATACCTGATTGGAGCGACAACTTGTTTTTTGTCAGGGCAGGAACAGGTTGGCTCTGAGGACGACGGGTGTGATAACGCACAGGGTGATGATGATGAGGTCGGAGATCCCACTTACTGTCAACCCACAGTCAGCCAAGAGATGAGGTCAGCAGAGGAGGTGGAGGAAGATGCTAGTGACGACGAGGTCAGGTTGCGCCTTCCTGGACACAGACGTAGTACTGGAAGCACGTCAACAACTGCATCCTCAAACACAACTCTGCCTCTCACCACAAGTCGTGGTGGCTCTTCAGGTCGCATGGGTGCTAAGCCTTGCATAGCCTGGGCATTTTTTCAGATCGATAAAGATGACCCAACTCGTGTTATCTGTAACATTTGTCAGCAAAAGCTAAGTAGAGGCCAAAAAATACATAGTTTGAGTACTTCATGCATGAACCGGCACATGGACATGAAGCATAAGTTGCAGTGGGAAGCTCAGTGTGCTACAATGCGGTCTAGCCGGCCGGGCCAACCACCGTCTGCCATATCTTGTGCATCCGCGGCCTCTTCATCCTCTGTGACTGGGGGGACAGCAGTCACACCTGTTTTGGGGCGCAGACCTGCCACCTCTTTACCCGCAACAGCCACCGTGATTGGCAGGTCATCATTTTCTTTGGAGGTGGTAACACCAGCTGGTCTTGAGCGCTGTCCGACATCGATAGCACCACCTTTGGATCAAGGCAACCTAACATGTCCGCCTGCAGTTTGCCGGGGACACCCTTATCAACCCCGTCTAAGCACAATAGCCAGCCCTCGGTCCCTCAGATGTGGACAAGTAAAAGACCATTTCCTCCTAGCCATGAGAAAGCTAAGAGGTTGAATTTCACCATCTGCAAGCTCTTGGCTACAGAATTGCTGCCTTTCCGCCTGGTGGACACAGAGGATTTTCGAGACCTTATGTCCGTCGCAGTGCCCCAGTACCAGATGCCCAGTCGGCACTACTTCTCAAAGAAAGGTGTGCCTGCGCTCCACCAGCATGTCGCACACAACATCACCGCTTCTTTGAGAAACTCTGTGTGTGACAGGGTGCATTTCACCACAGACACTTGGACGAGTAGGCATGGACAGGGGCGTTACATGTCGCTGACTGGGCACTGGGTAACTATGGTGACAGCAGGACAAGGGGCTGCTGTCCAAGTCTTGCCGTCCCCACGAGTTGTGCGTCAATCCTCTTTATGTCATTTTTCCTCCACTGCTTCTGCCTCCTCAACCTCCTCTCGGTCTTCCACCTGCACCCAAAGCCTGTCTGGTCATGCCACAAGCTTTCTAACTGCGCAGAAGGGATCCTGCACACCTCCTTACTATGCTGGCAGTAGGGCTCAACGTCATCAGGCGGTTTTTACATTGAAATGTCTGGGAAATGTGAGTCACACAGCTGAGGAGTTGTGGTCAGCTCTGGAGAACCAATTTCATGAATGGTTGTCTCCACTGGACCTGAAACCAGGGAAGGCCGTGTGCGACAATGCTGCAAACCTGGGTGCGGCCCTTCGCCGGGGCAATGTCACACACGTGCCTTGTATGGCTCACGTGTTGAACCTGGTTGTCCAGCAATTTTTAGCCCACTATCCCAGACTAGATGGCCTTCTGCAGAGGGCACGGTCGCTGTGTGCTCACTTCCGCCGTTCGCATCCCGCAGCTCAGCGACTTACATCTCTACAGAAGTCGTTGGGCCTGCCACTTCACCGGCTAAAATGCGATGTGCCTACCCGGTGGAATTCAACTCTGCACATGTTGCAGCGACTGTGGCAGCACCGACAAGCCCTGGTGCAATACGTTCTGACGTATAGCCTGGGCCAACGAGATTCAGAGGTGGGGCAAATCACGCTGGAGGAGTGGTCTCAGATCAGGGACCTATGCACCCTTCTGCACAGTTTTGAAATGGCGACGAAGATGTTTAGTGCTGACGATGCCATTATCAGCATGACTATTCCGGTGATTTACATGCTGGAGCACATGTTAAACAGAATTCGGAGTCAGGTGGTGGCACAAGAGGAGGTGGAGGAAGTAGAGGAGGAGGAGTTGTATGCGGAAGGGCTAACATCTGCAAGGTCCAGACGGTCGGCAGCACCAGGGCGGCAGGCATGTGAGGGTGGGGGAGATGATTTTACCAGGGCGCATGGTAGCAGCCAAACTAGTGAGGAAGGTGCAGGAGCCCAGGAAGAAGTGGAGGACGAACTGATGGAAGACTCATCAGATGAGGGAGACCTTGATCACATTTCTGTTGTGCGAGGTTGGGGGGAGAGGACAGAGGAAGGAAGCATGATTGTTACCTCGCCACCAACACAACAGGGACTTGGTGCTCCTGGATGCGCAACACACATGAGTGCCTTCTTGCTGCACTACCTGCAACATGACCCTCGAATTGTGAGAATTAGAAATAATCCTGACTACTGGGTTGCCACACTGTTAGATCCCCGGTACAAAAGTAAATTTGCAGAAATTATTCCTGCCATAGAAAGGGATGCACGCATGCAGGAGTATCAGCAGAGACTGTTGCAGAATCTTACATGTGCTTTTCCACAAAATACCAGTGGTGCACGTAGTGAATCTCACAGTTCCAACTTGCCAACCGTGGTCTGTATGGAATTGTTCAATAAAGGGCCCAAAATTAAGATAACATAGATGGGAGAGGTCTCTATGAATAGGAATTCCTAAGTATTTGATACCCTGTGAGGGCCAGGCAAAGGGAAAGTTGGACTGGATGGAATCCTATATGGATTTAGGGAGGGAGACATCGAGGGCCTCAGACTTCGCTGCATTGATTTTAAAATTTTACCATGTAACAAAGTGATCTATTTCAGCCATAACAGCAGGGATGGATATATGTGATTGAGTGATATATACTAGGACATCATCAGCAAATAGAGAGCACTTGTACTCGGTGCCTCCCACCTCAATCCACCTAATATTGGGGTTATGGCGAATTGATGAGAGCAGGTGCTCCGTCACTAGGATGTATAAGAGAGGGGACAGAGGACATCCCTGCCTTGTCCCATTGGTGATTGTGAAAGGTGATGAAAATGTTCTGACGCACCCCCTGGGCCTTGGGACACCCGGAGCCGGACCCTTTTTGGTGGATGCTGGTGGTTGTAGTCTTCGTGGCGGCGATCCGGTTCCGTGGCTCAGGGCGGTCAAACCAGTGGCGGAACTATTTATGTGGTTTTGATGTTTAAATGTCCGACTACGCCACCCGTGGATTGCGGTCAGAGTGAACCGCCGCTACAGGGCAGACCGCTAAGGCTGGTGTTGTGGGTGCAGCAGAGCGTAGCATAACTCCCCACGGGAGGAGTATAGCCTCAGGGCAGTGTATGCGGAGGATGGGGGTGATGGTGCAGGGCAGCAGCAGTAACGACACGGAGTCAGTGATGCAGTTCAGGGCCTTTACTCACAGTTCTTATTATCCAGACCACGTCTGCAGGTAACGGCTGCCCACGTCGTACTGTGCTCACCAGGTGAGGGGCTCAGACAACTCCCAGATAACTTTGGAGCGCTTCACAGGACCCCCTTTGTGTGTCCTTTGTCTGGCCTTTCTTACCAACACTTCTGTCCGGCTGCCTCGGGCCTCCTCTTGGTAAACTTGGCGCCAGTTTCCCTGACCCTATGTGGTGCCTTCCTAGCGGGTGGAGCAAGGGGCTGCGCCACGTAAAATGTCAGAGCCTCCGGTTTCTAGCTGAGGGTCGTTTCCTGCCTCCACTAGTTCGGGGACCGGTCTCCCCCTTTGGCCTGACCCCTCCACGCAGGTGGATTCGGGCGTGCGGTGGCGACTCGCCCGTCCGCACCCCTGGGATCCCTTCATTCCTCGTTCCTGGAGCCTTCTCCGCTCCTCTCCGTTCCTTCTCCCTCTTGCAGGCCTGGGCCTCTGTTACTAGGCCCGCCTCCGGAGCAGAGCTCATGCAGAGCCCCTGCTCCCTGCCACTTCTGCTCAGACTTCTCTGCACTGAACTAAGATGGTGCCCACCTTTTATACTCCCTTCTCAATGCACCCAGGAACTGCTTCCTCCCTGCTCCTGCACTGCAGGGTTCCCCTTCCTCAGTGTTCCCTCCTCCCACTCCAGCCAGGGACAGGGACTGTCGTGCCCATCTCAGGGGCATATTGGTCGCCCTGCCCCACGGCAATGTGGTGTAATGCATGCAGGTGTCGGGTCCTGATCCACACTCCATCCTTATCTGAGAGTGAGATATCACACCTCTGGGTGAGGTGCAATACGTCTGTAGCAACCGAGCCCTCGGTGCTACAGTTCCATTTATCTTCAGCCTAGGTGACGTATTGTGATACAGGGCCGTGATTTTGGCTATAAAAGGGTCCCCTAGACCCCTACCCCAAGCTTTTTAAGAGAATCATATATGGCGTGCCAGGAGACTCTATGGAATGCTTTCTCAGCATCCAACGAGAGTATCTACTTACAAATTTTTAACTGCATCTAGCCCAGGAAATACTTTGTGCCTAGTAGCAGTGTCTGCTAGTCAGCGGATTATCCCGGCTGTTAAGCAAGCTACACCACCTGTAGTTTGGACACTTAATTTTTTCAAAGGAAATGCTTCGGGACCACGGGATACTTAGTGAAGAGCATCAGGAGGCACCCCAAGGCATAGGGGCTGGGACTGGCACTAGGATGCCTTGCGGTGGACAGCCGAGCTCGATCCTTATAAAAGCTTTTTAACTGCAGCAGCTTTAGTGGACGCTACTGGAGCTGGAATTACGCGGCTGCTGGCATGAGACTTGCCCTCCAATAGATCCTTGTAAATGGATTTAAAGTGTATTCATTCAAATTAGAGGGACAATTTAAATTAAAAAGCTTAGAGCTGCCTCCACCACAGGGGGGCTCTCTCGACCCACCAGCGGACAGGCACCAGTATTGGGAGAGGGGGGCTGGCCGTCAGGGTTCACCGCGGCTCTGGCACAAACCCGGCGACACGGAGGTGGCACGGGCAGGAGCGGACTGGCCGTCTCGGCTTTTCACTTTTTGGATTTTAGAAGGGCATGACATGCCTATATCTGTGTCTCCCCCTCCTTTTACTCCTCCACCTCTTTTCTTTTCGCATGACTATATGTACTTGTCACTTTTCCATGTGTTAGTTGTGTCTTCTGAGCAGTTTGTCAGCTTTTGGACACCTTTGAAGGTGTTTTCTATGTGTTTCTATGTGTTTTTGTTTGCCTGCCATTGGTTTTAACGGTGTTCGAAGGTGTTCGACGAACAGTTCGACGAACAGTTCGGCGAACACACGGGTGTTCGACGAACCGAACCGAACTCGAACACTACGGGGGTGGCTCAACACTAGAAACTGACACCCGCTCCATACACGGCAGGTGCTTACTGTGTTATACAGCCGGCACCAGCCTTTAACAGCAATGACCAGAGCAAGCTCTGATTGCTGTAATTTAGATGGCATTGTCAATTTCCGACAGAGATATTTAAGTGGTTGTGATCTGTGTGCATAATCATGAAAGTATATATTGAATTATCCAAAAGGGTATGGGATGTAAAGACAAAAAAAAAAAAAGTTCATATTTTGTGTTATTCAGTCATTTTGCACTTCAAAATTGTATAAAAATCTATTAATATGGCATATGTACCATAAAATAATAAAGAAAAAAAAGCTTGGCATGCAAAAACACACCCACATACAGCCCCAGCAATGACAAAAAGTTGCCTGTCTCAGAAAATGGTCCAAATTTTTTTTACCACGAACATATAAAAAACTCTCCCCGCAATCATACTAACCTCAAAAATCATGTTGACTAATATTTTTAGCTCACAATGAAGGCAGTACATTCAAATCATCAAAAGAAATGGCAGAATAGCACTTTTCACCATTTTACCAGACTTTTTTTTAAAGTTTTGAGCACAATTTATGACAAAAATTAATAGTCCCAGTCACAGCTACAACTTAAATTGCAATAAAGAAGCCCCTATATGGCTACAATGACAAAAAATAATAACATTATGGCTTTATGAAGAAGGAGTGAAAAAAAATTCCCTTTGCCATGAATGGGTTAACTTAACATTAGTATCTACTGTGTGGAAGCCTTAGCTCTCTTGAAAACAGAAGGAAAGTGTGTTGAAATTCCAATTACCCATTCCTTCTGTGTCTTGAGGTCTCTATACTCATCAGAAGGTTGACCCGTTGGCTGGTTCAGTCCACTATTGTCTAATATGCATGGCTGACTTTCAATGTACAAACAATCTTTCTCGATATGTTATTTCACTGAAAGATCATTCAAGGACAAGTAGCTACCATACAAAAGTTTTAACCATGGTCAAGGTCTTTCCAAATGATGTCTATCATCTGACAGCTAAAATTATCAATCTTTATTAACTTTCACCATGGTAATGATGATCAAACTGGTTGAAATTATTCATTTTGATCAACCTAATAATAATTTCTATGGACACTTTCACAGTCCTGTGTTTCTCTACCCGGGGAAGGGAGAAAATTAAAAATAGCAGCAGAATCTGTCTATGTTCAGAAAACTTCTATATAGAGATGAGCGGATCAGGCAAAATTCAAATCTGCTTGTTTTTGTGGATTTTCCCGGGGAATTCAGATTGCAGAGAATTTATTCTTCTTGAATTTAATGTCCCTTATTATGTTCTGAGATCTAATAAATTTAACATGTACAGTAAAAAATTTAAAAAATCCTTACACTTAACTGATCACTCATCTGTGCGGCCCCATTGCCCCCCACCATCACTATGGTCAGTCCTCATTGCATCTTCTTGTATACCTAGGCCTCTCACGCTATGCCCGGACTTCCGGCTCTGATGTGGTCTGTAAAGTTGCAACATCTTGATGTCATGATGTGTGCCATGGCCTTACGTGTGCATGCGCAGTACCATCTCAGGCCTCATCGAAGCCAGAAGACCTGGCCTAGTAAGGATTTCAGAGGGAGTAGCAGTGATAAGAAAATGCAGAGAAGACCAAATGGTGAGGAGTGGAGGGTCCAGAGAGGTGAGACGTGAGAAGAGTATAAGGATTTTTTTCTTTTTTTAACCTTTTGATGGCCCTTTACGCTTTAGAAAAATGGTGGCCAGCGGGGTCCATTTTGCTGAATCCGTGGGTAAGTGAATTATATAAAATCCACATTTTGGCATTTGCCGATTTTTTTCAAATTCAAGAATAATTCCATTCCACTTGTATATATTCACTTATCTCTGCCTCTATACATTTATTCGGAGCCATTCATTTGTAGTCATTCATGT
The DNA here is from genome assembly GCF_046119375.1 of Phyllobates terribilis. NCBI lineage: Eukaryota > Metazoa > Chordata > Amphibia > Anura > Dendrobatidae > Phyllobates > Phyllobates terribilis. The sequence goes on along the minus strand of NW_027362762.1, from coordinate 367,097,137 downwards.
ACATGATTTGTAGTCTTTCACGGAGGGTTCTACATACACTGCTCAAAAAAATAAAGGGAACACTTAAACAACAGAATATAACTCCAAGTAAATCAAACTTCTGTGAAATCAAATTGTCCACTTAAGAAGCAACACTGATTGACAATCAATTTCACATGCTGTTGTGCAAAATGGAATAAACAATAGATGGAAATTATTGGCAATTATCAAGACGCACTCAATAAAGGAGTAGTTCTGCAGGTGGGGACCACAGACCACATCTCAGTACCAATGCTTTTTGGCTGGTGTTTTGGTCACTTTTGAATGTTGGTTGTGCTTTCACACTCGTGGCAGCATGAGACGTACTCTACAACCCACAGAAGTTGCTCAGGTAGTGCAGCTCATCCAGGATGGCACATCAAAGTGAGCTGTGGCAAGAAGGTTTGCTGTGTCTGCAGCGTAGTGTCCAGAGGCTGGAGGCGCTACCAGGAGACAGGCCAGTACACCAGGAGACGTGGAGGGGGCCGTAGGAGGGCAACAACCCAGCAGCAGGACCGCTACCTCTGCTTTTGTGCAAGGAAGAACAGGAGGAGGACTGCCAGAGCCCTGCAAAATTACCTCCAGCAGGCCACAAATGTGCATGAGTCTGCACAAATGGTTAGAAACTGACTCCATGAGGGTGGTATGAGGACCCGACGTCCACAGATGGGGGTTGTGCTCACAGGCCAACACCGTGCAGGAAGCTAGGCATTTGCCACAGAACACCAGGATTGGCAAAGTCGTCACTGACACCCTGTGCTCTTCACAGATGAAAGCAGGTTCACACTGAGCACATGTGACAGATGTGACAGAGTCTGGAGACGCCGTGGAGAACGATCTGCTGCCTGCAACATCCTTCATCATGACCGGTTTGGCAGTGGGTCAGTAATGGTGTAGGGTGGCATTTCTATGGAGGGCTGCACAGCCCTCCATGTGCTCGCCAGAGGTAGTCTGACTGCCATTAGGTACCGAGAAAAGATCCTCAGACCCCTTGTGAGACCATATGCTGGTGCGGTTGGCCCTGGGTTCCTCCTAATGCAGGACAATGCCAGACCTCATGTGGCTGGAGTGTGTCAGCAGTTCCTGCAAGACAAAGGCATTGAAGCTATGGACTAGCCAGCCCGTTTCCCAGACCTGAATCCGATTGAGCATATCTGGGACATCATGTCTCGCTCCATCCACCAAAGTCACGTTGCACGACAGGCTGTCCAGGAGTTGGTGGATGCTTAGTCCCGGTCTGGGAAGAGATCCCACAGGAGACAATTCGCAACCTCATCAGGAGCATGCCCAGGCATTGTAGGGAGGTCATACAGGCACGTGGAGGCCACACGCACAATACTGAGACTCATTGTGACTTGTTTTAAGGACATTACATCAAAGTTGGATCAGCCTGTAGTGTGTTTTTCCATTTTAATTTTGGGGGTGACTCCAAATCCAGGCCTCCATTGGTTAATAAATTAGATTTCCATTGATGATTTTTGTGTGATTTTGTTGTCAACACATTCAACTTTGCACAGAACAAAGTGTTCAATGAGAATTTTTCATTCATTCAGATCTAGGATGTGTTATTTGAGTGTTCCCTTTTTTTTTTGAGCAGTGTATATTTGCTTGTAGTCTTACACAAAGAGAGACATACTTGCATACTGATTCCATAGTGTGTGTTAGCAAAATAATTAATGTGTTAATGGGAATTATTTAATTTACTTTTAACTAAGATTGCACATCTGACATTGTAGGTAAAATACAAGGCAGAAAACACAACAGTGTTGCACTGTATGATTGAAGCCTAATGTATAATTAATTTGTAACTATTTTGGAATATGCACGCCACACACATAGAGGAAAGTAGACAATCTCTATGAGCCAAAGTTGCACTATAGTGGATGTGTAGAAAATTACTCAGGACAGTTACACATATTATGCTTTATGAAAAATTAAGCTTAAAATACATTTTTAGGTAGGCATATAATAATGATTCGAAGCCGCTGAATTGACATAATTTTTCTTCTATAAATAGTAAAATACTACTAATTACTATGTATCATTAGATAAGGAAGGACTTGCATTTAGGATGATGTCAGAATTATACTGGTACTATGATGAAGTGTATACCAGCTGTAAACCTAGACTACTTCTTTCTTCCTGTTTAAATCCCAGGAAACAATATATTAAGCAAAGCCACAAGCATAACAAAGCACCATAATAAAACAAATCCACCAAACTTTCATAGCATCTAATTTGGCCCAGATATCGTATAAAAATAATTTATAGACATGTCAGCATTTGTAGCGATGAGAGTAAATTAAAGTCCCATTAAGAAGGGGTTTGTTGTGTACTTTAACTTGATAACATTTGCTTGTGGTTTACAGACATACTGGTAGGGTGTGACATACATAAAAGCAATACAAAGTTACAAGATATGGAACATTGTCATAATGGATTACCTGGAGTTTATGAATGGGTAATAATATTTTTATGGCTTAACCTGACTTTATTCAATTAAGCCAACATAAAACATTTAGGGCATGCCTTAAGCCTTTACAATGTATTCTGATATAAAACATGTTCTCTATTATCCTCTAAACCAATGTTTTAAAATGTTCATTGTTATATTATTATTATCTTGAGAACTTTTCTAAATGTATCCTATAAAGGTCAAGAATGCCTAATAAAATGTAATAAATTAACTATAGAGTTAATTTAAAATATTCTTATATAAGACAAAGTAGAGTGTAGCACGTTGCTTTTCTTCCAGATTAAACCTTTTTGTATTGAGTAGAGGTGAATGAATTTATTCATGAACAATTGAATGTGCTTCAATTTTTGCTAAAAAAAGATGGAGGGAATTTGATTTGAGTGAATTATGTAAAAATGAAGGCTAGCTGGCCAACATTTTGATGAATATTAGATTAAATACAAACCATGCTCTTCACATGTCCTGCCGGTGCCATAACCCGCCTTATGGTACTTTACTCCATACATTCGGGCTATACATATCATGACACTGTGCTGGGAGCCCCTGAGGAAAAGTTAATATGGCTGAAGAGGAGGTTGCAGGAGGAAGGAGGAAAGAAGGGGCTCAACAGAGTTGAGGATCAGTAGGTGGGTTGTTCCATTGGTGGGACAGTTGAGTTGCAAGGTATTTTTTTTCTTTTAATACACAGTATATTAATTATACGCTTTTGTCTTTAAAAATCCCAGAGCATAATAAGAATCATTAGTTTAAAAACAAATACATTTGATTCAAATTTCCCTGACAAATTTGAATTTAATCTCTAGTATTTAGCTTTCCTTTCCACTTATTTTTTCAGAATGTAATATATGAGATGGCTAAGTGTACAAGCTGTTTGCTTGAGTTGGGAAGATTCATCATGGTGACCAATGAAACTAATTTTCAAAGTTTGCAATTTTTTCTATTACAAAGTAACTTGTCACAGACCTTTTGTTGGCTGGTCACATGTTCCAGGATTGTAGTAGATGAACATAACCTCATTAAGTGAACAAGAAATCTGGTTATATTATAGTATGTTCACATTGCGTTTTAGCCTACTGTCAGTGGCTCCATTGGAACTTACAGTGGGTACAGAAAGAATTCAGTCCCCTTTAAATTTTTCACTCTTTGTTTCATTGCAGCTATTTGGTGAATTCTAAAAAGCTCATTTTTTTCTCATTAAAGTACACTCTGCAACTCATCTTGACTGAAAAAAAAACCTTTGCTCAGTATTGAGTAGAAGCACCCTTTTGAGCTAGTACAACCATGAGTCTTCTTGGGAATGATGCAACAAGTTTTTCACACCTGGATTTGGGGATCCTCTGCCATTCTTCCTTTCAGATCCTCTTCAGTTCCATCAGGTTGGATGGTGAACATTGGTGGACAGCCATTTTCAGGTCTCTCCAGAGATGCTCAATTGGGTTTAGGTCAGGGCTTTGGCTGGGCCAGTCAAGAATGATCACAGAGTTTTTCTGAAGCCACTCCTTTGTTATTTTAGCTGTGTGCTTAGGGTCATTGTCTTGTTGGAAGGTGAACTTTTAGCCAAGTCTGAGGTCCAGAGCACTCTGGAAGAGGTTTTCATCCAGGAAATCTCTTTACTTGGCCACATTCATGTTTCCTTCAATTGCAACCAGTCGTCCTGTTCCTGCAGCTGAAAAACACCCCCATAGCATGATGCTCCCACCACCATGTTTCACTCTTGGGATTGTATTGGGCAGGTGATGAGCAGTGCCTGGTTTTCTCCACACATACTGCATAGAATTATCACCAAAAAGTTATATCTTCGTCTCATCAGACCAGAGAATCTTATTTCTCATAGTCTGGGAGTCCTTCATGTGTTTTTGAGCAAACTCTATGAGGGCTTTCATATGTCTTGCACTGAGGAGAGGCTTCCGTCGGGCCACTCTGCCATAAAGCCCGACTGGTGGAGGGCTGAAGTGATAGTTGATTTTGTGGAACTTTCTCCTATCTCCCTACTGCATCTCTGGAGCTCAGCCACAGTGATCTTGGGGTTCTTCTTTACCTCTCTCACCAAGGCTCTTCTCCCATGATTGCTTAGTTTGGCTGGACGGACAGGTCTAGGAAAGCTTCTGGTGGTCCCAAACTTCTTCTATTTAAGGATTATGGAGGCCAGTGTGCTCTTAGGAACCTTGAGTAATGCAGAAATTATTTTGTAACCTTAGCCAGATGCGTGCTTTGCCACAATTCTGTCTCTGAGCTCCTTGGGCAGTTCCTTTGAGCTCATGATTCTTATTTGGTCTGACATGCACTGTGAGCTGTGAGTAGAGATGAGCGGTGTTCGACTAGAACTGTTCGCCAATCTCAAATTCGAGCTGTTTTGGCCGGTGTTCGAGTTGTTCGACGAACCCGAACGATTTCCAAAAAATTCGGCTGCTCGAGGTTATGTTCGATAACTGTTCGTGCACCAAAAGCGTGTCCTGCATGTCTGGCGCTATTTAGAGCACCAATCATGCAGGGATTGTCTGCCACTCACTGTAATGCGACAGCCATGGTGGTTGTGGCATTACAGTGATTGCCCAAATCGATGGGAACAGTGCTCACAGTGAAACATGAAAAGCCGGCAATTCATCAGCGGCATACACCGGTACCCGACAATTTAGAACAGAAAGAATAGAGCTTCACACATAGATTAGATAGATAGAAACATGTCAGTCACATATATATGAAGTACAGTGACAGTGTTGATTACTGTACTTGTCATTTAGTGTAAAGGATTTATCAAAAAAAATAATAGTGTTTTCATGCACCGTCTCTTTAAAAAAGCCGGCCGGCAATTCAGCAGCGGTACCCGACAATTTATAACAGACAGAATAGAGCTTCACATATAGATTAGATAGATAGAAACATGTCAGTCACATATATATGAAGTACAGTGACAGTGTTGATTACTGTACTTGTCATTTAGTATAAAGGATTTATTAAAAAAAATAATAGTGTTTTCATGCACTGTCTCTTTAAAAAAGCCGGCCGGCAATTCAGCATCTGTACCCGACAATTTAGAATAGAAGGAATAGAGAATCACACATAGATTAGATAGATAGAAACAGGTCAGTCACATATATATGAAGTACAGTGACAGTGTTGCTTACTGTACTTGTCATTTAGTATAAAGGATTTATTAAAAAAAAATAATAGTGTTTTCATGCACCGTCTCTTTAAAAAAGCCGGCCGGCAATTCAGCATCTGTACCCGACAATTTAGAATAGAAGGAATAGAGAATCACACATAGATTAGATAGATAGAAACATGTCAGTCACATATATATGAAGTACAGTGACAGTGTTGATTACTGTACTTGTCATTTAGTGTTAAAATAAAGGCTTTATTTAAAAAAAAATTGGCGTGGGGTTCCCCTTAATTTTAGTCTCTAGCGGAGGTTAAGCAGACTGCTGGGGCAGATGTTTGAAGCCTGGGAAGGGGGTAATACCCACGGAGCTTCCCAGGCTACTAATATCAGCCCCCAGCGGAATACCTAGCCTTTACTAGCTATTAAAATGGGGGACCCCCCAAAAAAATGACGTGGGGTCCCCCCTATTTTAATAGCTAGCAAAGGCTAGGCAGACAGCTGGGGGCTGATATTAATAGCCCAGGAAGGGTGCCATGAATATTGGCCCCCTCCCAGGCTAGAAACACCAGCCGTCAGCCGCCCCAGAAATGGCGCATCCTTAGAATGCGCCAATTCTGGCACTTAGCCTCGCTCTTCCCACTGCCCTGTAGCGGTGGCAGTGGGGTAATAGGGTTGGGGTTGATGTCAGCTTATAATGCCAGCTGACATCAAGCCCAGGTTAGTAATGGAGAGGCGTCTATAAGACACCCCCATTACTAACCCCATAGTCAAAGTTAAAAGAAAACACAAACACCCAGAATAAAGTCCTTTAATTGAAATAAAGACACAATCCTTTATTGTTCTAAATTAAACTATACTTACCGTCACGCCCATTCCAGCTGAAGCCAACGATCTCCTGCAATAAAAGAAAAATAATAAAGCAACCTCATCCTTACCTTTCCATGGTTCCCACGACAGCTTCACCTCTGCTACATCGAGATAACAGGCTGGACCGCAGCAGAACGCCGCCATCCAGCCTGTCATCCCGCAGACACTGAGAAGCGCAGGCATTCTTGCGCTCTGCAGTGTCTGGCTGTGACGGCATCCAGATGAGCCGAGGTCATGTCCAATGAACTCGGCGCACCTCATGCATGTCACTGACAGCGTGGGAGAATTCTCCTGCACTCAGCACTTCAGCGTGAGAATTCTCCCACGCTGTCAGTGACGTACATGAGGTCAGCTGAGTTCATTGGACATGAATGAGCTCACCTCATGCACATCACTGACAGCGTGGGAGAATTCTCACGCTGTAGCGCTGAGTGCTGGAGAATTTCCCCACGCTGTCAGTGACGTGCATGAGGTGAGCTGAGATCATTGGACATGAATGAGCTCACCTCATGCACGTCACTGACAGCGTGGGAAAATTCTCCTGCACTCAGCGCTTCAGCGTGAGAATTTTCCCACGCTGTCAGTGACGTGCATGAGGTGAGCTCATTCATGTCCAATGAACTCAGCTGACCTCATGTACGTCACTGACAGCGTGGGAGAATTCTCACGCTGAAGTGCTGAGTGCAGGAGAATTCTCCCACGCTGTCAGTGACGTGCATGAGGTGAGCCGAGTTCATTGGACATGAACTTGTCTCATCTTTATGCCGTCACAGCCAGACACTGCAGAGCGCAAGCAAGCCTGCGCTTCTCAGTGTCCGCGGGATGACAGGCTGGATGGCAGCTTTCTGCTGCGGTCCAGCCTGTCATCTCGATGTAGCAGAGCTGAAGCTGTCCTGGGAACCATGGAAAGGTAAGGATGATGTTGGTTTATTATTTTACTTTTATTGCAGAAGACATTGGCTTCAGCTGGAATGGGCGTGATGGTAAGTATGGTTTAATTTAGAACAATAAAGAATTGTGTGTTTATTTCAATTAAAGGACTTTATTCTGGGTGTTTGTGTTTTTTTAAATACTTTACTAAAAATTCATGGTGGTCATGTCTAATTATGGCGTGACCCCATCAATTTCGGGCTTAGGGCCAGCTGATAATGCCAAGCTGGCCTTAACCCCTTTATTACCCAGTGAGCCACCGCACCAGGGCCCTGGATGAGTTGGGTACAGCGCCAGAAGATGGCGCTTCTATGAACGCGCCATTTTCTGGGGCGGCTGCGGACTGCAATTTGCAGCGGGTGGGGCCCAGAAAGCTTGGGCCTCCCTGCGCTGCGGATTCCAGCTCCCAGCTGCCTAGTTGTACCTGGCTGGGCACAAAAATAGGGCGAAGCCCCACGCATTTTTTTTTTAAATTATTTCATGAAATTCATGGAATAATTAAGAAAAAAAGGGCTTCCCTATATTGTTGTGTCCAACCAGGTACAAATAGGCAGCTGGTGGTTGGGGGCAGCCCGTCCCTGCCTGCTGTACCTGGCTGGACACAAATATAGTGCGAAGCCCCACGTCAATTTTTTTTTAATTATTTCATGAAATAATTTTTTTAAAAAAGGGCTTCCCTATATTGTTGTGTCTGGCCAGGTACAAATAGGCAGCTGGTGGTTGGGGGCAGCCCGTTCCTGCCTGCTGTACCTGACTGGACACAAATATAGAGCGAAGCCCCACGTCAATTTTTTTTTAATTATTTCATGAAATAATTTTTTTAAAAAAGGGCTTCCCTATATTGTTGTGTCTGGCCAGGTACAAATAGGCAGCTGGTGGTTGGGGGCAGCCCGTTCCTGCCTGCTGTACCTGACTGGACACAAATATAGGGCGAAGCCCCACGTCAATTTTTTTTAACTTATTTCAGGAAATTCATGAAATAATGAAAAAAAAATTGATGTGGGGCTTCGCCCTATATTTGTGTCCAGTCAGGTACAGCAGGCAGGAACGGGCTGCTCCCAACCACCAGCTGCCTATTTGTACCTAGCCGGACACAACAATATAGGGAAGCCCTTTTTTTCTTAATTATTCCATGAATTTCATGAATCTAAAAAAAAAATGCGTGGAGCTACGCCCTATTTTTGTGTCCAGCCAGGTACAATTAGGCAGCTGGGGGCTGGAATCTGCAGCGCAGGGAGGCCCAAGCTTTCTGGGCCCCACCCGCTGCAAATTGCAGTCCACAGCCGCCCCGGAAAATGGCGCGTTCATAGAAGCGCCACCTTCTGGCGCTGTACCCAACTCATCCAGGGCCCTGGTGCGGTGGCTCACTGGGTAATAAAGGGGTTAAGGCCAGCTTGGCATTATCAGCTGGCCCTAAGCCCGAAATTCATGGGGTCACGCCAGTATTAGACATGACCACCATGAATTTCTAGTAAAGTATTTAAAAAAAACACAACACCCAGAAAAAAGTCCTTTAATTGAAATAAACACACAATTCTTTATTGTTCTAAATTAAACCATACTTACCATGAACGCCCATTCCAGCTGAAGCCAACGATCTCCTGCAATAAAAGAAAAATAATAAAGCAACATCATCCTTACCTTTCCATGGCTCCCACGACAGCTTCAGCTCTGCTACATCGAGATGACAGGCTGGACCGCAGCAGAACGCTGCCATCCAGCCTGTCATCCCGCAGACACTGAGAAGCGCAGGCTTGCTTGCGCTACTCAGTGTCTGGCTGTGACGGCATCCAGATGAGCCGAGGTCATGTCCAATGAACTCGGCGCACCTCATGCACGTCACTGACAGCGTGGGAAAATTCTCACGCTGAAGCGCTGAGTGCAGGAGAATTTTCCCACGCTGTCAGTGACGTACATGAGGTGAGCCGAGTTCATTGTCGGCTCATCTGGATGCCGTCACAGTCAGACACTGAGGAGCGCAAGCATGCCTGCGCTTCTCAGTGTCCGCGGGATGACAGGCTGGATGGCAGCGTTCTGCTGCGGTCCAGCCTGTCATCTCGATGTAGCAGAGCTGGAGCTGTCCTGGGAACCATGGAAAGGTAAGGATGAGGTTGCTTTATTATTTTTCTTTTATTGCAGGAGATCGTTGGCTTCAGCTGGAATGGGCGTGATGGTAAGTATGGTTTAATTTAGAACAATAAAGAATTGTGTCTTTATTTCAATTAAAGGACTTTATTCTGGGTGTTTGTGTTTTTTTTTTAACTTTGACTATGGGGTTAGTAATGGGGGTGTCTTATAGACGCCTCTCCATTACTAACCTGGGCTTGATGTCAGCTGGCATTATAAGCTGACATCAACCCCAACCCTATTACCCCCTGCCACCGCACCAGGGCAGCGTGGAAGAGCGAGGCTAAGTGCCAGAATTGGCGCATCCTATGGATGCGCCATTTCTGGGGCGGCTGACGGCTGGTGTTTCTAGCCTGGGAGGGGGCCAATATTCATGGCTCCCTTCCTGGGCTATTAATATCAGCCCCCAGCTGTCTGCCTAGCCTTTGCTAGCTATTAAATTAGGGGGGACCCCACGTCATTTTTTGGGGGGGGTCCTCCATTTTAATAGCTAGTAAAGGCTAGGTATTCAGCTGGGGGCTGATATTAGTAGCCTGGGAAGCTCCGTGGGTATTGCCCCCTTCCCAGGCTTCAAACATCTGCCCCAGCCGTCTGCTTAACCTCCGCTAGAGACTAAAATTACGGGGAATCCCACGCCAATTTTTTTTAATAATAAATCCTTTATTTTAATACTAAATGACAAGTACAGTAACCAACATTATCACTGTACTTATTATATATGTGACTGACATGTTTCTATCTATCTAATCTATGTGTGAAGCTCTATTCTGTCTGTTATAAATTGTCGGGTACAGATGCTGAATTGCCGGCCGGCTTTCTTAAAGAGACGGTGCATGAAAACACTATTATTTTTTTTGATAAATCCTTTACACTAAATGACAATTACAGTAAGCAACACTGTCACTGTACTTCATATATATGTGACTGACATGTTTCTATCTATCTAATCTATGTGTGATTCTCTATTCCTTCTATTCTAAATTGTCGGGTACAGATGCTGAATTGCCGGCCGGCTTTCTTAAAGAGACGGTGCATGAAAACACTATTATTTTTTTTAATAAATCCTTTGCAGTAAATGACAAGTACAGTAAGCAACATTGTCACTGTACTTCATATATACGTGACTGACATGTTTCTATCTATCTAATCTATGTGTGATTCTCTATTCCTTCTATTCTAAATTGTCGGGTACAGATGCTGAATTGCCGGCCGGCTTTCTTAAAGAGACGGTGCATGAAAACACTATTATTTTTTTTAATAAATCCTTTGCAGTAAATGACAAGTACAGTAAGCAACACTGTCACTGTACTTCATATATATGTGACTGACATGTTTCTATCTATCTAATCTATGTGTGAAGCTCTATTCTGTCTGTTATAAATTGTCGGGTACCGCTGCTGAATTGCCGGCCGGCTTTTTTAAAGAGACGGTGCACGAAAACACTATTATATTTTTTAATAAATCCTTTACACTAAATGACAAGTACAGTAAGCAACACTGTCACTGTACTTCATATATATGTGACTGACATGTTTCTATCTATCTAATCTATGTGTGATGCTCTATTCCTTCATGTCTAAATTGTCGGGTACCGGTGTATGCCGCTGCTGAATTGCCGGCCGGCTTTTTTAAAGAAAGCGTCTTCTGAGCAGTTTGTCAGCTTTTGGACACCTTTGAAGGTGTTTTCTATGTGTTCCTATGTGTTTTTGTTTGCCTGCCATTGGTTTTAACGGTGTTCGACGGTGTTCTAAGGTGTTCGACAAACAGTTCGACGAACAGTTCCTCGAACATCCCGGTGTTCGACGAACCGAACCGAACCCGAACACTACGGGGGTGGCTCAACACTAGCTGTGAGGTCTTATATAGACAGGTGTGTGCCTTTCCATATCAAGTCCTATCAGTTTAACTAAACACAACTGGACTCCAATGAAGGAGTAGAACCATCTCAAGAAGGATCACAAGGAAATGGACAGCATGTGACTTAAATATGAGTGACTGAGCAAAGGGTCTGAATACTTATGACCATGTGATATTTCAGTTTTTCTTTTTTAATAAATTTGCAAAAATTTCTACATTTCTGATTCTCTTCAGTCAAGATGGGATGCATAGTGTACTTTAATGAGAAAAAAAATAAACTTTTTAGAATTTACCAAATGGCTGGAATGAAACAAATAATGAAAAATTTAAAAGGGTCTGAATACTTTCCATACCCACTGTATGTCTAAAGCACTGAAAAATGTGATTTAGATGTTTGCACTGACAAGGACATTGACTTTAATGATGCAGATGGATTCACTATGTGCTCTGTTGGACCTTAATTTTAGGCAACACCAGCCTATTTTTGTTAGGCACCAAAACGCAGTCAGACACGTTTTCGTACATGCTTGAAATAGGCGGATGCTGCAAAAATAATATCAGACCAAGCACAATATGACTGTGTCTAAATCACTGCATTATTAAAGTCAATTTCCCTGTCAGTACAAACTTCTGAATCCCGCTTTCTAGGGTTTCATACATAAGCTTCAATGGAGCCACTGACAGTAAACTAAAATGGGAACCTAGCCAGAAGGCAAATATAGTATTAGTCTACAAAACAATTGGGCTGTAAAAATGATCAAACATATCAAATTGTGTCCTGAAGTGCCAGACTAGCAAATTAGGTTAAAAAATGGAATTTAACAGAGTGAGCTTCTGCAAAGTGGAAAATTATCTTTTCTAATTGGTGGACACATGTAGTTTCCGTCAACCAGGGCATAGAAAGATCCAACCTCATGGATCACTTTTTAATTCAACTTTTTCTTTTATGCTTATCTGAGAGGGTTTGTTAGCTCAAGACATCAACATTTCAGTTCCAAAGGCCAATTTTAATCGCTATGTGTCATTATGCATTTTTTTCAGTAATAAGAAATGAAAATTGTTAACTTCCCCATAAGCATTTACTGCATTCTTCTTTTTGGTTATTATAAGAATTCAAACAATGTAAATATTTATCTGTTTCAGAATGTACGTGATAACTTAAAGAAAAAAAGGTTAAACTTCAACTTCAAACTTCTTTAGCCTTAGTTTTTACAGTTGACTCATGCATGTCTTAGCTCTCGACATAGGGGCTTACTCATTTTCATGTTACAGTCAATGTAAATGTACATTAACAGAGACCATAATTAGAGATGGGCAAACCTGTGACTGTTCGGGTTCGGCTAATTGAGCCAAACGCCAAACAGTTTATTAAAAGTTCGGGTTCGGGTACCTGAACCTGAACCCGAACATGGACCCCATTCTTATGAATGTCAGCATGATCCCACAGCTGTGACAGTGACCTGCGGTAAATAACTTACCGCGGGTCATAGGCGCCAGCTGATGGTACTACTATCACCATCAGCCGGTGCCTACTGCCATAGGAAATAGAGAGTGCAGGCGCCGCTGGGTGGGAGCAGTAGTGTCTCACCAGTGGCGCCTGTGCTGAAAGTAAAAAACAATGTTAAAATTAATAAAAAAATATTCTAATAAGAGAAACACATTATACTCACCTATACCTTGTCCCCGATGTTCTCCTCCCTTGTAAAAAATAAAAAATAAAAAAACACCATATACTCAACTTACACCTAATCCCCGAAGCCCATGATCACCTGTAATAAAGGTAAAATAATAAACCAAACTCATCCTCACCTGTCTGCCGCAGTCCAAATACCGAGGGTCCCACAACGATCCCATGAATAGAACATGCCTGCGCTCCTTAGTATCTCTGCACGATGGCAGGCTGGATGGTCACGTCCAGCTACGATCCAGCCTGCTATTTAGATGTAGCAGAGATGGACATGTCGTGGGACACATGGAGTCTGTTCTTCATGTCGGAAAGGCGATGAAGAGGTTGGCTTATTATTTTACTTTTATTGCAGGTGACAATAGCTTCAGGTGGAATTGGTGTGATGGTAAGTAGAGTTTAATTAAGAATATTAAAGGAGTCTGTGTCTTTATTTCAAATAAAATATTTTATTCTGCATGTAGGTGTTTTTATTTCACATTTCACCCTCACTGTGGGGTTAGTAAAGGGAGCATCTTATAGACACCCATCTATTACTAACCTATGCTTGATGTCATCTTGCATTATAAGCTGACATCAACCCCAACCCTATAACCCCACTCCCACCGCTACAGGGTAGTGGGCAGAGCAAGGCTAAGGGCCAGAATTGCTGCATCTTATGGATGCACCATTTCTGGGGCGGCTGAGGGCTACTGTTTGTAGCCTCGGAGGGGGACAATATTCATGGCCCCTTCCTAGGTTATTATCATGAGCCCCAAGCTGTCTGCCTAGCCTTTGCCAGCTGTTAAAATAGGGGGACCCCACGTCAATTTTTTTTTGGAGGGTCCCCCATTTTAATAGTCAGTAATGGCTAAGTATACAGCTCGGGGGTGATCTTAGTAGCCAGGGATGCTCCATGGGAATTACCCCCTTCACAGACTAAAAATATCAGCCTCAGCTGTCCGCTTTCCCTCAGCTGGTTAATAAAATTACAGGGGACCTCATGGCATTTTTTTTCCAGAAATTTAATCTTTTATTAATAAATCACATGAACAGTAAGGTACACACGCAAAGCACTGATTACATATCTCACATATTTATATCTATCTGTATATCTATCTATTATCAATTATCTATATAGCTAGCTATCCATATATCTATTAATCTATTATCTATTTATCTATGTATCTATCCTTATATCTATCTATTTATCTATTTATATATCTATTTATCTATCTATCCATATATCTATTATCTATCTATCTATCCATATATCTAGTAATCTATTTATCTATCTGTCCATATATTATCTATTAGTATATATAAATATCCATATATCTATTATCTATCTATCATCTATAAATAAATTTATCTATCCATATATCTATTCATATATCTATCTATTATCTTTCTACCTATCCATTTATCTATTATTATCAACCTATCTAATTATCTATCAATCATTCTATCTGTCTATATATTTATCCATATATCTGTCTATTATCTATCTATCCATATACATATCCATATATCTATTATCTATCCGTACAGCTATCCATATATCTATTTATTGATCTATTATCTGTCTACAGTAGGGAAAAAAGTATTTAGTCAGCCACCAGTTGTGCAAGTTCTCCCACTTAAAAAGATGAGAGAGGTCTGTAATTGACATCATAGGTAGACCTCAACTATGAGAGACAAAATGAGCAAAGAAATCCTGAAAATCACATTGTCTGATTTGGAAATAATTTTTTTTCAAATTTTGGTTGAAAATAAGTATTTGGTCAATTCCAAACAAGCAAGATTTCTGGCTCTCACAGACATGTAACTTCTTTAAGAGGCTCTTCGGTCCTCCACTCATTACCTGTTGTACTGGCACCTGTTTGAACTTGTTATCAGTATAAAAGACACCTGTCTGCAACCTCAAACAGTCACACTCCAAACTCAACTATGGTGAAGACCAAAGAGCTGTCGAAGGACACCAGAAACAAAATTGTAGCCCTGCACCAGGCTGGGAAGACTGAATCTGCCATAGGCAAGCAGCTTGGTGTGAAGAAATCATCTGTGGGAGCAATAATTAGAAAATGGAAGACATACAAGACCACTGATAATCTCCTCCAATCTGGGACACCACACAAGATCTCATCCCGTAGGGTCAAAATGATCTCAAGAACGGTGAGCAAAAATCCCAGAATGGGGGAACCTAGTGAATGACCTGCAGAGAGCTGGGATCAATGTTACACAGATTACCATCAGTAACACACTACGCCGCCAGGAACTCAGATCCTGCAGTGCCAGATATGTCCCCCTGCTTAAGTCATTACATGTCCAGGCCCATCTGAAGTTTGCTAGAGAACATTTGGATGATCCAGAAGAGTATTGGGAGAATGTCATATGGTCAGATGAAATCAAAGTAGAACTGTTTGGTAAAAACACAACTCGGCGTGTTTTGAGGAGAAAGAATGCTGAGTTGTATCCAAAGAACACCATACCTACTGTGAAGCATGGGGGTGGCAACATCATGCTTTGGGGCTGTTTCTCTGCCAAGGGACCAGGATGACTGATCCATGTACATGAAAGAATGAATGGGGCCATGTATCATGAGATTTTGAGTGCAAACCTCCTTCCATCAGCAAGGGCATTGAAGATGAAACGTGGCTGGGTCTTTCAGCATGACAATGATCCCAAGCACACCACCAGGGCAACAAAGGAGTGGCTTCGTAAGAAGCATTTCAAGGTCCTGGAGTGGCCTTGCAAGTCTCCAGATCTAAACCCTATAGAAAACCTTTGGAGGGAGTTGAAAGTCAGTGTTGCCCAGCGACAGCTTCAAACCATCACTACTGTAGAGGAGATCTGCATGGAGGAATAGGCAAACATATCAGCAACAGTGTGTGCCAACCTTGTGAAGACTTATAGAAAATGTTTGACCTCTGTCATTGCCAACAAAGCATATATAACAAAGTATTGAGATGAACTTTTGTAATTGACCAAATACTTATTTTCCACCAAAACTTGAAAAAAAAAAATATTTCCAAATCAGACAATATGATTTTCAGGAATTGTTTTCTCATTTTGTCTCTCATAGTTGAGGTCTACCTTTGATGTAAATTACAGGCCGCTCTCATCTTTTTAAGTGGGAGAACTTGTACAATTGGTGGCTGACTAAATACTTTTTTCCCCACTGTATCAATTATATATTCATATATCTATCTAACTATTATCTATCTATATATCTATCCATATAAAGAGTAGTGTTGATCAAGCACTAAAATGCTCGGGTGCTCGAAGCTCGGGCCGAGCTCGCCGTGATACTCGGGTGCTCGACCCGAGCAACGAGCCCAATGTTAGTCTATGGGAGACCTGAGCATTTTTGCGATGGCACCCCCGGCAGTCTTTTAAAAGCCTAACAAGTGCCAAAACTATAGTGACAGTGCTCAAATCACATGGGGACAGCATGGGGATCGACCCAGGAAGCATTTCTGACCCCCAGGTCACTGCTGTCAACAACGTGGTCAGAGGTATTAAGCCACTTTTACGGGCACACAATAAAACGTTATAAAACGAAACTGAAACTTTTTTCCTGTGAAATATGTTAAGGAATTTCTTTTCCAGGGTAAAGACTTGTGTATAAGGTAAAATAAATAACCAAAAACAAAAATACTCCTCCACACCTTGGGCTATGTTCACAAGTAGCATTTTTTATGCGTTTTTGCACTTTTGTATTGCTTTCAACTGTGACAAATGCATTCACCGGGAAATGTCATTTTAACATTTTACAACCTTATCTGGCCATGTGCTGTGTGACACATGCATAAAGTGCTGAAAAGACATGGGAACAGCATGGGGAAGACCCCTGGAAGCATCTCTGACACCCAGGTCACTGTCTAAAAGTGTGCCCATCATAAGTGATCCTTGCCGCATCAGAAGATGCAGACTTGCAACTATACCAGTGCAAGTTCTAGTCCCAGGGCAGTGTTCAATTGTACCTCCCCCATTCCTTGCAATACAAGCGCAAGTATGCAGCCTGCCACCCACCCACCCCCAGGCCGCAATACTATACTGCTTGCTTGCTTGCACTTGAAATTGGGCCTTTTAGGCATGTGGAGGCGGAATCTGACCACCACGTCATGGCTGCGTTGGGGGCCTGGAATCCACGCTCAGTCGGCAGCCACTCGGCGGCTGGGTGTCTATGCTCGGTCCCCAGCCGCCCCGCGGCCGGGTGTCCACACACGGTTCCCAGCTGCCTGGGGGCAGCCGGGTGTCCATAAATGGTCCCTCGCCGCCCTTATTTCTCCTTGGAACATCCCCCCACACATTTTTCTTAGCCCGGCCTGCTTTATGGCAGCTTTGGACGAGCCCACCAGAGAACCATACTCCTACGGTGGGCCCTGGCTTCTCCATCAGGGGAGTTGAGAGTGCCAAGGTGAGGAGCATGATGATGATGACAGAAGTTAGCATCTGCTTTGTTTTCTTTTAATGCAAGTGTAAGTGTGCAGCCTGCCACCCACCCACCCCCAGACTGCAATGCCATACTGCTAGCTTGCACTTGAAATGGGGCCTTTTAGTTTGGAGGAGGCCGAAGCTGGCCACTACCTCATGGCTGCTTCGGCAGCGAGGTATCCATACTCAGTCCCCAGCCACCCCTATTTGTCCTGGTGTGCCTTATACATAAGATTAAGCGCGTATACCAAAACATTACCTGTGCCCTCCCCAGTGCATTTAGTGGGAAGGAGAGTCTATTCCGCTGTAGTGTGTGCATGCCAAACCCCTGTTCATGGTACATGCGAAGATGCCTCCCACCCTGCACTTGTCATTGCAGACTTGCAACTATCCCTGTTCAAGTCCTTGCCCTACGGCAGTGTTCAATTGTACCTATCCCATTCCTTGCAATGCAAGCGTAAGTATGCAGCCTGCCACCCACCCACCCCCAGACTGCAATACCATACTGCTTGCTTGCTTGCACTTTAAATTGGGCCTTTTAGGCATGTGGAGGCCGAATCTGGCCACCACGCCATGGCTGCGTCGGTGGCCTGGTATCCATACTCAGTCCCCAGCCGCTCGGTGGCCGGACGTCCCCGCTTGCTCCTCAGCCTCCAGGGGGCGGCCGGGTGTCCATACTCGGTCCCCAGCCACCCCTATATGTCCTGGTAACCTTTCCCACATTTTTCTTAGCCTGGCCTGCTTTAGGGCAGCATTGGCCGAGCCCACCAGACAACCAGACTCCTCCGGTGGGCCCTGGCTTCTCCATCAGGGGAGTTGAGAGTGCCAAGGTGAGGAGCATGATGAGGATGATAGAAGTTAGCAACTGCTTTGTTTTGTTGGAATGCAAGAGCATGTATGTAGTAGCGGCTAGGCCTGAGGTGGTCAGCGTTTTGGCGCATATCCTACCTCCTCCGTGGATCGCTGGATGTTTTCCTGCTACTATCCAAGTTCTATGACTCCCATTAAAACAAAGCTTCAGGTGAAAAATGATGGATGAGGTAGTGGCAAAGGCGAAAGAGCAGGAGGAACAGGGACCATTCACATCAATTTCAGGCCAGTCAACCAGATATGTGTTGTAGGATATGTTTCTGTAACAAAAGGAGCGGTTCGGCTACACAGTTATAGGGCATACAGTGAGTGCAATGCCTACCAAAAATTTCGAGGCACTCCAATGCCCCGTGGAAATGACATGGAGGTCAGAGGGCCTTAACTAAACCTTTTTTTCCATTTATAGCAACTGGGTCTCCTGTGCACTGTTGGCCTAAGCAGTGAATGGAAGGCTTTCCAAAAATTATGAGGAACTGCAATGCCCCTTACAAGAGCCATGCAGTACAGCATATTACAAACATAAGTCCCATTATTGGGGAGCGGGTCTCCCATAGGATTTGGTTATGCCTTCCCAGCAAAAGCTTCCAAAAATTAGGACGGAGCAACTTGCAATGCCCCTTACAAGAGCCATGCAGTACAGCATATTACAAACATAAGTCCCATTATTGGGGAGTGGGTCTCCCATAGGATTTGCTTATGCCTTCCAAGCAAAAGCTTCCAAAAATTAGGACGGAGCAACTTGCAATGCCCCTTAAAAGAGCCATGCAGTACAGCATATTACAAACATAAGTCCCATTATTGGGGAGTGGGTCTCCCATAGGATTTGCTTATGCCTTCCAAGCAAAAGCTTCCAAAAATTAGGATGGAGCAACTTGCAATGCTCCTTACAAGAACCATGCAGTACAGCATATTACAAACATAATTCCCATTATTGGGGAGTGGGTCTCCCATAGGATTTGCTTATGCCTTCCAAGCAAAAGCTTCCGAAAATTAGGACGGAGCAACTTGCAATGCCCCTTACAAGAGCCATGCAGTACAGCATATTACAAACATAAGTCCCATTATTGGGGAGTGGGTCTCCCATAGAATTTGCTTATGCCTTCCAAGCAAAAGCTTATGAAAATTAGGACGGAGCAACTTGCAATGCCCCTTACAAGAGCCATGCAGTACAGCATATTACAAACATAAGTCCCATTATTGGGGAGTGGGTCTCCCATAGATTTGCTTATGCCTTCCAAGCAAAAGCTTTCAAAAATTAGGATGGAGCAACTTGCAATGCCCCTTACAAGAACCATGCAGTACAGCATATTACAATCATAAGTCCCATTATTGGGGAGTGGGTCTCCCATAGGATTTGCTTATGCCTTCCAAGCAAAAGCTTCCAAAAATTAGGATGGAGCAACTTGCAATGCCCCTTACAAAAGCCATGCAGCACAGCATATTACAAACATAAGTCCCATTATTGGGGAGTGGGTCTCCCACAGTCTTTGCTTATGCCTTCCAAGCAAAAGCTGACAAAAATAAGGATGGAGGAACTTGCAATGCTGGCACCCTGGTGGTATAGTGGTGGTGGAGGCTGAGAATAAGGAGAAGAACATAAAACAGCCGAAATGAGGAAGCGTATACCCATGTGTGGGTGTGAAGCGGTGCATGTAAATACACCTCCCGAAATAATACAGTGGATTTGACTTTATGTTACTCTACTGTCATTTGGTGGTGATCAGAAGTCTGGCCCAATCCAGCCCTTGTTCATTTTGATAAGGGTCAGCTTGTCAGCATTGTCAGTTGACAGGCGTGTGCGCTTCTCAGTTATAATTCCCCCAGCGGCACTAAAAACACGCTCTGATAACACGCTAGCGGCAGGGCAGGCCAGGACCTCCAAGGCGTACAGAGTGAGTTCATTCCAAGTGTCCAGCTTGGATACCCAATAATTAAAAGGCACAGAGGAATCACGGAGGACACTGGTACGGTAGTCAAGGTACTCCCTCACCATCTTTTGAAACTTTCCACTCCTTGTGAGAGTACCCCACTCCTCAGGGCCTGTAAGCTGGGTGGGTGTCAGAAATCTGTCCCAGAACCTTGGCAGTGTTCCCCTGCCTCTGCTGGATTGGAGTTGCATCTCTCTCGCCTGTACGCCTTGGTTGGGCAACGAACTGTGACCTCTGCCACTAGCGTGTTTAGATGGGAATTTTTTTAAGAGTTCTGCAGCAAGGGCCTTCTGGTACTGCCCAATTTTTGTAGACCTCTCCACCTCAGGAATAAGAGAGTGAAAGTTCTCCTTGTAGCGGGGGTTTAAAAGTGTCACCAACCAGTAATGACTGTCACCCAACATTTTGACAACGAGAGGGTCACGGTTAAGGCAGCGTAACATAAAGTCAGCCATGCGTGCCAAACTGGTAACGGGCAAGATTTCCGTGTCCTCACCAAGATGACGACTGACCATGTTCTCCTCCTCCTTCTCCTCCTCCTCCTCCCCCCTGTCCTCAGGCCACCCACGCTGAACCGACGGTATGACACTTGTACAGGTACAACCGTCTACAGCGCATGATAGCTGCTCCTGTTCTTCTTCCTCCTCCTCCTCCTCTCCCTCATTGTCCCTCAATGCACATTGGGTTGAGATGAGGCTGGGCTGTGTGTAATCGCCCACTACGGCTTCTTGATCCATCTCATCATACTCTGGCTGCAATGCCTCCTCTTTAATTCTCTGCAGAGAGCGTTGCAAAAGACAGACAAGAGGGATGCTGACACTAATGATGGCGTCATCACCGCTCATCATCTTGGTGGCCTCCTCAAAGTTTGTCAGGATGGTACATATGTCAGACATCCAGGTCCACTCCGGAGGTCTTATGTGTGGAGTCTGACCTGAATATTGACGGCCTTGTTGCATCTGGTACTCCACAACTGCTCTCTTCCGTGTGGAAGACAGACCGGAGGTGGTGGTGCCCAGGTAACTGGAAGTATTATCTGCTATCCAATTAATAACCTGTTCACACTGATCAGTTCTCAATACTGGTGTTGTTCTGTGCTTCCCTAGTAATTCGGTCAAGAAGTGGGAGCGAGAAGATGTGGCTGTTGGTTGTGGCACATTTTCACCTTGGCCACGGCCCCATCCTCTGCACGAACCATCACCAGAACGTCCATTCCACGTCCCTTGCCATGCGCCTTGACCATTGTAAAGGAAGTAAAATAGCTTACACTTGCACTATCAATGGAAAAGGGTAAAAAAAGTAGATTAGAACCGTGGAAGAGGAAAACCACAGTTCTATTTCTCTGGCCTACACCCGACTCTTTTAAACAATCTGAACAATCAGGGAGAAACTATTACTGTTTTTCTTTACGCAAAAAATACCAAAACCTGAATAATAGAGATTTTTTACCATGGGATGGCAAAACCAGAGTTATTGTTTACTGGGGTATACCAGCCTTTTTTAAATATATAGATTTGCGGCTGAACAGTGAGCGACACACTCAAACTGATTTTTTTTTAGATACCAAAGGCCCAAAACTGGATAGTACAGAGATTTGAGCCATGGATCTGCAAAACCACACTGGGATTTGTCGAGCCTACAGCAGACTATTTTCAACAGATATATTTTTGTGTCACAACAGTCAGGAGACACTACTGTTTTTCTTTACGGAAAATATACCAAAACCTGAATAATAGAGATTTTTTACCATGGGATGGCAAAACCACAGTTATTGTTTACTGGGGTATACCAGACTTTTTTAAATAGATATATTTGCGGCTGAACAGTGCACAACACACTCAAACTGTTTTTTTTTTCAGATACAAATGGCCCAAAAGTGGATAATACAGAGGTTTGAACTGTGGAAGTGCAAAACAACACTTCTGTTTCTCTAGCCTACACCTGACTATTTTCAACAGATATATTTGTGTCTGAAAAATCAGAGACACGCTTTTTTTTGGGGGGGGGGACACCAAAAGGTTAATAAGACGGGTATTTGTACAGTGTGAAGGAGGAAAAAAAAAAGAGGATTTAGATGAAAAAAAAAAAGGATTT
This sequence comes from Phyllobates terribilis, assembly GCF_046119375.1. Lineage (NCBI taxonomy): Eukaryota > Metazoa > Chordata > Amphibia > Anura > Dendrobatidae > Phyllobates > Phyllobates terribilis. The sequence continues at coordinate 367,074,764 of NW_027362762.1, read as the reverse complement.
TTCCTGTCCCCTGAGACCTGGAGCTAAGTCCAGCAATTTCAGCATCAGGAGCAGCACACAGGACTGTAATGCAGCGTTTGCTGGTATAACCACTGCGTCTCCTATACAGCCTGCCTGCCTGATATCTGGGATGGATATTAGTCCTGAGAAGGACTGTTTGTTTGATCTGGCAGCCTTTACAGACCCTACACTAACTATTTTGCAGTTGATTTCTCTCCCTAAATCCGCAGCGCTGTCCCTACCCTGTCTGATCCGGAGTGACTGTGTCCAAGATGGCGGCGCCCGGTTTTAAATACTCGAGGTGACACTGTGCGGACAGCCAATCACTGTAATGCCCACAACCAACAAGGCTGCGGCATTACAGTGACTGGCTGGCAATCCCTGCATGTTCATTGGCTCTGTAAAGAGCGCCAAACATGCAGGGCGGAGACCCGAGCTCCAGCCCGAGTAACCCGGAAATGCTCAGTGCTCGCCGAACATCCTGAGTAGCATGATGGTCGGGCGAGTACCGAGCAGTGTCGAGCATGTTCGCTCAACACTAATAAAGAGACATATAGATAATAGATCGACAGATAGACATATGGATAGATAGATAATAGATATATGGATAGATAGATATATTGATAGATAATAGATATATGGATAGATATACAGTATAGATAGATGGATAGAGAGATATATATATGGATAGATAATAGATTAATTAATAGATAGATGGATAGATATATGGATAGATAGATAAATAGATAATAGATAGATAATTAGGTAGATAGATAATACATAAATATATATATGGATAGATATTGTAGATAGATGGATAGATATTATTCCTTCCGGACAAGCGCAATAGAGATGACAGGGACACAAAGATTTCGGCATTTCTCATGTTTACATTAAGGGGTGAGTCATGTGGCTTTTTTAAATCCATACAGCTGGTGTTTAAAATCAATTATTGATAAAAATTGCTTTTATAATGACGATTGAAACTTTTTTGTCATTTTAGCACTTTTTGCACTTTATATATTGCACACACTATATGTATCCTGATTAATGATGTATTGATTGTATCTGTATCATGTCTGAAATGTATTTATTATCATAATTACTGCTAAATCAATTTGTGTGATTAAGCAGGTTTAAATACTTGGCACATTGCACTTTCACATTGCTTGAAAAAGGTCCACATCTTTGGACCGAAACATTGCTACAGCCACATGGGCTAATAAAAGATTATTTCACTATCCGTATGTGTGCTGCCTCCACTCTCATTTTTTTATGTATACAGGACTGGTGTGTACCTGGGGGGCTTTGCACCTGTTTTTTCTTTGGTGCTGCTTTTGATCTTTTTCTTCTGGATAGATAGATAGATAGATAGATAGATAGATAGATAGATAGACAGATAGATAGATTGATAGATATATGGATAGATTGATAGATAGATAGTATATGGATTGATAGACAGAGATAGAGATATGGATAGATGGATTGATATATAGATAGATACAGTTAGGTCTATATATATTTGGACACAGACAACATTTTTCTAATTTTGGTTCTAGACATTACCACAATGAATTTTAAACAAAACAATTCAGATGCAGCTTTCATTTGAGGGTATCCACATTAAAATTGGATGAAGGATTTAGGAGTTTCAGCTCCTTAACATGTGCCACCCTGTTTTTAAAGGGACAAAAAGTAATTGGACAATTGACTCCAAGGCTATTTCATGGACAGGTGTGGGCAATCCCTTCGTTATGTCATTCTCAATTAAGCGGATAAAAGGCCTGGAGTTGATTTGAGGTGTGGTGCTTGCATTTGGAAGGTTTTGCTGTGAAGTAAACATGCGGTCAAACAAAGGAGCTCTCCATGCAGGTGAAACAAGCAATCCTTAAGCTGCAAAAACAGAAAAAACCCATCCGAGAAATTGCTACAATATTAGGAGTGGCAAAATCTACAGTTTGGTACATCCTGAGAAAGAAAGAAAACACTGGTGAACTCATCAATGCATAAAGACCTGGGCGCCCACGGAAGACAACAGTGGTGGATGATCGCAGAATAATCTCCATGGTGAAGAGAAACCCCTTCACAACAGCCAACCAAGTGAGCAACACTCTCCAGGAGGTAGGTGTATCAATATCCAAATCTACCATAAAGAGAAGACTGCATGAAAGTAAATACAGAGGGTTCATAGCACGGTGCAAGCCACTCATAAGCATCAAGAATAAAAAGGCTAGACTGGAATTTGCTAAAAAACATCTAAAAAAGCCAGCACAGTTCTGGAAGAACATTCTTTGGACAGATGAAACCAAGATCAACCTCTACCAGAATGATGGAAAGAGAAAAGTATGGCGAAGGTGTGGTACAGCTCATGATCCAAAGCATACCACATCATCTGTAAAACACGGCGGAGGCAGTGTGATGGCTTGGGCATGCATGGCTGCCAGTGGCACTGGGTCACACATTTTTTTTGATGATGTGACACAGGACAGAAGCAGCCAAATGCATTCTGATGTATTCAGAGCCATACTGTGTGCTCAGATCCAGCCAAATGCAGCCAAACTGATTGGTCGTCGTTTCATACTACAGATGGACAATGACCCAAAACATAAAGCCAAAGCAACCCAGGAGTTTATTAAAGCAAAGAAGTGGAATATTCTTGAATGGCCAAGTCAGTCACCTGATCTCAACCCAATTGAGCATGCATTTCACTTTTTAAAGACTAAACTTCAGACAGAAAGGCTCACAAACAAACAGCAACTGAAAACCACCGCAGTGAAGGCCTGGCAGAGCATCAAAAAGGAGGAAACACAGCGTCTGGTGATGTCCATGAGTTCAAGACTTCAGTCAGTCATTGCCAGCAAAGGGTTTTCAACCAAGTACTAGAAATTAACATTTTATTTACAATTATTTAATCTGTCCAATTACTTTTGGTCCCTTTAAAAACAGGGTGGCACATGTTAAGGAGCTGAAACTCCTAAACCCTTGATCAAATTTTAATGTGGATACCCTAAAATGAAAGCTGAAAGTCTGAACTTCAAATGCATCTGAATTGATTTGTTTAAAATTCATTGTGGCAATGTCTAGAACCAAAATTAGAAAAATGTTGTCTCTGTCCAAATATATATGGACCTAACTGTAGATAGATAGATAGATAATAGATATGTGGATAGATAGAGAGATATATGGATGGCTAGATATATAGATAATAGATAGATAGGTATACAGATAGATATAAATTTGTGAGATATATAATCAGTGATTTCGTGTGTACTTTATTGTTGATGTAATTTATTACATAATAAATTATTACATTTCTGGGAAAAAAATGTCATGGGGTCCCTTGTAATTTTATTAATTTGCAGATGGAAAGCGGACAGCTGGGGCTGATGTTTATAGCTTGGGAAGGGGGTAATACCCATGGAGCTTCCCAGGCTACTAATATCCCCCCCAGCTGTAAACTTAGCCTTTACTGGCTATTAAAATGGGGGACTCCCCAAAAACTACCCCCAAAAAAGACTTGGGTTCCCCCTATTTTAATAGCCAGCAAAGGCTAGGCAGACAGCTGAGGGCTCGTATTAATAGCCTAGGAGGGTGCCATGAATATTGGCCCCCTCCAAGGCTACAAACAGCAGTCCTCAGCCGCCCCAGAAATGGTGCATCCATAAGATGATCCAATTCTGGCACTTAACCTCGTTCTGCCCACTACCCTGTAGCAGTGGGATTATAGGGTTGGGGTTGATGTCAGCTTATAATGCCAGCTGACATTAAGCCCAGGTTAGTAATGGAGAGGCGTATGTAAGACGTCCCCATTACTAACCCCATAGTGAGGGTGAAATGTGAAATAAACACACCTACAAGCAGAATAAAATATTTTATTTGAAATAAAGACACAGATATATTTTAATATTTTTAATTAAACTCTACTTACCATCACGCCCATTCCACAAGAAGCCATTGTCACCAGCAATAAAAATAAAATAATGAACCAACCTCATCCTCACCTTTCCGACGGGAAGAACAGACTCCATGCATCCCACGATGTGTCCAGCTCTGCTACATCTAGATAGCAGGCTGGATCGTAGCTGGACGCGACCATCCAGCCTGTCATTCTGCAGAAACATTAAGGAGCACAGGCATGCTTGCGCTCCTAAGTGACTCGCAGTTCCATCAATAAGCTTAGCCGGGTTCTCGTCACATGAACTCAGTTCAACTCATTGACATCAGCGTGAGCATGGGAAAGTTCTCACCGTGCATGCACTGAAATCATTTGCCAGCACTGCAAGCATCGGTGTATTGCCGGCTGCTGAATGGAGCGGTCACATTTTACAAAGTGCCCGTTCTATTCATGCGATCGTCGTGGGACCCTTGCTATTTGGACTGCAGCGGACAGATGAGGATGAGGTTGGTTTATTATTTTACCTTTATTACAGGTGATCATAGGCTTCGAGGGTTAGGTGTAAGTTGAGTATATGTTTTTTTTTATTTTTTATTTTTTGCTGGGTAGGAGAACATCGGGGACAAGGTGTAAGTGAGTATAATGTGTTTTTTTTTTTATTTGAATATTTTTTTATTCATTTTAACATTGTTTTTTACATTCAGCACAGGCACTGCTGGTGAGACACTACTGCTTCCATCCTGCGGCACCTACGCTCACTATTTCCTATGGCAGTAGGCTCTGGCTGATGGTGGTAGTAGCCCCATCAGCCAGCGCCTATGACCCACGGTAAACATGATCCCACAGTGCTATGACCGCAGTAACGCTATTACCGCTAATCAGAGCTTGTGTTTCCTGTCCTGTCACGCAAATGACAGTGTGGGAAACACCCGAACCTGAACAGTAACACGGACTTCATGAGGAAGTCCGTGCCCGAACAGTAAGTGTTCGGTACGGATCCCGAACTTTAGTGTTCAGGTTCGCCCATCACTAAACATAATTTTTCATTCTGAATAATTTTTTCTTGGTAAATTATACTACCTTGATTATTTGTAAAACACACAATAAAGTTATTTCCAAAGTTCTACAGTATTTCAAAGGGTTCCCCCAAAAGTATCTACCTAGCATTAATTTTTGGGATATGGTTAAGCAACATCCAATGATAAATTCCGGCACATTCATTTACTAATGTATACTGTTTTATAGATTCTAGAAATGTTATTTACTGACACATTATTTTCTGGTCAAACACTACTACTCTCTGTTACAATTTTTTTATATTAATCACACCTTGCTTGTGAAAGTATTCACTCCCTTGACATTCTTCGTGTTTTTCTACCTCACATCCTGGAATTTCACAGTTTTTTTTAGGATTTGCATCAGTTCATGTAAAGAACACGCCTACAACTGTGAACATTTTGTTTTATTTTTAATTGTGAACCAAACAAGAAATAGAACTAAATAACTGAAAACTTCAGTGTGCATAACTTTTCATCCCCCTAAAGTCAGTACTTTGTAGAGCCTTTTTTTGCGGCAATTACAGCTGCCACTGGAATTTTTGCCAATTCCTCAAAGCAAAACAGCTCCAGCTACTTCAAGTTAGAGGGTTTCCCCTGGTGAACAGCAATCTTCATGACTGACCACAGATTCTCAGACAGGGCTTTGACTAGGCTACTCTAAAACATTTAAACATTTCCCCTTAAACAACTTGAGTGTTGCTTTAGCAGTATGTTTTGGGTCATTGTCTTGTTGGAAGGTGTACCTCCAACCCAGTCTCAAATCACTGACACACTGAAACAGGTTTTTCTCAAGAATATCCCTGTATTTCGCACCATCCATCTTCCCCTGGGCTCAGACCATTTTCCCTGTCCCTGCTGCAGAAAAACATCCCCATTGCATGATGATGACACCACCATGTTTCACTGTGGGGATGGTGTTCTTGGGGCGATGAGCTGTGTTGGTTTAGCGCCAGACATAGGGTTTACTTTGGTGGCCAAAAAGTTTAAGTTTGGTCTCATCTGACAACAGCTGCTTCCTCCATACATATGAGGAGTCTCCCACATGTCTTTTGGCAAACTTAAAATGAGCCTTACAATTTTTGTAAGTAAGTAAAAGCTTTTTCTGCTGACTCTTCCATAAAGGACATCTCTATGGACTTTTGGTGGGTAACCCTCTCTTGGCAGCTTTGTTGTGGTACCATGTTCTTTCCATTTGATGACAATGGATTTAATGGTGCTTCGGGGGATCATGTGGTGCTTCGGGGGATCATCAGGAATTGGGATTTTTTTTATAACTCAACCGTGACTTGTACTTTTCAACAACTTTGTCCCTAATTTGCTTGGAGAACTCCTGGGTCTTCATGGGGTTGTTTGGTTAGTGGTGCCTCTTGCCTTATGATGTTGCAGCCTCTGTTGCCTTTCGGAAAAGGTTTGTACACACAGGTGAACTTCCTTTCACTAAGCATGTGACTTATAAAGGTAATTGCTTGCACCAGAAATTTTTTGGGGCTTTATAGCAAAAGAGGTGAATAGAATGCCAATTTTTAGTTATTTGATCCCAGAAATTTAATTCATGCCTAGAATTTTCTCCCTTCACCAACTTAGACTATTAAGTGCTGATGCATCACACACAAATCGGATAACAAAAATTTTAAACCCAGTATTGTAATGTATCAAAATAGGCAAAAAGCCAAGAGAGTGAATACTTTTGTAAGCCAATGCATGTATATTTTATCTATCTATCTATCTATCTATCTATCTATCTATCTATCTGTCTGTCTAATATCCAAAAAAACAGCAGCACACCTCCAAAAAGTGAAAAAAATAAGGTGCCTCTATTAGTGCATGTTCAATAGCAACATTTCAGTTCCTCTTGGAACCTTTCTCAAGCATTTTTTCTAGATACAATGGGAACATAAGTAGTTGATACACTGCCGATTGTGCACGTTTTCCCACCTACAAAGAATGGAGAGGTCTCTCATTTTTATCGTAGGTACACTTCAACTATGAGAGACAGAATCTAAAAATAAAAACCAGATCACCACATTGTATGATTTTTAAATAATTAAATTGCATTTTATTGCATGAAATAAGTATTTGATTACCTACCAACCAGCAAGAATTCTGGCTCTCACAGACCTGTCAGTTTTTCTTTAAGAAACCCTCGTACTCTGCACTCATTACCTGTATTAACAGCACCTGTTTAAATGTGTTACCTGTGTTAAAGACACCTGTCCACACAATCAATCACATTCTAACCTCTGTACCATGGCGATGACCAGAGCGCTGTCTAAGGAGACCAGGGACAATATTGTAGACCTGCCTGAGATGGGATAAGGGACAATTGGCAAGCAGTTTGGTGAGAAGACAAATGTTGGCCCAATTATTAGACAATGGAAGAAACACAAGATGACTGTCAATCTTGCTTCATGCAAGATCTCGCCTCATGGGGTATGGATGATTCTGAGAAAGGTCAGGGATCAGCCCAGAACTACATGGGGGAGCCTGGTGAATGACCTGAAGAGAGCTGGGGCCACAGTCTCAAACATTACTGCTAGTAACACACTATGCTGTCATGGATTAAAATTCTGCACGGAACGCAAGGTCCCCCTGCTCACACCAGCACATGTACAGGCCTGTTTGAAGGTTGCAAATGACAATCTGGATGATCCAGAGGAGGCATGGGAGAAGGTCATGTGGTCAGATGTAAAACATTCTCTACTTTTCTATTTCCAAAAATAGACGCACTAGGCACCAAACACTAACAACAGTGGGAAAATATGGTCTGCCTGGGCTAGGAGAAAAAAGCAGCCGTGGTGCTCAGTAAATAGAAATAGACAAAGTATAATAATATGAGAGAAGAAAATACGACACTCACCAAGCTGCGTTAAAAACTAAAATAAGTCAATATCACAGGAAAGAGTTACATGGTGTTGAACTCGAACCCATCATGTAACTCTCTCCCGTGATATGCACTAATTTTAGAAATAAAGGAAGTTTTTTATACAGCTTTGTGAGTGTTTAATTTATTCTATTATTTTTACTATCTATCTATCTATACATTTTTGCTGCTTCAACTCTTTTAAATAAATGTTCATAAAAGAATAATGTTGAGTGCATTCCCATACATTACTTAGTTGCTAAGAGAAGTGTATTGCAGATCAAAGACTATATTTTGAGCTTCTGATTAAAGCAATGTATATATAGAGGTTGTTTTTTTTGCATGGCCTTCATACCACTATTCAATTGAAATTGAAACGTGCCCATGGTCTCTCTGGCAGGCTCATTAAAAGCTGCCTGCACACACAAAATAGCCTAGACTAAGGGATAAAAAACAACTGACCTACAAAATAAAATTTTCTTCAAAGAGAGGAGCTGATGAAATAAGATTCATCAATCTCTATGAAAGTTTTTCTTAAAATAAGATGAACATGAGATAACATTTTTTTCAGCAATCTACTAGACACATGTTGCAAATTTATCAATGTGTTTTAAGTTAAAAGCTGTGTTCTGAAAACTGTTGTAGTTACTGTACCTTACACTGTTTGTCAATACTATTATGAGGGTTTTTTTTTCATTTGCTGGTGAAAAACTCAATATGGTGTGCTAAAAATTAAATAGGGGTATAACGTAACATAAAAATAATTATAAAAACATAATTGTTCAATAATAATGTAATAATAATAATATAAAAAATGGTACAGTATAATTATTTTGTTGTCTGAGGAAGATAAAAACTAGTTTAGACTTCCTTGAAGCAGGATTCCTTTATTTGTGTTTATTTAGCAGTTGTAATGTTTTTCACAAGTTTTTTTAATGTTTTTTTTTTACTATTTCTCTTTAAACACTTTAAAGTCTTTGAGAACCGGGGATTTTTTTCATTTTTGCACTTTTGTATTTTCCTTACATTCTTCCAAGAGCCATAGCATTGTAATTTTTCCATCAACATAGACGTTTAAAGGCTTTTTTAGCTGGGCAAACTGTAGTTTTGAATGGCACAATTTATTTTGCCATACAATGTAATTTTCTAGATTTATTTTAAGATTCTGTCTCTCACAGTTGAAGTGTACCTACGATAAAAATTACAGAACTGTCCATTGTTTGTAGGTGGGAAATCTTGCAAAATCGGCAGTGTATCAAATACTTATTTTCCCCACTGTAGTTTATGACACATCTTGCTTCTTCATGTTGCTAATTCTGGTTTTTGGACAGGCCATTTTCTCTATGGAAGCAATAGTATGACTTACCCCTATGCAAATTGCCTCTTTATAGAGGAAGATAAACTCTAGCTCCACCTACTGGAAGTAGCAATCCGAAAAGTTAATATCGACCCTTTCATGAGTGTTGCCACATGACTTAGGGTCAAAGCCAAACCAGAATCTCAATTTTTAGAGACTGTCTCTGGCTGTTGTCCTTTTCAATGCAAAGTATGAGATCTGATTTGGCTGTATGAGAGTTCTCTGACTACTTGGGTCTTACCTTTGTGAACACACCACTCTTAGATCCAATGATTCTTCCCTCATATTGGCATCTACATTTGATCACTTCTGGTGTTGCATCACACCATGAGATGCATGCCGAATTCCGGTATCTATGGGTCTATGAGGCGCCCACTTTATTGGACGTCACTTCTGGCAATATAATATTTCAGTCTCGGCAGTGCGTCCCACTTTGAGATGTACGCCATGCTCTAATATCTATGAGAGTAAATCTTATTGCACGTAAATTTTGACAATATTGTATTTCATTCCTTGAGATATTGTATTTCATTCCCGGCAGTGCATTCCATTTTGACATGCGTGCCATAGTCTTTACTTGTATGGATATATCATAATACACCTGTTCCTCCTCCTCCCCCTCCACTTCTTCTCTTATGATTATCTGCATCTGTGACTATAGGTAAATATACATATATTATTGAACAAACCTGAATACTAATTAATTGCCTAAGTTTCTATATAAACTGATCGGAGTGAATAGTTGACAAACCCCTGAAGAAGTGAGAGTAGCTTGCATAATGCATGGGATTCATACCTTCTTCCTATCCTCTTAGTTTTCCTTGGTAGCAGCACAAGGTCACATGCTTATACTGGATCTGGTATTTGTATTATTTCCTATTTTTGTTCTATTATATCTATATGTGATATATTGGTACGTGACAGTCATTAATTTTTATTAAGTCTTTTGCTTTTCATTTGTAACTTTTTGTGCCAGTTTACCACACTACCCATGTATCACTCTATTTTGTCCCACAATGGCTTGTAGGGAGATGATCAGGATCTCCACATATATATTCTTTTTTTGTGGAAATCTAGTTTGCTTTATCGCAAAAAATCTATTTTTTGCTTTTTAAATTGTTTTTACTGATGTATTGTTCACTTTGATCATGCAATAAAGCATTTCATAATTTTGTACTCAGGTTGTTTGGTATATTACGGAGTTCCTATTTAGATGGTGCCAGTCCATTTACTCTTTTTCATAAATGATACTAAAGTAAGCTACTTGAAAAACTGAAGATCTGAACTGGAATGTAAATTGGTGTACTTGAAATATATGTAAGAGCATGTTCACACATGGCCACTAGACAGAAAAAACAAATACAGAAACACAATGCACATATACAATGAAATAAGTAAATAAACCGCAGCAATGCTTGAAAATAATAAAGGGTACTTTGTGAAAATAATTTTGATCAAAATAATACGTCTCGTCACGGCAACCCCCATGGGACAGTCCTAACTCCAATATTAAAAATTAATATTAGAGTTAGGATTGTCCTATGGGGGTCACCGTGATGAGACGGGATGGCTTACGCATTATTTTGATCAAAATTATGTTCACTAAGTACCCTTTATTATTTTCAAGCACTGTTGCGGTTTATTTACTTATTTCAGGGTATTTGTCTATTGTGTTTCTGTCTTTGCATTTTTTCTGTCTAGTGGCCATGTGTGAACGTGCTCTTACATATATTGCAGGCACACCAATTTACATTCCAGTTCAGATCTTCAGTTTTTTCAGTCTAATGTGCATGAGTGCATATAAGGGTGTGGCCACCTTTTGCCTGAGCTGGAAAGTCTATCCCATCTTGCTTCCATGTCTCTGTGTCCATCAGGGGTTCAGTCTCTCTGCCCTTATCTTACATGTATGATGTCACTTGACAAACGGTAAGGTTTTTAATATTAGAGTTTGGACTGTCCCATGGGGGTCGCCGTGACCAGGCGGGATGGCTTTCGCATTATTTTGATCAAAATTATGTTCACTAAGTACCCTTTTTTATTTTCAAGCACTGTTGCGGTTTATTTACTTATTTCAGGGTATTTGACCATTGTGTTTCTGTCTTTGTTTTTTAAAGTAAACTACTTGAGTAGCTTTTCTTGAGTAAAATATGCCGGCAAATTTGTTGAATTTGATGGATGTTTATAGCCTTGCCCTGATCCACTGCAGAACCTCCCAAGCTCCCATCCATGTTGACGGAGGTACACAAAACTGGTATTAAAATGCAAAAGCTGCAAAATTTTTGTGAAACTCCATAGTGTTTAACACCAGTATTCTAGCGTAAAAACTTAGATGAATAGGCCCACTAAATCTTTCAGAGAGGAGACAACTTGGATGATATGGAAGTTATCATTATTTATTTATATAACTATTGTCTATTTTATTTAGTTACATGTAATTTCTTTATTTATTTCTATAAGTAGAAGCAACATTAAAATGTATGTTTCATTGTTGCTAAAATGAATTATAACTTGTGCTTTATATGCAATTCATAAGGGAAGAAGTCTTGAATTTTTATTCTTATTATTTAGGGAATGCCGCAAAAGATGAAGGGGCACTTATGCACAACAGATACGAATATATTATAGGAGGAGAAAAATACTTTTGGGATTATATGAATTCCTTTTGTGCAAGCATCATAATAAAGTGTCAGTGGAATCTATTTTATCAGCAGCTGTACTGCGATACTAATATATCTTGTGTCACCATGGGGAACAGCAACACTTAGCTGGTCTTCAGCTTTGGCATGAATAAATGAAATATGTCTTATTATAAAATGTCTGCCTTGCATTTTTTTCTCTAAAAAGTGCCCACAAAATATTTCAGAGCATTGTTTACTTTTTTATTACTAGCTATAGATATATAAAATGAAATTCCCCTATTTATTTTAATATAAAATAGTAGCATTGAGAGGAATGACTGCAAAAATATGGTGTAACTAAACTAGAGATGATGAATTTTGAATTCTCCAAAATCATATAGTTTTTAACAGACCTCCAAAGCATAAGCTGTAGAAAAAAAAAACAATCCTCTCCTCAGAACTCACCCCCACTGCTCACTGTTCCCCATACAGTCTCCTCTGCCTTCTTTTTACTGCCACTGCACCCTAAAACCCAAGTCTTCTTCACTCTGGGTTGAGACTTCAAGATGCCACTTTGCCTGGGATGTCTTGAACATAGTGGAGGTTGGAAGTCCTGGTCTATAATAAGTGTCATAAGGTAATGGCACACATTGTGACATTATGACGTTGATACAAACTTCCAACAGGCATGAAAAAAAGATGATGTCTTGCAGTCCTAGTCACAGCCAGAACAGCATATACTACACAGCATATACTACAATCTTACGATACCCCCTTTAGTCCATGACCCCCACCCTCAACTAGGTCTAAGATGACTCTGTGGATGCATGTTGCAAGGTGTATGCACTGGAATATTCTGGGCATAGTCACAGCCAAAAGTCACCTAATATGAAGATGGCCGTGATAAAAGGAAGTACTGATGACCGGAAAGGGAAAAGCAAGCAGCGGAGGTGGACAGAGAGGTAAGTGATGAGGTATTATTTTTTAAAACCTTTTTCCAGCTCTATTTGCCACCCAGATTCCATTTTGCTGAATTCATAAAATGTAATGAATTAGAATAAAAAATACATTTTTGAGAATACAGATTTTTGTAAAATTTGTGTAGAATTAAATTCCACTTGAATAAATTCATCAAACTCTTCTAAACACAGTAAATCTGTTTTCTTACATATCATAATATACTAGAGTCACAAACAATATGATAGTGTGCTCAATGTACAAAGTAGCTAAAGATTAATAAAATAGTACAATTACTATAATGACATCTATTAATTGATAAATCACTACACAATATTGTTTCATATTATTTAATTTTTATTTACTATCCATATATCACCATCATGAACCATAACATTGTACAACTTGATACAACTTAGTGATTTCACTAGGATAAAAATGAGTCAAACTTTTTATCATAAGATAAAATATACAAATATCATAGCATGTTTTTTATGTACTGGATACTTCTATTGTACCACAATAGTTTCTATGGTGCCATGATACTATTGAATACTTTACTCTGGACAGGGCAGTAGTTTGGGTAATAAGCTCATTAGTATTCTGCAATAAATGTAACTTCCCTTAGAGTTACTAATTATTGTATTGTAGTGTATTTTGCAATACCAGACATAATAAATGCAAAAATACCATGTGTGTGCTATCGCTGCATAAATATTATGGTACTTTAGCGTTTTGGCAAGCATTTGCCTTCAGCTGTGTTTCCTAACAGAAGGTGTATATATTACACCATTACACCTGCTTGACATCACATATGCTAATATAGTTACAGAATCTCACTATGATATGGATTTTCAATTATTTTCTTTGGAATTTTCTCATTATGATGTTCAAGCAATATTTCATTTTGAGAAAACACTTCTGCCAAAAACAAAAAAGAGAACATTTGAAAATCAATGAGCAAAAATACTGTGTTTTTTATTTGTTATAAAAAAATGTCAGAGATTTTATTGAACTGAATACAGTTATGGCATCTGTGAACCTGGCATGTTTTCTCTGTAATGGCATGCACCCACCAAAAATCATTCTTAGAGAAAAGGGAAAATGAACAGCACTTACATAACAAGCTTAAATACAAATGCTCCAGTAAGTTACAAAGGTAAGTATGGGCGTTCTCTCTTAACTTTCCAGGACAAATCTACATAGAAGACACATACCCTGATTCATCAAAGTTTTAATGCTAGAAATATGGCTAAAAACATTGAAAAGTTGCAAAATGTTTGCGCAACGCAACTTTCGGCATTTTAACATTAGTTTTGGCTAGCTCTCCTAACATGAGGATGGACCGTGGCAACACCTGCTCATTTAATTCTTAACTAGCTGCGGTGCGCTTTTTGTCACAAATCCTACATCACTCCTTGACTGGAGTAAAGTTTGTTGCAAGGTGCATGGGAGCGCATGGAACTTTTAAGAAGCACCTTACTCAATAAGAGGCGTGCACCTCGTAATGAATCAAGCACCTATGACTCTAACATGCTCCCTCATCAAGGCTTGCATAAACAATGTCAGTTTTGATGGATTCACCAATAGGATAAAAAACCCTTTAAGATAGGATGCTAACTCTCTTGCTGTGATTGACATAGATAAGGGATTTTTAAATAGACTAAGCATTTCAATGCCATATTTGCATCTTTTTCAAGTAAAAAAAAAATGACAGAACCTTGAGTCATGTAATCATTTCCATACAGTAATTAACTAAAACAATGGAGTAACTAGTTTACAGCTTATTAGTCTTTATGCCGGTCAGGTGGAGCAACATGGTTAAGGGCTAGATTACAGAGCTTGAAAAAGCCTGATGGCAACTAATGCAATTTTGCACCAGTTTTGCAATAAGTTGTGATCTGTTCATTTGCATCAGATTGAAGCAAAACTTATACTGTACATGAAGCCAGCATTAGTTTAGTTTATAGTGTACCTAGTCAGAAAGCTCATATAAAATCACGTCGGTAAAGATGCAAAAGACAGTAGTAATTTTTTGGTGGGGGTAATTTATTTTGGCCAATTCATGTGAAAGATTCTGTTTAAAAAACAGAAAACAGAAATATGTAATGCACCTTAGAAATTTGTCTTGTATCCAGGACAAACATTTTCCAAAGTTATTCTTTGAGCCTAGATTATGTGTAACTAGAAAAACAGTGTGTATAGCTTTCTAAAAGTGTAATCTAAAATATGACAGGTTCTCTTTAAATTAAACATTAAAGCCTGAGAGCATACTCTTTTATAAGTGACAGAGAAGAGCTTGACCATTAAAACACCTCATCATGGATAAGCTATGTAAGTGAAGAATTGTGCCGCTGCAGTGTAACCTGTTCATTTCAATAAAATAATTTCTGCTGAAGTGCCTGGAATGACTGTTAGAAACACAAACAATTTGTTTATTTAACCTTTTTATGACAAGGCCATTTTCCCTCATTCCAGAATTCTCTAGGTTTTTTTTTGTTTGTTTTTCATGCAAGTAGCTTTACGAGTAGGAATGAGAGGACCCGTGGAAGTTCTGGTTCTGGTACCTGACCCAAACTTTAGTCCAAAGTTCAGTTCAGGTACCGGAACCATACCCGAACTTGAACCTTAACCCGGTCCCCGTTCAACGATGGGGACACGAACTTTGGAGCAGGAAAATTCTCTCTCTCTATCTTGTCCCTGGACTTCCCCCGGAACTCCAAACATTAAAACAGACTTCCGGGAGAAGTCAGTGTTCAGAGTTTCGCACCGGACACTAACTCTCTGGGTTCTCTCATCTCTTTACAAGCTCTGAAATTTTTCATGTTCGGATAGTAAAATAATTTTTCCAGCTAGAAGGGTTTTAGAACAGACCGCTTCGAACGTGCATGATTTGGGAAAAAGCGAGGGAGTTAAACTCTTGCCTTTACATATTGTCCACATAATCACAAGATCAGTCAGATTTTATGAAGATATTGACCTATAGTGTGTGGCTTCCACCCAGGGTTAGATGAGTTTTGACAACCCCCATTATGGCTTTTGCAGAGTTAAAATACTATGTGCCAAATTAGTAAGAGAAGATCAGGGCACTGGAAGTCCCCAACAACGTTTCGTGTCACAACCTAAGGTGGGTATATTTCCTTGCTTATCCTGTTGTAATTGCAATAATGTCATGAAGGGTAATTTTTCAGACATTCTGAAACAGGAAAGAAGTTTCCAATTAGAAACTTCTACACCTGCAATACAGATTTTGCCATTTATCTTATTAACTGTCCGTGTGGACTTCAATATGTGGATGAAACGACTAGCTCACAAAAAGTATAATAGGTCAGCATAAGTCAAATATTCGTACTAAGAAAATTGATTTGCCTATTCCACAACATGTTCTTGAAAAAATACATAGCATCAGTCATCTAAGATTTCAAGTAATTTATCATGTACCAGCCTGAGATGAGGCAGAGATTGTGTGATGGTTTTAAAGAGAAAGGAGATGATGTGGATTCATAGATTAAACACTATGAGCCCTAATGGCTTAAATCAGGGAAGGGGAACCTCCTGTCCAAGGGCTGCATGACCTTTTCTGATGCCCCCAAGCAGATTCCACATTTTGCTGGCTGCCAGCCCACTTAAACTCACTCTAACAAAACTTATTATCACAAAGAGTTGAGTGCGCTCCAGACAACGCAAACCTGGAAAAGCAGTTGTGAGAAGCAACATGCTCAATATCACCTAACATCAAAGCCGCACCAAAGAGAAGCAGCTTCAGCCACCACATTAGGGGTGAGTTAATTAAGTGTTTGGCCAAATGTAGTAGGGTAATTTTCAAGTTGACAATTTTGTGTGGCCCTGAATGATGGCAGAAACTTCCAAATGGCTCTTGGCAGAAAAAAGGTTCTCCTCCCCCGACTTAAATAATGATTTTTAATATTCTTCCTTTCATTTAGTCTTTCTTCTTCGTATTCTAGGATTATATGGCAGTGTAGGTTTTTTAGGCCATGGCCCCACTATCAGTATTTGGTCAGTATTCAGTCAGTATTTTTTCTCAGGAGTCGGAGCCAAAACCAGGAGCGGGTGATAGATGCAGAATTGGTGACTTGTTTCTATTATACCTTTTCTCTGATTGTTCCTCACATGGTTTTGGCTCCCACTACTGAGAAAAAATACTGACCGAATTCTGATCAAATGCTGATAGTGGGGTCATGGCCTTAGTGTGAGTATTTTATCTCTATTTACAGCCAATCAAAATCCTTTAATTTTTTTATAATTTTTTCTTGTTTTTTGTTGCTTTTTCTTTCCTTTTCTCTTTTTACTATATTTCCTTTCTCTTTCTTTTTATTTTTCTTTTCTTCTTCCTCTTTTTTCTCCATTTTTCTCTTTTTCCTTTTGTTTTTTTCTTTTTTTATCCTCCTTTTCTTTTTCTTTTTCTCTTCCCTCTTTTTTCCCTTTTTTCTTTTTTCTGTTCTCTTTGATGGTTGTTTGGATATAGCTGTCACTTGTATCCTCTTATATTATTTACATTGGAAAATGAGTTTTACTAATAATTGGTGACTACTAGGAGGGTTTAATTTTGTATATTTCTTGAGGAAAACCCATGTGGGGTAGCATTATGGTAGATGCTGGTAATTAAATCAACTTTATCTTCCTTTTTTCCCACTTTTTCCCCTTTTTCCTTTGAGTTATTGATTTAACCACTGCCTAATATTACTGATAAACTCAGCTAAATGCATTTTACAGCATCCCCCCCCACGATTTCTGCCTAATTGAGAATGACAACAGATGATGTGATTTCCTCCATTGTGATTGGCTTAGTTGGTGGTGACCTGACCTACAAGGCTAATACTTTGTGTTTCTGCTACTCTGCAGTCAGGTGATTGGAGCTTTGAGAACACTGTGGGAGGCGTCCTTTATGATGCACTTGTCACGTGCTCGCTGAGCCCACAAGTGAGTGGTCACTTGATGGATTGTGGTGACTTCACGACTGTTTCTGCCATGATTGGTCTGAAGAACCGAGACTTTTGAGGAAGCAATCTTTCATCGTGATGTCCAGATGGGGCAGAATGCCCTATGTAGAACCACCTGTAGAGCACCCTATGAGCGCTTTTGGAGCATTTTTTTAAATGTCTATACTTCCTTTGCATCCTTATGTTACTGGGGAGTAACCAACAGCCCTTCTCTGTGTTGTCTTGTAAGTAAATAAGCCTAATCTGATGCATATTATTGGCTGGGTTGGATAACTCTGTATACCTATGTTAGTGTGATATAATGAAAAGTGTTTTATGCCAAACTCTATATGTATATATACAAGAATGTCCTTGTGATTTTTTCTTGTATCCTGCTATAGAAATGCAAATGTATTATTAATTATTGCATCAGTGATGTTTTCCTGATCTCCTTTATACATCCATTTTTAATTTTATAGCAATAGGAGGAAATTAAGGGAATATTCTGTAACTGACTTACTATACATAGCACCTGTTTTGTGTTATGTGGATATGTACACCTTTTGTTTAGCTTGATAAAGGCCCTGCGTGGCCGAATCTTTGCATTTCAGTGGTTTTTGTTTGTACACTGGTCACAATAAAACTTTTTTGAAGGAGGCTACCCGATGCCTTGGATTCCTGAATTTCTTGCAGTTTTTTGCAACCTAGTGGAGGGTTGTACTAAGGTTGCATTAGTTACGAAGTGGTACACGTGATACACCCCTTACAAATGTAACCTTTCAGCTCTCAATTCCAGCAGTCTCATTAAGTACACTTTTAGTAACTCTCCTCTCTTATTCTGCCAGTTCTGCCAACCAAAACAGGAATCCACATACAAGGGTAAAAATAAAACATCCCTACTAAAGCTTAGAAAAGGCTGTGTGTGAAACACAGCATTGATTATGAGGGGAGGGGCAGTACAGCAGCATTGGTAGCACTACTCTTGCATTGGAAATGCTTATATGTATTTGATCTTGCCAAAAAAGGTAATTTGACTTTGAAGGAAGAGCTACTAGAAGCTTCTGCAGTACTGCCCCTCCACCACATTGAATGCCAGAGATGAGAAGCGAAAGTTGTCAGTTAATCACATACAGCTTGGTTCCAAAAATTACATTACTCTGCAGTGATGACAGCAGACTGTTTGTCAATGCTATTGTCTATTGTGGGGGCATGTTCCTATTTCCCCAGTGTGTTGCTCCTGCTTATGATTGATCAGCATTAGAAAAAGGAAGAAGTACACAGCACCAGTGAAATCTCTCTGGTAATGCCTATTTTGAGTTAAAAATTAACTGCTTAGGTGCCAAATAATTTGATTGCTAATATCTCAGCAATAGAAGTGAAATTAAAAACAAAATTAAAAAAAATAATCTGTTTGGTCGCATTTATTATATCATGTGTCTAGTTCAACATTAAAATTTTTTGAAAGGTCCTCTTTAAAAGGCTATATCAAATAAAATTAAGACATATTTTTTAAAACACTTAGATATTATCAGAATCATTTTTCACATGTAGTATATTTAATCTGCTACTGTGTAAAGCAACCACAGAATACCAGAACTGTACTACTATTTTTGACTTAAGATTGAGCAACTAGAAAATTATAGATTAAAAAGTGTAAAGTTCCCAGCTTTGCAGACATTCCTACTGGTGGGTGAAGTTTAATTGCCAATTTGGCTTGCACCCAAACCCTGTTATTATTTAGGTAAGAATAAAGTTGCTACAAAAGATTTTACATTTAATGTTAGTCTGGAATAGAATAACAAGTTTTTCCCACATTTAACTTTGCTGAATAACATTCCACAACAGTAAAAATTTAATTTTCTTCTTTTGACGCAGTATCAAACATATACTTAGATTTTTTATAATATAATATGTTAGCCATTTTATTCATTAATATTAGAGATGAGCGGATCTCTTGAAATTCAAAATCACTGCCTTTGCTGAATTTTCCTCTACAAAATTGATTGTGGCATAAAAATTTGCTTGAATCTCAACACTGGAAAGCTTGTAATTGCCCATAAAATAGACATAGGTGAGAGGAGAGAAAGAAAGAGAGAGAATCCCTTCTGATTATTAGAGCTTACACTCTGTAGGATATTCTCCTTTCCTTGACTTGGTTGAATTGATTAGGATTGACACCACACCCCAATTAAGTTAGGAGAGTAGGTAGTTGTTCAGCATTACATTCTATCACCATTCTGTGTACTAGAATGGTATATATTTTGATATTAGAATGAACATATATATAATAAAATTCCTTTCTCTTATCATTTCCTTCACTTTCCCCTCCTTATATATATAGAAAGAGAAAGTGATATATAATAGTAATTTTAGAATACTCAGTTGTGATTAAAATATACCTAGCGATGGTTATATATATATATATATATATATATATATATATATATATATAAATTACATAGTACTGATCATAAAAATACATAATTGTTAGTCTAGTATATAAAAAAATTCATAAAATATAACAGTTAGTTTTACAGAAATGAGATCTTACAATAAAACAAATATTTTTTTTTTTTCAGTATTGGTAAATAGGGCTGTGCATTATTAAATATACACTTTTTTTCCTCTTCTTTTTCCCCCTCACACATTTTCCACTATATCATTAAGACCATCTGGATATAGGGTTTTCAATCTAAAGATCCAATAAGACTCTTTTCTGTTTAGTTTCTGGATCCTATTCATGTCATTCTGTTGTATTTGTTCAACAGGAGTTACCTTTATGTCAAATTGTTTGTGGTGTTTAACTAAAAGGTGTCTGGACAAACTGTGTTTTAAAAAACCTTTTTTTGGTGTTGTGTCTGTGGCCATTCATACCAACCTGAAAAAAACTCAATATGAATGTCTGTATGAAAAACTCACAGAAAAACATCAGTGCTCTGTTATAGACAGTGAACAAACAAATACATACAAAAAGAGAGATAAAGAAAATAATACAAGATGGCAATATCATTTTATTACTGCTTTTAATCAGGGAAGTGTGAAAGTAAGACAGATTTTAAAAAAGTATTGGTACATTCTAAGAAGGGATTCCTTTCTCAAAAAGTGGCTACCGGAGAATCCTGGTATCACATTCCGGAGGGGGGTTACTATTGGGAACATTATTGCGCCTAGTGTCTTAGGGAAACCCCTCTCTCCTTTAAGACCAAAAAAGATTCCTATACAAAATCCCCTTGGAGTTTTTAGATGTGGATCAAAAAAAATGTCATTGCTGCAATATCATTAGTCACAAACAAAAATGTATTAGATCAAGAAGCACAGGAGAGACAATAAATATAAACCAGCACCTTACTTGTGAGAGTGATCACGTTATCTACGTGATCAATTGTGCCTGTGGTCTTCAATACGTGGGCCGCACTACACAGACACTGCGGTCACGTATGAATGGCCACAGACACAACACCAAAAAAGGTTTTTTAAAACACAGTTTGTCCAGACACCTTTTAGTTAAACACCACAAACAATTTGACATAAAGGTAACTCCTGTTGAACAAATACCACAAAATGACATAAATAGGATCCAGAAACTAAACAGAAAAGAGTCTTCTTGGATCTTTAGATTGAAAACCCTATATCCAGATGGTCTTAATGATATAGTGGAAAATGTGTGAGGGGGAAAAAGAAGCGGGAAAAAAAAAAAAAAGTGTATATTTAATAATGCACAGCCCTATTTACCAACACTGAAAAAAAAAAAATTTTGTTTTATTGTAAGATCTCATTTCTGTAAAAATAACTGTTATATTTTATGAATTTTTTTATATACTAGACTAACAATTATGTATTTTTATGATCAGTACTATGTAATTTATTTATTTATTTTTTATATATATATATATATATAACCATCACCAGGTATATTTTAATCACAACTATGTATTCTAAAATTACTATTATATGTCACTTTCTCTTTCTATATATATAAGGAGGGGAAAGTGAAGGAAATGATATGAGAAAGGAATTTTATTATATATATGTTCATTCTAATATCAAAAAATATACCATTCTAGTACACAGAATGGTGATAGAATGTAATGCTGAACAACTACCTACTCTCCTAACTTAATTGGGGTGTGGTGTAAATCCTAATCAATTCAACCAAGTCAAAGAAAGGAGAAAAAAAAAACAAAAAAAACCCACTACATCTTAAGAGTAACCAGTCTATAAAGATTGTCTTCCCTTAAAGTCCTACAAGTGCATATTATACCTGATGAAGGCCGTTGCTGGCAGAAACGCGTTGTTTGTTCTTAATATTGTGTCCGAATAAATCTGATTTTGAGAAAAAGAATTCATCTGTAACGATCCTTATCCTCTGGAAGCGCCGAAAAAGGGAAATCTTCTCTCTACTACAATATCCAACATGCAAGCCTTATACCAAGGCTGACATACAGTACAGACCAAAAGTTTGGACACGCCTTCACATTTAAAGATTTTTCTGTATTTTCATGACTATGAAAATAGTACATTCACACTGAAGGCATCAAAACTATGAATTAACACATGTGGAATTAGATACTTAACAAAAAAGTGTGAAACAACTGAAAATATGTCTTATATTTTAGGTTCTTCAAAGTAACCACCTTTTGCTTTGATGACTGCTTTGCACACTCTTGGCATTCTCTTGATGAGCTTCAAGAGGTAGTCACCGGAAATGGTCTTCCAACAATCTTGAAGGAGTTCCCAGAGATGCTTAGCACTTGTTGGCCCTTTTGACTTCACTCTGCGGTCCAGCTCACCCTAAACCATCTCAATTGGGTTCAGGTCTGGTGACTGTGGAGGCCAGGTCATCTGGAGTAGCACCCCATCACTCTCCTCCTTGGTCAAATAGCCCTTACACAGCCTGGAGGTGTGTTTGGGGTCATTTTCCTGTTGAAAAATAAATGATGGTCCAAATAAACGCAAACCGGATTGAATAGCATGCCACTGCAAGATGCTGTGGTAGCCATGCTGGTTCAGTATGCCTTCAATTTTGAAAAAATCCCCAACAGTGTTACCAGCAAAGCACCCCCACACCATCACACCTCCTCCTCCTCCATGCTCCACGGTGGGAACCAGGCATGTAGAGTCCATCCATTCACCTTTTCGGCCTCACACAAAGACACCGTGGTTGGAACCAAAGATCTCAAATTTGGACTCATCAGACCAAAGCACAGATTTCCACTGGTCTAATGTCCATTCCTTGTGTTCTTTAGCCCAAACAAGTCTCTTCTGCTTGTTGCCTGTCCTTAGCAGTGGTTTCCAAGCAGCTATTTTACCATGAAGGCCTGCTGCACAAAGTCTCCTCTTAACAGTTGTTGTAGAGATGTGTCTGCTGCTAGATCTCTGTGTGGCATTGACCTGGTCTCTAATCTGAGCTGCTGTTAACCAGCAATTTCTGAGGCTGGTGACTCAGATAAACTTATCCTCAGAAGCAGAGGTGACTCTTGGTCTTCCTTTCCTGGTTCGGTCCTCATGTGAGCCAGTTTCTTTGTAGCGCTTGATGGTTTTTGCAACTGCACTTGGGGACACTTTCAAAGTTTTCCCAATTTTTCAGACTGACTGACCTTCATCTCTTAAAGTAATGATGGCCACTCGTTTTTCTTTACTTGGCTGCTTTTTTCTTGCCATAATACAAATTCTAACAGTCTATTCAGTGGGACTATCAGGTGTGTATCCATCAGACTTCTGCACAACACAACTGATGGTCCCAATCCCATTTATAAGGCAAGAAATCCCACTTATTAAACCTGACAGGGCACACCTGTGAAGTGAAAACCATTTCCGGTGACTATCTCTTGAAGTTCATTAAGAGAATGCCAAGAGTGTGCAAAGCAGTCATCAAAGCAAAAGGTGGCTAGTTTGAAGAACCTAGAATATAAGACATATTTTCAGTTGTTTCATACTTTTTTGTTAAGTATATAATTCCACATGTGTTAATTCATAGTTTTGATGCCTTCAGTGTGAATGCACAATTTTCATAATCATGAAAATACAGAAAAATCTTTAAAATGAGAAGGTGTGTCCAAACTTTTGGTCTGTACTGTAGTTCTCGCATTTGTGCTGCAGACCAGAGGATTGCAAAGAGCTGATCCACTATACGGATCATTTGAGTGAAAATACAAGACATCTAAAGGGTGAGTGCAAAAAACAAATACTGTTGTGGCAAATGCACATATTCATATACACTTAGACTCTGCGCCCCTTGTCTCCCCTTTTATTCTTTTTTTATATTACTCTGTAGGAGAGAAAGAAATAGAGGACCCTGCTGCCCATAAGAGCTCACACATTACAGAAGACAGAGAGAGGATTTTGCTGATCATAAAAGTTTACACCCAACAGGAGGGAGAGAGTGAGGATCCTGCTGATCATAAAACCTTACACATTACAGAAGAGAGACGGATGCTGGGCTGTAACACGTGGTGAAACCCCACCCACAGCCCATCAATCAGGGGGGAGCGCATCACTGGGTCAAGCCTGGCTGCAGTCAGAACTTGACGTGACATCAGTGGATGTCAGAGCCGGGATCACATGATGCCTGGTGAGCAGTCAGCAATAGCGCCACTCACAGGCAAGATCACAACACAAGGCACTTACAAGAAATCTTATTTCCACCTTTTAAATCAACGGGTGCATTCTCTATGGTATAGGGCAAC
The DNA here is from genome assembly GCF_046119375.1 of Phyllobates terribilis. Classification (NCBI taxonomy): domain Eukaryota; kingdom Metazoa; phylum Chordata; class Amphibia; order Anura; family Dendrobatidae; genus Phyllobates; species Phyllobates terribilis. The sequence continues at coordinate 367,050,393 of NW_027362762.1, read as the reverse complement.
CTCTTTAATTATACTTCAGGGTTTCCAACTCTTTGTGATCGGAAGTGATATATAAATATTAATTTTGGCAGAAAAAACATATTTTAAGACCAAAAATTGTCTACCACAACTGAGTCTGTCATCATTTAAATGTACTTAGAATACAGAAAATGTTAATTTCCTTGGATACTATAATGAAGTTACCAACATCATTTTATATTCATCAAAATATTGTCATAGACACTGTATATCAAAGCGATTTATGCTGCATCAGCACTTTTTGCCAGTTAATATGTTATGTTACCAGTTTTGCCTGCTCTTGTGATTAATTTTATATTCTGTAAGCGTTAGTGCTTTAGTTACAGTATATTGCAGTAAAGCCTTTTAAATGAGCACATCATTACAGACCTAATTTCGGTGTAATTTCTTTTTAGTTGATAGAATATGTAATTGTTTGCAGTGATATAGACAAGACGAGATGGAATATTCATCGAAAACCATGACATTGTTTTCTCATGTGTGAAAAAATGGTTGCTGTAAAATGATATTAAGTTGTATAACTAATACTAAAGAAGGACAGAAAGATATGGAACACTTATCCTGTCAAAAAATAGTTTTGTTTAAATAAAACATAAAAAATTGGAATAACAGAACGATTTCGACATTTCATTTTATATAGAATACTTTATAAAAGTTTAGCTTCCTCTTCTTCTACAAAAAAGTGTTGCGGGTTCTATCAGTATTTTCTTATCCATTATTCCTGTATTCAATTAATTTTTATAGCAATTAAGACATATTTTCATATTGTAAAGTAAAATTTAAAGCCAAAGGTTTGACCTCCAAGATTCATGCCATAGCCATTTTGAAGGAGCCCCTTCAATATCAATCTAGAGACATCTGCTTGTTAGTAAAAGTGACGGTGACTGGCAGGCAGGGTTGCCAACTTGACTTTTTATTTTTTCCAGAGGGCTTATCAAAAAATCACAGACAATATTTTTATGGACACTCTGGAAAACTGTAATAATTCATTATGATTATAAGTGATCCATGTCCACTGCCCATAAAAGACATCAGATGCAGTCACTGTGAACTGTTAAATGATGAGAATTACCGTTAAAATAAACTGTATAAGTTTCTTCAGCTGAAACAAATCACGGACGCCTTAAAAACATTTTAAAAGGAAAAAAGTGTCCTATTTTTACAGACAGTCCAGGAGTATCTGGATGGTTGGCAACCCAGCTGGCATGGTAGCTCTGTTAGTCAGATTAGATGTTAAGCTGCAGTTGTCAACTGAATGTTCATTTGAGTGACAGCTATTCTTCCTGACCCTCTCATGCACATACACTCTTCGTTGCATATGTTTTCAATGGAGAGAGGAGAGTAAACTGCTGTTTTCTGATGTAGCAGTGACCATCAAAATGTCTGCAGTCAATTATACTGATTTGTGTAGCAACCCACTCTTTCAAAGTGAATGAGGACATTGGCATATGCTACACCTGTATATTCCCTAAAATTGGACATTACAGTTCAACATCCCTGATTTTTTTTTGCAACAACATCATCCATAGTATTTATTTTAAAAGAGTTTTCCGGGACTTTAATTTCATTAGGATGCGTTATCAATGTCTGATCGGTGGGGGTGCGATACTCGGCACCCCTGCCGATCTGCTGTTCATGGTACTGAAAATCGATCTACCTATTCAAATCAATAGGGGGTGGATGTGCAGTACCCCGCCACGGCCACTATTCCATCAACAGAGCTGTTCTGCTTCGTAACTGAGCAGTACCGGCCGCAGCCAGCACCATGAGCAGCTGATCAGCGGGGATGCTGAGTATCACACCTCGGCCGATCAAACATTGACGATCTATCCTAAGTATAGATCATCAAAGTTAAAATCCCGGGCAACCCCTTTAATGTAAATGGGCACCTTTAGACATATGATGAGTAAGTGCTGTTTTACCAACGTGGAGTAGCCAAAGTTAATGCAGTAACCTTGCTGTGATCTAATCATACAAAAAGAATAATAGCAATGGAGTAATGTACAGTATATTAGGATTATGCAATAGACTATTTATTAGGTTTGAAAGTGTGAGAGATTTGGGATTCAATTTGTACTGTTTAGTATTATGAGATGTGGTACAAACATCATTATATGTGATTTTGAGATTGAAATAAAGGAATTAATTAGAGATGAGCGGATCTTTAGAAATTTGAATTTGCAAAATTCACCAAATTGTCCCCAAAAAGTTTCAATAAACATATTTGCGCAAAACGTCTAATTAATATTTCTCTAATTGGCTGGAAGATACGGTCAGAACAATGTGAGTTTCCCTTGGAGAAAATTGGCTCTCACGCCTATCATTTGAATTGTTGGTTTACCTTTATGTAATGTCTAATTTGTTTGTATTATACATTTTCGATCAAATGGAAATTGTTGCAGAATATATTGATGAATTTTAGTGACAATACTCCTAAAGCAGCTCCCTAGATAAAATTAAGTGTATGTTTAATTTAGAGTAATTCATGTTCAATTATATTTATAAAAGCAGTGAAAGTAAAAAACAAATTATCCTTCATTTAAAGAATAGATATAAGGTTAGGTTAAATTTAGATTAAGTCAATAAATACATTTCTAATCAGACTAATCACAAATGTGTTTACAAATAAAAGAAAATGTAACAGAAAATGTAACTCAGTGTAAATAGTAAATAATTAGGATTACAGAAGATTACACTCAAATAATTTGGAAAATAAATTTCACATGGAAGCAATACTGTGAAAATGTTGGATATTTACTAAACCTAAATGCAAGCTTTGGGCTACAATAATTGATTTTGACTTAGGATGAGGTAAGCTATCACAAGAGGGGGAAGAAACTCATTTTGAATACTTGAATCACATCTAACAACTGTGTATTTAAAATATTCTCTGTATGGAAAATGGAAAGAATTGTAAAATAGACATGTATACATTTCAGATTACAATCCAGATGAATAAATCTGCAGACTGAAGTAAGATATATAAAATCTTGTATATGGTTATTAGCAAGTTAATTATGCAGGTAATAATTTTTATAGAAATAATGTAGTTTGACAATTTAATTTCAATAATAGCAATGCTAGTCACATCTTTTTACAATCCATATCTAATGAGTGAAGTGGACTACTGGACTATGCCTCATTACCTTCAATTTCATTAAAAAAATGTTCTTAATAAATTGATATCAGGTTGTTTGGTTGTTTAATACAGCCCCTCAGGTAGAAGAAATTGAACATTTATAGACAGAAAAGATTCACACTTTCAACTTTTGTAAGTGCCCATATAAGTTATCTATTATAATCAGTCACAAATCAAAATTTTTTTTTTATATTTCTAATTTTTGACAGGAACCCTCTTATCAAGGGCTAGAGGTTGCAGTTACTTCTGGAACCTAGTGCTTTTTATAGAACAAAGGATTTTCTCAATCTCATTTGCCAAAATAACCTTACCACTCAACTCTCTGGCCTCTCAACTACTTCCCGCCACCTGTCTTGTCTATGCTGCATTTTCTGATCCCCCGCCACTCACACTGGAATCCTCTGGATCTCACAATGAGTCATGTTTTCTGGCTTTCATGAGGCCTTTCATGAGAATTCTTGGGTCTCTCATGCTTAAATGTTATAAGCTCAAGAATTTCAGAAGGTGCTGCGAGGACTGAACAGTTGGTGTTGGTAATGGGGAGGATTTTTTTTCTTACGTATTATATTTACTATGCTCTTGGGTCTGGAAGGACCCAAGAGCATTATAACTTTGGAGAGAATACCTTCTCTGTTAATCGAATTCCCAGGAAAAATACACAAACAAGCAAATTTGAATTTGACACTAAGTCAGGAAAGAATAAGAAGTTCCGCATATATTTCAGATGGTCAGCCTTTGTGTAAGAATGACTCTTGGTTATGCCCATCAGTCCCAGAGAGAATTAATTCAATGGAGGTGAAGCAAATGCACTGCTACACAAAAACACACCAGACGTCTCCCATTCTGGTGATTGGTGGGTGTCTGTAACACTTATGCCGGTGTCCCTGTATGTTTCCTCTCTCTCCTCCCAGCAGGGACGCTGACATACTCACTTTCCCATCTGCTCGGCGGTATCTCCGTTCCCTGCATGGCTTCTTGGATCCCGGCGGCGTGCTTAGTGTGCACGCATTCGGGCTCCCCGCCTCTTAGAGGTTTGTGTTGGTTCCTGATAGTTATTTGTCAGGTCCCTGAACCTATTCCTGTACCTATCCCTGAACCTTGTTCTAAACCCATTCTGTTAGAACCTGAACCTATTGATATACCTGTCTAGTCTGAACCTGATCCAGTTTCTGTTATCTGTGTTACCTGTACCTAAAACAACTATGGCTGTACCTAAACCTGAAACCACTTCAGTGGAATTTGAGTCTGAAACTGCTCTGGTGGTAATTGAGCCTGCAGCTGCTCCAGTGGAATCTGAACCAGTACCAGTGTCTGCCCTGTTAAGTATTCCAGGATCCACATTGTCCAAATCTGCCCCAGTATGTGTCCTGTCAAGTGTTCCAGGATCTGAACTGTTTGAATCAGTACAAATGTCTGTCCAGTCAATTGTTCAATAACTCACAATGTCTGAACCTGCATCAGTATCCAGTCCTGCCTTGATCTCCGAGTCGGTGTCTGCAATCATGACCCTTGTAATGATGCCTGGCGGTCAGCTGAAGCGTTACTCCACCATCAGGAGCTCCAGCTAAAACAAGGTGGCAACTTAGCCATACCCCTCAAGGGTAAAACTGGACCGTGGCACAGTGGGTCCACGATCCACATACGTGACAGTGTCTTAATGGTAGAAACATCACTGAAATAAAACTTTTCTTGTGGATTGATGATAGCTTCTTATTTCTGGAATACCCCTTTAAGTGTATTGTGTGATAATTCTTGCATGAATATATAAAAATGAGATAGCCTATTAAATAGCTACAAAAAAAATATTAACAAATACCACCTCTGATTGATATGGAGTCCTCTGTATTTAAAAGATTCCTGACACTTGTTGATTATCTTCAAAGCACCATGGAATAATATTCTAAATCAGAGTTCTATTAATCCATGCTCCTGAAGTGACAATCTTATGACAAAGAGGCATCTGTTAGCACTGAGACTAAAGAATAATTATATGCTGGATTGTTGGAGAATTATTGCAGATTGCTGGTAACATTTTTGTCATTTGAGAGTCTAAAGACTGAACTAGTGCATGCAAATTATAATCAAAAAGTGAAAATGCTAAAAATCTGATTAACCTTTTTGTTTAATTTATATTTCTTTCTATTTGGCATGTTAAAATAATTGCAGAATATCAAGACATGTAGATATATATTTACTTGCTCAATTATTCTCACATCTGTGAAGTACCAAGATCATCTTTATGTCTATAACATGGAAACGTTTTTAGAAATAAATCACTTTTAAAAACAATCCATCATTAATGATAAGAAAGTCAGACCCTGTTCACATTGCATTGCTATAGTGACTATGGATCGGTCACCTCAATTCCTCTTAAAGTGGAACTCATACAAATACCTGATTGGGCCATTGAATTAAAAGACGCAAACAGAGTTCACGTGATTTCTGTTTGTGTTTTTTTCTAAAATTAGCAGACTGATTCTGTGCTCGCCGAAAAAAACAAACACTTGGTAAAGGATAACTCTGTTCACGATGTTGCATTTTATGGCCTCAACAAGTGTTCATCCAAATCCTGTTTTTAGGGAAAGTCAGGCAGAACTCCAGAACGCACTGAAGAAAAGCAATGTGAGTAGGGCCTTATTCTTATGATAAGAAATGATTGAAATTGTGAAGTGCTTGAAAAACAAGAAGCTTTTGAATTTATTTGTTAAGAAAAACTTCTCTTTTCTCAAGAGTGAAGGTATTTTACTTGATTTCTGGCAAAGATGAGCAGTGCAATCCACAGAAGATCAAGTTCCAGTAAATTTCACACGTTTCACACAGCTATGTCAGTATGTGTTTAAACACATAGTACTTGTCACTGAAGTTGTAATGTGTGTATACATCAGGGATAATATTTTGGTAATTTTTCCCCCAATATTCCTCTTTACAGCCTCTATTTTCAGATGTACCTTAGCTAGTGGGAAGAAGCCATCTTCTATGATGTCTCCCTTACGCAGTACACCATACACAGAGAAAACAGGAGATCCTGTTACCCTACTTCTCTGTATACTACTCATATGCAGCAGTACTGAGTAATCCAGCACTAGGGAGAGATAAAACATTTATCAGAAAGCAGCAGCAACATCGTTATGTGTCTCATTACCTCTTTCACCCTCTTTTGCCATAGATTTCTAGGTGCAGAATTTAATTTGATCCCTGAACAAGCTATAAGTCTATTTTGTCTCTTAACATGGATTTCAGTGCTATTTCAGAGGACACAATTAGTTCAGAGGCATTTTTAACTATAACATTTGCTAGAATTTTTTTATATTCATCCACTAATATTTAGGCAAAGTTGTTGAAAAATATTGAAAATTACATTAGTTAAGTTAGAAATGAGGATATCTAGCATTATGCATTTTATCTTTCCATTTTTCCTTGGAAAATGCCAAAAATGAAAGGGGTAGTGGCTTGTAAAAAGGGATGATTTAAAAAGAACCATCTGCACATGACTACCATTACACCTCTTACTAAAGATCTATTCTTTATGGTATTATTGTATTGACCCTATGAACTGGCCAGCCTGAGTTTTGGTATACAAAGTTATGTTCATGAATTCTAGGCTTTAAAAAATAGTATAGGTGATGGTCCTATTAATAGAGAAGTGTGGGCAATGTCTATTTAGATAATTGGGCACCTAGCCACACAAAGCACTGGCTGCCCTTTTTTATCCAAAATTACTACATATCATATGGAGAATAAAAATAAATTGTGCTTATTACTGAAGACTCTGTATGTATGTACATTTATTTGTTTTGCGCCATTAATTTCACACCTCTATACAGATATTGCCATCACTGTCCCCATTGGGGCTCGAAATCTAAATCTTTCAGTATGTCTTTGGAGTTTGGGAGGAAACCGGAGAAGCCGGAGGAAACCCACGCAAACATGGGGAGAACATACAAACTCCTTGCAGATGTTGTCCTTGGTGGGATTTGAGCCCAGGACCCCAGTGCTGCAACACTAAAGTGCTAACCACTGAGCCATTGTGCATACATGTGTGTCTGTGTTTGTATTGATAATTAGTTAAACTGGCTAAAAGAATAACTGTCTTTCTTGCCAAAAGCAACCAATTACAGAGAATATTTAATATTTTAAGAGCAGAATAGAAATTAAAAGCTGCCTTTTCATTTGATATTATAGACAACAAAGAACATTTTCAAAATGTCCCTAATATTTGACACAATTGAACATATATATTTACACTGGCAGGTCATTCTCTGAAGATAGAAAAAGATTTTGATGCCAGTACCAAGCTGAAAAAAGTCACATTTTAAAGCTCATACTTTCAAAAAAGGTGGACTGTCAAATGGCTCAAAAAACATCATACAAATAATGATAAATTCCCCCCAATGTGCTAAACCTACAGAAGATTTGGCTCAGCAAGCAATATCCAGGATTCCCTTCAATTGGACGGACTAGCAATTGTTTATTCTTACGTACACTTGGAAACTTTCCCTGTCTCTAACATTTCGTATTAAATAATACATGACAAACATAAGGGATTTGAACATTTGGGAAAAAAAAAACACAATGATAAACAATCCAAATAGCCAAACAAACAACAATATCATTACTTATTATACCTGTGATTTGTACAAGTGGCATGCAAGACACACTGTAACAATAAGCTGCATTTTGCAAATGACTGTAATTAATCATTGCATTTTCTGTGAGGGCTATTTACAAGACATATGCTACTTCAGATTAAACCTCAAATGCATTTTAGCTTCCTTGGAAGATGATTTACATATTTAGAAAAAGTAGCATTTCCCAAAGGCACAACATTTAGAAACTGGAAGCTACTGTTGTGCTATGACTATTTGATAAGTAAGCAGTAAAATCATATAGAAAATAGCAGAAAAACATTGTGTTGTAATGCAATGAATGTTAAAAACCTGCTAAAAATAACCCTGCTGGTAATGATGTATATTGAAACACTGCTTATTTGACTTGGTATTCTATCTCTGTAATTGAGTGCATCATTGAATGTATTGATATTCCTGTATAAGTGCTTCATTAAGCTTTTATAATGTAGCCATACATCATATACTTTGTGTTCCTTCTACAGCTGTCTACTTTATGGGACAGGAACAAAGCATTCTAAATATCTAAATGTACCAACCATGTTAAGTAATAAGCACAAGAGAATAATACACTGGTATTCCAATATTTTAAATGAAATTGTCTAGTATAGCATTTTTAAAGGTAGTTATATTACAATTGACTCGGGATTTGCTGCTTCCTACAAGGCAGATTGACTTTGTTCTATGTCCAATGCGTTAAGCAAAGAAGAAGAACTGCCTGTGAAGTTGGCAATAATCTAAGCCAGGCATACACTACTCAGACACAGGGGGAAGAAAAGCAATCAAAATATAATGCTTACAGATGTTCTTATCAGAGGATGTCCACCTTTTCTTAGAAATATTGATCTAATTAGCCCATTAAAGCTCTAGCTGTATTATCAGAATATTCTTTTTAAAAAATTGGTGTCTGGACATAGATTGTAAGGGTTGGAACTATTGGTTTTACTAAATGCACATCTATAGGTCCCATAAAACATTTCACTAATATCGATTGAACCAGCCAATATCGTTGGGTTTGGCTGACAGTTGGGTTTGGCTGACGGACCAACTGATGGTCGGAGAGATGTCAATCGCACAAGTCTGATCTCATTACAGTACATCTAAGGACAGACTTTAATAAACATATAGGCCCACAGTTTATAAAATTAGAGTATCTTTAGCCAGACTAAAAAAGCAGAAAACTAGAGTTATGTTATACCTATAAATTTGAAGTATTTGGAAATATCTAACAGTAAGACGTGAAGCCTAGCTTGTTGATTAATGCCAAGTTTGTATCATTTTCATGTTTTTAATGTTTTCTCATCTTACTCTTTGGAAACCATGCCCACATTTCTTATCATGTTGGTAATTATTAAAAAAATAACATCTTTTTGTGAAAATTTTAAATATGTTTTTATTTGCAACCCGTTCATCCACAGCTTACTTCCTAAACTGGCAATACTTACTTAGTAACTTGCTCCATAATTCATTCTTATTTACAGTAGAATTCATAAATGACTATGTAATATGAAAAATATACATGTTTTATTTTATTTCTTTCTATTTGGTATAGCTATTGCTCAATCGTGATAAGTACCACTGTACTGGAGGAGTAGCACTATACAAGAAGGTCACATCGGCAGAAACCTATTGTCTAACACTTTTCTCTGCTACTGGGCAAGTTCTGAAATGCGTGGGTGGAAAAAACATGATAAGATAAAAAGAATAGATGCTGTACAGAATGTCGATACATTAACAGTTTTACTGTTTTACAATTCACAATTGCAGGCTATACAGAACATTCTGTTCATATTTTTTGCTAGTATCTACCATATTTAAGGGTACAGCCTTAAAACTTTATTAAGATTAAATCTCTTGAATTCACCAAATACAGCAGATTTTCCACGGGAATTTGATTTGCATTGAAATTATTTTCCGCAAATTGAATCACTCCACAGAAATTCACTTGTGATCTTGGCTCACAATAATATGTCAAAAACTGCAAATCAAACAACAAAACAAAAAACTACAAGTGTTTCTCCACACTTAGTGTGGTTTAACAAACAGCATTTTTGCCTTCCATTTTTTCTTGATTAAAAAAAAATTGCTGCCAGAAAGTAAATAAGGAATATAAAACCTTGATATATTTTAAAATTCCAGCACCATAAAATCAGTTAAAACATACTACTAATTGTAATCCATACTAAAATCTTTTTGCCCCCTGTCTGGTTCTTGGGGTCTCTTCTGTCTGCAGTCCCATGCCGGTGTCTTCACTCTAGAAGGAAGTTCCAGTCACGATTAGACATTGGAGGTCAAGGAGTCTTGAAAAAATCGTGACATCACAACGAGAGCTGCGACATCACGACGTACCATGACTTCCGAGGATTTGCGGCAGTCAGAAAGTCCTCTTCTAGAGTGTAGATGGGGGGGTGTGGCTGCAGAAGAAAGAGGCCATGAGGACCGGATGGTGGGCAGCCGGCACCGTAGGCACAGATGGAGCTAGGACACATCAATTAAAGGTGATGAAATGAGTATTAGAATTTATTTATTTATTATATGCTATGTTTATTATGCTCTAGGGTCTGGAGAAACCCCAAAGCTTAATAGCTAACATTCAATTTGCAGAGATTAAATTTTCAGCAATCAAATTTCCCTTTAAAATCCACACGGTTGGGCAAATTTTAATTTTTTCAGTTATGATCATCTCTATTTACATGCATTGTTCTACAAAAAATATCATTCCAAATCTGAGCAATATACTTAATAAAGATATAAAAAATTAGCTTTGTAGCTAATATCTGCAGGAAAATATGTGTTTAATTACTGGTTAGTGCCAAAAAAAGGTTTTAACATGGATTATAATAAGTAGTATGTTTTGCACAGATTTTTAGGCAATGGATATTTACAGCCTAAGGCTGGAATCACTGTAACGTTATGGCATCTGAAGCGAGAGTATCGGATACAATATGTTAATGACACTCAGCTCCAGCAGTGCTGAGAGCATGATCCAAGTGTCATGCTACTGTGCTCTTGCATGAATGAATTGCAGCAAAGGTGCGAAGGAGACAGAGAAAGTGATTTCTCCATTTCCTCCATTGTCTATCTTGGCTTATATCTGAATGCAGTGGGTGCGAGTGAGCCGAGTCTCGCTGCCAATTACAGCATGCTGCGATTGTTCTCTGATGCCAAAGCCAAACTGCCCCATAGTATAACACTGTATAGAGTGCTATCCGATAAAGCATCACATAGCACTCAGCCGTGTTATATGCCAGTGTGAGCCCAGCATAACAAAAAGATTTAATTGCTTTGGAGCGGAGAGTGGTGAACTAGAGATGAGCGTTGTTCTACTCGAACTGTTCGCCAATCTCAAATTCGAGCTGTTTTGGGCGGTGTTCGAGCCGGTCGGCGAACACGAACAATTTGAGAAAAATTCGGCTGTTCGAGGTTATGTTCGATAACTGTTCGTGCACCAAAATCATAACTGGATTTTTTCTCAGTAATGATGAAAATTAATGTTAATACGCAGTTTGAGTGTACAGCGGGGCGGGGGGAGGGGCAGGGGATGGATCTCTGCAGGAACAATGAAGATCTCCATTTTTTTTTCTCTTTCCCGCATTTGCAGTGGGGAGGTGCAATCTGTCAGCCTATCAGCAGCGCACACACGGAGCGAAGTGCTTTTTTTCACACAAGCAAGGGCATGTGTGATTGGCAGTGTATGTCACATGTCCTTGCCCTATAAGACCAAGCCATTTTCCCCGTCGCCACCATTTTCTCACTGCTGCAGCTGCCTGCTAGACGGCACCGCTGCTGCTGTGTGCGCTATACCTTGTTAATTTCAAGCCAATTTTCGCACAAATATACAGATAGCTTGGGAGTAGGGAATAGTTGTGATTGCAGTCCTTTTAAGGACTAGGTTACAGCATTTCCTACGACTTTTATCAAGCAGGTCTGTGCTCTTAAATAGATAGATTGTGGGAGTAAAGACTAATTGTAATTGGAGTCCTTTTCAGGACTAGGTTACATCAGTTCCTATCAGTTTTTGCCAGGCAGGTCTGTGCCAGTGCTGTGCAAGTTTTTTTCACAGCATTTGGCTGAATCTAGCAAAGCTAATCCTTTTTGGCCTATTGCAGAGTGTGTTAGTCAGTGGAGTAGCCTATCTGTGTTGCAAGATATACCACCTGTGTATAGAATACCAATTTTTTTACTGCACCTAGTGAAGTAAAATCTTTTGGGCATAGCATCATTCTATTAGTCCATCTATACTGACCTCCATCAGGTTGCAAATTAAAAATAATTTTTTTCTGCATCTAGCTCTGAAAAAATATTTGGGCTTCTAGCAGTGTGTGGGACTTGGTCTATTAGTCCATCTATACTGACCTCCATCAGGTTGCAAATTAAAAATAATTTTTTTCTTCATTTATCTCTGAAAAAATATTTGGCTTCTAGCAGCGTGTGGGACTTGTTCTATTAGTCCATCTATACTGACCTCCATCAGGTTGCAAATTGAATAAAAAAAATTTCTGCATCTAGCTCTGAAAAAATATTTGGGCTTCTAGCGGTGTGTGGGACTTGGTCTATTAGTCCATCTATACTGACCTCCATCAGGTTGCAAATTAAAAATAATTTTTTTCTGCATCTAGCTCTGAAAAAATATTTGGGCTTCTAGCAGTGTGTGGGACTTGGTCTATTAGTCCATCTATACTGACCTCCATCAGGTTGCAAATTAAAAATAATTTTTTTCTTCATTTAGCTATGAAAAAATATTTGGGCTTCTAGCAGTGTGTGGGACTTGTTCTATTAGTCCTTCTATACTGACCTCCAGCAGGTTGCAAATTGAATATAATTTTTTTCTGCATCTAGCTCTGAAAAAATATTTGAGCTTCTAGCGGTGTGTGGGACTTGGTCTATTAGTCCATCTATACTGACCTCCATCAGGTTGCAAATTAAAAATAATTTTTTTCTGCATCTAGCTCTGAAAAAATATTTGGGCTTCTAGCAGTGTGTGGGACTTGGTCTATTAGTCCATCTATACTGACCTCCATCAGGTTGCAAATTAAAAATAATTTTTTTCTTCATTTATCTCTGAAAAAATATTTGGGCTTCTAGCAGCGTGTGGGACTTATTCTATTAGTCCATCTATACTGACCTCCATCAGGTTGCAAATTAAAAATAATTTTTTTCTGCATCTAGCTCTGAAAAAATATTTGGGCTTCTAGCAGTGTGTGGGACTTGGTCTATTAGTCCATCTATACTGACCTCCATCAGGTTGCAAATTAAAAATAATTTTTTTCTGCATCTAGCTCTGAAAAAATATTTGGGCTTCTAGCAGTGTGTGGGACTTGGTCTATTAGTCCATCTATACTGACCTCCATCAGGTTGCAAATTGAATAAAAAAAATTTCTGCATCTAGCTCTGAAAAAATATTTGGGCTTCTAGCGGTGTGTGGGACTTGGTCTATTAGTCCATCTATACTGACCTCCATCAGGTTGCAAATTAAAAATAATTTTTTTCTGCATCTAACCCAGCCAATAGTTTTGGCCTAATACCACAGTTTGGCCACTCAGCTCTGCTCGGTTACCATCCATTGTTTTTTTGTGCAAACAACTCCAGAGTTGTGAATTAGTTAACCACCAAAATGAGTGGAAAAAGGCCTGCTGCTGGTGGAAAGGGGAATAGGCGTGTTGGGAAGGGGAAAAAAGGTTGTGTCCGTGGGGTAGGTGCAGAAGAAAAACCATCTTCCAGCCAAACTAAAATGTCTACTTCTTTTAGCGGACAATGTGATAAGATCCCTTTCTTACGGCCACGCCAATCGCTACAAATTCCAGATGAGGCACAAAAACAGCAGGTGCTTCAACGGATATCAAGTGCTCCTTTAAGTGGGCTCTCCTCCACATCAACTTCAACATCACAAATACTCCAGTCCTCAAAGGTGTCACCCAAATCGCACTTGCTTCCTCACAGCTCCCAAATCTCCAGCTGCCCGTCTGAGTATGAGGTAGAACAGATGGTTGAGTCTGCAGAGCTGTTTACTCATACTATAGCCTGGGAATCAGAGGTCGACTCCAGCGCTTCTGTGAATCCAGACGAGGAAATGATCTGCACTGATGCCCAGAATCTTTATGAGTCGGATCCAGGACCAGACGCAGAAGGTTCTGACCATAATGTAGACCCTCATTCCCAAACTGTAACTCCTGTTGGTGGAGACAATGAGGAAGACGATGATAAGACTCAAATACCTGATTGGAGCGACAACTTTAGTTTTTTGTCAGGGCAGGAACAGGTTGGCTCTGAGGACGACGGGTGTGATAACGCACAGGGTGATGATGATGAGGTCGGAGATCCCACTTACTGTCAACCCACAGTCAGCCAAGAGATGAGGTCAGCAGAGGAGGTGGAGGAAGATGCTAGTGACGACGAGGTCAGGTTGCGCCTTCCTGGACAGAGACGTAGTACTGGAAGCACGTCAACAACTGCATCCTCAAACACAACTCTGCCTCTCACCACAAGTCGTGGTGGCTCTTCAGGTCGCATGGGTGCTAAGCCTTGCATAGCCTGGGCATTTTTTCAGATCGATAAAGATGACCCAACTCGTGTTATCTGTAACATTTGTCAGCAAAAGCTAAGTAGAGGCCAAAAAATACATAGTTTGAGTACTTCATGCATGAACCGGCACATGGACATGAAGCATAAGTTGCAGTGGGAAGCTCAGTGTGCTACAATGCGGTCTAGCCGGCCGGGCCAGCCACCGTCTGCCATATCTTGTGCATCCGCGGCCTCTTCATCCTCTGTGACTGGGGGGACAGCAGTCACACCTGTTTTGGGGCGCAGACCTGCCACCTCTTTACCCGCAACAGCCAGCGTGATTGGCAGGTCATCATTTTCTTTGGAGGTGGTAACACCAGCTGGTCTTGAGCGCTGTCCGACATCGATAGCACCACCTTTGGATTAAGGCAACCTAACATGTCCGCCTGCATCTTCCTCACAGACCGGCAGTTTGCCGGGGACACCCTTATCAACCCCGTCTAAGCACAATAGCCAGCCCTCGGTCCCTCAGATGTGGACAAGTAAAAGACCATTTCCTCCTAGCCATGAGAAAGCTAAGAGGTTGAATTTCACCATCTGCAAGCTCTTGGCTACAGAATTGCTGCCTTTCCGCCTGGTGGACACAGAGGATTTTCGAGACCTTATGTCCGTCGCAGTGCCCCAGTACCAGATGCCCAGTCGGCACTACTTCTCAAAGAAAGGTGTGCCTGCGCTCCACCAGCATGTCGCACACAACATCACCGCTTCTTTGAGAAACTCTGTGCGTGACAGGGTGCATTTCACCACAGACACTTGGACGAGTAGGCATGGACATGGCAACATGACCCTCGAAATTGTGAGAATTAGAAATAATCCTGACTACTGGGTTGCCACACTGTTAGATCCCCGGTACAAAAGTAAATTTGCAGAAATTATTCCTGCCATAGAAAGGGATGCACGCATGCAGGAGTATCAGCAGAGACTGTTGCAGAATCTTACATGTGCTTTTCCCCAAAATACCAGTGGTGCACGTAGTGAATCTCACAGTTCCAACTTGCCAACCGTGGGACCGTCAAGTGTTCAGCACTCAAACCGTAACAGAACCACAGTATCTGCTGGTAACATCAATTTTGCGGAATCATTTCACCACTTTTTTAGCCCATCCTTTGCAAGGCCACAGGAGACAAGAAGTCTGACACATAGTCAACGCCTAGAGACGATGGTACAGGAGTATCTCCAAGTAAACATTGAAGCCACGACTGTGTCACTGGACCCTTGCTCTTTTTGGGCTTCCAATCTGGATAAATGGCCGGAGCTAGCCACTTACGCCTTGGAGATCTTGTCATGCCCCGCAGCCAGCGTTCTGTCTGAACGTGTGTTCAGCGCTGCTGGTGGTGTGCTGACAGATAAGCGCACGCGGCTCTCCACTGATAATGTAGACAGACTCACGTTCATAAAGATGAACAAATCATGGATCCGAAACGACTTTTCTACCCCTGTGTCATCCTGGGGAGAGTAAAAGCTTGATGATTGGTTAAAATCACCCTACCAACCGTTTTAAGCTTTCAAATTACTAATCATGTTTATCTGTATCTTGACTGGAAAATAATTTGGGCTTTGTAGCAGTGTGCAGCACTGATCCTATTAGGCCATCTATAATAAGCTTCACCAGATTTAAAATTAAAAATAATTTTTAGCTGCATCTAGCCCGGAAAATAATTTTGGGGCTCCGAGATGCGCAAGACACATAAGTGCCTTCTTGCTGCACTACCTGCAGCATGACCCTCATATTGTCAGAATTCGAAGTAATCATGACTACTGGGTTGCCACACTCTTAGATCCCCCAAACTTTTCGATCAACCTTTTCATTTTAATAAAGACCAAAAAAATGGTCATTTTTGAAATTATAAGCATTAGCAGGTTGTTAGAAACTGAAATCAAACAGTTTTCAACTCAAAACTTTATTCTAGGTGATGTTACATTTTCACATAGGACCCCTTGTTCGAAAGGAGCTTCTGAACTCTCTCGTCCATTGAATTTGTCAGGTTTTGGATGGTTTCTGCTTCAATTGTTTTGCATGAGGACAGAATACCCTCCCAGAGCTGTTGCTTAGATGTGAACTGCCTCCCGCCATCATAGACACTCCTTTTAATGATGCTCCAAAGGTTCTGAATGGGGTAGAGGTCAGGGGAGCATGGGGGTCACACCATAAGTTTGTCCCCTTTTATGCCCATATCAGCCAGAGATGCAGATGTTTTATGTGCAGCATGAGATGGTGCATTATCATGCAGAAAAATGATCTTGCTGTGAAATACACGGTTCTTCTTCTTGAACCATGGCAGGAAGTGCTGTTTGAGAAAATCCACATACATTATGGAGTTCATCTTTAGCGCCTTCAGGGATCCTAAAGGGGCCGACAATCTATCTCCCCATGATTCCAGCCCAAAACTTTACTCCACCTCCTCCTTGTTGGCGCTGTAGCCGTGTTTGCGTGGGGTGTCCATCAACCAGCCATCCTCCACTCCATTCATCTGGACCATCGAGCGCTGCACGGCACTCATCCGTGAACAAAACAGTTTTGAAATCAGTCTTTATGTAATGTTTGGCCCACTGGAGCCGTTTCTGCTTGTGTGAAGTGGATAGAGGAGGTCGACAGGATGGCGTATGCACAGCTGCAAACCTCTGAAGGACCCTGCATCTTGTTGTTCGGGGGACGTTGGAGGCACAAGCAGCTTCAAAAACTTGTCTGCTGCTATGACAAGGCTTTTTTGCCGCTGCTCTTTCAACCTGACGTAATTGCCTGTAGGAAAGAGTCCTCAATTTGACCTTATCAGCACGCACACGTGTGTACTGTGAATCAGCTACATACTTCTTGATTGCCAAGACACTTCATCCTGATCATCGCACAATGTTGATTGTAGTCATGCCTTGACCTAAACACTCCACAATTTGTTGCTTTTCAGCAGCCGACACATCCTTTTTCTTTCCCATTTTGGCAGAAAATGTAGGCTGCTTAATAATGTGAGAGAGCCTTCTTAAGTAGTCTTGCCTTTCATTGGACACACCTGCCAAACTAATTAGCACAGGTGTCTGCAATTGCTTACAGTGATATAAAGAGCCCTGACACACATCACCATCAATGAGTTTAACTGACAAACAAACAAATTCTTCCCTTATCACTCCTAAACACTTTTTGCATAATAATTTGGAACGCGGTGTACATGTGCTTTTCCACAAAACACCAGTGGTTCACGTAGTGAATCTTACAGTTCTAACTTGCCAACCGTGGTCTGTATGGAATTGTTCAATAAAGGGCCCAAAATTAAGATAACATAGATGGGAGAGGTCTCTATGAATAGGAATTCCTAAGTATTTGATACCCTGTGAGGGCCAGGCAAAGGGAAAGTTGGACTGGATGGAATCCTATATGGATTTAGGGAGGGAGACATCGAGGGCCTCAGACTTCGCTGCATTGATTTTAAAATTTTACCATGTAACAAAGTGATCTATTTCAGCCATAACAGCAGGGATGGATATATGTGATTGAGTGATATATACTAGGACATCATCAGCAAATAGAGAGCACTTGTACTCGGTGCCTCCCACCTCAATCCACCTAATATTGGGGTTATGGCGAATTGATGAGAGCAGGTGCTCCGTCACTAGGATGTATAAGAGAGGGGACAGAGGACATCCCTGCCTTGTCCCATTGGTGATTGTGAAAGGTGATGAAAATGTTCTGACGCACCCCCTGGGCCTTGGGACACCCGGAGCCGGACCCTTTTTGGTGGATGCTGGTGGTTGTAGTCTTCGTGGCAGCGATCCGGTTCCGTGGCTCAGGGCGGTCAAACCAGTGGCGGAACTATTTATGTGGTTTTGATGTTTAAATGTCCGACTACGCCACCCGTGGATTGCGGTCAGAGTGAACCGCCGCTACAGGGCAGACCGCTAAGGCTGGTGTTGTGGGTGCAGCAGAGCGTAGCATAACTCCCCACGGGAGGAGTATAGCCTCAGGGCAGTGTATGCGGAGGATGGGGGTGATGGTGCAGGGCAGCAGCAGTAACGACACGGAGTCAGTGATGCAGTTCAGGGCCTTTACTCACAGTTCTTATTATCCAGACCACGTCTGCAGGTAACGGCTGCCCACGTCGTACTGTGCTCACCAGGTGAGGGGCTCAGACAACTCCCAGATAACTTTGGAGCGCTTCACAGGACCCCCTTTGTGTGTCCTTTGTCTGGCCTTTCTTACCAACACTTCTGTCCGGCTGCCTCGGGCCTCCTCTTGGTAAACTTGGCGCCAGTTTCCCTGACCCTATGTGGTGCCTTCCTAGCGGGTGGAGCAAGGGGCTGCGCCACATAAAATGTCAGAGCCTCCGGTTTCTAGCTGAGGGTCGTTTCCTGCCTCCACTAGTTCGGGGACCGGTCTCCCCCTTTGGCCTGACCCCTCCACGCAGGTGGATTCGGGTGTGCGGTGGCGACTCGCCCGTCCGCACCCCTGGGTTCCCTTCATTCCTCGTTCCTGGAGCCTTCTCCACTCCTCTTCCTTCCTTCTCCCTCTTGCAGGCCTGGGCCTCTGTTACTAGGCCCGCCTCCGGAGCAGAGCTCATGCAGAGCCCCTGCTCCCTGCCACTTCTGCTCAGACTTCTCTGCACTGAACTAAGATGGTGCCCACCTTTTATACTCCCTTCTCAATGCACCCAGGAACTGCTTCCTCCCTGCTCCTGCACTGCAGGGTTCCCCTTCCTCAGTGTTCCCTCCCCCCACTCCAGCCAGGGACAGGGACTGTCGTGCCCATCTCAGGGGCATATTGGTCGCCCTGCCCCACGGCAATGTGGTGTAATGCATGCAGGTGTCGGGTCCTGATCCACACTCCATCCTTATCTGAGAGTGAGATATCACACCTCTGGGTGAGGTGCAATACGTCTGTAGCAACCGAGCCCTCGGTGCTACAGTTCCATTTATCTTCAGCCTAGGTGACGTATTGTGATACAGGGCCGTGATTTTGGCTATAAAAGGGTCCCCTAGACCCCTACCCCAAGCTTTTTAAGAGAATCATATATGGCGTGCCAGGAGACTCTATGGAATGCTTTCTCAGCATCCAACGAGAGTATCTACTTACAAATTTTTAACTGCATCTAGCCCAGGAAATACTTTGTGCCTAGTAGCAGTGTCTGCTAGTCAGCGGATTATCCCGGCTGTTAAGCAAGCTACACCACCTGTAGTTTGGACACTTAATTTTTTCAAAGGAAATGCTTCGGGACCACGGGATACTCAGTGAAGAGCATCAGGAGGCACCCCAAGGCATAGGGGCTGGGACTGGCACTAGGATGCCTTGCGGTGGACAGCCGAGCTCGATCCTTATAAAAGCTTTTTAACTGCAGCAGCTTTAGTGGACGCTACTGGAGCTGGAATTACGCGGCTGCTGGCATGAGACTTGCCCTCCAATAGATCCTTGTAAATGGATTTAAAGTGTATTCATTCAAATTAGAGGGACAATTTAAATTAAAAAGCTTAGAGCTGCCTCCACCACAGGGGGGCTCTCTCGACCCACCAGCGGACAGGCACCAGTATTGGGAGAGGGGGGCTGGCCGTCAGGTTCACCGCGGCTCTGGCACAAACCCGGCGACACGGAGGTGGCACGGGCAGGAGCGGACTGGCCGTCTCGGCTTCTCACTTTTTGGAATTTAGAAGGGCATGACATGCCTATATCTGTGTCTCCCCCTCCTTTTACTCCTCCACCTCTTTTCTTTTCGCATGACTATATGTACTTGTCACTTTTCCATGTGTTAGTTGTGTCTTCTGAGCAGTTTGTCAGCTTTTGGACACCTTTGAAGGTGTTTTCTATGTGTTTCTATGTGTTTTTGTTTGCCTGCCATTGGTTTTAACGGTGTTCGAAGGTGTTCGACGAACAGTTCGACGAACAGTTCGGCGAACACACGGGTGTTCGACGAACCGAACCGAACTCGAACACTACGGGGGTGGCTCAACACTATGGTGAACCATCCACCCTCCCATAGATTGCCTTTCAGTTTACACAGATGTAGATGAATGCCAATGGTGAGCTGATTTATTTATTTTAAATTTATTTTGCTACAAGAAATATAGAACATGCAAGAAAAAAAAATATTTTTTTTAGCATTTTCCCCTCTGGTTTCTTTTTAAGACTCTTGGGCTATGTTCCATATTTTTTTCAGCATTTTTTTTCTGCAGCTTTTTTTTGCTTATTTTTTGGTGCGTTTTTTCAGCGTTTTTTTCGCTGTTCTTTTGTCCCTTATATGCAGGTATATAAAGTTCAGTGAAAAAAAATATTCTAGTTTTGGCACAAAAAATACTGAAAAACTTGACACCTGCGTTTTTGGTGCATTTTTTCAGCGTTTTTTTTCACTACCCATTACTATCCAATGGGTGAAAAAATGCTGAAAAAACGCTGAAAGAAGTGACATGCTCTATTTTGCAAAAAAACATGCCAAACACATAATCCTGAACAAAAAAAAACATGATGTGTGCATGAGATTTCTGGAATCTCATAGACTTTGCGGGTACTGCAAAACACAGCTGAAAATTTGCATAAAAAACGCATCAAAAAACGCTGAAAAAGCCATGATGTGTGAATATAGCCTTATAAGAAGAACTTTGTAGGACTTTTACAATATATGCTCCCAGAGGAGCATTGCAAGGCTTAAAAGTCTACTCACCTTGTCATGCCAGGCTTAGCTTGTCACTCTCCACAAGGAGAAACATTAACCCTTGGATCCCGTGTCACAATTTAGGTTCAGACTAATTGATGTGGTACCTATATAAGGTGACATGGAAAAATGTACTAGTGCTAGTGTGTATAGCTTCAAATAAGGTGTTACCCAGCTAAAAACTGTCTAACTCACAGGGCGGATTGTTTGCTTATACAGCCAGATGGATATGAATATGAATATCTTCCTCAATCTGCCGATAGCTACTAGTCCTTATGGTAAATAAAAATAATATACTGCATATAATATATATCCACATATCTATTTGCTAATCGTGTTTTTTATTTGGAAGTTTTATTTATTTATGAGTCCTCAGTGTTATATTAAAAATATCATTTGTTGTTCAGTAAATACACTTAATGGCATATGCTCATTATGAATATTGTTCTTTCTGGTGAGCAGATAAACAAAGAGTTTTTATCTTAAAGTAAAGCTGACACCAGGTTTTTGCTACCCCAACATTATGTAGGGACAGAGACCTTAATTCCAATGCTCTTTCACTTACTGGAGTTTTGATAAAATCACTATGTTCTCTGCTGCAAATCTAAACATTTTCTGATTGCTGAGCTCTATACCACTGATTGACAGCTTTCTGTGATCACTGTGCATAGGCAGAAATCTGTCAATGGTAGAGATGGGGATATACAGATATAAAAAATATGGAGGACTACATGGCAGCAGGTTTACTAGTCCTATAGTAATAATCTCCTGCTGATAAAACACTGATTTTATCACAATTACAGTAAGCAGTGACAGCGCTGAAAACAGGGTCACTGTCTCTACATTATGCTGCTCCCAGATTAGGTGCAAAAACCTTATGACTGATTCCCTTTAAGTGCTATTGGTTCGAGAGTGTACCTGATTTTTCTGATAATGGTGCAATACAGGAAATATTTGTGAGATCCTTGATGATATCAATATATAATGTTAGCCATGTTGGTTTTCCTAATCTGTTGACTGTTTAACAGAAGGTTGCTGTAGATAATTGAATTTATGTATTAGTCGCTACATTAGTGTGCTGGTGCATAGGAGGTGATTCTTGAGAACCTTTTCACCAGATTTACGTAAAAAAAGCTTTAAAATATTAATTTTTTTTTAGCACAGCTCAAGGATGTGCAAAGAAATTGTGATTTTTTTGGGGGGTGTTTTCATGCCATTTTTGTCAATCTCCTGCAGAGTGAGTGGAACTGGGGGCGTGATGTAGTGACCCTGGAAAATTCATGATGATGGGCGGCATTCGCCATCCGACAAATCTTACTCCAGCAGGGCTAGAGTAAGATTTGTGATGATGCGTACACGGTGTCACACGCAACTGTGTGCTTCACCTGATTCTTTACTTGTATAAAAAAGGCTCATCCTTTTTTTAGATTTATTTATACAAAATCACTGTGAGGAAACAGCAGTATGGAATGTTTATAAGCCAGGCACTATATTCTCATCTTATACTCCATTCTCCCTAAAGAATGTAATTTCAATATGTGTACAAGAAGTACTGGCTCACGATGCATTAACAGTAATAGCTTCAATAATGCTAAATTATTTACCACCTGCCATGTGGAAAGCTGAGGCAGAGATAAGAATTGTATCAATTAGTCTTCCAAATGTAACACTGTATATTAGAAGAGGCATAAATAAAGCTTAATTATTATTTTTTCTCTAATCTTGTTGTCCTGCAGTCAAAGGATTAAAAGCTCACAGCATGTAGCATTCTAAATATAATTTTTGTCTTATTTTAGTTTTTGGTCTTCCCCTTTTGATTTTCTGCCGCTCAGACTGGATAGATTAGCATTAATTGGACTTAATGCTTTGTTGATTAGGAGAGCTGTTATTCCGCATTTGCTGGTTAATAGTATTGTGGAATATGCAATTTACAAAAAAACGTAATTGAGGTTTATACCTATGGTTAGCTTTCTCACTTTGTATTTAGTATTATTATGCTATGTGTTGTAATTTAACATTTTGTGTCTCTCTTTGAACTGGTCCTTATTTAATAACCAAATTTTTTTTATCAAATTTCTGAATTTATGTACTCCACTTAAATGAAAAAAGAGTTAGCAAATTTGATATCTTTTTTATTGTATTGACCTGGAGAATCATGATTCGAGAGTAATTTTTATCACATAATGCTTGCTGCAAACACAAAACACAAAAATCCATAGTGGAATTGCATTTTTTTTCCAATTTAATTGCACCTTTTCTGATAAAATTAATGGTGTCATACAAAACTACAAATCTGGAATAAACTGTATTGAAAAGTTGCTAAATTTTTGTGCAAAGTAGAGTTGCTCAAAAATGTTACAACTTTTGGCATTTTCACACCAGTTTTTGTCAGCTCTGCCAAAATGAGTGGTAGATTGTGGAATGGGGTCAGGTTGAGATGGGGAAACAGGGTCCTTAAGTTTTAATAATCCGAACCTATTGGTTTTGGAATGATTGATCATTTCAAGTAAGTGGGAGCCTCCTGAATCCCTTCTGATGCATATTTCTGGGAAATATGGATTGAGCAAATGAAATTTCCACATTCATAATTTTTTTTATACTTAAGGCAATAAGACGCTAGAGGCTTCAGGCAGCAGTTTACTCCTCCCCTCCTACTAAGAACATATGCACATTCCAACTAAAGGAAGTCAGTTAAATTAAAATTGCAGCTCTGAGCTGAATTTCTATATGTATATATATATATATATATATACAAATATGTTGATATGTATGTATATATATATATATATATATATATATATATATATATATGACTCGCCCCCTGGGCCGTGGGGCACCCGGAACCAGGCTTCAGTGCAATGATGGGGGTAGTAGTGGCAACCCGATCCCGTGGCTCAGGGTGGTCAGACCAAATGCTGTGGCCGTCTATTTGTAGGGTTATGAATGTCCGACTACGCCACCCGTGGATTGCGGTCAAGGATGACCGCCGCTGCAAGGCAGACCGCTGAGGCTGGTGTTAGTGTGCAGCACAGGGATAGGATAACTCCCCATGGGAAGAGTATAGCCTCAGGGCAGTGTAAGAGGATGCTGGGGGTCGTGGTGCAGGCGCAGCAGAAATCACACAGAGTCCAATGATGCAGTCCAGGGTTTTTACTTACAGTTGTTATCCATGTCACTTCTGTCAGCAATGACTGCCCAAGCCGTGCTGCGTCCACCAGGTGAGGGGCTCGGTCAACCCCCAGGCAATTCAGGAGTATGGCACAGGACTCCCTTCTGTCCTTTCTCTGGCCTCTCGTGCCCCACCAGTGACCAAACTTCTGTCCAGCTACCGTGGATCTTTGCGGGCAAACGTTGGCCCCCGTTTCCCGCTATCCTATATGGTGCCTTCCAAGCAGGTTTGGCGGGGGGTCGCACCAATAGATGATCACGACCTCCGGTTCTTGGCTGAGGGATAATTTACCTCCACCAACTTGGGAATCCGGTACCCTTCTATAGCCTGACCCTTCACCCGATATAACGCGGGTTGCAATGGTTGCTGTCCATTCTGCTCTCTCTTAGGGTCCCTTCTGCCTTCTTGTTTGGGAGCCTTTCTACTCCTCTGTGTCTTCTCCTTCCTTCCTTCTCCTCCTTCACTTCTCCTCTCTGGCCCCGGCCTCTTCTCTAGGACTGCCTCGTGGAGCTGAGCTCAGGCTGAGCCTCAGCTCCCTGTCAGCTCTCTCTGGCTGACTACTTCTCTCTCTGAACTTCCTCCTAAGATGGCCCCCACCTTTTTATATGCCTCTCTGTGTCTGAGCTCAGGTGACCTGCACCCAATGAGCTCCTTCCTATGCTCCAGAACCCGTCCCCTTCTGCTCCTACATGACTGGGTTCTCTCCCCCTCCCCACTCCAGCCAGGGACATGGTCAGTTGTGTCTGCAATTATATGGGAGCACCGTCGAGCTGTCCCCCGGAAATGGGGTGTGTAAGTGTATGTATGCAGCTACTGAGCCCTGGTCCATACTCCATCCTTACCTGGGAGTGGAGTATCACACCTCTGGCTAAGGTGCAAAACCCCTGTGGAAACCAAACCCTCGGGGCACCACATATATATATATATATATATATATATATATATATATATATATATATATATATATATATATACAGTACAGACCAAAAGTTTGGACACACCTTTTCATTTAAAGATTTTTTTGTATTTTCATGACTTTGAAAATTGTACATTCACACTGAAGGCATCAAAACTATGTATTAACACATGTGGAATTATATGCTTAACAGAAAAGTGTGAAACAACTGAAAATATGTCTTATATTCTAGGTTCTTCAAAGTAGCCACCTTTTGCTTGAATGACTGCTTTGCACACTCTTGGCATTCTCTTGATGAGCTTCAAGAGATAGTCACCGGAAATGGTTTTCACTTCACAGGTGTGCCCTGTCAGGTTTAATAAGTGGGATTTCTTGATTTATAAATGGGGTTGATACAAAAAGTTGTGTTGTGCAGAAGTCAGGTGGATACACAGCTGATAGTCCTACTGAATAGACTGTTAGAATTTGTATTATGGCAGCTAAGTAAAGAAAAATGAGTGGCCATCATTACTTTAAGAAATGAAGGTCAGTCAGTCCGAAAAATTTGGCAAACTTTGAAAGTGTCCCCAAGTGCAGTTGCAAAAACCATCAAGAGCTACAAAGAAACTGGTTCACATGAGGACCGCCCCAGGAAAGGAAGACCAAGAGTCACCACTGCTTCTGAGGGTAAGTTTATCCGAGTCACCAGCCTCAGAAATCGCAGGTTAACAGCAGCTCAGATTAGAGACCAGGTCAATGCCACACAGAGTTCTAGCAGCAGACACATCTCTACAACAACTGTTAAGAGGAGACTTTGTGCAGTAGGCCTTCATGGTAAAATAGCTGCTAGGAAACCACTGCTAAGGACAGGCAACAAGCAGAAGAGACAAGTTTGGGCTAAAGAACACAAAGAATGGAAATTAGACCAGTGGAAATCTGTGCTTTGGTCTGATGAGTCCAAATTTGAGATCTTTTGTTCCAACCACCGTGTCTTTGTGCAACGCAGAAAAGGTGAACGGATGGACTCTACATGCCTGGTTCCCACCGTGAAGCATGGAGGAGGAGGTGTGATGGTGTGGGGGTGCTTTGCTGGTGACACTGTTGGGGATTTATTCAAAATTGAAGGCATACTGAACCAGCATGGCTACCACAGCATCTTGCAGCGGCATGCTATTCCATTCGGTTTGCGTTTAGTTGGACCATCATTTATTTTTCAACAGGACAATGACCCCAAACACACCTCCAGGCTGTGTAAGGGCTATTTGACCAAGAGGGAGAGTGATGGGGTGCTACGCCAGATTACCTGCCCTCCACAGTCACCAGACCTGAACCCAATCGAGATGGTTTGGGGTAAGCTGGACCGCAGAGTGAAGGCAAAAGGGCCAACAAGTGCTAAGCATCTCTGGGAACTCCTTCAAGATTGTTTGAAGACCATTTCCGGTGACTACCTCTTGAAGCTCATCAAGAGAATGCCAAGAGTGTGCAAAGCAGTCATCAAAGCAAAAGGTGGCTACTTTGAAGAATGTAGAATATAAGACATATTTTCAGTTGTTTCACACTTTTTTGTTAAGTATATAATTCCACATGTGTTAATTCATAGTTTTGATGACTTCAGTGTGAATGTACAATTTTCATAG
The DNA here is from genome assembly GCF_046119375.1 of Phyllobates terribilis. Classification (NCBI taxonomy): domain Eukaryota; kingdom Metazoa; phylum Chordata; class Amphibia; order Anura; family Dendrobatidae; genus Phyllobates; species Phyllobates terribilis. The sequence continues at coordinate 367,023,723 of NW_027362762.1, read as the reverse complement.
TCATGAAAATACAGAAAAATCTTTAAATGAAAAGGTGTGTCCAAACTTTTGGTCTGTACTGTATATATACATTATATCACAAAACTGAGTACACCCCTCACATTTTTGTAACTATTTTCATTGAGAGAACCATGAATGCAAACATGTACTGTGATATTCTGAAGCAGGGCATGTTCCCTTCTCTTCGGAACCTGGGTGGCATGGCAGTATTCCAACCTGATAACGACCCAAAACACACCTCCAAGACAACCACTGCCTTGCTAAAGAAACTGAGGGTAAATGATCTAAACTGAGGGTAAATGATCTAAACTGAGGCATGATCTAACTAACTTACTAGTGCCTGGTGACCTGGATGTCGTCAAGCTGACATCACGTCACCATGGAAACGATTGGGACTCCGTGATGATGTCACGGGGTCTCCTCTCCAAGAGCAGAGGGACTTCTGTCCCTCTGCTCGCTTGCTAAATGCTGTGATCGCAGCAATCATAGCATTTAGGGGATTAAAGTGCTAGGAGCAGTCCGGGCACTGCTCCTGGCACTGAGTGTCGGGTGTCAGCTGACAGAATCAGCTAACACCCAGCGGCGATTGCGTGCGCACCGCCTCTGTGAGCGAAAAATCACCTGAACATATCCATACGTCCCTGCTCAATAAGTACCAGACCACAGGGACATATAGATACGTCCCATGTCAGAAAGGGGTTAAGTGAGAGCACACAAAATAATTTTTTAAAAGCTTAGGACTGTAGAAAAAAATATATGGACTGCACATCCAAAATTCATACATTGATCTAATGCCGCTAAGCAATCCTTAACTTATTAATGCCTTAAAGGTGCGCTGCCATGAGCCAACCAAATAATCCAGCTGCAGTGAGAGTCCAACAGTAGGTCGGGCGATCTGATGCCTCACAGCACCCATACAGTAAGGCTGATTCCCCATGACTAAAGGCCACATCAACCCACAGGCACAAAACCACAGCAAAAATGGCCACCACACAGCACTATCATCAAGTAAAAGGAGCGAAATAAAAAAACTCACTTTCCACAAGCTCCCAGATTGTGAACTAAGAGCAAAAATAGGCAGAAACCCCTTTTCAGTCTCCTTATAATTAAAAGTGCCTGTGCCAAATGGGAGGAGTACTGGTGCAAGTAAGAAAGAGGGGACAGACCATGCAGACAACTTGGTTTTGGTGTTCTGTGGCGGCCATTGTACTTTATTGCCTGAGGTATAGCCTAAAGTCATGGAGATTCTGCCGTACATTATTGATGCTGTGAGGCACCAGATTGTCCACCCTACTGGTGCATTGTCACTGTGGCAGTGGTTAGGGTGCTGCACCTTTAAGGCTGTAAAGAGTTAGGGACCCTTTGAGAGGTTCGTGGTGACATGGCAGTGGGTTTCAAACAGTCTGAAAATGTATGTATTTTTTCTACAGTTATAGCATATTGCATGGTCTGCCCCCTCTTTTTTTACTTGAACCAGCACTCCTCCCATTTGTCACAGGGATTTTTAAATTGCAGGAGACTGCAAGATGGCTTCTACATATTTTTTCTCTCAGTTCACAGTCTGAGAGCTTGTGGATGGTGCGTTTTTTGATCCTCTCACTTGGTGTTGGTCCTGTGTGGTGGCCATTGTTGTTGTGGCTGTCTCTGTGGAATGATGTGGCCTGGAGTCATGAGGACACAGTCTTAAAGCATGGGTGCTCTGAAGCACCAGGTCTCCTTTCCTGCCAGTGCACTGTCACCATAGCGGTGGTTGGTACATGTTGCTGCACCTTTAAGGCTTTGGACCCACTGATAGGGTTGCCGTAATGTGGCAATGGGCTTCATGCAGTCTGATCAGAATGTTAAACTAAGAATCTTGTGTCCAGTTTTGTAAATGTTTGCCTAGTGGCATTAGAACAATGTATGATTTTTGGATCTACTGTACATGTCTTTTTTTTCTTTAATTCCAGCATCATTTTGCAAAAGGCAGTGCAATTCATGTGGTCTGGCAACAATTGTGGTGAACTTCGACAAGTGGGAGCACAACTTGCTGGTGTAGATTGGATACCAGAAAGACAATCATGAAGAGAGGAAGGAGAACAGCTTGAGCCTTGCTCATTTTGCTGCTTAGTTTGCTTTCCCCTCATAAGCAGATGATGGTGATTCATGTGTTGGTGGGGTGAGGTAGCTCCTAGTCAATATGTGTTAGGATGTTCCTGACTTATTTACCAACAACACAGCCTTCATACTGCAACATATTGGTCCTCCAGCATCATGGAAAAGTATTCTGACCACCACCAGTGTTTCCAGGCACTGTTGATCCTCCTACATGAAAAACAGTCACAATATCACCTATTTTAGAGCTCTCTACAGAACAAGCATATCTTGCCCCAGATGATGTTTTAGTCACACATCACCTGAACTGTGTATCACTGAGGCCAAATTGCTATCAGCAAGTTCACGACCAGAAACGAACATGCGACAGCTGTGGGCAGTATGGTCTTGGAGTGTATGGCATCTTGGGTATCAATTTGGTACATCAACATTGTAGTACACCACAATTGCAGTATGCCTTTTTCTATCCCTATGCTGTGTGCTCTCAGATTCTATCCCTAGACAGTGCAAATATAAAATGGTATTCTTTGACCTGCCACCTACGTTTTGTACTGCCTGTCATAGCCTTCTTGATGGGCGGTACTAGAATATGTGATCTGATTGCTTCAGTTTTCTAATTCTTGTGGACCACAAATTTCATAAAATTCGACTTATACTCGATACATTGTGAATCGATCTACTCAGCTCCAATTATTACTAATATTTGCTAACCACAGTAAGAAGCTGTAATATACATTGCAGGCCATTATTTACCTACATTTCTGAAGTTTATATATAATGTCACCAGGATTGATATGTTGGGGAAGCAGATCATCAAACAATAAAACCTTACTCTATCTTGTGTCTTTTTTCAAGGATTTTCTTTTCTCACGAGCCTGACATGCACTCTTAGCATGGTATTGTGTAAGATTATGATAAACAGGCACTTTTGTCATCTGATGCTCTTACTAATTGACTGTTCACTAGACTGTAGAGGTGACATGATTTAAAAGCAAATTATTTTCAGTCAACTAATTTATCTCGAGATAATGAATGTGCTGAAAAACCTCTGAAAGAAAGTAGGGCATTGTTATGAACCAATTTCTTACAGCAAACCAACTCCAGCAAATGATAAAGCCTTTGTTCAAGAAGTATGTGATTTGAAGAATTTAACAAGAACAATGAGAACAATTTGTCGACACTCTTCAAGACTTAAATGCGGAACATACATATTTTATCCAAGCAATTAAATCAGCAATGTTGACAAATTTGCATCACGCTTCAATTGTCAATATCAGTGTGAAGAAAAACACTTTGTCAATTATGGGCTTTATCTGCACCTGATCTAGCAATATGTGTTGTCTCTTGAATATTTTTTTATGGCAGATATTACAGGTATCATAAAGTTTGGCAATACTACAATATTAAAATATTAGAGTAAAGTATTAAATGATTTGTATTTTGAAACCAATTTACAAAGATTAAGATACGTGTCTGGCCAATTTTTCTTACTTTTTTTCTCTTTAAAGGCATAAAAGTAGAATAAAAAAATAAAGAAGACACACCTCCACTAAGTTCCAACAGTTACTAGCTCCTCCTCTGTTCCTCGTTCAACACACAGAAAATGTTATGAAATGCCCACTTGTATCCAGTGAAGGAGGCTGCAGGTGCATATAAGACAGGGGTAAGGGATCTTAGTTTAGCACCACTCCAGTGCTGGAAAAAAAAAAAGAAACGCTGGAGTGGTGCTTTAAAGAAACTGCATACATTGTCATAAATGTTCCTATTTTTTCTCTGGTATTTATTCATTTTGTAGGTAAGCTGCCATACCAGTTAAGTCTATGTACAACAGTGGTACTGTTTTAGAAAAAAACAACTCTTTTTTGTTAATATTTTCCCAAATTATAAAATCAACTCTGCTACATCTCTATATTTTTCTCATCAAAGAATTTTCTAAACAAAATAAATCTTATTTAGCATTTTTTTTCCCTTATACATAAAACTACCACACGAAATACATCACTCGATATTTAGCCATGCAATCTTATAAATATATTAGTAAGTTTCATCTATGTATTTAATAATAAATGTGCTAATGGAAAGACATAAAAAATTTAAAATAATTTCAGCCATCTTTTAGTTGACCATAGACTTTTTTTTTTTTTTTACTTTGTCCTGGACTGACTGTTCACCCAGTTGGCTATTTTCTATATAGGTTAGAATTTAAGAAAATGTTCTTAATTCTGAGTATAAACAGCAGTTTAACTGACAATGAAAATCACTGACAAACAGAAAAAAGGCTGTTTAATCTACTAGTGGAAAGAACATAAGCTCCTGATGAGGACCGATACAAGACAATATTCAACAGCAGACACACTTCTGAAGTGTCAATCAACGGTTACTTGTGTAGAACTTGTAAAGGAGAATTCATGATTGATAAAGTGCATGGACTTTCTAGGCAGAACTTAACATTCAGCTTGGTAGGAAATGTCATGCTGTTATAAAAGAGCCTACGATAAGATTCCTTCTGTCAAGACAAAACAACTAAGTGTTACTGTGCTGAGAAGCATTCTTTGTTTGTTACACCGACTTAATGTGTAGAGCAAGTTTTCTTTCCAGGTGCGGAAAATTGATCACGCCGTGCAACTTTTCTGCTTGGAGGGAAAAAAGTGCATATAGGTTTGTGACCCTGCTGTGGAGAATTCAGAAATCAATTAGAAATGCCAACTGCACAGATTGTTTTAAAAATATATTGAGAAAGATTCAAGTTCCCTTGCCTATTCGTTCAGCTTGTGCTTTATTACCATGCCAGGAATAAAGGACAACAAATCCCTTTGCCCATTTCTAAGTGATACATAAAAGTTAGTTCTTCAAGTTTATGCTGTTTATTTCATCAAAAAGTCTATGTTTGCTATGCAATCTAGTTATGACATATGACAGATCCTGTAAATTTTAGTTCACACTGCAAAAAAAAAAAAAATACTAAAATAAATCTATTGAATATGTAAAACATATAGCAACTCCTGTTCTTACCCCATTCACATATCATGTGCTACATAGGTCACTTTTCTGCTATGTTTAGCACACTGGGGGTGAGGTTAGTATTCATCCAAATTACCATTAGAGATATGTTTTAAAGTGAACCGTCACTATTACAGGTATGGGGGCAGATACACACAGGAACACAACGGACCATCTCCAAATCAGTCGTTAAGTAAGTTCCCAGAATGCAGGGGCTAGTGCCTACAAATAGTGGAAGGACAACTGGTGAACTAGTGAGCTTATTAATCCAAGTAGGGAGCAAAGGCTGTCCTATCTGCTTCTATCCCAGGGAGCTGTTATGCTATAAATTACTTACAAAGGTAATGATGGCTATATTGGAAAGGTGCAGAACACGCAGTATATCCCGCAATGCATGGTATGGAACTTCATAACCCAAAACCATCAGCGTGCCAATGCTGACCCCAGTCCAAAACAAAAATTGTCTAAAGCTCCCATACACATTAAATGAATGTCTTATGAACTCTGATGTCAGCTAGCTCAGCTGACAATCTAATAAGTATGAGGGCATCTAACTCTCCTCTAACAGATGATGTTGGTAGAAATAAGGATCCAGCAAGTCTGATTTTGGAAAGGTGATCTTTTTATTATTGACTAGATAAACGGCTGCCAGAGAAGTTCATAGTGAAAACCAGGGGCACATATATCAATGGTGCAAACTGTGTAGCCACACAGGGGCCCAAAAGGTAGAAGGGCCGCCCAATTCTACCTCAAAAGCAGGTGCCCATGGGATCTAATAGCAGCTGATTCTCAGAACACCATTAATCTGATATTGTCCTATCCTAAAGATATGTCAATATCTTAGTCTTTTAAATGCAATTTGGCATTTTAAGAGTAAGTAATCTCGCATTGTAATCTTGTATAGTAGGCATCTTGTATAGGGAACAAAATATTTATTTTGACTTTGTTGATGTGAAATATAACATCAAATTTTATGCTTAAACAGGTGCTAAAAATTGTGATGAATTAGTCATGTCAAGGCTGTATAAAATCACTCTAATAGTGATTGATGTGTTTGTTCAGTTCTTCTGTACCATGACACTAAACAATTCAGTCAAGAAGGTACAGAAATATTTCTCCAATTATTTTTTGGTCCAAAATAAAAGAGCCTCTATGTTCATATAATATCTGTGACCTACATCAGCTTTTTATCCCTTAAAAAAATGTGTTATGCTTAAATAGAGATGCATCTTCTTACTGTATATATTTATATATATATGTATGTATATACAGTTATATGAAAAAGTTTGGGCACCCCTATTAATCTTAAGCTTAATGTTTTATAAAAATTGGTGTTTTTGCAACAGCTATTTCAGTTTGATATATGTAATAACTGTTGGACACAGTAATGTTTCTGCCTTGAAATGAGGTTTATTGTACTAACAGAAAATGTGCAATCTGCATTCAAACAAAATTTGACAGGTGCATAAGTATGGGCACCTCAACAGAAAAGTGACATTAATATTTAGTAGATCCTCCTTTTGCAAAAATAACAGCCTCTAGTCACTTCCTGTAGCTTTTAATGAGTTACTGGATCCTGGATGAAGGTATTTTTGACCATTCCTCTTTACAAAACAATTCCAGTTCAGTTAAGTTTGATGGTCGCCGAGCATGGACAGCCCTCTTCAAATGATCCCACAGATGTTCAATGATATTCAGGTCTGGGGACTGGGATGGCCATTCCAGAACATTGTAATTGTTCCTCTGCATGAATGCCTGAGTAGATTTGGAGCGGTGTTTTGGATCATTGTCTTGCTGAAAGATCCATCCCCTGCGTAACTTCAACTTTGTCACTGATTCTTGAACATTATTGTCAAGAATCTGCTGATACTGAGTGGAATCCATGCGTCCCTCAACTTTAACAAGATTCCCGGTGCCGGCATTGGCCACACAGCCCCAAAGCATGATGGAACCTCCACCAAATTTTACTGTGGGTAGCAAGTGTTTTTCTTGGAATGCTGTGTTTTTTTGCCGCCATGCATAACGCCTTTTTGTATGACCAAACAACTCAATCTTGGTTTCATCAGTCCACAGGACCTTCTTCCAAGAAGAAATTGGCTTCTCCAAATGTGCTTTTGCATACCTCAGCCGACTCTGTTTGTGGCGTGCTTGCAGAAACGGCTTCTTTCGCATCACTCTCCCATACAGCTTCTCCTTGTGCAAAGTGCATTGTATAGTTGACCGATGCACAGTGACACCATCTGCAGCAAGTTGATGCTGCCACTCTCTGGAGGTGGTCTGAGGATTGTCCTTGACTGATCTCACCATTCTTCTTCTCTGCCTTTCTGATGTTTTTCTTGGCCTGCCACTTCTGGCCTTAACAAGAACTTTCCCTGTGTTCTTCCATTTCCTTACTATGTTCCTCACTGTTATGCACACGCCCGGGCTGAGCGGCGTGTGCGTGTGATTGTAGTGATTCCACTGGACCATGAACCGGAGAGTGCCTGGAGGGGCGTGACTAAGTATCTGGCCGATCCGACCAAGATGGCACGACGGCATACGACGCCAGTGCACCAGGGAGAAACCGGGCAGAGGGACCAGGTGCTACTCCAGGTCAAACTCCGGACACGGGGGTTGACCCACACAGGGATTACTGGATCAGGCTGGTTAGGCTGGCGCACAGACTGGAGGGTATAGGCAGGCACGACTGGTATGCAGGCAGGCGGGTAAAGGCAAGCGCAGCTAGAGTGCAGACAGGGAGGCACTAGCAGGTAGGAACACAGGTGGGATAGGACCCAGTACACACTGGGACTCAGGAACAGGCAGGTTAGGCTGGCACAGACTGGTGGATATAAGCAAACACGGCAGGTATGCAGATGGGTGGATACAGGCGAGTATGCAGGCAGGGAGGTACTGGCCGAAAGGACGGGCTGGAGCACAGAAAGGTTAAGACCAGAGCAGGACGGGGCTGCAGGAGCAGCGAGCACAAGCAGGGCAGGACAGGACTGCCGGAGCAGCGGGCAGAAGCAGGGCAGGACAGGACTGCCGGAGCAGCGGGCAGAAGCAGGGCAGAACAGGACTGCCGGAGCAGCGGGCAGGACAGGACTGCCGGAGCAGCGGGCAGAAGCAGGGCAGGACAGAACTGCCGGAGCAGCGGGCAGAAGCAGGGCAGGACAGGACTGCCGGAGCAGTGGGCAGAAGCAGGGCAGGCTAGAACCGCCGGAGCGGTAAGCAAAGGAGTCAGAGCAGACTAGAACCGCCGGAGCGGTGAGCAAAGGAGTCAGAGCAGGCTAGGCTGAGTAGGGGGGACAGGGCTCTGTTCACACGGAACAGACAGGAAGGGAAAGGCAGAGCCAGACACCCACAGGGTACTAGCAGAGAAGCAGCGAGTGGACCACAAACTCACAAACGGGAGTACAGAGACAACAAGCAGGAGTTAGGTACGAGTTCAGACTCTGCAGAAAAAGGAAGGGAACGGACATAGAGGCAAAACAGGTAAAGGATAGGAGAGAGTTCAGACTGGAACTGAGTGTACGGAGGAGACCGACACTGCAGCGGAATACAGGAGCGGGTCTGGGAATACGGCCCCCAGAGAGGCAGGACGAACAGGCAAGGTGCGTGTTCAGACAGGACAGACAAGATACAGGAGCAGGTCTAGGTAATCGGCCCCTAGAAGGCAGGAGGAACAGGCTAGGAGCGAGTTCAGACAGGCCTGGAAATACAGCCTCCAGGATAGGCAGACAAGAGAACACAGAACGGGACCTGGCACCTTCAGAGTGCAAGCACACACTGAATGAAACACTATGCTCAGGCAGGGATAGATGGGAGCAGCTGAGCTATATACCAGGTGACAGACAGCAATAGGCTGAGGACGCACAAGGGGTGTGACCCACAGCAGGTACAAAAAGCAGGAAGTGATCGGGCGCCGCCCTTAAGCAGCAGAAACAGACACAAACAGACAGCATGGAGGGAAGCCAGAGAGACATTCTGGACAGGAGATCAAGTGCGCGCTCTTGCACAGTGGGAGATGGACCACTATGCAAGGACGCCGCCAGGTATGTTACAGTACCCCCCCCCTTACGCCCCCTCTTCTTCAGGCCTGCCAGAATCTTCCGCAGGGAATTCGAGGGCCAATTCTTCACTTCGAAGAGATCACTTCCCCTGTCCACCGGAAAAACTGGTCTCCTCTGGGTAGCTAGGATGCTACCTCCCATCCAGCCACCCTTAGCAACAGACGAAACGGGTGGAGTACCAGGAACAGCACACAAGGAAGTCTCTCTCCACATATTTTCAGGTGGCACCCCAGAGGGTACAGGAGACAACTGGAAGTCCTCCACCGGGTTGGAGGGGGACAGAGACTTGGGGGTAATCTCTGCTTCGAGGTACATCTTGTCAAGCTCACAGGAAGAAATAGACGGGTTATCAGGTACATAATGAGGAAAAGTCACTGTCTCTTTGTTTTCTGGTGGTACCCCGGAGGATTCAGGAAACAACTGGAGGTCCTCCGCCGGGTCAGAAGAGTGCAGAGGCTCAGAGAAAACATCTGCTTCAGAGTACACTAGGTCGGACTCACTGGACGAAGCAGGCGAGGTATCGGGTACCGAGTATAGGAAAGTCTCTGTCCATTCTCCACCAGGTGGCACCCCGAAGGGTTCTGGAGACAACTGGCGGTCCTCCGCCTGGTCAGAGGGGTGTAGAGACTCACGGGTAACCTCTGCTTCAGAGTACACTAGGTCGGACTCACTGGACGAAGCAAGCGAGGTATCAGATCCAGGATATAGGAAAGTCTCTGTCCATTTACCACCAGGTAGCACCCCGAAGGGTTCAGGAGACAACTGGAGGTCCTCCGCCTGGTCGGAGGGGTGTAGAGACTCGGGAGTAACCTCTGCTTTGGAGTACACTAGGTTGGACTCACTGGACGAAGCGAGCGAGGTATTAGGTACAGAGTATAGGAGAGTCTCTGTCCTTTCGCTACCAGGTAGCACCCCGAAGGGTTCAGGAGACAACTGGAGGTCCTCCGCCTGGTCGGAGGGGTGTAGAGACTCGGGGGTAACTACCACTTTGGGGTACCCATTGTCAGGCTCACAGGACGAAGCGGACAAAGTATCGAGTACCGGGTGTAGAGAATTCTCTCTCCATTTGTCATCGAGTGGTATCCCGGAGGATTCAGGAGGCAACAGGGGGTCCTCCGCCAGGTAGTAGAGGTGCACAGACTCTGAGGTAACCACAGCTTTGGAGCATCCTTGGACATGCACACCGGTTAAAGTGGGTGAAGCATCTGATGCCGGGTGCAGGAAGTTCTCCTGTGTGGAGTCTGGATGGGCAGAAGTCTCTTCGGGCAGGAGAACTGGTGCACTACCCACGCACATTACCCGTTGGGGCTTCTCCGGGATACAGGGAGATGAAGCTTCAGTAGGGACTTCAAGGTTGGGGTCAGGAGGTCTCAGGGAGGACAGACCCTGGCGTGACGGCTTGCCTCTACGTCTAGCACGTCTGGACTGCCTCTTGAGGTTGGGAGAAGTATTCCGGAAAGCGTAGTCACCCTGTGAGGATTCTGGGTGGGCAGTAGTCTCATTGGGCTGGAGGACTATTGCGCTACCCACACACATTACCCATTGGGGCTGCTCCGGGATATCGGGAAGTGAAGCTTCAGCAGGAGCCTCCGGGTTAGGATCATCGAAGACCATTAGAAAGGCCACCAGGAAGGCCATTAGGTCCAGGAGGATTGGATCCTGTGTTTCATATAGGGGGTTGATCCATTCCAAGGCATCACCCGCCAGGTAAGACATAATGAATGCCACCTTAACCCGATCGGTGGGAAAACATAGAGGGTAGAACTTGAAGTGTAGCATGCATTGCTCCACAAATGCACGACTTTGTCTAGGATCCCCATAATAACGTAGCGGATCCGCGGGAACGAGAGCAGATAGATCCATCTGGACGGGTGCGTAATTCGCCTGGAACTCAGCTAAAGGAAAAAATATATATATTTATTTATTTATTTTAATGCATGTATTCGCTGGAAAACTTCTCAGAGAGCGAAGGCCGTGGGGCTCAACGGGAACCATGGCCTGAGCATGCTGTTATGCACACGCCCGGGCTGAGCGGCGTGTGCGTGTGATTGTAGTGATTCCACTGGACCATGAACCGGAGAGTGCCTGGAGGGGCGTGACTAAGTATCTGGCCGATCCGACCAAGATGGCACGACGGCATACGACGCCAGTGCACCAGGGAGAAACCGGGCAGAGGGACCAGGTGCTACTCCAGGTCAAACTCCGGACACGGGGGTTGACCCACACAGGGATTACTGGATCAGGCTGGTTAGGCTGGCGCACAGACTGGAGGGTATAGGCAGGCACGACTGGTATGCAGGCAGGCGGGTAAAGGCAAGCGCAGCTAGAGTGCAGACAGGGAGGCACTAGCAGGTAGGAACACAGGCGGGATAGGACCCAGTACACACTGGGACTCAGGAACAGGCAGGTTAGGCTGGCACAGACTGGTGGATATAAGCAAACACGGCAGGTATGCAGATGGGTGGATACAGGCGAGTATGCAGGCAGGGAGGTACTGGCCGAAAGGACGGGCTGGAGCACAGAAAGGTTAAGACCCAGTACAGACTGGGTCACAGAACCGCAGATGCGGTAGACAACCACAGCAGAGAGGGAACGCCCGAAGCGGTGGGCAAGAACAGAGCAGGACGGGGCTGCAGGAGCAGCGAGCACAAGCAGGGCAGGACAGGACTGCCGGAGCAGCGGGCAGAAGCAGGGCAGGACAGGACTGCCGGAGCAGCGGGCAGAAGCAGGGCAGGACAGGACTGCCGGAGCAGCGGGCAGGACAGGACTGCCGGAGCAGCGGGCAGAAGCAGGGCAGGACAGAACTGCCGGAGCAGCGGGCAGAAGCAGGGCAGGACAGGACTGCCGGAGCAGTGGGCAGAAGCAGGGCAGGCTAGAACCGCCGGAGCGGTAAGCAAAGGAGTCAGAGCAGACTAGAACCGCCGGAGCGGTGAGCAAAGGAGTCAGAGCAGGCTAGGCTGAGTAGGGGGGACAGGGCTCTGTTCACACGGAACAGACAGGAAGGGAAAGGCAGAGCCAGACACCCACAGGGTACTAGCAGAGAAGTAGCGAGCGGACCACAAACTCACAAACGGGAGTACAGAGACAACAAGCAGGAGTTAGGTACGAGTTCAGACTCTGCAGAAAAAGGAAGGGAACGGACATAGAGGCAAAACAGGTAAAGGATAGGAGAGAGTTCAGACTGGAACTGAGTGTACGGAGGAGACCGACACTGCAGCGGAATACAGGAGCGGGTCTGGGAATACGGCCCCCAGAGAGGCAGGACGAACAGGCAAGGTGCGTGTTCAGACAGGACAGACAAGATACAGGAGCAGGTCTAGGTAATCGGCCCCTAGAAGGCAGGAGGAACAGGCTAGGAGCGTGTTCAGACAGGCCTGGAAATACAGCCTCCAGGATAGGCAGACAAGAGAACACAGAACGGGACCTGGCACCTTCAGAGTGCAAGCACACACTGAATGAAACACTATGCTCAGGCAAGGATAGATGGGAGCAGCTGAGCTATATACCAGGTGACAGACAGCAATAGGCTGAGGACGCACAAGGGGTGTGACCCACAGCAGGTACAAAAAGCAGGAAGTGATCGGGCGCCGCCCTTAAGCAGCAGAAACAGACACAAACAGACAGCATGGAGGGAAGCCAGAGAGACATTCTGGAAAGGAGATCAAGTGCGCGCTCTTGCACAGTGGGAGATGGACCACTATGCAAGGACGCCGCCAGGTATGTTACACTCACAGTGGAAACTGACAGGTGAAATCTCTGAGACAGCTTTTTGTATCCTTCCCCTGAACAACTATGTTGAATAATCTTTGTTTTCAGATCATTTGACAGTTGTTTTGAGGAGCCCATGATGCCACTCTTCAGAGGAGATTCAAACAGGAGAACAACTTGCAAGTGGCCACTTTAAGTAGCTTTTCTCATGATTGCATACACCTGGCTATGAAGTTCAAAGCTCAATGAGGTTACAAAACCAAAAAAGGGCTTTAGTAAGTCAGTAAAAAGTAGGTAGGAGTATTTAAAACAAGAAAATGATAAGGGTGCCCATACTTATGCACCTGTCAAATTTAGTTTGAATGCAGATTGCACATTTTCTGTTAGTACAATAAACCTCATTTCAAGTCAGAAACATTACTGTGTCCAACAGTTATTACATATATCAAAATGAAATAGCTGTTGCAAAAACACCAATTTTTAAAAAACATTAAGCTTAAGAATAATAGGGGTGCCCAAACTTTTTCATATAACTGTATATATATATATATATATATAAATATATATATATATATATCTATATATATATCTATCTATATATATATATATATATATATATATATATATATATATATATATACAGTACAGACCAAAAGTTTGGACACACCTTCTCATTTAAAGATTTTTCTGTATTTTCATGACTATGAAAATTGTACATTCACACTGAAGGCATCAAAACTATGAATTAACACATGTGGAATTATATACTTAACAAAAAAGTATGAAACAACTGAAAATATGTATTATATTCTAGGTTCTTCAAAGTAGCCACCTTTTGCTTTGATGACTGCTTTGCACACTCTTGGCATTCTCTTGATGAGCTTCAAGAGGTAGTTACCGGAAATGGTCTTCCAACAATCTTGAAGGAGTTCCCAGAGATGCTTAGCACTTGTTGGCCCTTTTGCCTTCACTCTGCGGTCCAGCTCACCCCAAACCATCTCGATTGGGTTCAGGTCTGGTGACTGTGGAGGCCAGGTCATCTGGTGTAGCACTCCATCACTCTCCTACTTGGTCAAATAGCCCTTACATAGCCTAGAGGTGTGTTTGGGGTCATTGTCCTGTTGAAAAATAAATGAGTGTCCAACTAAACGCAAACCGGATGTAAAAGCATGCCACTGCAAGATGCTGTGGTAGCCATGCTGGTTCAGTATGCCTTCAATTTTGAATAAATCCCCAACAGTGTCACCAGCAAAGCACCCCCACACCATCACACCTCCTCCTCCATGCTTCACGTTGGGAACCAGGCATGTAGAGTCCATCCGTTCACCTTTTCTGCGTTGCACAAAGACATGGTGATTGGAACCAAAGATCTCAAATTTGGATTCATCAGACCAAAGCACAGATTTCCACTGGTCTTATGTCCATTCCTTGTGTTCTATAGCCCAAACAAGTCTCTTCTGCTTGTTGCCTGTCCTTAGCAGTGGTTTCCTAGCAGCTATTTTACCATGAAGGCCTGCTGCACAAAGTCTCCTCTTAACAGTTGTTGAAGAGATGTGTCTGCTGCTAGAACTCTGTGTGGCATTGACCTGGTCTCTAATCTGAGCAGCTGTTAACCTGCGATTTCTGAGGCTGGTGACTCGGATAAACTTATCCTCAGAAGCAGAGGTGACTCTTGGTCTTCCTTCCCTGGGGCGGTCTTCATGTGAGCCAGTTTCTTTGTAGCGCTTGATGGTTTTTGCAACTGCACTTGGGGACACTTTAAAAGTTTTCCCAATTTTTCAGACTGACTGACCTTCATTTCTTAAAGTAATGATGGCCACTCGTTTTTCTTTATTTAGCTATTTTTTTCTTGCCATAATACAAATTCTAACAGTCTATTCAGTAGGACTATCATCTGTGTATCCACCAGACTTCTGCACAACACAACTGATGGTTCCAACCCCATTTATAAGTCAAGAAATCCCACTTATTAAACCTGACAGGGCACACCTGTGAAGTGAAAACCATTTCCGGTGACTACCTCTTGAAGCTCACCTAGAGAATGCCAAGAGTGTGCAAAGCAGTCATCAAAGCAACAGGTGGCTACTTTGAAGAACTTAGAATATAAGACATATTTCCAGTTGTTTCACACTTTTTTGTTAAGTATATAATTCCATATGTGTTAATTCATAGTTTTGATGCCTTCAGTGTGAATGTACAATTTTCATAGTCATGAAAATACAGAAAAATCTTTATATGAGAAGGTGGGTCTAAACTTTTGGTCTGTACTGTATGAAAGTAATCCAAAAATTAAGCATTGATATACAGTACATGTCAAATAATGAATTTTGGTATTTTATGGGTTTTGCACAATTAGAAAAAGGTATTATTTCTTACAATGCTCCACTTGTCCTTGAGCCTGGTATTGTAGATCAGCGCCTTTGATATGAATAGGCTTGAGCAGCTGTGGTGCTGCTTTGGAAGAAAGCAGCCATGTTTTTTGATAACCCCATTAAAATGAAATGAATTTATTTTAGCCTTTTTGTCTTTTTATTGATCTAATTTTGCCCTGTGCAATCATATATCTGTGTATACTATATCACCAGAAAATTATTTCAATGAGGCTCAACTGGTTGTCCAGTTTTAGAAGTAGGATGCTTATTTTATAGTGTGAAAATACATGGGTACCAATCAGTCTTGTATAATCAAGACTCTATTGCTTGTGCCTTCTTTTGGACATGATCTCACAGTCTCCCAATGGCAGCATCCCATCTACTGCCCTAAAGTTAGTCCTACCTAGAGTCCTCTGTAACTCTCAATGTCCTATTTATTGGAATCTGTGTGAAAAATATAACAATTCCCTCTAAACATAAACCCAGACATATGTTGACTAAATTGTACTACTTATTATGATTTTAATAATAGATTAGAATACATCTGCTTCATGTCTAAGGCAATGAGAAGAAGCAAGGAAGAAATCTAAGGCGAGTATCTTTGCCTCATTTTAATTTGAATTGCTAATCTGTAAAAGAAGCCAAAAAGCACAATTATTAACCTAAAGCCCCAGAGCATATGGCTACGAATGGTACGTACAGTATACTGTTCTAAAAATGACTGGGCTGACATGTCCTGTTCTCCAATACTAATTCATTGCTCAGTTCTGTGACTTTGAACCTCTTTTTTCACAGTTTGTTAAGCCATCATCAAAATAAATGGTGACGGTGTAGAAAGTACAAATACTAGCGCTGACCAAAACCCACTGAACTATTAATACACAATACCAGTCTCCAACTTTCTGTCCTTATTTATTAGACCTCTCTAAAAACATTTCTTGATATGCCTGAGTGTATTATAAGCTAACAATGACAGATCTTGGAGTCTTGCTCAAGGACTGATTCATTTATACAAGTTGCTCAAACCCTGTAAGACAGTAAAGTTGTTTAGAAAAGTATGTATTGTAGTATTTTAGTTACCAAGAGAAATGTAATCATTTCATAGCTCTATAAATCTGTCACTGGAAAGTGTCAAATCTCCTTTAAGCATAACCATCATTTAATTTTTTTTTCTTAAATCAATAGTGCACATAGAAATAAGAAAAAAAATAGAAAATATCTCTTATAGGGGCACTATTAGCGGTAGCCTGGCAGCTCTTAATAGCGATTCTAAAGACAGGCTTAGCACTAGCCACTCCATGTATGAGATTTCAGGTACTTCAACTTTTAACTTTTATACAGAGAGGTGGACTTTCTCAGGGGTCCTCTGGGTTGAGGCAATGGCATAGGATGCTGGCTGGTGAAGCTTTCTGGCAGAGCCTTGGAAGAAAGCTTGGAGGTCGCAAACAGGAACAGAATTGCAAGGCTGTAGAATGGTCAAAATGCAGGAATGCAGGAACAGGAATATAAAATGACTGAGCAAGGGCGGAAAGCATAGTACTGAACCAGAGCAAGAGTAACTATAACTGGAAGTGGATAGCAGGGTTTTAGAACCCTAAATAGCTTGCAGCTAAACAGTAGAGATCAAACACCAACAGAAGAAAACTCTTGCGCTCCCAACATGGTCAGTACTACAAGTCCCAGAGAACATAGCACTAGTGTTGTCAACTTGCCTCACCGACAATGGATGCATTGTGCTGCCTGGAGACAGGAGAAGTAATAGGAAAGGCAGATACTACCACAGAAGTCGCAATATCGTATTAGAGAAATTAGCTTCTTTTTTCACCTTAAATTAACTTCCATTTTCATCATTCTCAAATGACGGGTAAAATTAGTCTTCCGAAAATAAAATTTTTCTCATTACTGAGATAGGAGACAGGATAGGATGACAGTTCAATGGAGAACTGTAACTGTCATTTCACTTTGAACTTGCAGCGGAATGTCTGTTTCTGTCTCTAGCTCCTCACTTCCCCTCCATCCTTCCCTCTCTATAGAATTTTAAACACACCTTCATCTGTTACCAAAGTAATGGGCAAATCTGTCTTCAAAGAAGACAGATTTTATAGATTTTATCCATGAATTGAAAGTCACATATCAACCCAGAATGAGAAAGAAGCTAATTATCTGATAAGATAAATTGCAAAGTTGCTTTTTTTATGTATACAGAGAACTATGTGGGTGCTCACACCGTATATATGGAGAGACTATGTGGGGGCTTATACTGTATATAGGGTGCCATGTGGGTGCTTATACTTTATATAGAGGAGCTATGTGGAGGCTCACCCTGTATACAGGGGGCTATGTGTGGGCTCATACTATATACAAAAGGCTATGTGGGGGCTCATGCTGTATACAGGAGGCTATGCGGGGGCTCATTCTGTATCTAGGGGGCTATGTGGGGGCTCATATTGTATATAAAGGGCTATGTGGGGGCTGACACTGTATACAGAGGGCTATGTAGGGGCTCATACAGTATATAGGATGGAATTGGGCAGGCTCATATAATATATAGAGAGGCTATGTGGGCGCTCATACTGTATATAGGGGCTGTGAAAGCTCATATTGTATATAGAGGATATTTGGGGTTCACACTGCATATAGGGCTATGTGTGGGCTCATACTGTATGTAGGGGGCTATGTAGGGACTTATATTGTATACAAATGACTATGTGGGGGCTCATACTGTATACAGAGGACTATGTAGGGGCTCACACTGTATTTAGAGAGGCTATGTGCGGCTTATACTGTGTATAGGGTGCTATGTGGGGGCTCATATGGTATATAGAGGAGCTATGTAGGGGGATCACGCTGTATATCGGGGGCTATGTGGGGGCTTATGCTATATATACAGGGGTTATGTGGGGGCTCATACTGTATGTAGGAAGCTATGTATAGGCTCTTACAGTATACAAGAACTGTGTGTGAATTGTATTTAGTCCAAGTTTGACAATCACATAGCTCTTGTTATGTCGTATTATATTAACCTGATTAATGCCTAGGAGTAACATTTTCTAGTATGGTTACAATCCATAGCAACAGGTTAGATTTCATCAGTAAGCACATTCTTGTATGCAAATTGGATGTCAAAGCAGCAGGAATTATTAGACAAATGAGGTCTGATATTGCCATTGGCCATTTATTTAGCATGGACTAAACATCTGCTGCATGCATTTTTTTTTCAATCATGTACTTTATCATCCAGTTTTATAGTATAGAAACTGAATGCATCATATAGAAAGTCTAAAACATTATATTAAGGTATATTTTAATCAATTGCGACATTCTTAATTCATAGCTTTACAGCAACAAAAATCTTTCTAAATTGTAGAAATGCTTGCACAACATTTTAACTTCACTAGACATAAAACAAGGGAAACTTAAAGAGGTTGCCTGCTACTTTTTAATTGATGACCTATCCTTAGGATAAGCCATAAATGTCTGATGGGTCGAGGCCCATCATCCGGCACCCCCACCGATGAGCTGTTCTAGGTGTTAGCGGCGTTGGCCGCCGGACAGAACTCATCGATTCTGAGCTACTCCATCTTCTGATAGTGGCCACGTCTGGATACTACACATCCACCTCCTACTCAAATCAATAGGAGGCAGATGTGCTGTAACCGGCTGCAACCACTATCAGAAGATGATGCAGTTCCGCAATAGAGCAGTTCCTGCTGGCGGCCGCCGCTGATACCAAGAACAGCTGACTGGCGAGGGTGCTGGGTGTCGGACCCCAACCAATTAGACTTTGATGACCTATCCTAAAGATAAGTAATCAATGAAAAAGTACTGGACAACCTTTTTAAGGAATAACTTCAACACGGCAAACTGTACATTTAAGGTTTTACTGTTGGAACTAAAGACCCTCATGCATTGGTTTAAAAGCGATCCAACAGTTAACCCCTCCTAATATTGGCAGGACTAGCAGACCATTTAATTTTTATGGGAGCCTCCTATCTCTCCCTTAACAGATGATATAATGGACAGAAAGATGGGGCATTTTATATGTAACCTTTTATTCTGAAGGCAATATGCCATTACTTGAAAACATGTGAGTTGAGCACTCATGTATATGGGGAATTTTGGAGAGATTGCTGTTGACAGTATGAGCACTCATGTGTATGTGAATTTTAAAGGGGTATTCCCAATTTGTCTCTTGAGCAGCCCAGTGCTATGTAGTATCCTTAAAGTTTCCTTACTGGTTTCTGTCAGGGAGGGCACTCTTATTTGAGTGACAGTTTTGGTGAGTAGCAGATCTGTAGTATTAGTAGAACAATGAAGCTCAGCACAGGTTCTGCTATAACACAATCAACTATCAGTGGTTTGTTCTGGAGTGTACACTGTAATCATTGTATTTACACATAGAGATAAAAGGGTATTTGAACAAGCACATGGCTTAGTGAGAGCCATGATTAGGATACTTGCTCCGAATGCTATGAATGATGAATGCTGGTGATTTTGCAAGAATTATAACAGCAGCTTGTCAGGGGCTGAGAGGAAGAGGCAAGGACATGAGCATATAACTGCTGTATAGAAATCAATGGGGTGGAGGGGGTTGCTGGGATAATAAGAGTTAACCCTTCTCCTAGAATGTAAGTACTGCTCATACTCTGCCAGAATCTGGGCAGGCACTAGTGGCCAAGCTCCATGAAAACCAGCTGTATAGTATGAAATTTTAAAGTTCTTATTGCAGGAAAATGACAGTAAATAGAAAAATCAAGTCTATTGCATACATGCTTATTTTCATGCTGTCTGACTAAAGAATTTTGATAACATGAGAAAATGTCTTTAAAGAGAACCTTTCACAAGTAGAAGCATGTTAAACTAGCCACATCATGTAATATTTGTTGCAGAGCTGAGTAAAAATTATTTTTTATTTTGTAATTTCCCCTCCATTGCAGATATATTAGCTTGTAATGTTTAAGTTACAATTTATGTTAAAGTTTAATTAAGGCTATGTGCCCACGATGCAGAAATGCTCCGGATTTTTCCTGACTGTTTGGCTGTGTGCCCACGTAGCGTTTTTCAAGCGTTTATGCTGCGGAATTTCCGCAGTGGAAACGCTTGTGAAACGCTCGGTAATCCGCACCCCATGGTCCCCAAGGGGATTCCGCATGTTCTATGCACATGCTGCGGATTTTTCCGCAGCGTTTATGCTGCGTACAAAAATCCGCAGCATGTCATTTAATTTTGCGGAAGTGCAGCGGAACTCCCGCCATTGACTTGCATTGAGACGCACAGAAACCGCGACTGTACATTTTTACAAGCGGCTTCTATGCGTCTCTATGTGCGGATGGTACCCAGTTCTGGAGGAGAGGAGACTCTCATCCAGACCTGGGTACCATTGTACCTGTAAAAAAAGAATAAAATAACAAATAAAGTTTATACTCACCTGTCCGGCGTCTTCTCTCTGAATGCCAGCAGCGCTGAAGGACCTTCGGTGATGTCACAGTCATGTGACCGCAGGCCCTTCACCGCTCTATCTCGCGTTATGCCGGCAGCCGGGAACCAGACAGGAACGAGCGCTGCAGCCACGCCGGGGCCTCGGGGGTGAGTATAGCTTTATTTGTACGTTTGCTGTTTGCATGGATTTATACAGTGTGACCTAGTTGTCAAGCACTTTCCAAGTGATGCTATCGCCTGGAAAGTGCTTGTCAATCTGCATGCGGAAACGCATGTGAACCCGCATGTGGATCCGCATGTATTCTGCAGGAAAAATGCATGCACAATATGCATGCGTTTTTTTCTGCCAGGGAGATGCAGAAATGCTGCAGAAATTTTCTGCTTCATTTCTGCATCGTGGGCACATAGCCTTTATGTATCTACCTGGCAGAAAAAAAGCATGCGGATTTTACATGCGTTTTTCTGCCAGGGACAAGTGTATATCCCGCATTTTTCACATGTGAATTCGCATGCGAGTTGTCAAGCACTTTTCCAAGCGATTTTAGCATCACTTGGAAAAGTGCTTGACAACTTGGTCACACTATAAAATCCATGCAACGGCATGGATTTATATAGTGTGACCAAATTAATAGTTAAAAAGAATGGTTAAAAATAAACATTATACTCACCTTCTGATGGCCCCCGGACTCAGCGGTTGCGTGACCTGTCACATGACTAAATGACGTCATGGAAGGTCCTTTTAGACAATCGCGTGCTGCCGGGGAGCCAGGATGCATCGCTAAGGAGACCGGGGGCCATCAGAAGGTGAGTATAATGTTTAATTTTATTTTAAAATCTTTTTTTTACAGGTACTATGGTACCCGGGTCTGGAGGAGAGTCTCCTCTTCTCCAGACCCGGGTACCATCCGCACATTAAATTGCTTAATTTCCGCATGTGCACATGTAGTCATGCGGATACTATGCAATTCAATGCAAGTCAATGGCGGCAAAAATGCCGCACTTATGCAAAATAATTGGTAGTGCTGCGGATTTTTCTGCAATGATAATCCACAGCAGAAATTTCCGCAGCATGTGCACAGCACATGAGGATTATCATTGGGGAACATTGCAGACCTTCTACCAAGTGTTTTTTAAGCATTTCTGCGACGGAAATGCCGATATGGAAGCGCTTAAAAAACGCATAGTGGGCACACAGCCTTAGTGTTGATATTTCATGAGGTCGACCTATCAAAAATCATCAGCTCACTGCTCCGCCAATTGCTCCACATGTTGGAGAGCGGTGTGATGACATCTTTGCATTGTGCCCCCTAAGCTGTCTCTCTGCGAGACAAGTTGGAAGAGAAGATGTAGTCTGTGGTAGACAGGGAACCAGGATTGATTGAGTAAAACTTTTTTTTTCATGTATTATGGGGCCCAGACATCGAAGGGCCCAGACATCAGGGGACTGAGGACTGTAGTATCATCAAATGGAGGAAGTAATGTACTATGGGGGGCTCATCATAACTTGTATGGTGGGCTTTGGGGATTATTACTACAATATATGATGGTAATATATAGTTCAGGTCTGGCAGCATTATCTGTCTTTTATATTGCAGTTTTGATGGCAATATTGGTCTTTGACCAGTATTGATGCACTCTATCACTAAGTGGTGGTGTGGTCATAGGGTGATGATATTATTTAATCTTATACAATAGTAATATTGGTACTATTTTTCTTCCTTTCTAAAACATCAGGCACAGTCATTTTTGCAAAAAAGACCACCATTTGTGGAAAAAGGGTGTGTTTGTGTGTGTGTGTAGGGGGGATATATTTAGTCACACCCAGTCAAACCCTGCTGACACTTGTAAGCCCATGGTATTAAAAATCATAGATAACATATCTAATGATATTCATGGTATGCCCTGCAGTCTCAATAACTAATATACAACAGAATATAGAGAGCCATTTAGATATACTGATGCAACTCCCCATACTTTCTTCACCACGATTCTTCTTCAAAAGACTATCTCATCAAGTATAATGTTGAACCAGCCACTTATGGCATACTTTATGTTTTCTCCTAAAAATCTGTGCTAGGAGTAACTTTAAAGAAGCCTACTAGCTTAAGGTTAATTTCCAACTTCTGACTACCACAGTACGAGTGCGAATTGAGATGTTTTGACTGCCCACAGTTCTCGATACTCAATCTCAACAGCCTCATAAGCATATATGAGGATGTTAAAATTGAGTCATGAGACACGCGGCCGGTCTGGACATTGCGGTTCATACTCAGACTCTGCATATTGGACATGAGAAAGTGCCATTCACAGGTTTTTCAACTATATGGATATGATGGAAAAAGTCATAAAGCAGATTTCCAGCTCAACTTGTAAACTTGATCAATATTGACAATGATAGAGGTTGTCTGAGATGCACTGACATGAATAAATTGACCTGGAATACTAGATACAGCCTATAAACAAGAGTAGTATTTTTCTGGGGAAGAAAAAAAATCAAATAATACATGTGGTACAAATACTTTGTGAAAACAAAATCTATATGGCAGAATTATTCCTTAGAATGGAGGCACTAGGACTGTTGGGAATTGATATGAATGACCTTGCTTCTTAAGCTTTGTATGAGATGACCTAACAATTCGTATATATACTTTGCACTAACCTATCTCCTTGGACTGTTTTGTGTGAATCGACTAGGTGTAATAGTATGTGATCCAGCTGAGAACTTTCTCCATAACCTATACCACTAATGCTTCCCTACTCCAGTCGTCAAGATCCAAGAACAGATCATGTTTTCAGGATTTCCTTAGTATTGCACAGATGATAGAATTATTGCCTGTGCAGGTGATGGAATTATCACCTGTGCAATACTAAGGAAATCCTGAAAACACGACCTGTTGGTGGGCCTTGAGGACTTGACTTTGGAAACACTGCACTAAAGGATCATTCAACAATACCTGTCAGCATAGGCGGATTATAATGAGGGCAATCTGGGCTACCGGGGAGTCTATGGCCAGATTGCCCTCATTATATGTGCGGCGCCGTGGCACATACTGGCAGACAGTGGCAGGGGGCCCCCGGACCACTCCCCCAGCAGCGGCGCATGGAAGCTGCCGCTTCTCCGGCCGGGCCAGCACTGCAGCTGTTAACTTCCCTGTGCTGGCCCGGCCGCGTCACTGCTAGGAGACATTGCCCTGTGCGCGGCCGTGTCTCCTACCTGTGATGTCATGCAGTGCACGCCCAGCCTGCAGTGCTGCACCGGAAAGGAGCAGGAGGACTGGAGCCGAGCAGGGGGATGGTGAGTCTGTGTGTGTCTGTGTGGGTCTGTGTGTGAGAGTATGTGTGTGTGAGAGTGTGTGTGTGTGTGTGTGAGAGAGTGTGTGTGTGAGAGAGTGTGTATGTGAGAGAGTGTGTATGTGTGATTGAGTGAGTGTGTGTGTGTGTGCAGGCAGATATCATTGTGTGATGTCTGTTTATATGTATTTTTGTGTTTCAAATGTGTTTATGCGTGTATGTATCTGTCTGTAAATGTTTGTGTGTGGGTGACTGCGTGCGGCCTCCCGCTGTCTCTGGGGGTTGCGCCGTGCGACTTCCCACTGTGTATAGATAGCGCCGTGTGACCTCCCGCTGTGTATATATGGTGCCATGCGGCCTCCTGCTGTGTATAGATGGCTACGTGCAGCCTCCCGCTGTGTATAGATGGCTGTGTGCGGCCTCCCGCTGCGTATAGATGGCTACGTGCGGCCTCCTGCTGTGTATAGATGGCTATATGCGGCCTCCTGCTGTGTATAGATGGCTACGTGCGGCCTCCTGTTCTATATAGATGGCTACGTGCGGCCTCCCGCTGTGTATAGATGGCTACATGTGGCCTCCTGCTGTGTGTCGATGGCGCCGTGCGGCCTCTCGCTTTGTATAGATGGCTACGTCCGGCCTCCCTCTGTGTATAGATAGCTAAATGTGGCCTCCTGCTGTGTGCAGATGGCGCTGTGTGGCCTCCCGCTGTGTATAGATGGCTACGTGCGGCCACCTTTATGTATAGATGGCTACATGTGGCCTCCTGCTGTGTGTAGATGGCGCCGTGCGGCCTCCCACTGTGTATAGAAGACTACGTGCGGCCTCCCGCTGTATATAGATGGCTACGTGCGGCCTCCCGCTGTTTATAGATAGCACCGTGCGGCCTCCCGCTGTGTATAGATGGCACCGTGTGGCCTCCCGCTGTGTATAGATGGCGCCTTGCGGCCTCCCGCTGTGTATATTTGGCTATGTGCGGCCTCACGCTGTGTACAGATGGCTACGTGCGGCCTCCTGCTGTGTATAGATGGCTGTGTGTGACCTCCTGCTGTATATAGATGGCTACGTGCTGCCTACCGCTGTGTATAGATGGCGCCATGTGGCCTCCCGCTGTGTATAGATGGCTACGTGCGGTCTAGTGCTGTGTATAGATAGCTACGTGCGGCCTCCCGCTGTGTATAGATGGCTACGTGCGGCCTCCTGCTGTGTATAGATAGCTACGTGCGACCTCCTGCTGTGTATAGATGGCTATGTGTGGCCTCCTGCTGTATATAGATGGCTATGTGCGGCCTCCCGCTGTGTATAGATGGCTACATGTGGCCTCTTGCTGTGTGTAGATGGCGTCGTGCGGCCTCCCGCTTTGTATAGATGGCTATGTGCGGCCTCCCTCTGTGTATAGATGGCTACATGTGGCCTCCTGCTGTGTCTAGATGGCTTCGTGCGGTCACCTTTATGTATAGACGGCTACGTGCAGCCTCCCGCTGTGTATAGATGGCTGTGTGCGGCCTCCCGCTGTTTATAGATGGCTGCGTGCGGCCTCCTGCTGTGTATAGATGGCTATGTGCGGCCTCCTGCTGTGTATAGATGGCTACGTGCGGCCTCCTGCTGCCTACAGAAGGCTACGTGCGGCCTCCCGCTGTGTATAGATGGCTACATGTGGCCTCCTGCTGTGTGCAGATGGCGCCGTGCGGCCTCCCGCTTTGTATAGATGGCTACGTGCGGCCTCCCTCTGTGTATAGATGGCTACATGTGGCCTCCTGCTGTGTGTAGATGGCTACATGCAACATCCTGCTGTGTATTGATTGCACCGTGCGGCCTCCCGCTGTGTATAGATGGTGCCGTGCGGCTTCCCGCTGTGTATAGAGGGCTACGTGCGGCCTCCCGCCATGTATAGATGGCTACGTGTGCTCAATATTGAGTCATAAAATTAATGTAAGGCTATATGCCCACGATGCAGTAGTGCTCCGGATTTTTTTTTAACGTTTCTGCATCGCCCTGGCAGAAAAAATGCATGCAGATTTTACATGCGTTTTTCCTGCCAGGGAAAAGCGGAAGTGAAGCGTTCTTCACATGAATTTCTGCATGCGGGTTATCAAGCACTTTTCCACGCGATTTTAGCATCACTTGGAAAGTGCTTGACAACTTGGTCACACTTTATAAATCCATGCAACCAGCATGGATTTATATAGTGTGACCGTAAAAGAATGGTAAAAAATAAAAAATAAATATATACTTACCTTCTGTACAGATTCAGTGATGCGGATTACATGCATTCCAATGCAAGTCAATTGTGGCAAAAACTCCAAGTGCATTATCATTGGGGAACATGGCAGACCTTCCACCAAGTGTTTTTTAAGCGTTTCTGCAGCGGAATTGCTTAAAAAACACATAAATCAGCCTAAAAAAAATATTATAATTATTATTGTGCCAAATTAATTTCACGTGAACTATCACATGATCTATTACAGGGGATCATGTGACATGTGATACATCAGGTGTGTGTGTGTGTGGGGGGGGCGCGCCTTCTAAACTGCCTGGGGCCCTTGCTACTCTTAATCCATCCCTGCCTGTCAGTGAGTGCTAAGGACTGAAAGACACTAATATTATTAGACTTTATCCTGTAACCCCACCAAGTGTTTATAGGTACAAAAATACTTGTGTGAGCGTTAAAGGCAGTTTAGTGGTTGAGTACATGGAACTCAATGTGCTGTAGCCAGTGATAGGTCGACGTGGCCTTGTGTTTTGGATCATTCTCATGTTGGAATGTCCAAGTACGTCCCATGCGCAGCTTCCGGGCTGATGAGTGCAAATTTGCCTCAAGTATTTGCTGATAACATGCTGCATTCATCTTTCCTTCAACTTTTACCAAGTTTCCTGTGCCTTTGTAGCTCACACATCCCCAAAACATCAGTGATCCACCTCCGTGCTTTACTGTAGGAATGGTGTTCTTTTCATCATAGGCTTTGTTGCACTCTCTCCAAATGTAACGTTTATGGTTGTGGCCAAAAAGTTTAATTTTGGTCTCATCACTCCAAATGACCTTGTTTCAGAAGTTTTGAGGCTTGTATCTGTGCTGTTTGGCATATTGTAGGTGAGATACTTTGTGGCATTTGTGCAGTAATGGCTTTCTTCTGGTGACTTGACCATGCAGCCAATTTTTCTTCAAGTGCCTCCTTATTATGCATCTTGAAACAGCCACACCGCTAGTTTTCAGAGAGTCCTGAAT
This sequence comes from Phyllobates terribilis, assembly GCF_046119375.1. Lineage (NCBI taxonomy): Eukaryota > Metazoa > Chordata > Amphibia > Anura > Dendrobatidae > Phyllobates > Phyllobates terribilis. The sequence goes on along the minus strand of NW_027362762.1, from coordinate 366,996,544 downwards.
TTCAGCTGATTTGATTTGTGGGTTTTTCTTTGCATCCTGAACAATTTTCCTGGCAGTTGTGGCCAAACTTTTTGTTGGTCTACCTGACCGTGGTTTGGTTTTTACAGAGCCCCTGATTTTCCATTTGTTAATCACAGTTTGAATGCTGCTGACTGGCATTATCAATTCCTTGGATATTTTTATGTATCCCTTTCCTGTGTTATACAGTTCAACTACCTTTTCCCATAGATCTGTTGACAATTCATTTGCTTTCCCCATGACTCACAATCCAGAAACGTCAGTGGCTGGATGACAGATGCAAGAGTCTGTCTGGATCCCAGAAACTAACTCAGCTTTTATGCACATACACTGATTACAAGCAAACAGGTCACAGGTGAAGATGTTACCTTTAGTAGCCATTCAAACCCATTTGTGTCAAATTCTGTGAATGTTATCAGGCCAAAATCACCAGGGTATGTGAACTTTTGATCATGGTCATTTGGATGTTTTTGGTTGACATTAAGATTTAAACAGAGAAAACACAGTAGTTTGACAATAAATAGCTTCACCCAACCAATAACCATGAGTGGAGAAAAAGTTTTTTTGTTATCATTCATATTCTCTGAAACAAGGCCAAGAAAGGAAAAATTCTGCTAGGGTATGTAAACTTTTGAGCACAACTGTTTCTATCTATCTATCTATCTATCTATCTATCTATCTATCTATCTATGTGTGCTTATTTTTCTACATATACAGTGCCTACAAGTAGTATTCAACCCCCTGCAGATTTAGCTGGTTTGATAAGATGCAAATAAGTTAGAGCCTTCAAACTGCAAACGAGAGTAGGTTTTATGAACAGAAGCATAAATCTTACAAACCAAAAAGTTATGTTGCTCAGTTGAATTTTATTAAATTTTAAACATAAAAGTGTGGGTCAATTATTATACAACCCCTATGTTTAATATTTTGTGGAATAACCCTTGTTTGCAATTACAGCTAATAATCGTCTTTTATAAGACCTGAGCAGGCTGGCACAGGTCTGTGGAGTTATCTTGGCCCACTCCTCCATGCAGATCTTCTCCAAGTTATCTAGGTTCTTTGGGTGTCTCATGTGGACTTTATTCTTGAGCTCCTTCCACAAGTTTTCAATTGGGTTAAGGTCAGGAGACTGACTAGGCCACTCCAACACCTTGACTTTTTCCCTCTTGAACCAGGCCTTGGTTTTCTTGGCTGTGTGCTTTGGGTCATTGTCTTGTTGGAAGATGAAATTACGACCCATCTTAAGATCCTTGATGGAGGAGCGGAGGTTCTTGGCCAATATCTCCAGGTAGGCTGTGCTTTCCATCTTCCCATGGATGCGGACCAGATGGCCAGGCCCCTTGGCTGAGAAACAGCCCCACAGCATGATGCTGCCACCACCATGCTTGACTGTAGGGATGGTATTCTTGGGGTCGTATGCAGTGCCATCCAGTCTCCAAACGTCACGTGTGTGGTTGGCACCAAAGATCTCGATCTTGGTCTCATCAGACCATAGAACCTTGAACCAGTCTGTCTCAGAGTCCTCCAAGTGATCATGAGCAAACTGTAGACGAGCCTTGACATGACGCTTTGAAAGTAAAGGTACCTTACGGGCTCGTCTGGAACGGAGACCATTGCGGTGGAGTACGTTACTTATGGTATTGACTGAAACCAATGTCCCCACTGCCATGAGATCTTCCCGGAGCTCCTTCCTTGTTGTCCTTGGGTTAGCCTTGACTCTTCGGACAAGCCTGGCCTCGGCACGGGAGGACACTTTCAAAGGCTGTCCAGGCCGTGGAAGGCTAACAGTAGTTCCATAAGCCTTCCACTTATGGATGATGCTCCCATCAGTGGAGACAGGTAGGCCCAACTCCTTGGAAAGGGTTTTGTACCCCTTGCCAGCCTTGTGACCCTCCATGATCTTGTCTCTGATGGCCTTGGAATGCTCATCTGTCTTTCCCATGTTGACCATGTCTGAGTGCTGTTCTCAAGTTTGGGGAGGGTCTTAAATAGTCAGAAAAGGCTGGCAAAAGAGATCTTTAATCCACACATGTGAAGCTCATTATTCTTGGTGCCTGAACTACTTCTTAATACTTTAGGGGGACCAAACAGAATTCTTGTGGTTTGAGGGGTTGAATAATAAATGACACTCTGAATTAACTTTTAACGTTTTAAAAAAAAACAAAAAAAAAAAAACAAAAACAAAATTTGCTGCAGTGCATTTCCCACTTCCAGGCTGATCTACAGTACAAATGTCACAATGCCAAGTTAATTCCGCATGTGTCAACCAGCTAAATCTGCAGGGGGTTGAATACTACTTGTTGGCACTGTATCTATATTTGTCTACCCAGTGTCAGTCTTATATCTAGTATCTCACTTCTAACTATATCATAACTATCCATCTACACTGTATGGCCAAAAGTATGTGGACACCTGATCGTCACATGTACATTAGCTTTTGATACATGTAATTCTAAAACAATGTAGAAGAAAATGGAGTTTTGGACCCTTGTGCAACCATACCAGTCTAAACTACGAACATTTTCTTATGGAATTTGTGCTCATGAAGCAAAAATCTAATTTTTTTTAGCTCAGACATAAAAAAATCTGAAAATCTTTTAAAATTCAAATTTTTCAGCATCTCAAAATGTAAAAAAAAAATTTGGGGCAAATTACTCTAAATGACCTAAAAAGATGTGTAAAACACTCAGTGGTCTTCTAGGACTGTATCCAACCCCTCACAAGCTCTACAACGCAAACACAGCTTTAGGAATGACAAAGCGACCTCAACAAATGGTAACTGTTCTTCACTTCTGTCCTATCACATAGTATCTGCGTAGAGCCTGATGGCTGGTGCTATCTTCTCAAATGTGTAAAATACCGGGGTTCATTTGGCATTCTAGTTCATCCCAAAAGTATATGATCAGGTTAAGGTCAGACCTCTTGAGTTCCTTCACCCAAAACTCAATAAAACATGTGTCTAGGACCTGGCTTTGTACACAGGGCACAGTCATGTTATCACAGCATAGAAGAGCACATATCAACTAACCAGACATGTTTGTTTCAATAAGTAATTCCAGTTCCTATCATATAACAGTTTTCTTATAACTCTGCATTGTTATATCATAAGAATACATATATTTAACAGATCAGACATCTCAGGAGAGGTGACAGGTTTGCTGCAAAATCACTCTTTTTCCAAGCATGAAACACTGGAAATAGTTCAAAGATTCAAGGAGTCGAAGTGAAATTCACATTATCTATCTATCTATCTATCTATCTATCTATCTATCTATCTATCTATCTATCTATCTATTTGTATCTATCTAAAGATTTTGAATTAATTTTGACCAGAATAATACAATGTAATGTTCTCATATAATGAACAGGAACAGTAATAACGGTGAAGCCATTTAATATTCTATTTAAGAATAAGTCAAAGTGGAAAGTTTTCTATGATATTTTGAATATATGAATAATTTAGTCTTTTCCAATTGCATTACAGCCCTAATTGCGATTTTATAGAGAGAATGCAGCAACCAAGAAAACTGTCATAATGGAAAGGCTCAAAACAAAGGCTGCTATTACTGGCTAATCTGGATCCTCAACAGTATGAATTATTTATGTGTGCTATAGATTTTTAGTAAAATATGGCAAACCCAGTTGGTATGCCTGTTATGTAGAACACCTGCTATGTGGAATGCCTGTTATTATAGTGATCCTTCAAATGCATCCTCAGTGCCCTCTCAAACACTGAATTTACCAAAAATAGAACTTGCTGATTGCAGGTGTCTCAGGCATTTGAATAGTAATCCTGACTATAGAATACATCAGTGATCTTGAAGCAGCTGTCATTCCATAGACGGTAACTATGTAGTGAATTAATGCTAAATATGGAACAAATAAAAATGGCATTTATTCACTGTTTCTTTAAAAAAAATACATCTAAGTCTGCAGATAGTCTAAGAAGGTGCTATATATATGTATACATTTATATATAGAGAGAGAAAGAAGTATATACCCTCTCTCTATATATATATACATATACAGTGTATATATATATATTTATCTTAGATATAAATACATATATCTATATATGTATTTATATACAGTTATATGAAAAAGTTTGGGCACCCCTATTAATCTTAAGCTTAATGTTTTATAAAAATTGGTGTTTTTGCAACAGCTATTTCAGTTTGATATATGTAATAACTGTTGGACACAGTAATGTTTCTGCCTTGAAATGAGGTTTATTGTACTAACAGAAAATGTGCAATCTGCATTCAAACAAAATTTGACAGTTGCATAAGTATGGGCACCTCACCAGAAAAGTGACATTAATATTTAGTAGATCCTCCTTTTGCAAAAATAACAGCCTCTAGTCGCTTCCTGTAGCTTTTAATGATTTCCTGGATCCTGGATAAAGGTATTTTTGACCATTCCTCTTTACAAAACAATTCCAGTTCAGTTAAGTTTGATGGTCGCCGAGCATGGACAGCCCTCTTCAAATGATCCCACAGATGTTCAATGATATTCAGGTCTGGGGACTGGGATGGCCATTCCAGAACATTGTAATTGTTCCTCTGCATGAATGCCCGAGTAGATTTGGAGCAGTGTTTTGGATCATTGTCTTGCTGAAAGATCCATCCCCTGCGAAACTTCAATTTTATCACTGATTCTTGAACATTATTGTCAATAATCTGCTGATACTGAGTGGAATCCATGCGTTCCTCAACTTTAACAAGATTCCCAGTGCCGGCATTGGCCACACAGCCCCAAAGCATGATGGAACCTCCACCAAATTTTACTGTGGGTAGCAAGTGTTTTTCTTGGAATGTTGTGTTTTTTTGCCGCCATGCATAACGCCTTTTTGTATGACCAAACAACTCAATCTTGGTTTCATCAGTCCACAGGACCTTCTTCCAAAAAGAAATTGGCTTCTCCAAATGTGCTTTTGCATACCTCAGCCGACTCTGTTTGTGGCGTGCTTGCAGAAACGGCTTCTTTTGCATCACTCTCCCATACAGCTTCTCCTTGTGCAAAGTGCGTTGTATAGTTGACCGATGCACAGTGACACCATCTGCAGCAAGTTGATGCTGCAGCTCTCTGGAGGTGGTCTGAGGATTGTCCTTGACTGATCTCACCATTCTTCTTCTCTGCCTTTCTGATGTTTTTCTTGGCCTGCCACTTCTGACCTTAACAAGAACTGTCCCTGTGTACTTCCATTTCCTTACTATGTTCCTCACAGTGGAAACTGACAGGTTTAATCTCTGAGACAGCTTTTTGTATCCTTCCCCTGAACAACTATGTTGAATAATCTTTGTTTTCAGATCATTTGACAGTTGTTTTGAGGAGCCCATGATGCCACTCTTCAGAGGAGATTCAAACAGGAGAACAACTTGCAAGTGGCCACTTTAAGTAGCTTTTCTCATGATTGCATACACCTGGCTATGAAGTTCAAAGCTCAATGAGGTTACAAAACCCAAAAAAGTGCTTTAGTAAGTCAGTAAAAAGTAGGTAGGAGTATTTAAAACAAGAAAATGATAAGGGTGCCCATACTTATGCACCTGACAAATTTTGTTTGAATGCAGATTGCACATTTTCTGTTAGTACAATAAACCTCATTTCAAGGCAGAAACATTACTGTGTCCAACAGTTATTACATATATCAAACTGAAATAGCTGTTGCAAAAACACCAATTTTTATAAAACATTAAGCTTAAGATTAATAGGGGTGCCCAAACTTTTTCATATAACTGTATATAAATATATATATGATCTCTCTATCTAGATATATTCACAGATACAGCACCTGATTGTCAACAGACTATGGACACAATTCTACAAGGAGTTTTTACCTGAATTCTCGCGTAATGCTGTTTTAAATGTCGCAAAAATTTTGTGCAACTCATAATTGCAGAATTTTTTTTAACTTTTGGCATTTATGCGCCAAACATTCTGCTGTTCAAGAAACAGGTCAATGGAAATCAGACTAAAAAAGTAAGTTTTTTAGAAAAATAAATTAATACTTAAAGTAAAAGGAAAATACGGCAAACTTAAAAGATATGGGGTTAATTTGCAGGTTAATAGCATTCTGAACCTGCTCGGTGCCCGCACTTGGAGACCCACAAGCAAGAGGAAATGACCTTTATTTCTTCTGGCAGCGTTCGGAGTTCAGTTATGTGGTGGCACTGGTACGGGTTCAACCAGTGATCTGTGTATAGAGAGCAGCAGATGTAACTGTTCCCCTGCCACTGACTGACAGCCGGCCCTAATGCTAAGCAAGCTATCAGTCAGTGCTGTGGGCGTAGTAATAGCCCCCGCTCACTAAACACAGAGTGCTGACCAAACCCGCGACTGCACCACCCCTATTACCGAACACCGAATGCTGCCGGGAAGAATAAAGGTAATTTCCTCCCAGAAGGAGAGCTCTCAGTACAGGCACTAGGCATGTTCAGAATGCTATTAACCTACAGATTAACCCCTTATGTCTAGGTTAATAGCAATTTTTCAAGTGACAAGTTTCCTTCAAACCATGAGCTGCCAGGAGTGAGTCCCTAGTCATAACTGCAAAAGATGTACAAATTTAGGATGGAACTAATGTAACTTTAGTGAACATAGAATTGGGTGTTACTCTTAATGTAATTTACCTTTACACATGACTATAACCTGTGAATATATTTATACCTAATATCTAATGCACATACCAAGCTGTTGGACATAAAGAACTGCTCGAGTTTCCTAGTAACATACAGCACATAAATATAATCATCTAAGTGCATGATATGTATTCAATGGACAATTCATAACTACTATCACAATTTCACAATAAGTCTGTGTCAGAGGAAAGGAACAGACGTATACATAAGTATGTAATTCCAAAGAAATGATTAACTTGAGACTATCAATGCTTGGGGTAGGTAATGTATTTTTCCGGCATCCCACCTTTCTGGCATTTATTTAACAGTTCTAGACCTATACAGTATTGTAGTGTTAAAGTGTTTGGGAAAAAGTTGCAGGGATTGTCTAAGTAGAAAACCCATAATTCCTTATTATAGAAATTATGAATTATTAAGCAGGAACACTCAGAAAGTGTAGTGGTATAGTGGGACATATGCATTTACTGACAGGTTCTCTTATTGCTGATTGGCGGTGGGGATTGTCCAAAATGGAAGTCTTATAGAGAGTGGTGGCTATACAATAGCATTTATAGTGGTACTATAACCAAGAATATTCAAAACTGAGTTCATCTGTAAATAATATAAAAAATATGTTCTAAGTCTCTATCAGGTGCAATCCTTCTCTGAGACTGGCATTCAGGTCCTCTACATCCAAGATTACCACCATGGTGGCAATGGCAGCAATGGTAAGTGTAAACTACACCTCCATGGTACATAAAAGGCAGGAGAGAAATGACTTAGACCACTGTTTCCTAAACTCTAGTCCTCACAGCCAGCAACAGATCATGTTTTCAGGATTTCCTTAGTATTGCACTGGAGATGGAATTATTATCAAGCCATTAGAAACTGCCACAGGTTCTCTCATCTTGAGCAATCATGAGAACCTGATCTGTTGGGGGCCATGATGATTGAAGTTTGGGAAACTATGGTTTAGACTTACTGCTCTCCCTATGCCCCTGCTGTGGCTAACTTGGATACAGGAGGAACGAAATGCTGGTTTCAAGGAAAAAGACAGTGGGATGCAAACAAAACACACCAGTTGGGGTGACATGTACAATTACTTTTTAGTGCCAGGGGAGGGTTGCTTTAAGGTTGGAATGCATTTTAAACAGCTGAAGGGCAAACCTTTTTTATGACAACTATATTCTTCCCAACTCAACCATACTTGGCTTATCTCCTTTGAGACCAAAACAATGAGCGTGTCAAAAATTTGCATTCTATATCTTTTTTCTTCTGAAATTTCAGGGGAAATTGAGACAGCCTCATGCATGTTCTATAGTTAACAGCCTCATGCACATTACATGGTCAGCCTGTCCTGCCAATATCTGTTTGTTAGATGTCCATCTAAGATTATATAGCCATCTTTAGTCTGTACTGGAGGAAGGGGTATGAGACTCTGGCTTATTAATTTAGCTTTGGCTGTCTATTACAGTATATGGTAATCTTCTAGTCTAGTAAACTGGTTTACCTGCAGTACACTCTTACTTTACTAAAGTAAGCATCTTCTATTTTCTGGCAATATTATCTAGAATACATGTTCCTTATGTCAGCAGTATGCCCTACAAGAGCATCTAGAGCAGTTTAAATATGTTTTCTAGAAATACAGTAAATTAACAAAAATCAATTAAAAGAACATTGGCCATATTTTTTTTTCCTCATATACATAATATTGATTTCTGTTTTTGGGGCCTACAGGTGGCTGGTAGTGTTGATTGAGTAGATTTCATTAACCCTTTCGGCCGAGTATTTTGGCGTGCTTTCCATTTCTTTTACTGTCGCCGTGGCTGCAAGTGTCATGGCTGTTAGACAGCTGTGACACATGCAGAGATGAACTGTTTGACAGTCAATCTCTGCATGTGTCACAGCTGTTTAACAGCCGTGACACTTGCAGCCATGGCGACAGTAAAAGAAATGCCGAGCACACCAAAATACTAGGCAAGCACCTGACTGTGCTCGCCGAAAGGGTTAATGAAACCTACTCACCCAGCACTAGTGGCTGGCCATATGGTGACAGATACATAAATACAAAAGACATATTCAAAGAGACCTAATAGCCCTTTTTCTAAACTTGTGCATGAAGAATAAATCATTAAACAGCCAGATAGTTTGCGATTGATTGAAACATAGTATTTCTACATTTCTGGAGATCCTCTTTAATTAAGAATAAGTTTTTAACGTCACTCAAGTACACAGGAGTGGAAACATACAATATTATTAGAAAGCAATAAAAATGACTATAAATATGTTGACACAATTTTTAAAAGAATTGTAAAAATGTTTAATTATAAATGCAAACAACTAAAAGTAAATGATGAAATGTGTAAGAAACCGTCATAACGTAACGGTTTGCTGAAAGAAGTGTTGTATCAGTAAAGGCTCAAAATGTGATGTAAATTAAAGAGCCTCTGACAATCTGCCATAACACAAGTGAAAATCAATATCGTCTAGAAAGGATAAATCTAGATAAAAGTCCATAGTTTTCATTAAGGAAACTGCCAAGTGTGCAAATATAATTTTTTTAAATGAGACAGGTATCTTATCACTGCTGTTGGGAAGAATTTGTCTTTAACAGACCTGTTCAGGGTTCTAGCTATATAGGCATATCTTTTGCTCATGTATTCCCGTACTTGACAAGACAAGTTATATCCATTTGTATTATGGATTACAAGTGTAATTGAAGACTACATAATGCTAGGTTAAGGTTAACACTAAGCAATGGAAAAAATATTGACACATGCTGTATGTGAATATTTGCTTAGAAATATTGTTAATACCTAAATTAGCCTATCGATAGCATAATAACAAAAACACCATTCATCAAAGATTGACATTAGGTGTGTAGAGGTTTAATATTCACTCTACTCACTTTTGTGCTTCAGCCAAAGGACTCGGCTTTTTGGGAAAACGCGGTTATAGAAACTCTCACTCAGTTATCAAAATGTAACATTACTTTAGAATTTTGTATTCACAGGAGTAAGTGAATTTCACATCTAAAGCCCTGATCCTTCAACAGGGAAAGGATCAGGCCTCTTGAGCACTTTACAACTCGTAGACTGTAAAAAAAATCTGCTGCAGCAATAATGTGAACCAGGCTACATGAACAGGTACAGCAATTGGAATGTCATCATCTGTCACTTTTAGTTAATACGCGAAATGTAGATCCCTGGCATCTCAACATATTTTCTATTACTTGTTTGTGTTTCCTGACTATGCATATCTGCTGAGGCAGAGCAGCAATTTGTATGTGCCTTTTCAGTTCCAGAATTTTATTTATCTATTTTTTTTGTTGCATACTAATGGAAAAATGGAGGAAGATTTATTTTTTCAGGGGGAGGCGGGTAGAGTGGATTAATGTACCAATGATAAACATTGTTGCTGAAAATCTAAAATACATTTTTTATGAAATTACGTGTCTATTTAAAGAAAAAATATGGCAATTAAATTAGTTTATGTTTTAATTAGTTGCAGCCAATACTGTGTCTAATGCAGTAATGTTTATTATCTGTGGCTAGCATGCAGCAAAGATTTTATTCCCAAGATTCCTAAAGGACCCTTCAACCTTATTCTCATTACTTGACCAGTAATGTTCTAATCTTCCTGTTACATGCAAAGATATATTTCTTGATATATTTCTGAACTTGTTTTTATTGCTTATGATTTAACTAGTTTCCTAACTATGGTTCCTTGTCTGCCTTCTGCTCCGACTTTCTGCTCGTCATCACCCATGTTGAAAGAAATCCACTGGCCCAGACCTCCTGCCTGCTGGACTACAAACTATGCCTGCATACTGATGTCATCTGTTTCTTACTCTGAGGGTCAACCGAACCTATAACAAAATAGTGAACTAATTTCTCCATGTAGATCTTGGGTTTCATCACACATTATTCATTAACATGTTTGTACCAAACTACTTCTGGGATGAGTAGTTAGTATATAAATAATGAATAATTAAAAAGATGAGCTGCTGGTGAGGATAAGATATTACCATTTACCATTTTACATTTCGGGTAAGGGAGTAAAACAATTAGAAAAATACCAATAGGCATATAGGGTGCATTTGATGAATTTTGGTCGGAACATACATTTTCCCTGAAAATTTTGTGTATGCTTACAACAGAGATAGTATCTAATTTTCTAGTATAGGACTTGGTCATAATAAAGCTAAAAAAGAGTCTCAAAAATAAAAAGTACAAATATGCAAATAACTAACAGAATTTGATAGATTCTAGAGTTTTTGAGAATTATCTTATGCTCCTATGGGACTAGAGGAGAGAACTCTTTTAAGGACCTGATTGATATTACAGCTGGATGGAACATGCAGTCAATTTAGGCTATACTTTGCATTTCAGACACAACAGTCTTTTTTTCTGTATAGTTCACATAAAAAGATAAACTGATTTCTCCAAGGTCACACAAAACTGAGATCTTAACAGGATTTAAGGAATCACGTTGACGTTAAGTGTCACTGTATTAAAGTTTACCCAACCTTCGTTTTATTTGTATCTGAACAGATCTCCTTGAGTTTACAATAATACAAGCATCATTCAACAAGACAATCCATTAATTATCGTCATTGCATAGAATTTTAAAATACTGCTAAAGCATCAACAGTCCTTCTAGTGCTATGCTAATGTGTTTTTCAAGGTCGCTTTGGATATATATCTTACAGAATTCTGCATTAGAGACTCTCTACATATGCAGCAATCTATTATTATGAAAGTAATTCTGCTTCTTGGGCATGCACTACACTTGTACCACACATTCATTTACAAAGTTATTATGAGAATAAGAAATGTGTCCACTCTCATTTTCGATGTATTTTGCGGCTCTCTTGAGGGTATTTGAAGTTTATGATTCATACATTGTGAAGTAAATGTGCACACTAGGCGCTTTCTGTAACTGCTATTCAGTTCAATAGAAAAAGATTAAAGGCTAGCCCATTTTCAGGATACCATCAAATCAACATGCCATAAACAGGTGAATATATAGAAAACATAGGACCTGATTCATTAAGGTGTTTATGCTAGAATTTAGGCATAATACACATTAATAAATCACAATAAATCATTAAGTGGTGTGCGCCTCACTATGGCACGATCCAGTAACTGCAATCAGGATGAAATTCATCTAATGTCCAATACAGTCCAATTGCTTCAAAATGCTGGTACGAGAGTTACATCCTGTTTGACTTTCCTTCCTAGCTTAGTCCAGCATTGCTCAGTTGCGGGATGTGGACTGTGTCAGCAATATGGGTATCTTATTTGGCCTTCAGTGGAGTTGTGCCCACCTTAACACAATCCAATATGGTTAGCACCTATACTCCATTAACTGTTTTCCTTCTCTCATTGATGTACTCATCATGTGCATCTATTTGCTCTATTTTTTATGCTTAATCTATCTTTGGTCATCATGCTCCAGTGAGCCACTTCAATAAGACTGGCAAACATAATGTCAGTCTTAATAAATTGGTTCCATTGTGTCCCACAATAAAACTAAGACTTGGTTGCGGCTAGAGCTCTGCTAAATTTGCTTCACCTTCAAGTGTTGATCTCATATGTGACAATTTTTGGAGATTGACATTTGGGAGTTAGTCAGTTTTGGGCATAAATAATGCTCCTTTTACAGACAACTTCTATTTGGAACCTATTCTCTTCTCCATGCCATCTTGGGGAGCAAGAAACCTCCAAGAATTAGTTATTTTATGAAGGTTTTGAAATGGCTCAAAAATATTTTGACTCATATGGGAACATGGGAGGTTTCAACTTTCTCTTGGAGCTGCCTGGACATTCTGAGAGATTTGAAAAGTATAGAAAATCTCTGGAACTTCTTTTCACGTCCAAAATTCAGTGTTGCTTACTTCTATATGTATGTTTAGTGTTGCTTATTTTTCTAATAATAATATATAATAATAATAGCTTGATAAATTATACAGTCCAAGCTGCATTTGGTCACCAATAGAGAAAGTTACCTGAGGATGGAATTAGATAGAAACAAACTCAATGGGCACTTTATAAATCTGTATGCAGAGATCTCTACTTTGTAGTGACTGCAACTAGCCATGATGACACTGTCATGACGGGCAGGGACAGGAACATCAATTAAGTGCCAGGCTCCTCTTGACAATGGACCCTATAATATTTGCTACTGTTATGGTATATAAGCAAATGCTTTCAGAAAATCTATTCTCCATCCCATTCTCCAACTACTGAACTGTTTCTACAATGACTGAGGCTAATAATAATAAAGGTGAAATTATACTAGCACTTCACTGAAGCCAAATCTGTAATCATACAGAGTAGACTTATGTCTAAAAGTAGTAAAGAGCACATACCTCAAAACAATTAAACTTAAATTGCTTTCCTAAACAAGTTTTAAATGTAGTCTGGAGAGTAGACCTATTGACTTCATGGAGTTTTGTTGAACAGAAAATCAAATAATATATGATAAATTACAAAGGCTAAGATGTGATGGGCCATATCTTAAATGCTGCCGAAATATTTTTTCTTTTACTCAATTTAAAGAATAACTGGTTACTAAGGATACATTGCATTTTCAAAAAACATTTCTTAGCAACTAATGTTTCTCATACAACTCAACTCAAGATTCAATAGGAATTGATATGAAATGGCAATAAGGTTCATGATTTTTGTCCACATTACTGTAAAATAAGCATAATAATTAAAAATAATATTTAAAACCTTTTAAGGATAAATTTACGCCATTCGGCCTCAATCGTAAAATCACTGATAAGTGATGAGAACCACACTAATTATCTTCTGAGAACCACACCTGTAAATGGATGGGATTTATTTGGACAGAAGTCAACTCTTTTTGCTGATGTTCTGGAAGCCTCAAAAATAGGCCAGCATAAGGATCTAAGCAACCTAGTTGTCGCAGTTTGGTCATTGTGAAAGTTACTTAAAAATGGCAGGACTTTTGTGGTACTCTGATATGCTGTCATTAGTACCTACCAAAAGTGGCCCAAGGAAGAGCCAGCTGTATGATGACAACTGGTCACTACAGCCCAAAGCTCATTAATGAAAGTGAAGACTAGCCCATCAGGGTTAATCTGACAGAAAAGTGACTGTAGCATGTATTATTGAAAAAGTTGATGCCAGCTATAAAGGAAAGGTGTCAGAACACACAGCACCTTGAAACTTACTGTGAATGGGGCTATTTATTCAGAGTTCTCATGCTAACTCATGTGCACAGCTAAAAGTGCCTACAATGGAAATGTGAACATTAATACTGGAGCATTAAGCTACCAAAAATAGTACTGATAATCCACTGCTTTTTACTTCAAGAGGATAACCAAGTACATATTTCATGCTTACCTGGGGAAAAGTTAAAGCCAAAATACACTATAGAAAGAGAGTAAGGTCCATTATCAAGACTGCACATGGTAGACTATTGCTAAAGAGCATCTGATCAAATGTTAGATGTCTGGTCACAAAACACAGGATAACGTTAAGTTTCTTAGATATTGATGATAACTAGTTTCTCAAAGTTTCACTCAAACCAGTTCATAAATAAACCCATAAAGAGATGGCTTGTTTCAAAGCATTTTTTAAAGTACTGTTTCTTTGCTGTGACTCAGATATAAACCTATTGAAAAGTGATGACAGATCGCTATCAGCATGAGTTTTTCAGTCATGCATCAATTTGCTACATAGATAATAAATGAAAGTAGGGGCCAAGATAAAATGTGTCACATATTTGAACTATGACATTAACATGAACATAATAAACTCAAACTAGTTGTTAAATGTAATGTTATAATTAACACTTTATAATCCATGCACGTTATCCATTGTGTCAATTAAAGGTTACATCTGAGCGGATTAAGGTTAATCCGTTTTGCTGTTCATATGTAGATTTTTATTTAACGATATTTTCCTCTTTAGGTTTTGAAAAATACCTGATGGAAAAAATATAACAGAACTGAAAAGGCTGCAAAAAGAGCAATGGGAAAAAAAATCTTAAAAATTCTCTCAAAAACCTCTTTAAAACCTCTTTAAGAAATGCTTCAGGAAAAACTCCTCAAGAAATCACCCCCACCTTAAAGAAAAGAGCTTTTATTAAAGCCATTTCTGGTTGAAAAGATTGTCATTTTTGAAAACCTCAAGAAAAAGTTGTGTGAACCTTGCCTTAAAGGGGTTGACTTATGAACAAAGTTCATTTTAAACAATAGATCTTGAAAAAATAATAATTTCCGCAATTGGATTTTTTTTTTAAATGTTCCTGTGCTGAGATAATCTTATAAATGTGCCCCTGCTGTGTAATGGCTGTGTCTGTACGGGAACATGATCTGATCGTATTCTGATCAGACATTACAGCAGGGGGGCAGGGGATCACAGCTGATTCTTTTTGTAAAGTAAAACATTTCACTGCATGCTTTTAAAAGAATGTTTTAAATCGTAGAAAGATTTATTTGTTATCCTGTGCCGTAATGTCTGTATAGTCTTTTACTCCCTCCATCACCGCCCAGGAGCTGTGGTATGATCAGACCATGTCCCTGTAGGGTCAGACACAGCCATTACACAGTACACAGCAGGGGTACATTTATAAGATTATCTCAGCACAGGAACATTTTTTTCAGGGACATACCACATCTCCTGGGCAGAGAAGGAAGCAAAAAAGTATACAGACATTACAGCACTGGATCACAAATAATTATTTTTTAGAAGTAAAACATTTTTTAAAAACAGGCAGGGAAATGTTTTACCTCA
Organism: Phyllobates terribilis; assembly: GCF_046119375.1. Classification (NCBI taxonomy): domain Eukaryota; kingdom Metazoa; phylum Chordata; class Amphibia; order Anura; family Dendrobatidae; genus Phyllobates; species Phyllobates terribilis. The sequence goes on along the minus strand of NW_027362762.1, from coordinate 366,981,138 downwards.
CAAAAAGAATCCGCTGTGATCCCATGCTGTCCAACTGTCTGTATACTCTTTTGCTCCCTCCCCTGCCCCGGAGATGTGGTATGATCAGACCGTGTTCATGCACAGTCAGACACAGCCATTACACAGTACACAGCAGGGGCACATTTATAAGATTATCTCAGCACAGGGACATTTTATTTAAACACATCCAATTGTGGAAATTATTATTATTCCAACTTTGTTGATTAAAATCAACTTGAAAATTAACTTTATTCATGTAAAAACCCCTTTAATAGTACTTTTCATTTGCTGAAGCAGTTTTGATGAGGTTTTGAAAAACTTTTTTGCCTGAACCATCTTTTTCTGCCTTTTAATTTTACTGTGTCTAGTTTGAAGTGGACTCCAACAGCTTCAAAGACATGATATTCAAAAAAAATGACATCAAAAAGTCCTCATTTGAGTGGCAAAGTGTTCAATTTGCCAAAGAAATTAATATGAAAAGTTTTCCAAGTGTGTTTGAACTGTTTTTAAGGTTTTTGGAGCAGATAAAATGCTCATCGATGGTTTTAAATGCCCTCAAAAGAACCGACTTGGCATGAGGAAAAGGAATCTCAGCATACTGCGAGTGGCTTCAGTATTTGGATCACGCACACCTATGCAAGTCTATGGGTGCTTGTGAAACATCAGACTGCACTCGGATGTCATCCGAGTGCAGTCCGACATCCTGGAAATGGAAACAATGGAAAAGATGGAGATATTAAGTTCTCCATCTTCTTCACACCTGTGCTCCAATTCTTACATGCGAGAGAATAAGATCACACTAGGATGATACTTGGCTCAAACTCTGATCATAGTTTGAGCCAAGTGTCATTAGCATAATCGGTCTGATTCTCTCGCATGAGAGAATCATCGCTCATGTGACCACAGTCTTAGTTGGACATTCTAAAAAGGAAATGGAAGAACACCAGAGATTTTTATCTCATGAAAGGAAGAGTAATATCTATGACCACAATTTAAAAACTGATGTTGTACTTGATCTAACAGGCGAACTTAACATTTATTAAAGGGACAAACCCTTCAATAACTAAATATACTCTTCTCTGCCCTTTTTAGTCAATCTCATTCATCATCATCTTACTACTTCACTAGATGTCATGACACTCTGCCACCAGACTGTATTTACCACTTATCATCCACTCATGCCCTCTAGTGCAGAAGGCTGGTCTCAAATCATGCATGTAAGTATTCTTCATGTACAGTATATGCTCTATAAATGTTACATTTCTTCAACCTAGTAAATGCTGAAGTCCTCTTTTTGTAAGTGCTTAAGTGCAGGTGTTAATTATCTTATTTCATTGGTGTCTTCATATTCACATTAACTAATGTATGCGACTTTGATTTGATTAGTTTTACATAGATTTTCTTTTGCATTGCATTATAAAGGGACAGGGACTTAATTGTTGCACATGATTATTCATGTAGTTTTGCAATTAACATGAAGATTGCAGGAAACATTTGCATTGTGATTCTAAATACAATCCAGAAAAATAAACAGTTGGTAGCTCAGTTTGGCTTGATGTCTGTGGACAGTTGGAGGACTTATCCAGCAAGATGGCACAACATAGTTATTAATTTGAAAGTTTTTGCACAGTAAAAAGCAAATTATATGAAAGATCTATGGCTTGTACATGCATCAGTCTACTTATATGATGTATTATAATTTTAATATATCAACGCATTAAACTACTGGCATCCTCTATTACGGTTTCTAAATGTGCATTAAACAATTAAATTGGTCAACTTGCTAATAAATATTGTTAAAAATTCCGCTCTGTTTTGCAATGATGTGGGTTGCTAATTTTTCTCAACCCCTCAGCACGCCACTCTGTCCATAATATGGCTGCAGATGGAAGAACATGTGGCAAGGGATAGGTGTCCACCATTAAAGTATCCTCCTACATACTTGAGCAGAACTTGAACACCCAGGAAACTAGGGCATGTGCAGTGAGTTTCATTTGAGGTTGAGGAAAGACAGGTCTCTCATTGCTATTTGATATAAGCAAATTTATGCAAGTGGAATTGAATTCTAATTGAATTTTACAAAAAAGTCGATATTTTTCAGAATGCAAATTTTTAGTAATTTGCAATGCGCACATTCAACAAAATAAATGGCACCAAAAGATTAAAATACAGCTGGTAAAAGGTTGAGAAATTAAAAACTATTACTAATCCCACCGCTCACCTCGTTGGTTACCTACGCTGTTTGCTCTTCCCTGTACTGTCAATTACTTACACCGCCTCACATTGAAATCCAAGGTCTCTTCACACTAGGCCCGGACTTCCGGCAGCAACTAGACCCAGGGCGTCTCTGTACATGCATGTAGTAGGAATGTGGCGCCATCGTGACATCATAAAGTGTGCGACCTTACAACATGCACTCTAGGACAGTTCTTATTTTCGCAAATAGGCTAAATATGTTCCTGCACTTGTTCAAAGACATCCTGGGCTTAGTTATGGTTGACAGTTCCGACCTTGCGTGATGAGGTGAGTATTTTTTTTTTCTACATCTTATACTTATTATACTCTCGGGTCTATCCCAAACCCAGAGCATACTAAGGGATATTCAATACATGGAAAATAAATTCACTGAAAATTAATTTTTTTGGGCAAAATCTGCACAATTGGGTGACATTGAAGCTCATCTGTAATCATTATGTGTCCCTCCATCTCATGCCATGTAAGGCAGGAAGTGGAGTACTGTTTATGGAAAAGAAGAGATATAAGATAAATCACATGGCATGCCTTCACAAATAGTGAAAACCCAGCAAAACGTCTAAATAAGTATTAGCAGGTTTTTGCTTTTTTTAATGTTTAACACATATTTGGAAGTGGCATGAAAAATGCCTACAATTCCAATTTCTTTTAAATATTATGGTACATACTTGCTGATAAAGAGACTGACATGATCTGTTCATGCCTTGCTGTTTTAACATAAAGTCTTTAAGCAATTATCCAGGCTTAACTGGAGATTTTTATCATACAGTGCAGTAAAGAGAGCCATCATTGATGTTGTTTTTTACTCTACATGCTATATAGGACATAAAACCATGTGAAAGCAGACAGAAGCGGTATGTTCAAGGAGTTATCCACTACTTTTGTATTTTATATAAGTTTGACACACAGCACCCCCACCAGTCTGCTGTCATCCCCTGTAGAGGTGAAGTGATGTAGACAGTACTTTGCAGAGCACCACAACTCTTCACACTTTTTAGAGGCCACTGCTGAGAAACATAGAGGTTGCCCTATAAAGCGCTGTTTTCTTTTTCCTTTTGTAAACAATTAACCCCTCACGAGAAGCACTGTTATCATCATTGACTAATAGGTTAATGTGTTTTTATTGCTCTCATATAGCCATTTATTACATGAAAATTAAAGATGAGCAGATATCAACTCCTGTGCGCAACCAGAGAGCACTGACGTGTACTGTAGACTGGGGTCATGAGAAGCGATCCGCTCATATCTAACAAAAATAACTATAAATCAGACAAGCAGGAAGAAAAGAAAGATACTAGAAGGTAAGTGTTACATCTCTACCTGAACCTGCTCCAGTAGTGACAGCCTTTGTTGTCAGGTGCCCCCATAATCATTATGTGGGAGGCGATGGTAAAGGAAGAGAAATTATGGCCAATATTGCTTCTTGTCACAGGTTCTGTTTAGACAGGTATACTGGTATGGCTAGGATCTGTGTTGCTGCCCAGTCAGGCAAAATGATTATGTGTGCTGTCCAATAGCGTAATCAGCGTAATCAGCTCTCTCTTGTGACCAATGAGACAGTACCACACCCTACTTAAATTCCCAGCATAGTGGTAGGAGTTGCCAGCTATTATTTGGTTTTCCTACATTTCTGTTTTTGTACCTGGTTTTGTCGATTCTGACACTGGCGTGGCTATGTTTTGCAAATCTTGTCAAAGACTTCCTTCTCCAGGCAGCAGCTACTCCATGGACACAACCCGGAGGTCCCCATTGTAAGTCAGGATCCCTGTATAGGAGTTAAAGGTTGAAGGCTGGGGTTCCTTTTGGATCTGATACATGGTGTGGTTTGAGCCAAGTTTGTCTGAGATAGCCTTTTTGGGCTGATTACTTCAGACAGACCTTACAATATTGTTCCAAAACTATTGTAAATGAAAACTGGAGGAGATGATAATATTTGCCAACGTAGCTGCTCATTACCTTTTCGGAATGGGCTAGGAAAATTAAAGTGCAATCTGGCTGGTTTCCATATGCAAATGTGTTATTTTTACCTTGTTCAGCTTTTGACAAATCACCTCCCATAATAGAGTTGCAGCCCTAGCCACGAGTTCACATAACAGTTTATTTCAATACAAAGTGGTTTCGCAAACATCCATACAGCATTTGATTATTTTATAAGTAGATTGCAAATAAAGTAAAAACAATTCCACTTTTACACTTTGTTAACATGCATTTTGAAGTTTCCAGACTAGCAAGAGTAAAGAGAAAAGGTTGTGAAAAGTAACTAGGTGAAACAAAGGTGAAGCAAGGTGAGGCAGAAAAGTCCCAATATACCATTACCATCACCAGATTACCATTCTCATGTCCAACTTCAACATACATATATGAATGAAATTCAGCTCTATCCAGGCAAAAGCCAAGACATTTTTAATAGTCTTCATATTCCTATAAACTTTCCAATTGAAACGGCAAGTGCATTGAGAATGGTATGTAACAGATGCACGTGAAAAGATGACAATTCAGACATCTCTAAACTTTCAGCATCCCTGATGTCTAGAATTATATAGTTCTATAAAACATTAATTAGTACATATGAAAGATTAATTATATTTGATATGACTACAATATTAGAATGGACAGCATTTTCCAAAACTTTGTGTCATATTTCCACCAAAGTAAAGCTTTGAGCAGTGTCAAAGGGTTATGACTGCTTTGGCAGAAAGCTTTTGGTATGGAAATGAATGGTGGTCCAGATCTTAGACTTCTTTTCATGCTTCTTTAATAATGTATATGAAGTTCTTTTAAGTTACATTTTCTTTTTAATGAATGGACATATTGCATTATATTCAGAAAGAAATTAGCACAAGTGCATTCAATACTTTCATAATATGATTTTCAAACTGTATTTGCCATGACATCCTATTGTTGCTCCTGTAAGCCTCTGTGCTGCTAAATCATATCATTTTCCCATGAAAGATACATTGATTTAAAAAAAAGTCAGGAAGCCAGAGTTGTCCATTTGACCCTATGCACTTGTGTCCATTCTACAATAGATATGAATGAGAAATCAAGTCATTTTACATCAGCAACCATCTACATTTTAGATATTTTGAGTATACATTAGCAGAAGAAGCCTACTGTAAAAATTGCTTACGGCGACTGATACAAAGAACATCATTAAACTTTACTTTTAGGAAACTACTGCACATATACTATGGCTGCACATCAGCAGGGCTTTTACGGATGAACTATATGCAAAGGAAAAGTCTTTAAAGCTTTGCTTGAGAATTTATTTTTAGAATTTGTTTGTCTAGCGGGTGAAAAATTGATATCAACTAGCAACCTCTAGTGGTTTTTATGCACCTGGAAAATTAAAATGAATCAGGCCACTTAAAACTAATAAATGTTACATTTTCTGGGTCAGGTTGGAAAGCTGTTGAAAGAAGTACTAGGTGTTCTTCATTAGGAGAGGAAATTGGTTTAGCGGTGCAGAAAAGCAAATTATTAACAACACTAGATCAATGCACAATAAACATGGAAAGCGATAACTGATGGCTGCTCAAAGATTCATTTAGTCAATTAAGCAAGGATTTAACCATTTATTTAAGAGAAGAATAAGAAGGCGGGGGGGTGCCAAGAACAAGGGGGAGGGGAGCATGTTCAGAGCTTGAATGAGATCAATACTATTTAAGCAGCTTTTGAGAGAGTACATTTTGTCAGCACTTTAAAAAAAAAAGAAAAGAGGAGATGCTGAAATCCTGACATGGTTACCAACAAGTATTTATAAATCAGCATGGTAAAAATACTGTAAGTGTCACAATATTGTATCACTCATTCAAAGTTGGCCAAGAAGCGTACATATGCTGCATCTGAAAAAACGTGATTGCTATTTGGTCACTCAATCACTTGCATTAGAAAGAGAAAGTGAAGTAAATTAATATTAAATGAAGTGCAAATGAGCCAAACCATGCTAAAGGTTACTTACAAGACAAGCCAAGGCAAACAAAGCTCAATCTAGCCAGTTTGAGAAAAACAGCTAAATAATCATATATTGGCCCAGAGGTCATGAATTTCCATTGTGAGTATTTTATTCCTAGCATTGACAAACACATAATAATAGAGATATAACAAGCAATGAATAGGACTGCACCCAGTAATAAGCATTTACGAGCAGAATACAAACCAACCCACATAAGTGTTAAGTTGTCGAGCATCACGCCGGCTGGAAATCATATAGTTAGCAGCAAACTGTGTCATTTGCTGCTCAGTGGTCTTAAGTTGTAGTGACATTTTAATTACTAGTGTTATATTAAAACTGATCTCCTGATAAGTTCTCCTAGAAACGATCACCTGTTGTTACATATCAGGCAGCGGAGAAAAGAAACCACATGTGAAATTGCCAGCTACTCCTCCGAGCATTTTAAAAATTAAATATCACAGATTTCCCATCTTGCACGCAAGATCATGAGTGACACAGTCTCTATGCTACAATTTATACAAATGCAATAATAATCACTGCTGGTAGAAATAACACAAATGGCTCTATAGACATTCTTCATTATTCCATTTGATACAGTCAGACACACATAAATTAAGATCCTTAATCAAGCAAGTAAATGAAAAAGCAGCTGGGAAGACATCAAGTTGGCTAAACGTGAATACAGTTCAATAGCTGAGACAGATGTTCGAGTTGCTGGATAACCCTGCAGGAAACCACTGTTTTATTTTCCTGAATAATACTGCTCTTAAAAACTGAATAATGGCTGAACATAAGCAGAATAGATCAAAAGGGAAACCCCAGATTGCGGCTTAATATTGTGACAAGTGGAAATAACAAGGCAGGGGGTTATTGTGTAGGAGTTCAGCCTAATCGTGAGTTATTGTAGATTACAACATGTACATCAGTGAAGAATTCCTCTTAATAGCTGGCATTATCTTGTGCTCTTGCTGCATTTGGCAGAATCTGTTGACATTTAAGCTGTAGCTGCTTCTGCACTGACTTTTAAGACACATTTCTTAACTTAACCCTTTAAAGCCCCCAAATGGTCAGTACCAGCGAGGGGAAATCCTAACGGTTAACACACAGAAGAATCACAGTGTACATAGTTTATCTGCCATCATCATCTAAGATGAGTGTGCAGAGCATTTTAGCATAGTCTTTGTCACAGTCAGTTTCTTATTACATTCATAATGATAAGATGACTTTGCTAATCCTACCTTCCATGCCAGCTGCTTTTTGCTTGTCACTCCATCATGCCAATAAGTTGGCTGCTGTAACAAATCAAGATAGTGCAAAACAGCATCTTTTCCCTGCATCTGTCATCTTCCACAAAGCATTCTATTACTGCCGACTGCTGGGAACAAGAAAGTCTATTTGAATTCCAATAGCTCCCCTCACGCATGATTCAAGTTAGGTTAGGTGAGCATGCCTAACATGACTCTCACCGTCATTTATTATGCAGCTGCTATACCGTCGGTGTGGTAACCAGTGACTTAATCTGATACGTCGGGCTCACAAAGCTAATTCTTGCTGCAAGCTCACATAAGCAAAAAAAAAAAAAAAGAAGAAGGAGAAGCAGTGTTCATTTAACGAGTATTCCTCCTGTCGGAGCCACACAGGCACTGCCTCTGCAAATCTGTTTTAAATCCCACGATTCTTCTAGTTCTATTGGCTGGCATGACTCGGAGCTGGCCAATTTTTCATTTTTTTTTTCTTATCGGAGGAGTGGCTTTCTGTATTACTTGCTGTAACAGCCAGATATACGCTGATAATCCAAGTAAACTACACAGTGATAAAATCAGGAGTCGTCACAGATCATATGACTTGTTGGATATGCTGCATCCTAGGTGGATGTTTTCATTTCTGGTAGCTGAGACAGTTCTTCATAATAACTAGGAGAAAGTGGATCGCTGGCAGAGGAAGAAGCTTCGCGAGGAACCAAGGCTGAGATGTAATTACACAATGCTGATGTAAATCTAAAGCAGAATAAAGGTTGAATGTCATGCATCCCTTTAACTTGCAGAAGCAATGAGTGGCAGGAGTGACAGGCAAGACAAAATGGCTAATTAACATTCCATCAGGACATCAAGCAGCAAGCACAATCGCCAACAGTGATGACCTACATGGTCAAAAATCACAGACCCTTATGCCATTTATCATACGTTTCAAGGAATTAATAAATATGTTTCTAATGCCATCTATGGAAACTCTGAAGTAGTGTATGTGATAAGGGTTAATTTGCAGACTGCAAGGAAATGGATCAAAGCTGTGTCACAGTGTAAGTCACTAGATTGTCTGAACGCTGTTCTCATGGCTTTTTGGTGGAGATATTGGCTTTTAGGGAAAATTCACACAGAAAAATTGTTTTAAAAATTTCACTAACTGAAAATCAATTTTGCTTGTGTGACTAGTTATTTTGGCAGAAAACTAATGGGTTTCTGCATTTAGATGAATAGGACACTGGCAGAAACTTCTGAAAGAAATCAGCTGTGTGTGAAAATATCCTCAATAATATTTTTGCATTAAATATTAAACTTTAGTTGATTTGTTCCCTGACAGCTAGGTTTTTCTTGCAAGGAAATGGCTAAAGTGTATTATTTTGATAAGTGAACTGGCTAGATAGAATGAGTGTAGATTATGAATTAGTGGTTTGGAGCCTGGTTATTATAAGAAGTGTAGTCTATTTGATGCATTTAAAGGGGTTGTCTGGACCAAAATGATAAGTCTGCAGTCACTCCGTGTGACTGTAGACTTATGAATCCCCCCAGCACACGCACTGTGCACTGCAGGGATTCGCCAGTTTAAGAGCTGGGACCAGCGGGTACATATGAGTTCAACATACCCCCGGCCAGAGCCCGACTAGTGGGTACGGCCTCGCTCCATGCAAGTGTATGGAGAGAGGCAGCGCCCAGTAGCTGGCATCTGGCCAGGGGTATGTATAACGCATATGTACCTGACGGTCCTAGGTTGGAGACTGGCGAATCCCCGCACTACACAGTGCGTGTCAGAGTGACTGCAGACTTATCATTTTGGACCGAACAACCATTTCAAGGACACATTCAAATGTGCTTGTTTTACGTACATTTGTAATAATTTTTTTAATGGATAGCACACCAACACAAAATAGCATATGGCTGTTTTCACACTTTTTTTTAACAGAGCTGTGGTCCATAAAAAATATACAAAGTAGAGATGAGAAAATATCTAGAAATTCTAATTTAAAAGCTTTGCAGAATTTGTCCAATTTTTAAGCGAATTGATTCATATAGAGATGAGTGGATCGATCCGAGCAGTCAATTTTCCTGAAATTTGATGTTTCAAGCAAATTCAAACACTTTAAAGGGAACCTGTCATGCCAGGTGGAGCATGTACACTGCTCCCAGGTTGTTGTTAGTGATGCAATGTGCATCACTATAGCTCCGATTTTAATGCAAAAAGCGTGTTAACCTTTTGTAAAAAGCACTTTATGTACTTATATCATACCTGCTCATTTAGTCATAGAGGTGCTCATTGCTGAATTCAGTCGGGCTTGTCCCCGTCCACTCAATTTGAACTTTCCACTGGTTTGCACCGACGTCACACGAACAGTCTTTTGTGAAATCCCGTGCTCGCGCTATGTATAGGTTCACCCACGCTTGCGCAATGTGTAAAGCTGTGCATCTCCGTGCGTGCACAGTGACGAGCAGCTCCCGCACGTGCGCAGTGATGAGTGGCTCCTGTGCACATGTGGGAGCCGCTCGTCACTGCGCATGCGCAGAAGCTACTCATCATTGCGCATGTGCAGCGATGCGCGGCTTTACACATTGCACAAGTGTGGGTGAACATATACAGTGCGCAAGCATGGGTGAATACATGCATAGTGCAAGCGCGGGATTTCAAAAAAGACTGTTCGTGTGACGTCGGCACAAACCAGGGGAAATTCAAATTGAGCGGGTGGGCACAAGCCGGACTAAATACAGCAATGAACACCCCTATGACTAAACAAGCAGGTATGATATAAGTACATAAAGTGCTTTTTAAAATTGATTATAGCTCCGATTTTAATGCAAAAAGCGTGTTAGTGATGCATATTGCATCACTAAAAACGCAATGGTGGTAGTTTACATGCTTCACCTGACATGACAGGTTCCCTTTAAGATCTGATATCCGGTTTGCAAAAAAAAACTTGCCTGGCACCATTTCCCACTGTTAAAGCATGAAAGCGTGGCTTTATATAATTTTGCATTGCTATGCGGGTCCCCCCGTAATTCCCTGCAGCTCTGTCAGTACCTAGGCCAACACAGATTAGCGGTTCCCAGTGAAGCACAATTTGTATAGCAAAGTCATTTTCCATCTGCAGAAACACTGAAAATGTATCTTTTTTTTGTAAAGTGTAAATTTTAAGAGTCAGCAGAGTCCTCTCTCTTTCTCTCCTGTAGAGTGTAAGGACTTCTGATCAATGGGGACCTCTTTAACACTTGTCTGTAAGTATAAGCTCTTATAGTCAATCGAGTTCTCTCTCTCGCTCTCCACTCCTTCATGTGTGCTTTCGAATCAATTGCAAGCTTTCCAATGGTGAGATTTGCACAAATTTATTTACCTCAAATCAAATTTTGGGGTAAAATTTTTCAGAGTCTTCGAATTTCAAAAGATCCGTTCATCTCTAGATTTCAATGTACTGCAAATCCTCCAATTACCCGGAAAAGACACAAAACATGCTTAAGGGGACTTAGTCAGCACATAATGACTGTTCAAACCAAGTACAGGTGCTTGATGCATCTATGGTGTGGCCAATCATTTAAATATTTTTATCCATCTGCATGGTTTCATCTATCTCCACCCTTCACTGACTGTATGAAGTCAAAGCTGTCAATTAAAGTCAATTAAAGAAGAGGGTGGAGACTGAGGGAAAACAAGCAGGCTGAAAGGTGTATTTAAATGATTGGCCCCGCCATGATGCACCGAGCGCCTCTACTTGGTTTGAACAGTCATTCTGTCCTGACAGAAACTCTTTCCCACTATGATGTCTCTTAAGACTGTATCCAAACCCTCTCAAGCTTGTTAATTCGAATTCAACTTTAGTAATGTCTAGATCACCTCAATATATATGACTAGGGTTAAACAGATAGTAACCATCCTTCATTGCTGTGCTGTCTAACACTATTTGTACAGTTTCTTCAGCTTTTTATTGCTTTCCCTCCCTATCTCTATAGTAAAGCTGTAAGTAGGGATGAGCAAACCTGAAGTCCGTGTTACTGTTCAGAGTTTGGATGCTTGATAAAGCTTGTTGTAAAGTTGCAGCAAGACCCGGCTGATTATAGCTTGAGACCTGGCAGTGGCTGCTGCTCCAGTCTATGGAGCCCCATTCTCTGAATGGGGCTACATAAACTGAAAGATGGAGATGGAAATTGTCATGGCACCTACATGTGGACTCTGGCGGAATGGTGTGGTTATTTTTTAATAAATGGGTGAAAGAGGGAGAGTTTTTTCAAATTAAGATTTTTTTTGCAGGTGTTTATTTCTTTTAACTACTGGGTTATTAATGGGGGTGTCTGACAGACACCATTGCTAACCTGTGTGCCTGATGACAGAGCCAGCTGCTGACATCAATTGATGCATTTAATGAAAGCGCCATTTCTGGGGTGGCTGAGGGCTGGTCTTATTAGCCTGGAAGGGGCCAATATCCATGAATCTTCAGAGCCTATTAATATCAGCACCAGCTGTCTGCTTTGCCTTAGCTGGTTATTAAAAATGGGGGACCCCACATAATAAGACCAGCTCACAGCTGTCTGCTTTCCCTTGGATGATTATTAAACATAGGGGGGAACCCCACATAATTTTTTTCATTTATTTAATATTACAAGTACAGTAAAATACACATGCAAGGCACTGCTCCACTTCAATGTCTACCTCCTGGTTCAAGATTATTATCATTATTTTTATTTTTTATTACATGTTATTTAAAGTTATTTTCCTATCCAAATTTGTTAGCAGGGCAATTGTCCTGCTCTTTCTCCTATTTTACAGCATCAAACTTTGGGTCCCCATTGTCTTATATGGGGTTCGGCTCCGTGGTCAATTTGGGTCAAATTCTGGTAAACAAACCGAACTGTGCACTAAAGTTCCGCTGAACCCAACGAACCCGAACTTCCACGGGTCCGTTTGTCCCTAGCTGTAAGCTGTGACATCTTCTCACTATTCTGATTGGCTATGGCTGCTGCATTCCCTGTCTCTGTATTTATACAGGCTATGAGAGTACCTCCAGAATCACTCTGCTATACCAAGTGATGTGATAGCTAAAAAGCATTATGGGGAAGTTTGTTAGGCCACACCCCACATCATGTGGGCCTTCTCTGACTGATGCAATCTTCTGCAAAGTGTAAAATAGTAGAGAACAAAATCAACCTCATTGTTGCAGTTCCGTTTTATCCATTGAAACTTGTTAAAAGGGACATTTTTAAGCGACTTTCTATGGTGAGCGCTGGAAAAATGGATGTAACTATTGGCGTCCACGTATTTAAAAAATGTTTTAGTAATTGCATGTTGTCTCTGATGCTTTTCAAGATTTGGATGCCAATAGTTGCATCCATTATTCTTGAAAGTTCCTCTTTAATTTTTTTGATTTTAAACTATTTATTGCTTATTTTCCACTCATCAGTCTCACTACACCTCACTGCGGCTCTTTATAGTTCCTATTCACTGGCTCATCTTGAGTTCAAATCCTGTTTCTCCTGCACTCCAAACTCCAATAATTTCACTCCTTTCTCTTCAACACTTTTTGTCCTTTTTATTCACTTATATGTATAGTTCCCTTTTCTGTATCACCTGTCCCTCATCTACCTAGGTGGCTACTCTGCATAATGTCCTCCCTCTGGTTCTTAATTACGGGCTCATCCTAGGTTCTCATCCCATTTCTGTTGCACTGATCTTTTTACTACTTTCTTTTCAACACTTTGTCCTTTATTCATCCAATAATGTATTATATTTTATCAGTTATATGTTTAGTTCCCTTTTCTGTATTACCTTTCCCTTATCCACATAGATGGCTAATTTGTTACTGTTGCCCTTCTGACGTCTATACACTGCCCCATCCAGGTTCTAATCCCATTTCTCCTGCACTCTACTCACTTCTCCTGAACAATTTGTCCTTTATTTATGTGGTATAATTTATATGTATAGTTCCCTTCTTTCCTTTGCCCTCTTTTCCTCATCTGCCTGGGTGACTCTTCTGTTAAACATTCCCTCTATGGCTTTTATTCACTTGCCCATCCTTGGTTCTTATCTGACTTCTCCTACATTCCAATCATTTGTCCTCTATTCATCTGTTTACATTTTATCCTTAATAAGTATGGTCCTTTTTTTTATTTCTCTCTCTCTAAACTTTAATCAATTTGAAGTTGTCAGTTGAACTTCCCTCCCCTTCCTAATTTCCCTAGTGGATTAAGTGTTCCTGTGGGTGTTCCATATGTAATTGGCATCCATTTTGGGCCTTTAAAAACCCACCTGTTGTCATGTTTTGCACATTTGTTTTTTTCACGTGAAAAAGACGCCGATACGGCATTGAAATGCGTTGTGATCAAAAAGCCTTTTCCTCATCATCATCTCTGAAGAATTGATTTACTCCAACAGCACAGCCCACCTACATGTTCATCCAACTGGATTCAATATCTCCTGGAGGATTTATCCACCAGCCATGGGGCAGCAGCTGTTTTTCTTCATGCCTACATAGGAGTCTTGCCTGTCACAACCCCATCAGGTGAGCATAACCAACACTCTCCTACTTACCCTCCATAGGGTATCACCCTATTGTGCGCTCTGTTCCCCACATCTTGATGTACGTAAAAAGGAATGATGTGTATTTTTCCTGATTAAGGCTACTTTCATACACACTTCATACATTTTACTGCCATTTTTAGGATTCCGTGCTTGTTTGTGGAACAATGTTTGAAAACATTGCTATATCAAGAGTGTACTGGACTTGGAAAAAGAATGGCAAGAAATGTAAACCATACACAAATACTTAAAAAAAATGAAATGCAAACGTAATTTTTGTACGGAATTTCATCATTTCTTATTGACTGCTACATTATATTTGGCCACTGCATTTTTGCAACAAAAGAACATCCATAAAAACATAGCAAAAAAAATGCATTTTTCTTTCTTTCTTTTGCTTTGTGAAGACTTTCTAAGAATAGATTCAAAAGGTACCTTTTACAAAAAAATATTTTTTTCCAGATCTTAGCTGTAAGTCAATAGGGAAATATTATGCATGCTGCAAGCCATATTTTCTTCTGCCATTTTTACATCTTGAGTACTCCACATTTTTATTTCAGTACTGTATGCACAAGCTATAACTTTTTTAAGACAGGACAATGTCTCTGAATAAAAATGAATTGCAAGTAAAAACACTTGTAAAATAAAAATATACAATTTTTGCGTAAGATTAAAAAACCTCTGCAAAAATCTCTTTGTGAAAAAAGTCTTGAAAAGTAAACTTAATTTTTTTGGATATGACAATAAACAATTGCCTTAAAAATGTGTTTCTCAGTGTATATGGTAATGTCACCTACTTTTGTAGATCTGCACTACAATTGCTAGTGAAGCACTTGGTGTGAATTTATCATCCCTCTATGCCAGTTTTCTGGAGAAGAAATATTGTTACAGGGGGGATTTGTACTAAAATGTTGTTACTTTTTGCCTTTTAGCACCTGTCCAGAACTCTTCTAAAAAGTACCTGGGGATTTGCAAAAGGGGCATTGCAAATTTAAAATGATGCGGGGCAAAAAAACTGTTGTAAAAAGGGAAGCATGTCCCCCAAGGTTCAGGTTTAGGACCCCTGCTCTTCTCCATCTACACCATCAGCCTGGGACAGGGCATAAAGTCCCACGTCTTTCAGTATCACCTCTATGCTGATGACACACAGATCTACCTCTCTGGACCTGATATCATCTCCTTAATAGCCAGAATCCCGCAATGTCTCTTTCATCCTTCTTCTCTGCTTGGTTCCTAATATTTAACATGAACAAAACAGAATTCATCTTCCCCATCTCACTGAACTTTGCTCTCTCCTTAGAACCATACATCCAAGCCCTTTCCACCTCCTGCTGACTCCAACTCAGAAATATTTCCCAGATCCTTACATTTCTTAACCAAGTATCTGCAAAAACACCCACACATGACATAAATTAAGAGCTATGGGTAAATCACCAGAATTATGCTGCATTAAAAAAAACACATCACCAATAGAAATGAGCGAACCCAAACTGTAAAGTTTGGGGTTCGCACTGAACTCCGAACACGGACTTCTTCTGGAAGTCCATTTTACAGTTCAGGAGTCTGGGGAAGAGAGAGAGAGAAGGAGATATTTTCCAACTCCAAAGTTTGCGTCCCCATTGATTTCCATAAGGTTCGGGTTCAGATTCAAGGTCGGATACAGTTCTGGTACTCGAATTGAATTTTGGACTTCCACGGGTCCGCTCATCCCTAATCACCAACCCAACAAATAAAAATGCTGTATATATAGCATTTCCAATTCTCTTAGACAATAAAATAAAATTTGATTACAGCATTTTAAAAAAAGATCAAATCAATAATGAAAGTGCAATGTAAAGGATGCATAATATTGTCTGTGCATCCAAAAATCAAAAGCACCTATCACCAATCTGGGGCTGCTATTTTTATTTAATAAAAGAGTCGGCAGCTCAAAACTGGTGATTAATCTAAATATCATCTACTAACAAAAGCACTCATAAGTGCCCCTAGAGTCTCATTAAAAAAAGAGCACAAACTTCCTCTTGCTCTGCACCAACGGAGTGCTGCTCTAGTAAGATGTCATCAACTGGTATAAATAAAGCAGTTACCTTTGGTAAGAGGGCAGTACTCGATTAGTGCAAAGAGGAAGATCTCATGAGATCTTGCTCTTTCAATGCAAGTGGGGTCATGGAGGGTTGTGAGATTCTGCTGGGATCTCACGGCCTGTAAGTTTGGACACATCTTTCGGGAGACATTAGGGGCACTTATTAACAACATGTTGGGGTTCTATGAGGAGGTAAGTGCAAATATGGATGTTGGTAATGCAGCTGTTGTGATTTTATCTGGACTTTGCAAAGGCATTTGTTACTATACCACACAACAGCCTTATACTGAAGCTCCAGGAACAAGGACTTGGGGGAACTATATGTAGATGAGTAAGGAATTGGCTAATTGATAGGAAACAAAAAGTCATCATAAATGGTACATTCTCTACATGGGATATAGTCAGCAGTGGGGTGCTACAGGGAACTTTGCTAGGCCCGATTCTTTTTAACCTCTTTATTAATGACCTTGGGGATGGGATTGAGAGTAAAGTGTCAGTTTTTGCTGATGACGCCTAACTATGTAGGATATTAAAATCTGAGCTTGACATTACGATATTGCAGAACGTTCTGAATAAGATGACTGAATGGGCAAACACTCGGCAGATGAGGTTTAATGTGGATAAATGTAGAGTAATGCACCTAGGACGGAGTTAACCTATTGCTGCATATACATTAAATGGGAGTATACTTGGGACTACAGAACAGAAGAAGGACTTGGGTATTCTGGTTACCAGTAAGCTGAGCAGCAGTACTCAATGTCAAGCAGCAGCCGCAAAAGCAAACAAGACGGGCAACTAGATTATTACAAGTAATAGTGCAGCAATAATAAAAATGGTAATAATAATTCATTTGTGAGGCATAGTCCCAGAAAGTTAGCAAGTTAGTGTAGGGAGTACAATTGGGGGATAAAGGTTGAACTTGATGGACCTAGGTCTTTATTCAACCTACGTTACTATGGTAGTATGTTACTGTATATGATAAGAGAAATCAGCAATCTAGAGATTACTACCCTTTTATTAAATAAAAAGGGCAGCCACAGATTATTGATAAATACACTTTAAGCATACACTTAAAAATCAAAATGTCTGTAAGATTATCAGAAAAGTTACATAAGATTTGATTTGTGCTTTATATGACATATGTAAATAGCTATTTTGTTAACGAAAGATAAGAGGTGCATAGATTTAACCTTTCTTGCTTAAAACCCCAAACTGATCCACAGAGTGGAAGAAGCTGCCATCAAATGGTTTACAGTTAATCAATTTGCCATTGATCAGAAAAATTTCTTCAAAGCCACAACTGGCAATTGTACAGATCTTTTGATCTACATCCCACATTATTATCAGTAACCCTGCATAATTTATTTTTCAAAGAAAATGTATAACCTATTATTCCTTCCAAGTCATATATTCTGCCAAGTATCAATTCCCATAGCAGCTTTTTCTGTCATCTCAGAATTCTAATAGTAAACTAATGCTTTTGTATATTGTGATTAAACCTGTCTTTCTTTTGCCACAGAGAGTGAAGCCAGCAATATTATCCCTCAATTGCCCATTAGCATGCAATTTTGGAAGGAACACGAGTCAGCAGGGAAAACACAAGAGCATTTGCTGAAAAGATCTAATATTTCTATTGACATAATCTCGAAAGGATTGATATCCAGGCAGCCCATAACCATAGACCCTAGATTGTTAATAAAACTCAACAATCCCCATACAAGTGGTAAAGAATATCATAAGGGACCAGATAAATGGATTCTTTAGTGAAGGTAAGTTATCACCTATCCAAAATATTAGGTGGGGTTCCTACCAGTTGGCAGTATCGGGCACTTTTATCCCAAATGAAGCATCAGTGCACACGGCCAACCTCCACTCCATTCCTTCCCCATGGGCCTTCTGAGAGCTGCACTTTGCCCTTTCTGGCAGACCCACAAAGAATGAATGGTGATTGATATGTGCATTACTACTTCATCCTAACAAGGATTAAAGTTTGCCTTTCTGCCAATCACTACAAGCCCCAGTGGTTCGACCCCCACCAACCTATAAATTATCATTTTTTTATTGATTGGTGATATGTCCAACAGACAACCCTCTGAACTGAAAGCATTAATTAAGAGTCATAAGGAATGGAAAAAAAAATTAAGACCCATGGCTAAGTATATAATAGAGAGTGAAAGCAAGTGAGTAACAAGGCTAAAAGCATTAAGCAGCAATGCTCAAACAATGGGTAGACAGACACAGTAAGTGCATACTGCAGCTTTTATTATATGATTATTAAATTGCTTTTATATTTGTGTTATCATATTGATTAACTTTTCTATGACCGATGTGCAACAATATCATCAATTTTTATCAAAAGACGCTTTGCATCTTCAGATCATGTGCTATCCATTTCTGTTAACTAATTACTGATGTAACCAATCGTATTCTATCAGCTGCTGGCTCAGAGGATAAGCGGAAAATAAGTAAGAAAAACTGAATTTTATTTATACTAAAAAATATATAATACTACAATTTAAAATACTATACTATTAGCAATAAAAATCTGATACATAAAATAGTTTCCTGCCAGACAATATTCAATATAAACATCCACCCCGGTATAGAGTATTTTTATTTGTAGTCTCTGACTGCTTCTAATTGCTGACCATAATCTGTAGAATAATAAGTAGTACTAGTTTTATCTTCCTTACCTTTATAAATTAAGACTTCAAAAAAATAATTCAATTAGAAGGGAAACATTTTTATAGAATATTTTTATTGATTTTTTTATAGGACCTGTTGAAATTTATTTTGGTGCATTAGGAAAAACTATGCCACAAGGGTGGACACTGTGCAAGAGTTGTGTTGAGCACCCCTCCACTGCACCCACTCATTATACACCCACATATTCACATATGTACACATGCACATACAGTACTGTACAAACATTGCTAGGTGTGTAAAAAGTATAAAAATAATAAAATACATCAGCGCTAAGATGTTAAGGCTTGCATAGTGTGGCTGTATTCTTTGTCCTATGTTATGCAGTAACAGCAGCTTCACCTGTTCACACTTGCTTTATTCTGTTTGGAGGTGCTGGTCAGTTTTTTTTTTGGAGGGGAAAAATATAAAACAATCTTAATACATTACACATGCATTTAGACAGTCATTATGCTTACACATAGTGTACACATGCACGTTACCGTATAGAAAATAAGTACATAAATATATCTCACATACACATACACATGGAACACTTGGTGGTGCACTTGTTCAAATGACTAGACTTTTATTTTCTCTTCACCATTCCTCATTCAAAAACAAAACAGTCATACATTTTACATAAGTTTCTAGAAAGGTTTGTTTTATGAAGCTTTAAGAGTGACAAGCTCAAATTTTTTAAGGCACCATAAACACATACTTACCGTTTCTATTATTTTTTCCTTATGGGTTAAATGGAGCAAAAAACTTACAATTGCGCCATTTTATGCCATTTATCAATTCCCTATTTATATTATATTGACTGTACTGTACAAAGTTGCAATTACGGTAATTGTTTTTGTGCCATTATTTCAGGGGATGGAAAAAAAAAGTTTTGGCTTTCAGTTTTCAGCTTTTTTTAACCAATAATGTACAATATGTCTGTAAAATAGAAGAATATCATTTAGATCAATAAGCAGAAAAAAATCTCTCATATACAGTAGTTCAGCCTGGGGCTTACTATTCAGTTTCTAGT
Source organism: Phyllobates terribilis (assembly GCF_046119375.1). NCBI lineage: Eukaryota > Metazoa > Chordata > Amphibia > Anura > Dendrobatidae > Phyllobates > Phyllobates terribilis. Next base: position 366,961,356 of record NW_027362762.1, on the reverse strand, counting down.
TTAATTCCTAGGAAAGACCAGTTACAAGAACAAAAAGTAATTATTAAATATTTAAGGGGATATACTGAGCACAGTCAGATGCCCTGAGGGCCCGTACACCCAATGACCTGTGGTGTAGGGGCAGAGTCTACACAGGAGATCAAAGAACACACAGGGCAGTATCCTGAGTATGAAATAACACAGGGGGTGTACTGTGATTGCTACCAATTAGCCTCCTTCTCGGGGCCAGCCTCTCCCATGAGCTTCTGTGCACCCGAAGCTGCACCCCTTGTCCTAACCATCTTTAATATTGCTTCCTTTCATGTTCCTAGTTTTACAGAACAGGGTTTTTTTATTATGTCGGTTTAAGTGACTCTTTATCAAAACAATTCATAATTGCATCATAAAAATTTTCTTTCACTAATGTTCTTTTTTATTGATGTTCATAATATCTGTTCTCCTTTTACTAAGTTTATAATGATTGCAAACACTATATTGCTAAAGAAACTCTCAGGCAATATGTCAAAAAGTTCAATTTAAGTCCGTTACCCTGTAGCTCTTTTCGCGATAACTTATTTAAACACAGTCATTAATAATTTATCCAGAAATGAAGTGTGACCAGCGGCTATATTCTTTTCTTGGCCAGTAACATGAGCCCATCATTAGAAGGTAAAACATTCAGATTTTTACAGAAGTTTTTAACATTTTTTCATACTAAAAAACAGATGAAATGTGTTTACAGCAAAACTTTTCAATACTATTAGCTATAATAGCTATTCATTAAAGGGAAAGTCTAATAAAAAAAATCAGTTTAGAAATGTCTCATTAATTAGTTGTATCAGAGAGTGGTGTAAAACAGTATATCTCTGTGGGACTCATCATACCCATGCATTCATTTATATATTTTACTTGCTTGGAGGGGTTTGAACCTAGGACACAGGCACTACAATGCTAACCACTGAGCCACCTTGCTGGTCTATACCTTAATGTCTGTTTACATAAGCCAATCAGCGACACCAAGTGATGAGCTGCCGAGAACAATGATCTTTTGGTTAAACAAAAAGATCATTTCACCTGACGAACGAACATTTTACTGGTTCATCAGGCTATTAGCAGCTTGTTTAGACCACATGATTATTGTAAAATGAGCGTTCACAATAATCGTGCAGTGTAAATGCCTCTTTACACAGACAGTCCATTCATTAAAATGCACTCAATGTAATGCTTCTTTCCCCCTGGGTTTCACTGCAGATCTGAACTTAGGTTCACTGGCAAATTATTAACTGATTGGTAGGGATGGACAATCGCTTTTAGGCCACGACCCCACTATCAGTATTTGGTCAGTATTCGATCAGTATTTTTTCTCAGCAGTGGGAGTCAAAACCAGGAGTAGGTGATAAGTGCAGAATTGGTGACTTGTTTCTATTAAACCTTTTTTCTAATTGTTCCTCACCTGGTTTTGGCTCTCACTCTTGAGATATACTGACCGAATACTAACCAAATACTGATAGTGGGGCCGTGGCCTAATAATGACAAATAATTAAAATCAACATTTTTTTTTTACAATATATAACCTGTAAATAGAATGTATGAATAGTAGATAAATGATTATTCTCTCTTTGTACAACATGGACGATGATCGCATAGCAACGCTCAGATGGGTCCGAGTGTAAAAGCATGTATTTCTATGCAGCTGTCAAGCTCAGGTCATTAGAGCCGACGGCCCATCTGAGCATCGCGATGTGATCATCATCCATTTTATACAGCCACCTGATGGCTCCCTTTGTATTATAATCTATAGGCACCACACTATGGATCTATACAGCAGAAATCCATACAGTTGTGTACATGAGCATTTTGCTTTTTTAAATTAATATAAGTAAAAAAATTGCTAAGTGGATCAATTAACGTATAAATATATCATTCAATGTAGATTAATGTCTTTTAACCATATACTTTTCTATTAGTGATAGTTGAGTAAAGTTGAACAAAAATTCAGCAACTTAATTTAGTAGGAACACAATGATATTTTGCCATTGCAATTCATTAGAAAATGAACGGATGCTTTGTACTTCTTTCAAATCAAAGTCAGTGCAATATTTTATAAATAGTTATTAGTGATAATGATAATGCTATAAGATACATCTCTCCCTGAATACAAGGCTATGCAGACTTCTGTGATCTGACATGTTTTGACTGCAGTCAGGAATATATCATTAAGCAAAGCATTTACCATTAACTTACTGTATATAGTAGATCGGGGAAATGAATAATGATATTCTCAGCAAAGCTGGAATTTGTGAGTTTCCCTAAATAATGATTTCTCAGTCTTTGAACTAAAAATCAGCTTCTTGCAAAAGCTATAGTGGCTGGTATCCTGCCATCCAGTATCTGCAGACAAATACTAGCATATATCAACCAAATGTTCATTAAAATGCATTGCAGAAAAGGCTACATATTTCTGTCTCAATGGCCCCTGATAGTCAAGGGTGTTTGCAAATTGTAAATCACCCATCGCTCTCTCTAGACTCATAAACTGTTCATCCATGTCCAGCCAATAAAATATATGTCAGCTATATCAGGTAGTTTTATATTCAATGGGTCTTCGATGACATGCAAGTACCCTAATAATTATAGCAACACTATTCTTTATGACAATGCCTTTATTGATGTTTAGATTTATAAAATAAGCTTGTAAATCTTATATAAATCTATTGTGTTCATTATTTTCAGTTTTAAACAAGTCGATGATGTGTACTGTACTAATATATAAATTAATATGGGTTAATCCAGTCCATTGTTTTTATTCTAATGGTGTAAAAGAAAAAAGGGACATACATTTAAGGTAATGACTAGTGATGAGTGAGCATGCTCGCCACTGCTCGGTACTCGCCCGAGCATCTCAGTACTCAAGATGCTCGGAGCTCGCCGAGTACTTTTGAGATGCTCGGACGGGAGCTCGGGTCCCCGTCCTGCATGTTTGGCGCTATTTAGAGCACCAATCATGCAGGGACTATCTGCCACTCACTGTAATGTCACAGCCATGGTGGTTGTGGCATTACAGTGGTTGCCCAAATCGATGGGAACAGTGCTCACAGTGAAACATGAAAAGCCGGCAATAGTGTTAAAATAAAGGATTTATAAAAAAAAAAAAAATTGCCGTAGGGTTCTCCGTAATTTTAGTCTCTAGCGGAGGTTAAGCAGATGGCTGGGGCAGATGTTTGAAGCCTGGGAAGGGGGTAATACCCACGGAGCTTCCCAGGCTATTAATATCAGCCACCAGATGAATACCTAGCCTTTACCAGCTATTAAAACGGGGGACCCCCCGAAGAAATGACGTGGGGTCCCCCTTATTTTAATAGCTAGCAAAGGCTAGGCAGACAGCTGGGGGCTGATATTAATAGCCCAGGAAGGGTGCCTTGAATATTGGTCCCCTTCCAGGCTAGAGACACCAGCTGTCAGCCACCCCAGAAATGGCACATCTATAGGATGCGCCAATTCTGGCTCTTAGCCTCGCTCTTCCCACTGCCCTGCAGCGGTGGCAGTGGGGTAATAGGGCTGGGGTTGATGTCGGCGGCTGACGGCTGGTTTTTCTAGCCTGGGAGGGGGCCAATATTCATGGCACCCTTCCTGGGCTATTAATTTCAGCCCCCAACTGTCTGCCTAGCCTTTGCTAGCTATTAAAATAGGGGGGACCCCACGTCATTTTTTTTTGAGTCCCCCATTTTAATAGCTAGTAAAGGCTAGGTATTCAGCTGGGGGGCTGATATTAGTAGCCTGGGAAGCTCCGTGGGTATTACCCCCTTCCCAGGCATCAAACATCTGCCCCAGCCGTCTGCTTAACCTCCGCTAGAGACTAAAATTACGGGGAACCCTTCGCCAATTTTTTTTTAATAAATCCTTTATTTTAACACTAAATGACAAGTACAGTAATCAACAATATCACTGTACTTTTTATATATGTGACTGACATGTTTCTATCTATCTAATCTATGTGTGATGCTCTATTCTTTCTTTTCTAAATTGTTTGGTACCGGTATATGCTGCTGATGAATTGCCGGCCGGCTTTTTTAAAGAGACAAAAACACAATTATTTATTTTTAATAAATCCTTTATTTTAACACTAAATAACAAGTACAGTAACCATTACTGTCACTGTTCTTATTATATATGTGACTGACATGTTTCTATCTATCTAATCTATGTGTGATGCTCTATTCTTTCTGTTCTAAATTGTCAGGTACCCATGTATGCCGCTGATGAATTGCCGGCCGGCTTTTTTAAAGAGACGGGTGAATGAAAATCGGAGGGCACTAGTGTGTTCCCAGTACCCTGCTATGTTTTTCATGCACCCTCCAATATACCCTGCCTATCTGCCTATATATTCTGCCTGGCTGATGTTTAATTGAGCACCATTCCCATCGATTTGGGCAATTTTTGACCTTCTGCAGACCGCCGGGGGGGACCACCAGAAAAATGCTCGAGTTTCCCATAGACTTACATTGGGCTCGTTGCTCGGGTCGAGCACCCGAGTATTCCAAAGTGCTCAACCCGAGCTTCGAACATCCGAGCATTTTAGTGCTCGTTCATCACTAGTAATGACATTGAAAAATGAGTTGAATAGTACTTCAAAACGCATTTGGAATTGTACATTTCCATGTAGTGCTACATATTATTGGAACTCAATCTTATATTTTTCACAAACTTTAAAAAAAGAATGTATTTTCTGTATTAGTGAATAATAGTAATCCAGTGAAAAAATAGTTAAAATTCCAAATTCATAACTTGGCTACAGGATACATGGATGATGCCCCCTGACGAAGGCAGGTCCAAAATGTGCATCGGCACTGGCATGCTGTTGGTTTGGAGCTCCTGTACATGTTAGTGTCTACATAAGGTATCTTATACTTGAGTACATACTATTATTCCACTCTGCATTTATTTAATATGAATATGCACTTTAGACACCTCTCTCCACTTGGAGACATGTAGGGCTAATCTGTCATATAATATTAAGGTTTGATTCTATATGATATACTTACCATACTTGGTATTGCTCCTTCCCTGCACACTTTTCTACATGTTCATTCCTCACATGTGTGTATCCCTGTTTCCCCTTGTCCTGTATACAATTATCTAATAAATTTTGATACTTTGATTATTTTGGACTATTTATCGGCATTTTTTTGCTTTTTTATACAGGATCCATAGAGAAGGCATAATTTAGATTTACTCATTTCAGGTGTATAACAACCTTAGTCATGATACGATTATTTCTTCATAGATCCTGTAGCCGGACTATCCTGTGCTGCAACTTTTCATCAATTTTTTGTCTACCATCCATGTCCAGGGAAATTAGCTATAGTAGCATGGGTTGTAAACTTCTTGATTATGTTGCACACCATAGACAAAAGGAACATCAAGATCTCTGGAGATGGACTTGCAATCTTGAGATTGTTCATATTTTTCAATAATTTTGGTTTTCAAGTCCTCAGACAGTTCTCTTCTTCTCTTTCTGTTCTCCATGCTTAGCGTGGCACACATAGATCAACAATGCAAAGATTGAGTCAACGTCTCCTCTTTTTATCTGGTTTCACATGTGATTTTCATATTGCCCACTCCTGTTACTTGCCACAGGTGAGTTTGAACGATCATCACATGCTTGAAACAAAGTTGTTTACCCACAATTTTGGAAAGGTGGCAACAATTTTGTCTGTCCTATTTTTGCGATTTTGTGCGAAATTATGTCCAATTTGCCTTTTATTCTCAATTGTTTTTGTGTTGTTCCCATACACACAAAGGAAATAAACACGTGGATAACAAAACATGTGTAATTGCAATAAATTTTTAGGAGTTAGGAGAAATACTTAATTTTCTAGAACAATTTCAAGGGTGCCACCACTTTTGGCCATGACTGTATATGTCAATATAACATCCATATCAATACAAGGACCATTGCCCACCACATCACATTGCCTCTGCTGACATTTCCCAAAGTGCATCCTGCTGCCATTTCCTACTTAGGGAAGCCATTCACAGGCACCTAGCCAAGCACATGATTTAAAAGTAAATGTAACTCATCAGACAAGACCTCCTTCTTCCGTTGCTACATGACCTAAGGCTAATATCCTGTGGTCTATTAAAAGGGGTTCTCCTAGAAATGTAATAAAATATTAAAAAAAAATAAATAATACACATTTAAATATTGAATATTTTTATTAATACCTTTATTTAGCAAAAAGTTATTATTTATATACTGCACTCTGTCAAAATTATAAACATGGCAACCGCCAGGACATGCAGCAGGACAGACTATGCAATGCAGGAGACAGATGCACTAAAACTGTCAGGCTGACTGAGATGGATATTCATTCTCAGTCAGCTAAAGAAACAGGTTTATCTTTTCCTTTAGTCCTCTATGCACAGTGTCCTGTCAGGTTGACTGAACAGAGGAATGCATGTTCACAATGCCTGATCTGACCCTGCTCTGATGCTTTGTCTCGTTCTTCCTGCACTACATGTCCTCTCAATTCTAGGACAGGTATTACTAAGTATGTTTAAGATTTAAATGTGCATTATTTGTCTTATTTATTTTAGTATATTTCTTGGAGAACCCCTTTAAGGTTTTTAGGCAGTGGGCAAGGCTGAGCATGGGAACTCCAACCAGTCAATGGCTAAACAGCCTTACAACAAGCTGCAAGCTTCTATGGTGTGTGTGTTCTGACATTTTTCATTCCAGTCAATATACACTATTATTACCAATTTGTGCTGCCAGTGCTCTTCTGTGGTATTGGATAAGTCAGGCTGAGTTTAACTCGCTACAAGCATTAATGAACATTTTGGGCCCAAAACCTCATTGCCAGTTTACTAATTGTCCTTCCTTGTATCAGTTTTGTAAGTACTTACAACTGTATATTAAAAACAACCCATAAGTTCTACCTTCAGTGATTCTTTATATGAAAATAAATGAATATATTCCCATTCATTTTATTATGGATTTTTGTAAACACAGTAATTGACTGATAACATATCAACCTGTCCAAATCTACCCAGAGAAAAAATCACAAATGGAAAAAATACACTTTTCCTGCTTACACATGCTCACCTGAATATAAAATTTACTTCCTTAAGAAATACACTACTTCCATTTCTAAAAGAGGCATTTAATTTATTAATCAAATAACTATTATGTTAGGCTATGTAATGACCACATATTTTATAGATATTTTCAGATTTATTTGATTTTTTTAGTTTATTTTTATTAGAAAAAATAATTTCAAAGCAAAAATGTATTTGAATTGAAGGAAAATTCTTGTTATTTTTTTATTTTTTTTTTGTATTATGAGATGGATTTAAACCATTTATGCCCCTATCAGTGAAGAAAGAAAAACAATGACCTTCTAGTTCAATTCTCTTTGCTGATGAACTGCAGCACATTTTTCTAATGGGTTCATTTCAACATTTCTCCATGTGTTTTGACAAAGACATCTAAGAAGCAATTGAAAATCCTATTATTCAGTGCCACACACAGCCAAGATTCACTTCCCAGTATAAGTCAGAATCCCTGTTGTCTTGTTCATCTCTGCAGTGATTACTTAGGTGCAAATGTTGGTGCTGTTCTACATTGGTTCAGCAGTCAGCCAATAATTTTAGGTTCAGTGCATTTGACCAGGCACATTTCCTTTGGTTAGGCAGTTACTTTTATATGAGTGTGCTAATGAATACAGTCTTATTTTTCTGACCAGCTCTTTATTTGATTTATGTAACCTTAAACTGCCCTTGTTTCACTGCTCATAAAATCCACAGGACTGGTGCTGAAAGGAAAATCTCAACATCATGTCAGGTTATGTCAAAATTACTTCTTATGCAATATATTCAATTTATAAATATAATTTAGAGGATATATTACATCTGAGCCACTGTTTAGAAAACGAATGTATATTTTCTGTGATATCAGATTTGTTACCTATTGGAACACTGGTGATATAACATATATTAAAGGGAATCTGTCAGCATGTTTTTCTACCTTATCTTTCAGCAGCATAATGTAGGAAAAGAGACCCTGAATCCAATGATGTATCACTTTATTTACTGGGTGCAAAAGTTGTGACACAATTAGAGTTCTTAGATGTAACATGAAGAAGAGTCGAGAAACCTAACTCCGTCCACATCAAGAACTGTATGTACATTGTCAATTGCCAGTGAGCTGGTTATCACAGAAGCGAGCATAGTCTCACTAGCAGTAATGTCAGCATCAGATCTGGTAATGATAATCTCCTAGTGATAAAACCTTCAGTGTAAGTAAAGTCCTGCTCATCGTTACCATAAAGTTTAAGTACATAATGTGTAATATCTCCTGAAAAAAAATTAATCAAGTGGAACAGTTTTTTTTATATAGAGCACTCGTGTTAAAAACAAAAAAGCAAATGATAAACAATAATTTAAAGCAAAAAACAATGGGAGGGAAAAATAGAAAAACCTAAAGCTTGCAGTGTCATTGGGATTGGCACCCTTTACATTAATTTAGTATGGAAACGCATTTTGACTCGCCTGTGGTAAACCACAAAAGAGATTCACCTGTGATTAATTGTCGGTGCCCATGTGACATAAATTAGCCAATGAATGATGACTTCAGTGTTTTAAAAAGTCACATGGTAGGACCTGTTCCTTTGTCACAATGGTGAAGACAAAGGAGCTGTCTGAGGACATCAAAACTGCTCCTATTAGCAAAGACAAGACTTCCAAAGGGTATTAGGCCATCTCCATAGACCTTGGTGTGATGAATGGCACCAGAGAGATCACGCAGAATCCCACCACTACCAGCACATGTGAAAGATCCCCACTGCGCCTCCCGCCTGACGTCAATATTACGTCAGATGGATGACGTGATATGGATCAGCACTTTGCACCAACATGACGTTCCGCACCCCCTCGAGGATACATAAGGTCAGACTGGTATAGTTCTACACAGACACCCCCTGCCCTCACGGGTTCGGGAAGCTACAGGGAGTGAGACGAGGTGGCCCACTCAGTCACTGACATGGCACCACACTTGCTCACACCCCTGACAGGCTGAGAGGCCCCTCTCAATGACCCCAGCGAAGCAGAACCTTATAAGCCCTTTAGAGCTGCCACCAGTTCCTATTAGACATAAGCCCCAGTCCGTAACCAGAATTATATCAGGTCAGAAACCAGCCCCAGTAGCATGTGAGTTGAAGCAAACAATGGTCATGTGGATTCGTGGATCGAGACAAAAGAGCAGCCCAAGATTAAATTATATATATTTAATTGCCTTAAGGGCACACTAGACAATGCACTATATACATAAGGGTTATACATACATAATGGTCAGACATGCAAACACAATAGTAGAGGTACAAAAGATGCAATCAGATATTAAGAGTCAGTTACCAGTCAGATGAAAGGCCTGCTTTGTGTGGGAGGGCTGCCACATGAGTGGCTTGTAGTTCCCTCTGTGGGGTGACTTCTCCCACACGATGTATTGTCGCAACCTCCCAGAGAAAAAGCAATAGGCCAAGAGCTGCAGGAGGTTTTTAAACCCTCTGGGTCACCCCCCCCCTTCTGCCCCCTGGGATGGACCCAAATCTCCACCCCTGGCTTGTAGCAGCTAGAAACTCCAGAAACTAAGATGGGTCATAACTTCTGAATGGACGTTCGTAGTGAGCTGTTTCTGGTGTCATTGGATCCAGCCAGGCCCCTGCTAAGCATGGAGACTAAACACAGTGGCCCTAGCAGTTTTCAAATGGTTGTGCAATCTATCTCCCTATCCCTATGTGTTAGACTGGGTTGAGATCCAGGCTGACATTCACCATGTCCTCCGGATTTCAAAAATCTATTCGGGGCATGGCTAAGATATTTCCATAACTCAAGATGGTAATCCTATCTGTCGACCTAAAGGAAACCCACATGGCTTGGGACCACATGTCATGCTAGTCTTTTTTTCTGAGTTGAGCTGGCTCAAGGAGTGATATTTGTCACTCACAGTCTCTTGATCCATCCCCCCTCCTGCAGCTGCTCAGTGTCCTGTTACAACTGCACACTGAAGGGGCTTTATAATCCTCTGCCAAATTGGATACAATGATTAATAGGGAATTAAATCTACAATATTCTTCACACTTGGTATCCCATTTCAACAGTGAGCAATGTTATTAAATGTTTGCCAAGCATGGAACTGTCAATAACCTATCTGGACGTGGGGGGAAGAGGAAAATTGACAAGAGATATCTTCAAAGGTTGGTTCAAATGGTAGAAAAAACACCATGTCAAACATCCAAAGACCTGAAGGCCAATGTGGAAAAGTCATGGTTTCAACAAGTATCACACACCGCACACTAAACCAAGCAGAGCTTTATTGGTGAAGGCCAAGGAAAAAAACATTGCTGAAGAATAGACATAAAAAGGAATTACTGATCTTTGCCAAAGAGTATCTTGACAAACCACAAACCTTATGGGAAAATGTTCTGTGGACAGATGAAACAAAAATAGAGCTTTTTGGCAATGCAAAACAACATTTTGTTTACAGATGGTTCAATGAAGCTTATAAGGAAAGGAACACCTTACCAACAGTTAAGCATGGTGAAGGATCCATAATGCTGTGGGGTTGCTTTGCTGTGTCTGTTACTGGAGGCCATGAAATCTGAGAATTATGAAGAGATTTTAGAACAAAATGTCCTACCCACTGTGAGTTTAAGTCCTACCCACTTGGTTTAAGTCGAAGATCATGGGTCCTCCAGCAAGACAATGACCTAAACCACACATCCAAAAGTACACAGGAATTCTTGAAAAATAAAAAATTGTCTGTTTTAAAATGGCCAGCAATGAGTCTTGACTTCAATCCCATTAAAAATCTTTGTGATGAGCTGAAATCTGCCATTGGGAAAAAGAACCCTGCAAATATTCAAGAGCTTGAACAAACTGCAAAGGAAGAGTGGCAGAAAATTCCAGCAAAGAAGTGCAAGAAGCTTATAGATGGCTACAAGAAATATTTGGAGGCTGTTATCAATGCCAAAGGGTGTGCAACCAAGTATTAATTAGGAGTGTCTTTATTGCTGCTCATGCTGTTTATTCAGTTTCTTCTTTGAAATTGCAACATGGCAGTTGAAAAAAAATGTTTTATTGTTGTATTACTATGGACCACTAAATAAAAAATCCTGAGGATATAACTTTAATACATTTCCATTCATTTCTGAAGATATTGTACCTTCTATGAAAAAAAGATGTGCCAATAATGGTGAGCAGCACTGTATACAACAGCACACAGCTTGATAAGTGACACATAATTGAAATCTGTGTTTTAACCCCTGGCTCATGCTGTCTTTAGATTACTTAACAAAAACTTGCTGACAGATTCCATTTATTGCATTTACCATTTTATCTGTGTGTAAAGATTATTAACATTACTTAAAGACTTATCCCACAAACAAAGTTCATATTAATCAATAGATCTTGGAATAAAAATAAATTTCCATGCGGTAATATCTGTATACTCTTTTGCCTCCTCCCCTGGCCAGGAGCTGTGGAATGTTCAAACCATGTTCCTGGACAATCAGACACGGCCATTACACAGTACACAGCAGGGACACATTTATAAGATTATCTCAGCACAGGAACATTTTTTAAACACATCCAATTGTTCAATTTGTTTATATTCCAAGATCTATTGATTAAAATGTATTTTGTTTGTGGGAAAACCCTTTAATGAATATTATGCTACTGCTAAAGCTAGTGGTCGGAAGTAAAAAATATCAACAACTAAATAATACAACAGTATTTGGCTTATTTTAGGACAAACAGAATTTATTTCAGATTTTGCTCTGATATTTCAAATGAAACATAGACCATATAACCCAATAAAAGAAAAGGTGACCTAATCCCAAAAAAAAAGCAGTTTCAACAAAAATTGAAACCAGTAAAATGTATATCTATATATAATTAAATGATAAACTAAGAGATTCTCATTGTATTATTTTATAAAGACTATATTTGTGGAATATATAGAGTCAAATGCCTTGTAACAAGAATGACAATAAGGGGTGTAGATATCAAAGAACCTTGCATCTGTCTGATCATGAATTCTATCTCACATGGAATGATACATCACAAGCTGACCTCTATTTCATCCCAACATTTGAATTAGAAATCCTTTCTAATGAGGTGAGTTGTATTGGTGGGCACAGTCGATAACTGGAAGAAGAATATTTGTTATGATTCCAGAAGTTATATTTATTGGCAAAAAAAAATTTTGCAAGGTAATTTGAAATGCATAATTAGAGTATTGCTAGCCATCAATTCCATATTCAACAGGTCATACAATTATGTCATTTTGTTGCACATTCATTTAAACAGTATACTATATTTCAAAATTTTGCCATACTTAATATTGTCATTTTTTTTATCAAGAGACTATTTTTGAAAGAATAAACCGAAGCGTGCAGGTTTCATGGTTGTACCTAATATGTAAAGATGTAATTTTACCAGTCACTAGGTAAGAATACAGACAATAGTATCTAATTTATACTTCACCCAAGAGCATTGTTGACAACTACACAACCATGTGTAATGAGATAAGATGTGCAAAATAACTGTAATCGTATATGACTATTTCTCAAGCAGCTCATTAGAGAATACAGTACCATTAGTGAATTATTTGTAGCCATAATCAAAGAGCTTTTTACCCCATGTCGCTTCCCTGGTCTCCTATTGAGAAATTATTATGAAAATGACCATAATGAAAAAAAACTGCATTTTTCTCACTCATGCAGGAAGGAAGACTTCATTCCAAACTTGCAAGGCCTCACTAGCTGCAAACCTAGAAGCCTTTCCTCTCCAACTTACAAGTCTTCACAATCAGTTATATACAGCTAGATTCCTTCATTAGACAAACCAATAATTCTGCACTGGGGGCGTTAGTATGTCTTATGGAGTACCACAGGAAGCAATCAGCAATCAAGAGACTCAAATCTTATGGCTCCAAAACTTACTCTGAGGGCACTGATTTCACAACTTCTCCTCTTATGAGTAGTGTGACATCATACACTACCGCTGATCCAATGTCCTGTAATGTCCAGCATTGTAAGCTGCGGCATTGCATCATCATTAAGTCTCCACCATACCTCCAAAATAGCAGCCACCAGGATCTGAAATGCCATATGTGCTACTTATACAGCTTCACAGGGGCACAGCAGGTTAACCCTGCATCAGGCGCAATAAGGAAGTGAAGATGGATCCAGCTCAACACACCGGGCAATTAATTAAAATTCAACAATCTTTAATGGCAAATCCTTTTAAAAACTTGTAGAAAAGACAAAAAAATGGACATCTCAGATGACAAAGCATATATTATGGGGTGGTGTGTATAAAATATTTTGCCATACGCGTTTTGAGTAAAAAACTCTTGAACACTGGCTAAGCCACTATAGAGGACTCCGTCCTCCATGCTAGACTGGGATTACATCTCAGGGGTGAGCTGAAATTTTTTCTTTATTCATATTACTGTCTGGTGCAATAGGCCTGACAGGCACAGCTCACACATTTTTTGTATCCCCCTCCTCTCCAAGGCGGCAGGGGATCCCGCCCCTCCAATACCTTCCTATCTTTTGGTGCTGCTTGAAATTCCCCCACTCAGTTTTACCGCCATCCTTATGAAGAGCAGGTGTGACCTCCATAGCCTCTCAGGCTCATTGCGCCTGAAGGTTCTCACTTTTGAATGTTTGTACTTTCTGAGTTTTTTCTTTACAACTGTTTATTTTGCTCATTTTATGAATGAATAATATAAGGTTTGTGGATATTTTGTAGAAATAAGTAGGGTTTACTTACAAATAAGAGGATTTAGAAATGGCTTCTCAGGCACATTATGCCAAACACATAATAATGATCTCTGATATAATATGATAATATGATCTGCCAACCTTGCTTTTCGCTTAAATTTGTAAAGTGCTGCGGAATATGTTGGCGCTATAAAAATAAAAATTGTTATTATTATTATTATTCACTCTGCCAATGTGTTTCTTCTGATGAACTTTTAACATCTGAATCTGAGGGAATATGACTCCAGTAGCATCTAAGTGCCTTACAATTACATTTTTCCCTAATTTTATTGTTTAGTAATAGTTATGTCCTGAAAACTGGAGGCTATTTGGCGGTAGTTAGGCCATTTTGGCACTTTTTGTTTTATTATGTTTATGGTTATTCATTTTTTTTGCATGTGATTTTGTGTACTCTCTTTCAATACATCCCAATGAAGGTCATTGATTACTTTTAGAAACCAAAAATGTAGTTAATTAGATGTTATAGGCAGTCTTCTAACCTGTGCCTATCAGGCACACTGCGCCTGAATGCGAGAGTGCCAAAGATGCGACTGATCCAGGGTTAAGGGTCACTTCCATCTTAAAATCCTAGTCCTACTGTGTGAACACGTATAGTACAGTCATGGCCAAAAGTTTTGAGAATGACACCAAAATTATATTTTCACATGATCTGCTGGCCTCTGGTTTTTATTAGTGTTTGTCTGATGTTTATATCACATACAGAAATATAATTGCAATCATATTATGAGTACCAATAGGTTATATTGACAGTTAGAATGAGTTAATGCAGCAAGTCAATATTTGCAGTGTTGCCCCTTCTTCTTCAAGACCTCTGTAATTCTCCCTGGCATGCTCTCAATCAACTTTTGGACCAAATCCTGACTGATAGCAGTCCATTCTTGCATAATCAATGCTTGCATTTTGCCAGAATTTGTTGGTCTTTGTTTGTCCACCCGTCTCTTGATGATTGACCACAAGTTCTCAATGGGATTAAGATCTGGGGAGTTTCCAGGCCATGGACCCAAAATCTCTATGTTTTGTTCCATAAGCCATTTAGTTATCACCTTTGCTTTATGGCAAGGTGCTCCATCATGCTGGAAAAGGCATTGTTGGGCGCCAAACTGCTCTTGGACGGATGGGAGAAGTTCCTCTTGGAGGACATTCTGGTACCATTCTTTATTCATGGCTCTGTTTTTAGGCAAGACTGTGAGTGAGCCGATTCCCTTGGCGGAGAAGCAACCCCACACATGAATGGTTTCAGGATGCTATACAGATGGAAAGAGACAAGACTGGTGGTAGGGCTCACCTCTTCTTCTCCGAATAAGCTGTTTTCCAGATGTCCCAAACAATCGAAAAGGGGATTCATCATAGAAAATGACTTTGCCCCAGTCCTCAGCAGTCCACTCCCTGTACCTTTCGCAGAATATCAGTCGGTCCCTGGTGTTTTTTCTGGAGAGAAGTGGCTTCTTTTCTGCTCTCCTTGAAACCAGCCCTTGCTCAAAGAGTCTCCGCCTCACAGTGCATGCAGAAGCACTCACACCAGCCTGCTGCCATTCCTGAGCAAGCTCGGCACTGCTGGTAGTCCGATCCCACAGCTGAAACAGTTTTAAGATACGGTCCTGGCGCTTGCTGGTCTTTCTTGGGCGCCCTGGAGCCTTTTTGACAACAATGGAAGCTCTCTCCTTGAAGTTCTTGATGATGCGATAGATTGTTGACTGAGGTGCAATCTTTGTAGCTGCGATACTCTTCCCTGTTAGGCCATTTTTGTGCAGTGCAATGATGGCTGCACGTGTTTCTTTACAGATAACCATGGTTAACTGAAGAGAAACAATGATACCAAGAACCAGCCTCCTTTTAAGTGTCCAGTGATGTCATTCTTACTTAATCATGACTGATTGATCGCCAGCCCTGTCCTCATCAACACCCACACCTGTGTTAATGGATCAATCACTAAAACGATGTTAGCTGCTCCTTTTAAGGCAGGACTGAATGATGTTGAAATGTGTTTTGGGGGTTAAAGTTCATTTTCTGGGCAAATATTGACTTTGCAAGTACACTAATTGCTGTTAAGCTGATCACTCTTTGACATTCAGGAGTATATGCAAATTGCCATTACAAAAAATGAAGCAGTAAACTTTGGAAAAATTACTATTTCTCTCATTCTCAATACTTTTGGCCTTGACTGTATATACCTATTTTGCAGACCACCTCCTGAAGGGCTTCTCTACTTTCTAAATCCACACAGTAAAGCTACAGTTACTGTGTAAATGTATTTTTATTGTCCAATAATGTTATCTAGTGTCCCTATAATAATAGTCACAATTCTGTGTTAACAATGCTTCTGTAAAAATCTGCACTGACCATGTAAGTTTCAATAACTTCAGAATGTCAGCAATGGTTTTCTCAAAAACATCTGGCCAGCCATTTTTTTTAAAGGAAAACAAGTAATTCATAGTCCTTGTATTTCCTTCCCACTACTTGACTTATAAGAAGTCAACATTGACCTTTCCCGTTTGTTCAATCATCTCTAATAAGCAATAAGAAATTAATGTCTATTAGATTGATACAGGCTGCCATTTATTAAGGAGGTGTGCCTTTTTATGAGTTTCACTGCCAGGAAGAGAAACTGACAACATACTCAACAGTCCCGTTACTGTTCATAATTGATTTCCCTGTTCTCACACTGGCTCTAAGCTAATTTTAAAGGTATTACATAACTTAGGACATGAAAAGCCGGTATAACGGAAGGAGGCCAACAAAAAACTCCTTGCAGATATTGGTCTTGGTTGGTTTTAAACCTAGGACCCCAGTACTACAAAGCAACAATACTATTCTCTGAGTCACCATGCAGCCTTAAATAATATGACTGTTACAGAAGGTAGTAAAAATTGGCAAAAAATCCAGTATTGCTTTCTGTTGGATTTTGTTTATAGGAAATCCAGTTTAGAGGACATTACAGTAAAATGATTTATTAACTGTAAATATGGAACACGCTACAACGCAACTAATACTACTGAAAAGTCCTATCTGCAGAGTCCGGTCCAGACACAACCAGAGTAATATTCAAAGTATGCTGCGGCAAGACAAGAGTGGGTGAGTTCCATTTTGTTCTCTGGTAGATATGCAGCCTGTAGCGGTGAGTAGAAAAAACTGCAGGAAGTTCAAATAAGTATGTCCCGTTTCCTTCCCCGATGCACGAGGTGGATGAATAGGCTGCAGCGGTAAGTATCAGAACAATCTACCTGGGCCGGACTCTCCAGGTAGGACTTTCCATTTCTATTAGTTGCATTGTAGCACGTACCATATTTACTGTTTTAATTGTATTTGTATTTAGCACGAGGGCAATCAGTGCTTGTAGATCACCGCTCATCGTCAGCTATTTATGACAACAAGCAGCAGCGCTATTGCATACATTTTTTGTATTCCAATTTATTAACTGTGTTTATGGGATGGTTATTCGTCATATGCCAATTTATCACAGAGAAGCTATAAAATGATTGAAGAATTAGGGTCACTTAATTCAGCAGTGGATTTTTATTATAGAAATTATTCATACAACTTAAAAACTAACATTTTTAATTACAAAGCATACAAACTTACTTTATTGTTTTCTTTTGTTAGTAATGGATTATCAGGAAATAGACAAAAACTGTCTGTAATGTGTGATATAAGAACAAATATACTGTAGTTAAACACAATGACAGACAGAGGCACTGTTCCTGCACTATCTATCTTGGGGTAAAAATCCAAAACTACTATTAAACATTAATCAGCACTGCAGGATGTGGTGTTAGGAGAAGCAATGTCATTGACCAGTTCATAGCTGCTCATATCGTGCTTGAGTAAAGACATTTTAACAATGTGTATCTTTTAACCCCTTAAGCCCCGGAGCATTTTCCGTTTTTGCATTTTCGTTTTTGCTCCCCTTGTTCCCAGAGCCATGGCGTTTTTATTTTTTGGTCAATATTGCCATGTGAGGGCTTATTTTTTGCGGGATGAGTTGTACTTTTCAATGCCATTACTAGTTTTACCATATCCTGTACGTGAAAACGGGTAAATAATTCTAAGTGCGGTAAAATTGCAAAAAAAGTGCAATACCACAGTGGTTTTTTATTTCTATTTTTTACCACGTTCACTGAATGCTAAAACTCATCTGCCCTTCTTATTCTACAGGTCATTGCGAGTTCATAGACATCAAACATGTATAGGTTCTTTTATATTTAAGTGGTGAAAAAAAATTCCAAAATTTGGTAAAAAAAAAAATAAAAAAAAGCGCCATTTTCTAAGACCCGTAGCGTCTCCATTTTTCGTGATCTGGGGCTGGTTGATGGCTTATTTTTTGCGCACAGGGCTGACATTTTTATTGATAACATTTGGGGTAGATCTGATGTTTTGATCGCCCGTTATAGCATTTTATTGCAATTTTGCGGCGACCAAAAAACGTAATTCTGGCGTTTAGATTTTTTTTTCTCGTTACGCCGTTTACCGATCGGATTAATTCTATTTTTATATTGATAGATCGGGCGATTCTGAACACGGCGATACCAAATATGTGTATGTGGGGTTTATTTTTTATCATTTTATTTTGAATGGGGCAAAAGGGGGGTGATTTAAACTTTTATATTTTTTTATTTTTTTTTATATTTTTAAAAACTTTTTTTTTTTACTTTTTGCATGTTTCTATAGTCTCCATAGGAGACTAGAAGCAGCAACTATCCAATCGCCTCTGATACATACAGGGGACGAGCAGGTCCCCTGCATGCATCAGAAATGGCCCTGTGCTATGAGCGCCGACCACTAGGTGGCGCTCATAGCGACAAGATCATGACAACCACAGGCGTCTGCTGCAGACCCTGGGTTGTCATGCCCACCCATCGGCGACCCGCGATCACGTGACGGGATCGCCGGTGGGCGGGGCTTATGACGCGCTACCCAGAAGCGCGCGTTAAATGCTGCTGTCAGAGATTGACAGCGGCATTTAACATGTTAACAGCCGCGGGTGGATCGCGATTCCACCCGCGGCAGATTCGGGCACATGTCAGCTGTAAGAATCAGCTGACATGTGCTCCATTCAGTGAGGGCTCAGCGCAGCAGTCCTCACTGAACGGGCAGTACGCAAATATGCATACTAATACGTCCCTGGTATTTAAAGGCCAAAGACCCTGCAATGGGCAAGTTATGTACCACAATGCATACCCATTGTACTGCTGTTCCTAGTTGATCCTCAATGTGCACTGGGGTTCTGAAGCAAACACAGACAGAATATTTTCCCCGTGCTTTCTAATAACATAGGCCAACCCCCTCATATATTTGTAATAATTTCCCAGTAAAAGCGAGCCATGAAATTTATTAACTCAGCATTTAATTAGAAAGAAAGAAAGAAGTAACTTTGAAGGTGGCAATTGACCCCTAACTCCTGTTTAACTGCGCAGATTGCACATAATATATGTTTACTCATGCCAGGGTTATACAATTGTATTCATTTGTAAAATATTAAAGCTGTGCAATTAAAAAAAACTTTATGGTCTACATTTATTTACTCCTTAATGCAAGTTGAGGCATGTGTACTGTACATTTAGAGATACATGTGATGGTGTTGAGACAGGATTAGCATGCATGCCATCCTGCTGTAATATACAGCTGAGCTCCTCCTGCAACTGTTATGATTGGAGCTAGTTCCAATACCATAAACTCAACCCCTAGGATGCTGGAGCACAAGCTATCACAGTGTCTAATTAGTTTAGCAGTGGGAGAACACACCATTTGTTACCCTGCTGCCTTTGCTACATGATTTCAGGGTGCTTATGGGTTGCTATTGCAGCCAGAGGTCTAACAATGTCCTGTCATCCATGTCTGTAATGTGCTGAAGCCCATTCGATCTTGTCACAGGCTACTTGTCAGTAGAACACTGACAGGCTGGGGTAATACACTGCACTATATAAGTAGTACAATGTGTCATCAAAGGATTGCCTGTTCAAGACGCACTGCAAAACTTACGATGAATTTTTTTTTACAATAAAATACATTCACAATGAACATTTTTATAAAGATTTAGTAAAATGTAAAAATGAGCTAAAGGCTCAAAAAGTCCTTAACCCCTTAACAACATCTGACGTACTAATACGCGTCTGTGCCTTGGGACTTAAGAGCCAGACCCGTATTAGTACGTCATGGCGATCGCGCGCGCACACAGGCTGTGCGGGCGCAATCGCCGCCGGGTGTCAGCTGATTGTCACAGCTGACACCCGATACTATGCGCAGGGAGCAGTCCAGCACCGCTCCCAGCACATTAACCCCCGCGATGCTGCGATCGAAGTCGATCAAAGTCGATCGCAGCATTGCGGGGGCAAGAGGAGGTGATCGCAGATACTTACCTCCTCTTCCGGCTTCCAGCGCTGTCTGCAAAGGCTTCCCGGGTGTTGCCATGACGACCCGATGTCGTCATGACAACATCCGGGTCACCAGACAGCAGGAAGATTGTTTGGACATGTGCAGTCCATCTCCAAACAATCTTCTCCTTGTCCGGCGCTGACAGCCTGCATGGCACAGGGATGGTGCTGCATTCCTGTGCCATGCAGGCGATCAGAGGAAAAAAAGTGAAAGTCCCAGAGTGGGACAAAGTAATAAAGTATATAAGCTTCCAGAAAGTGAAAAAAAAAAAAAAAATTGCAAAAATATAAAAAAAAAATAAAAAAAATAATCCACCAAAAATAAAAATATAATGTACCCATCAATAAATATTTTTATAAAAAGAACAAAAAAAACAATAAAAGTACACATATTTGCTATCGCCGGGTCCGGAACAACCTGACCTATAAAACTGTCCCACTAGTTAACCCCTTCAGTGAACACGGTAAAAAAAACTAAGCAAAAAACAATGCTTTATCACCATACCGCCAAACAAAAAATGGAATAACACACGATCAAAAAGACAAATATAAATAAAAATGGTAACGCTGAAAACGTCATCTCATCCCACAAAAAACAAGCAACCATACAGCTCCATCATCCGAAAAATAAAAAAGTTATAGCTCTCAGAATAAAGCGATGCTAAAAAATATTTTTTTCTATAAAATTGCTTTTATTATGTAAAAGTGCAAAACATAGAAAAACGATATAAATGTGGTACCGCTGTAAACGTACTGACCCGAAGAATAAAGCTACCTTATCAATTTTACCACACGTGGAACAGAATAAAAAAAAAAAAAAAAAACAATTCCTGAATTGTTGGTTTTTGTTTATTCTGCCTCCCAAAAATCGGAATAGAAAGCGATCAAAAAATGTCACATGCCTGAAAATGGCACCAATAACAACGTCAAGTCATCCCGCAATAAACGAGCCGTCACATGACTGTCTGCCAAAATCTGGAAAAATTATAGCTCTCAAAATATGGCGATGCAAAAACTAGATTTTACAAAAAATGCGTCTTTTAGTGTGTGACAGCTGTCAGTCATAAAAACCCCATATGATTCTGGTATTGCTGTAATCACACCGACCCAAAGAATAAAGTCGCCTAATCACTTATACCGCACAAGGAACAGCGTCAAAAATAAACTCTTGGGTTAGGATTGGGCTAGGGTTAGGGCTGGGTTTGGGGCTAGGGTTGTGCTAGGGCTAGGGTTGTGCTAGGGTTAGGGTTGTGCTAGGGTTAGGGTTGTGCTAGGGTTAGGGCTGGGGTTGGGGTTAGGGTTGGGGTTAGGGTTGTGATGGGGTTGGGATTTTTTTCAAAAGTAAGAAAAAAAGATGACGATATGGCGACTAGTGTTGAGGGCAAGTGCTCGCTACTTGAGTTTGCATCGGGTGCTCTGGTATGCATTGAGTATCGTGGGTATTTGAGTGACATGCTCGAGTCTCTGCCCCATATGCTTCGCGACCAAAAATACTTTACGGGGATTGCCTGCCATGCACGAGCGATCCCCGCATGTTTTTTTTAGGGTGTCTAATAACCGTGAAACATGCGGAGCAGGGACTCGAGCATGTCACTCGAGCACAAGCTGTACATGGTGCATACCTGAGTACCCGATGCAAACTCAAGTAGCGAGCACTTGCGCTCAAGACTAATGACAACTTATTCAATATGATGACCTAATGTAAACAAATTCTGTGTCGTACCTCTGGGTTCAAAATGTTCACTATACACCTTAATAAAATCCTTGGGGGGTATAGTTTCCAAAATGGGGTCACTTGTGGGGGAGCTCCACTGTTTAGGCACATCACGGGCTCTCCAAACGCGACATGGTGTCCGCTAACAAATTGAATGGAAATTCGTCTCACATTGTTAGCGGACGCCATGTTGCGTTTGGAGAGCCCCTGCGTGCCCAAACATTGGAGCTACCCCACAAGTGACCCCATTTTGGAAACTAGACCCCCCAAGGCACCTATCTAGATCCATAGTGAGCACTTGGAACCCCCAGGTGCTTCACAAATTGATTCAAAAAATGAAAAAGTGTTTTTTTTTTCACTTTTTCATTTTTACGAATTAATTTGTGAAGCACCTGGGGGTTCCAAGTGCTCACTATGCATCTAGATAGGTGCTTTGGGGGGTCTAGTTTCCAAAATGGGGTCACTATTGGGGGAGCTTCAATGTTTGGTCACACAGGGGCTCTCCAAACACAACATGGCGTCCGCTAATTATTCAAGCAAATTTTACAATCAAAAAGTCAGATGGCGCTCCTTCCTTTCCGAGCCCTGCTGTGCGCCCAAACAGTGTTTTTTCCCCAAATATTGGGTATCTGCGTGCCCAGGGGAAATTGCACAACAAATTTTGGGGTCCATTTTTTCGTGTTACCCCTGTGAAAATAAAAAAAATTGGGTCTAAAGTAACATTTTTGTGAAAAAAGTTAAATGTTCATTTTTTTCTTCCACATTCAAAACATTCCTGTGAAGCACCTGAAGGGTTAATAAAGTTCTTGAATGTGGTTTTGAGCACCTTGAGGGGTGCAGTTTTTAGAATGGTGTCACTTTTGGGTATTTTCTGTCATAAAGACCTCTCAAAGTGACTTCAAATGTTATGTGGTCCCTAAAAAAATGGTTTTGTAAATTTTGTTGGAAAAATGAGAAATCGCTGGTCAACTTTTAACCCTTATAGCTCCCTAACAAAAAAAAATTTTGGTTCCAAAATTGTGCTGATGTAAAGTAGACATGTGGAAAATGTTATTTATTAACTCTTTTGTGTGACATATCTCTCTGATTTAAGGGCATAAAAATTCAAATTTTGAAAATTGCTAAATTTTCAAAATTTTTTCCAAATTTCCGTTTTTTTTCACAAATAAACGCAAGTGATATCGAAGAAATTTTACCACGATCATGAAGTACAATATGTCACGAAAAAACATTCTCAGAATCAGGGGGATCCGTTGAAGCATTCCAGAGTAATTACCTCAAGTGACAGTGGTCAGAATTGTTAAAATTGGCCTGGTCATTAACGTGCAAACCACCCTCGGGGCTTAAGGGGTTAAAGTCCTAAAGACCCAAAAATAGGCCAGTCCTAAACTGATTAATAATGGCATATTTCACACTAATTAAATAGGAGATAGTTGGTAAAACTTGTTCCTAAAATACATTTATATCTGCTTTGAGCAACAGTACATTTAAATCATGGCATAACCTGTTGGCTGGTTTTGGAAGATAACAGCCCACCTTTGTAATCCTTTGCAACCCTTTATGTGTGTTGCTATTTAGTTAACTTATTTTTATTTGGTTTGAACATATTCACAGCTTGACAAATAATATATTGTTTCAGCTAATCATTTTATAAAAACGGTATTCCTAGCAGCCACCTCTCCGTAATACAAAGGTAATTTACATAACACCTTAGTTAGTATCAGGTAAGATATTACAGTATTAACATAACTGCAAATTAGAAGTTCACTGAATCCATTGGCTTAAAAATTGCCAGTCTCAGATGGCTTTAGCTTTTTCTCTGTTAGGGTTTTTCAGATAGAAAAAATAAAAGAAAAACATGGATTGAATTTTACACTTTTAACCAAGATTGCTTCAGCATAAGTTTAACTGCTTCCTTCATTGATAATGCAAAGCATTTAAAGTTACAGCAATATTACATTTAATTTTACAGTATGAAAGATTTCATGACAGAATAACAGAATATGTGAACCATAAAAGTAGAAATATCATGGAAAAACATTGATATTTTGAATTTATTTAAAATGTTATAAATGTTTTTCAAAAGAAATTGTTCTACCATGACTCCAGCATCGGGTTACATATAAATTGGTTAAGTGATACTTTATCATGACATCATTCTAAGAACTCTGGGCATGTGTCCAAAGTGGGGGATACCAACAATCCAATCTGTCTTAGCCTTGGCATTTAGATGCAGCACTGGAGCTGTGCACTCAAATCTTTGCCTCAATTGAAGGAAAGCCTTGCCACAACTCTGGTCTAAAAAATACTTTTAAAGTGAAACTGTCAGCAGGTTTTTAATCTGAGCTTCATATAGACAAAGAGACTCTGAATCCAACAATGTATCACTTAGTTTACTGGGTGCAGCAAAGCTTTTAAATTTAAAATACAGCAGAGCTGAGAAAGCTAACCCAGCCCACACCAGGCTCTGTATTTATAATGTAATGTATTTGTAATGACTAAAGTCAGTGAGGTGCTTATCACAGGACAGGAAGGAGTTGGCAATGTTAATCTATTAGTGACAAATCCTACACAGTTAGTAAACAGCACATACTTTGACAAGTGACACATCCCTGAATTATGTAATTGAGCCTTTATCTTCTGCTGTCTTCAGAATACATGCTGATAGATTCCCTTTAAATGGCTACTTACATAATTTGCAAGTGATAATAAACTGACATCAGTAATATTTAGCATTAAATATGATTGATCAAATTTTATTTATAAATTAAATCACTATTTCCCAAACCAAATTGCTATCTAAATAAAATAGACAATCTATTATATGGTCTATATAGCATAGCTAGCTCATGGAAGCATTACTAAGTTTTCTTCAGCCAGAAGATACTTAGGGGCCAGTTCATGAAAGCTTGTACACCTGTAAACTGGTTGGGAAAGTCAAAAAATGTTAGCGCAATGGGGGGTTGCACAAAAATGTGCCATTCTTGGTGGGTTTCTTTGCCAGTTTGAATGAACTCCACCAAAATGGGTAGAGATGGACTAGAGTTGGGGGCAGGATAGCCCATAAAATTCATCAAAAATGCCGGCGTTGACTGGAGTAGCATTTCTGGCACAATGCAGAGAGGAGCATGCTACTTAGAAGAGGCATCAAATTCATTAAATGGTGTGCACCTCTTAATGAATTTTGTGCTTCTATTTCAGCAAGACCAGTGTAGCGTGATTGTATGCTATGCCAGTCTCGTTGAATAAGCCCCTTAGTTTGTAACCTTCCATACCACACTAGATGATGACATTTTTACTGTTTTGTTGTGGCGAACAATTTTTGCAAAAGTGATAAGAAAATGAGTGGCCACATTGGTTGTCATTTTAATTAGCTTCTTTGAAAAATGTGAATAGGGGACTACGCTACACATATGTTATATACTGCAAAGTATAAAATAAAGTCTATATGCAAACTATAAAAGGTAGTTCAAAGATGGACTTTTGTTTTTAATCTAATGTAATAATATTATGGCTACTTAAATCATTTGTTAGTGATAATAAGCTGACATCAGTAATATTCAGCATTAAATATGATTGATCAAGTTTTAAATATTAAATCACTATTTCCCAAACCTAATTGCTATCTAAATAAAATAGACAATCTACTATATGGTCCATATAGCATGGCTAGCTAATGGAAGCATTACTAAGTTTTCTTCAGCCAGATGATACTTAGGGGCCAGTTCATGAAAGCTTGTACACCAGTAAACTGGTTGGGAAAGTCAGAAAATGTTTGCGCAAACAATTTTTGCAAAAATGATAAGAAAATGAGTGCCCACATTGGTTGTCATTTTAATTAGCTTCTTTGAAAAATGTGAATAGAGGACTACACTACACATATGTTATATACTGCAAAGTATAAAATAAAGTCTATATGCAAACTATAAAAGGTAGTTAAAAGATGGACTTTTGTTTTTAATCTAATGTACTTACATTTTGAAATATGCAGAATAAACACAGCTAATGAAAAAAAGTCACCTATGCACACCACAAAATGCCAATGTTGAAAAAATAGAAAAACTTCAGCCAATTAATTGCCATCAAATCTTATACTGATTTCACCCATCCATGGTCAGCTACGGATCTTCTAAGTTTAACTCAATGTCTTATATATGGTTATAAGGTCGTTGTATTCTTCTCATCCTAACTCAACAGCCTTAAAAGCATATATGAACCTCTAGAGTTTAGTTCAGGAGATCCGTAACCGATCCAGACATCGCAGTCCATACTTCGACCATGAAAGTTGGATGTGTGAAACCAGCCTTAGGATGAATTAAAATGCTGCAGATTTCATGTAAATTTTGCATGTAGATTGTATATTAAAATCTACAACATTTTAGGTACACGTTGATGGGGTTTTCAAAATTTCCTCTATTTGCAATTAAGAAAAACGGTGCAGATTTTAGGGCATGCAGCAGATTTTCCTCAGCAGTCAGTTCTGTTTCAAAAATGTTAATTAAAATCATGTGGATTTCCTAAATCCACAATGGAAAAGCTCCACCACATGACTCCCAGTTAATTTACAAAACAAATAAATTCAAATCAGTTTACGAAATATAAAACAATAAGCATACATCTATTTTACTCCTCTGTTTTTAAGATATATATAGCATATTAAGAAATATCTATTGATAAAATCCTTATTCTGTAATTTCCTACAGTGTTTGTTCATTTCATGTGCCTTTGGGAGATTATGAAATACATGATTCATTCAGTGGAAATGTTATCAGAACATAAAAACTGCCTTTGGCCAAACAAGGAAATCCAATAACCAAATGTGCACTCTGGAATTACCTTCCAAGTCAGTAGCCTGTTATATTTATATTAGCTCCATCCAAACTTGTTAACAGGCATTTGCTTACATAGATCAAGTATTTTGTTTATTAGATGATACTTTTGCTTTGTAGCCTTCATACAAAAGCAAACACAAAGGACCCCCCAAGACGGCTTGTGTTGCAAATCACTTTTTATCTCTGTCGGGGATCTTGCACTGCTATTTTCCAACTCACATTTATACACCACGCTAAAAATGAAGAAAACAATACAATAACATTGCCTTAGAAAGAAAAATATGTAGTAGACTTGCTTTAAGTATATATCAATTAAGAAGTTAATGTTTTCTTCTTTGGATTATATTTAAATAGTAGCAATGGATGAATAGAATCAAGGAGAATTGAGTTTACTGGAATCCACATTTTTTTGTAATTAGTTTCTGGCAAATTATTCTATGCAAATCAAACTCCCCCCATCTAAATTGAGATTATTTGCCCTAATCAAATATGGTAAATTCATTCAATTCAGTCATTTTCCAATTTTTT
The DNA here is from genome assembly GCF_046119375.1 of Phyllobates terribilis. Lineage (NCBI taxonomy): Eukaryota > Metazoa > Chordata > Amphibia > Anura > Dendrobatidae > Phyllobates > Phyllobates terribilis. Next base: position 366,934,088 of record NW_027362762.1, on the reverse strand, counting down.
TGAAGAAAGTCAGGCCTCTTTGAGACATTAATTTTTTTCAGGTACAAGAAAAACAGACTGGGTTTCAGCAGTGATTTTCATCAGAGCTTGGTCAGAGTTTTATCACTTTTTTTGACTGATGAGAAAAAAAGTTTCTTTACCCTCTATCATTCAGTGAAAAACGGACAGCACTTGGATGGCATCCGAGTGTTGTCCGATTTTTTCATGGACCCATAGACTTGCATTGCCGATATTGATCTGACACTCAGATCAATATTGGACATGCATCTGTGATCTTTCATGGACCAGTCAGTCCGAGGAAAAAATCTAATATGTGAACAGCCCCATAGACTGTCATGGATACGAGTGCTATCCGTGAAAAACACAGCACTTGTACGAGAAAAAAGGACGTCTGAATATTGTCTAATAGTGAAGAAAGGTTTTTATTTATGTAAGTACAGAGGTTGCAGTTCTCTACAGCTTGGAGGAAAGGAGTGGATGCAAGAAAGGGAGATAAATATTGCTTGAAGTATTCCTTTTCAGACACAGGGTTGCATTAAAAAACTGAATGTGACACTTATTGTAGGTTGATGGTTTAAAATAAATTATTATTTAATTTTCTAATGCATAATTCATAATAGCACCATGCAACTGATTGCCTTAAGGTCAGTTAGAAAGTATGATTTATATTTTAAGTATAATTTAATTCTTTTATAAGAGATTAAAGTACAATAGACTTTATTCTTTGAGGTTAAAGAACAGTCATTTGTAGAACTTTAAATAGTTTATAGCACCTATTAAATTAGTGTGAGTATTCCTGTTACTTTTAGGACACAAAAATATCCCACAGCTCTACACACATCATCTCCATCAGTCTGTCTCCAAATGGGCTCACCTTGCAAATTTCTTATATAAGACAAAATCTTTCCATAGGAATAGCGGTATTTTTCTGGATTTGTAACAAAAAAAAGTGCTCAAATTATTTAAATCATAAACTTCTCTATATATAAAACTTTAAAAATCTTAACCATTTCCTCACTGCCACAGTTTGGGTCCCCTGTCATTAAAAGTGCTATTATTTTAACAGCATAGCCCTTGGTATTTTACTGTTTTATCCCTAGAAAACCCCATCAATGTAAATTCAGGCCATCTTCTCATATTTTCATTTTTTCATGAATACAATGACATTTGGGCACATATGGACTAACAAGATCTATTATTTGAATGATTATTTTGCTATATTTTTTGTCATAAATTGGACGCTTGCTTGTGCTAAAGTGCTGCATAATGTATTTTGAAACCTGTTCATAGCAAGTTTCAAAGTGTAAAAACAAATATTGTTCCACCAATGAATAATACATCAGAAAACCCAGAAGGAAGTTTTAATAAGATCAATCTTTGCAGCTTTAGTTAATTATTAATTTTCAATGAACTATATCAAAGGATCTGCTTCTTCATCTGTGAGTGTCACAATGATCACCCATATGCTAAGCACATTTTATTTAACATATTTCTAAGCTTGAAGAACAGCTATTTTTGTAAAATTCTGCATGTGGATAAGAATTTAATTTTAATGGAAAACATTTCTAAAGTTTTTTCTATTGCATACAACACACCCAATAATGATATACATTGGAACAAGAAATAACTTGAGGCATTACATCTAGTAAAGACAAAGAAGTGGATCTTTATTCACCCAGTTGCTACATTTTTGCAGTGCTCACAGAAAGCCCTTTTCAAGCCTACTTTTAATTTTTTACTTGATTTTAAAGTGCTATTTCTGTATCTGTTAGACAGTGTCCTGAGCCTATGGCCCTTAGAGGCTTTGAACTCTATCTCAGCATTGCAGCTCTCTCTTTTATATACATATTTGTATGTATTCAAATTCACAATTGAGCATTAGAAATGTGCAATAAAAATCTAAACTATTTTAAGTGATTGTACAGACAAACTCTCCAATCCAATTTTACATATAATGTCTAACAAATACCATACACAGGTGCACTATTAATTGGAGCTGTTCATGATACTGAACTTCAGAAGTTTGTTATGACCTTTGTACTATGTTTGCCTCCTTAGCTCGATTCTGATTTCAATTCTGATTTATTATTATTATTATTATTAATAACAGATTTAGTGTAATACGTCCTGGAGACTGAGCTGACAGAGATCCCAGATGTCTGGAATTACACTAATTGGCACTGAGCAGCTTGTAATGTACTATAATACATGTAAGCTTCAAAAGCAATTTTTTTTTTTGTTAAAATCAATTACAGATTTTTTTATGTGATATTTGCTAAATAGCACTTCTGTGTGTCCATATACTGAAGAATATGACATACTTTAGAACACCTGCCTCACAAATCAGCATTACTGGCTGCTCCAGAAAGTGGAAATACAAGAAGCAGTGGAAAGGCCATTCAATGCTCTAAATAGAGGCTCTAAATAGAGGTATGTTAAGCTCTCTTGCTGCCCAAGAAAGGAGTTTCAGAATGCTCCTTTCGTCTGTCTTTTACTACCATTTTCGAATGCATTTTTTACAATAGATACATCCTATTTTTATGAACCTGAGTCCTAAAATATGTAAAAAAAAAAAAAAATGTATACTCATCTTACTATTCACCTTTCTTGCCCCTTCGCTCTTCACTATCCCACCATATGATTTTTGTATCATCCTCTTATCACCGCTACAAGCACTGAATCACTGGCCCTCTTCATGCTAGGCTCGGAATTCTGGCTCTAAGTCCAGGGTGGTCCTACACATGTGCGCGTAAGGTTACAATGTCAAGTCCCAGCCTAGTGTGAAGAGGTTCATGATTTTAGCTCTAGCGGTAACAATAGGAAGATGCAAAGAGGACTGAAGCACTGGTATGTATAGCACAGGCGATCAGGCAATCACTGCTTCAAGTCTCCTAAGGGGACTATTAAATACAAGTAAAATATAATAAAAAAAAACTTTTTTAAAAATATGAAAAAAAAATCACCCCCCTTTTGTCCCATTAAAAATAAAACAATGAAAAAGTACACATATTTGGTATCACTGAGTTTGTAAGTTTCCGATGTATCAAAATATGAAATAAATAGACAGATCGGTAAACGGAGTAACGAGAAAAAAATAAAAACACCAGAATTAAGTTTTTTTGGCCGCCGTAACATTGCACTAAATGCAATAAGAGGCTATCAAAACATTATACCTACCCCAAAATGATATAAATAAAAACATTCAGGGCATGAAAAATAAGCCCTCACACAGCCCCAGATACCGAAAAATGAAAACCCTATGGGTCTTGGAAAATGGCGACACAAGCAAAAAAAATTTCTTACAAATTTACATTTTTTTTTTCCACCACTTAAATAAAAGAAACTATACATATTTGGTATCTGTGTACTTGTACTGATCTGGATAATCATATTTCCAGGTCAGTTTTACCATATTATGAACATGATAAATAAAAAAAATTAAAAAATAATTGTGGAATTGTACTTTTTTTAAAAAATTTCAACGCATTTGGAATTTTTTTCTTGCTTTTTAGTGGATCACATGATGAAATTGATGGTGTCATTCAAAAGTACAATTCGGTCTACCAAAAAAGAAGCCTTCATACGGCTATGGAAAAATAAAAAAGTTAAGGCTCTAGGAATAAGGGGAGGAAATACCGAAAGCGCAAAAATGGAATATCGCAAAGTCATGAAGGGGTTAATGATTCATGTAGTAAAGATTAACAATATAATGTCCATTTAGTGCTTTGGGTATATACTGTACCTCCCAGTGCATGGCACTATATATGAATGCACAGAATCTCTTTTTCTAACACTTTATATCAAATATGAATCAATTATGAATTTTCCTTTTCAGGCTCTATTCAATAGGTATTGTGTCCTAGATTATTGTGACTATAGGACAGAATAGCTTATATAACTTCATGGATGCACCATATGTCAACGCACTATAGTGTCTATGGCATGTGCTTTACCATCTGCGTGAGTAGAAACTATAGTATTATGATAGACTCTTTATCCACTGAGAAAACACTTCACTATGTTTAGGTTGGGTTGCTAATAGCTTACATTGTTACCATACCTAAAATTAGTAAAATTGCTTTGGCTAGAGTAAAATAAGTATGTTAAAATAGTCCAGTAAAACTCATTCATCTCATTTTGTATACTATAGAGTGTTTTGTCAAGGGAACTTGAAAATGGTGTGACTTAAATAAATATTATTAAAAAGCAATTCACTTAACGTTAGCCAAAGACATGTATACAAATGCATTTTATTTTTTTATAGGCTGAAGCTAATATATCACTGTAAAAATTACCTCCTGTCAGATGCACTATGCTGGATTTTATCTAAAGACTTAAAAGTTATTTCAGAAAATCAGTGTAATATAATTTATCATAAGACACAGCATTTTCCTTTATCTCCTTACAAAACTCTGTCATAAATCCACATCTCTCAGTGTTAAGGTGTAGCATATCAACCCACCCTTATGCTTTTGTGATTACGTGCAAAAAAATAAAAAAGTATTGCAGTCTGGAGTACAATTTGCAATGTTTTTGACTGAAAGAAAATGATGTAAATACTTTGTGGGAAAATATATAGCTTGGAAAAGTAAGAGTTGCAGATAATTTAGCTCTTCCATTGAAGCTTGACATACAGCTTTCACCCGTTGTCTTTCTCATGAATTTAGAAATTGGAAAATGCTATAGAAAATAGGAAATACTTCTTAAAGGCTGAGACCAATTTCTAGAACATGCTGTTCTCAGAAATAGCACTTTAAACATTAAAAGGATTAAAGATGCATTGACCTATAACCTTCTCTTTGAATGCCAAGGTTTAGGAAAAGAGCATCCTACCAATATTATTTTTTAATACTTTAGATCTATGTAGCGGTTCAGAATTTCTGATCTTATTTTTTTGCGTATAGGTTTTATTGAAGTTTAATTAAAATGGTATGTATTCAGGGAAATAGGGACTTTTTTGTACTGCTGTTAATGAAGGTGCTAGTCAGAACTCAACTGAGAAGCAAGCTAAGCGTTGTGTCACCAATAAAAATTCAAGCAGTTACAAAACATGATGTTTCTTAATTAGTGATGAGCGAACGTGCTCGGCGCTACTAGGTCCTCGCCCGAGCATCACAGTGCTCGACTAGCTCGGCGCTCGGTGAGTATTTCCGGGTTGCTCGAGTGGGAACTCGGATCCCCGCCCTGCATGTTTGCCGCTCTTTAGAGAGTCAATGAACATGCAGGCATTGCTTGTCATGCATTGTAATGCCGTAGCCATGTTGGTTGTGGGCATTACAGTGATTGGCTGGCCGCACAGCATCATCAGGTCTATATAAGACCTGGCGCCACTATGCTCGTCACAGTCTACCCCAGAAACAGGCAGAGTAGGGAGAACTGCAGCTGAGTCAGGAAGAGAGTTGCTTGTTTATAGTTAAAATAGGTATTCCACAACATATATACATATCCATCTGAACTAATAGTCCTTCTGAGGACTAATCCAGCTGCATATTTTCAGTGATGAAAGTGATGGTAGGAGATAGGCAGGCAGGGTATGTGACAGACTGCAGTGCAAGATACAGCACAAGAGGGTCCATTGCATGTTCAACTTCTGACAGATCCTGGTGTGACAAATATTTGTAAACATAGCTCCAGATATCAGGGGCCAGGGCTAATTTTTTTTTATCTTAATCATGATTGTTTGCTTAAAAAGCAATCCAGAGTACACAATTTTTCTGCTCCATTTACATGTTAGCAATGCAGAATACAGTCAGATCTTTTCCATATTACAGCAATAAAAATCCAGAAATTTGAACTGAATGTGGAAAATATTGGCTTCCATTTCCATTTTGTTGCAGTGTGTCTGTAAAGCTATTTACAAGAGGCCGCAGTGAAGAATAGTATTAGTAAACTACAGGCCTGCTATTTAAAACCGTGGTTCTCTGTCAGATATATCACATATAACTACGTTCCAAAATCAGCCATTTCTGGCTTCCATTTCCATTTTGTTGCAGTGTGTCAGTCAAGCTATTCACACGAGGTCTCTGTGAAGAATAATATTAGTAAACTACAGGCCTGCTATTTAAAATCGTGGTTCTCTGTCAGACGTATCACATATAACTGCGTTCCAAAATCAGCCATTTCTGGCATCCATTTCCATTTTGTTGCAGTGTGTCGGGCAAGCTATTCACACAAGGTCTCTGTGAAGAATAGTATTAGTAAACTACAGGCCTGCTATTTAAAACCGTGGTTCTGTCAGACGTATCACATAAAACTGAGTTCCAAAATCAGCCATTTCTAGTGAACAGGGAAAATATTGTCCTCCATTTAAAATGGTTAAGATGCGTGGCAAGGGATGAGGAAGTGGACGTGATGGTGATGGTTCATGCAGAGGCCGAGGTCGTGGCCATGAGCAAGCAGAAATTGTGCCACAACAAACACCCACATCTTGTCGCTTGACCTTCCTGTCCCAATTACTAGGGGACCACAGAATACCACTATTGAACAAAGAGCAGTGTCAAAAGGTTGTTGGTTTGATAGCAGATAATGCTACCAGTCACTTTGCCACCACTACCGCCCTGTCTCCACATGGTCAAGTCTCAGTAGCCGTGAGTCTGGACCGCAGATTCCTCACCTTGATCTTCCTTCCTCTCACCATGCCGAGTGCCCAGAGACAACTGATCCCACACTTGGACACTCAAAAGAGCTGTTCACTTTTCCATTTGTAGATTCAGGCCTACTGCCCGGGCAGCTTCAAGTGAGTCAAGAGGTGAATGCGTATAGCAATGCCCCCGGTCACACGAAGGCGACGGTGGGAAAGTGCAATTAGTGTCGCAAGAGGTGGATGATGATGATGATACACAATTGCCAGAAAGTCAGGAGGAGGACCAGGGTGTGGAAGTGGAAGATGAGGTGGTGGATGATATAGTAACTGACCCAACCTGGCAGGTGGACATGCAGAGCAAGGACAGCAGCATACATGGAGAGGGAGGTGTAGCACTACAACAGGCAGGAAGAAGCAGTGTGGGGGCCGCAAACACAAGGTGGGAAAGCGTTCACCATAACGCCAACACGGCAGAAGTTGCCAGTACAATTGTTACGTCTTCCCGAGCCTTTTTTTTTTTTTTAAAGACTCTGCAGATAACCCCAAAAAGGCCATTTGCACCACCTGCCAGGCCAGCATCAGCAGGGGTAGCAAAACTAGTAGCCTGACCACCACCAGCATGATCAGCCACATGGCAGCAAAGCATTCGACTAAGTGGGCAGAACCCCAGGGTCCAGAAACAGTGTCTGTGGGTGACACCTCTGCTTCTTCCGCTGGTGTGTGTGCACGTCAATCCCATGCGAAGATGCCTCCCGCCCTACACATGTTGTTGCACACTCTCAGCTAGCACCATCAGCAAGCATGTCCACGTCCTTGTCCCAGCGCAGCATTCAGTTGTTCCTACCCCAGTCCTTGGAACCCAAGTGCAAATACACAGCCATCGCCCCACAGGCCTCACTACTAAATTAACACATTTTGCAAATGCTTGCGCTTGAAATGTTGCCTCTTAGGCTCGTGGAGACGGAAGCTTTCCGAAACCTGATGGCGGCGGCCGTTCCTCGGTACTCGGTCCCCAGCCGCCACTATTTCTCCTAGTGTTCTATCCCTGCATTACACGAGCACGTGTCCAACAACATTAGCCGTGTCCTCAACAACGAAGTTACTGGGAAAGTCCACCTAACCACAGACACGTGGACAAAGTGCTTGTTGGCAGGTATGATACAGCTCACTGATGGCACACTGGGTCAATATAGTGGAAGCCGGGACCCAGTCGGACCTTGGGACGGAACACATCCTCCCGGCACCGAGGATTGTGGGCCCTGGGTCAATCAGGGTTGCAACCACATTCTACAGCTCCTGCACTTCCTCCTCCTCTTCAGGCTCCATCTCCGAAATGACCACATCATTCGCAAGCTGGAAGCACTGCAGCACTGCCTCGACCATGCGGCAACAAGTTGTACTTAAGGTAACTGAACATGCTTAGGTGAAAAACAGCACAATGCAGAAGAGTTGTAGACAGCTCTGAAAGGGTAGGCAGATCTGTGGCTGACACTGCTGACCCTACAGCCAGACACGGTCATGTATGACAATGGCTGGAACTTGGTGGCGGCTCTGAGGCATGGCGAGCTCACACACGTACCATGCCTGGCTCATGTGCTTAACCTCGTGGTTCAGCGGTTTCTCAAAACCTACCCCTACCTGCACAACTGTCATACCGTCTGTTCAGTGTGGATGGCCTGAGGACAGGGAGGAGGAAGATGAGGAGGAGAGCATGGTCAGTCATCCTCTTGGTGAGGACATGGCAATCTTGCCTGTTAGCAGTCTGGCACACATGGTTGAGATTATATTATGCTGCCTTTCTCATGACCCTCGTGTTGTCCAAATTTTGGGTGACAGTAATTACTGGTTGGTGACACTTATAGACCCACGCTACACGGAGAACTTTCTGTCTCTTATTCCTGCACCGGACAGGCCTAATAAAATGGGCAGTACCAAAATGTCCTTGTTGCGGAATTATTAAAAATATTCCCATCTGAAAATGCTGACGGCAGAGGTCACAGTTCGTTGGACAACCAAGGAGTTCAGATGAAAGAGACACAAATCCAATCTAGCAAAGGCAGGAGGACATTGACAAAGCTCTGGGACAGTTTTCTCAGACCCTCCCATCACACAGGCCCTGAGGTGCGGGGGTACTCTTCCAAGGAGGGAAATGTTTCGGAAGATGCTGAGGGAGTACTTTGCCGACCATACCAACATCCTCCGTGATTCCTCTGTGACTTATAATTATTGGGTGTCTAAGGTGGAAACATGGCATGAACTGGATCTCTATGCCTTGGAGGTCCTGGCCTGCCCTGCCGCTAGCGTTTTGTCAGAGCTGGTTTTATGTGCCGCTGATGGAATTATAACCGATAGGCGAATCCGCCTGTCAACTGAAAATGCTGACAGGCTGTATAAAAATGAACAATGGCTTGATTGAGCCAGACTTCTTTTTGGGAGGTCTAACTCTGTTCCCATGCACCTCTGTCTTCACACTCAGACATGGGTATACACTTCTTGATTTTGTCTATTTGCTCTTGTCCTCCTCCTTCTTCTCATCCTCATCCTCCACCACCATATCACCACCATATTTACCATATCTACATCTCTTGAAAGGGGCATTGGAGTTCCTCCAAATTTTTGGCAGCCATTGCATTCACTGCATAAGCAAAGAGTATGGGAGACCCACTTCCTAATAATGGGACCATTTTTTTCAGGAGGCTCTCTGACGTCTACGTCTCTTGTAAGGGGCATTGGAGTTCCTCCAAACTTTTGGCAGCCGTTGTACTCACTGCATACCCTATAATTGGATAACAGAACCGCTCCTTTTTAGGAACATGTCATTACTGAGACCCACCTCTATGTGTCTTTAAATTGTTATTGGGGTTTTTCCTTAATTTTGGCAACCGCTGTACTCATTGCATACCCTATAACTGGATTACAGACCCACTCCTTTCTAATGGAAACATGTTGTACTCGTTACTGAGGCCCACCTCTATGTGTCTTTAAATTTTTATTGGGGTTTTTCACTAATTTTGGCAGCCTTTGCAGTCACTGCATGGGCATTACCACTATAGGAGACCCGCTCCTTTATAATGGTAACATTTTTTTTTACTGAGGCCCTCTTCAAAGGGATATTGGGGTGCATCCAAATTTTTGGCAGCCCTTGCAGTCACTGCATACGCAATAACAGTATAGGAGACACACTCTTTAATAATGGGAACAACAAAGCATAACCGACTGCTGGCCCTTTACGAATAGTAAGAGCTGCCTAATGGCCCTATAAAAATAGTCTTTGTGACTTTCAGAGTCTCTCCTTCATAAATGAAACAGGATGTGTCTGATCATATCTCACACACCACATGGCCAGATAAGGTGGTAAAATGTGAAAATTACATTTCCCGGTGAATGCAATGCAAAAGTGCAAAAATACATCAAAAACGCTAGGTGTGAACATAGCCCAAGATGTGGAGGGGCATTTTCGTTTTTGGTTATTTATTTTGCCTTATATACAAGTCATTACCCTGGAAAGGATGCTCCTTAACATTTTTCCCAGGAAAATCCATCTTGGTTTCATTTTTGTATGTTTTATTGTGAGTCCGTAAAAGTGGCTTAACACTCTGACAACATTGTTGACAGCAGTGACCTGGGAGTCAGAGAAACTTCCAGGGGTCTTCCCCATGCTGTTCCCATGTCATTTGAGCACTGTTCCCATCGATTTTCCGCAATTTTTAGGCCCTCTGTATACAGCCGGGGGTGAGGCCGCAGGAAAAATGCTCGAGTTTCCCATAGACTTACATTGGGCTCGTTGCTCGGACCGAGCACTCGAGCATTCCAATTTGCTCAACCCAACAACGAGTACCCGAGCATTTTAGTACTTGCTCATCACTAGTCTTAATGTCTTAAATTGAACGAGGCATATATTTTATTATAAAGTATTATTCTTGCTTGAGCTTGCTCACATGAGTGTATGCATCAGAAGAGTCCTATCAATGTTTTATCGGATTGTACTCGGATCAATATTATTCTATAGGGCAGTGCTGATTAGCGTTTTTTTTTCTCATACCGATTCGCCATGAGAAAAATATTGCAGCATACTGCAAGTTGCTCCGTAAATCTGATCATGCGCATGGGTGCGTGTAAAACTTGAACTGCACTGGATGTCATCCAAATGCAGTCTGACATCCGCTGAATCAGACAATGGAGAAGATGAAGAAATTAAGTTGTCCATTTTCTCTTCACCTGTGCTACGACTCTCTCATCCGAGAGAATCGGATCACAATAAACTGATACTTGGTTCAAACTCTAATCAGAGTTTAAGCCTAGTGTCATTCCCAAAACCGATCTGTTTGTCTTGGAAGAGAGAATCATCACTCATGTGAGCGAGCCCTTTGACATACAAACAAAACAAAGAAACAACAGGATCACATCAGTTGAGAAAATGGATTCAGGAAAATTGCTATGAAAAAAAGAATTGACTTAAAGTGGTTGTTCTATTAAAGCAATTTATTCTAAATGCACACACTGCATATTAGGTCCCTATTTTTCATGCTGATATGTGTGAAAAAAATCATCTGCATATTATAGTATCCGCTAATTTAATGAGATGTAATTATGCAGAAAAGTATAAGGGGAAGTTCAGCGTAAAAGAAGCTCTGTAGCAGTAACACATTTATTATAAATAATTAAAATACTCTATCCAGTATGGTCAGATAACACAAAAAGATAGTTTACCTACACGTTTTGCGATGTAGCCAAAGTCATGTCACAAAATGAATGTGTGTTCAACCTGCTTAACGTGAACCTGACAGCTGATACATGCTGCCAGATCCACGAGCAGCATGTAAGGCTATGTGCCCACGTTGCATTTATGAAGCAGAAAATTTCTGCTTCATTTCTGCAAGTCCTCTCCCGGAAAAACGCATGCGGAATTCTGCACGCGTTTATCGCGCATTTTTCGCGCGTTTATCACGCGTTTTCCACATGCGGAATTGCCTTGCGTTTTTTATGCATTGGACAAAGGCAATTCTGCTTGCGGAAACGCAAAATTAAATGACATGCTGCGGATTTTTGAACGCAGCATAAACGCTGTGGAAAAATCCGCAGCATGTGCATAGAACTTGCGGAATCCCATTGGGGACCATGGGGTGCGGGTTACCAAGCGTTTTACAAGCGTTTCCGCTGCGGAAATTCCGCATCAAAAACGCTTGAAAAACGCTACGTGGGCACACAGCCTAACAGGCACTAGCTGTATGATCTCAGTTAGGTATGCTTAACTTTGAAGCGCTGTGACATTTAAGAAAGAAATATACTTTAAAAGTTGCCGGGACCGAGATGCGCTGTAAACTATTCTGAAAGGTCCTCCTCCTCCAGCTTATCCCGACAATTGTCCTGGATTTACAGATCTCTTCCTATACATGCATGTAGGCAGAGACCTGTCAATATGAGGCAGTGGGTGATTTTTAAAGTATGTTTTTCTGTGAAAATGTCATGATCCTGCTATTCATGAGGTCCTAGGGATGCAGTGATGGCGCACAGATGACAATACTGATGAAAATCTAATTTTCATACGCTCAACTGAACCCAGCTATGGTAAGAATCAATCTAGTTTGGAGCAGGTTTTTAATATTTTTTTAATTTATCAGCTGAAATGTGGCACTTGAATAAAATGCAATGAGATTTTAATAGTGAGGGGCAAACGTGCTCGGCACTACTCAATACTTGATCAAGTTTTGGGGGGGTCGATCAAATATTGAGCAGTATCGCATGGTGCTTAAATTCTCAGGTCCCCCTCATTTGAATCATCTCGACTCTTAGTGAACTGTAAATCTGCGGGGAGACAGAGACAGAGAGAGAGAAAGAGAGCTCCACAAAATGCTTCAGTTTCACATTAATTCCATTATGCTCGCTACTTGAGGCGAGCACATCCAAGCATGCGTGGTGCTCGATTAGAGTACCAAGCACTTGAGCATTTCAGTGCTCAGTCATCACTAGCTTTTAAATTTAGTTTCAGGGATATAACTTTTTAATTTGGGAAAATGGTTTTCTTTGAATGATGAAAATGTAAAATTTGCTAATATACATTTTGTATAAGTTTAATCAAGTCAATATCCCTACTTGCTGCTATCAAAAAGGAATTATTGTTTACTTTAAGAGCACTATCTGCATCAGAGTTGTAACCATGAGCATATACCCCATATATATCTAATCTCTTGCCTAGAGAGACTTTTCCTCTGATGAGGCCTAGGATGGCTCTGCGCATGGGTGTGTAAGGTCACAGCACAAGTCAATGCGAATGGCAGTGATAAGAAAATGTGGCGAGTACTGGATGGGTGAAGTTGAGGAGCGGAGAGACCAGAAAGGTGAGATGTAAGGTGACTGTAAGGATTTGTTTACTTTTTACATATTACATGTATTATACTCTGGGGTCTTAAAAGACCCTACAGCATAATAAGAGACATTAAGTTTGGGGAAAATAACTTCTCTGCTAATCAAATTTCCTGGGAAAATCAACGTGAACAAGTAATTCGAAATTTGCTTGAGCCGCTCAACTCTACTACTGAATCTTCTTTTAACATCAGCAAGACTTCAAATTACCCTTCACTAACTATGATGAAATTTACCATTTATTCGGGAATTAATTATTAAAATCTATTAAATATACAGCATCTTAAAATGTGAAAATACTGAATACATTTATATACATCCTACCAAGACTCACCCATTCCCTCACGTTTATTTTAAGTGTATAACACTTTTTAACCTCAGCCCCCCAAAGATTCAATGTTCAAACCTTTTTTTATAACTGAACATTTTCTTGTATTTATGCATGAAGCCTATATTATATCACATCATTGTTTATTCTGCTATCTACTGTACTGACCTATGATTGTAATCTGCTCTTTTCACTTGTGCAATTGCATTGTTTATTGCCTCGTGAAAATATTTTTTAAAAGAATTACAATAAACTGACATATTAAAACTAAAATAACTGTAATTATATCATGCCATACATTTTTTTATTGTTTTACCCTTTTATCTTTTTATGTTTAATTTATTAAATGTACCTTAATTGCAGCCTCATTGAACTTGAACCATTGAGATAACATTTAACTTAAAGTTTATGAACACACCTGAGCAGACCAACACAAAATGGAATAAATATGTATTCTTTTTCACATTTTGCCTTTCTGTGAACCTTGCTAAATTGTTTCTGGCTATGACATATATTACTAGTTATTTTTTTTTTTGCTATGAAGTAATTTTGACACAAATGAAAACCACATGCAAATGCATAGCAATAAGCAACATAGTATTGTTACCTATGACCAAAGCCTTGTGCAAATATCTCCTATAAGAACTATGGAAGAACGAAATATATGAAAAGACAGAGAAATGTAGTAACTATAAAGTTCAGTATATTCTTTGTACTGATGACTTGGCACTAGATGTCTAACTCATGGCTGACAGGAAGGCATTGTTCATCAAGCAAAAGTAATGTGACAGGTTTGAGACTCACTTACAAGCTAATTACTGTTCATTATCATTTTGAATTACCAAAATGTCACAAGTATTACAAACCCTATGTAACTTTGCCTTTGGCTTTTCTTTTTAGCATTAACTTTATAATTGATTCTTGATTTTAGTTTTCTTATGAAAGACAATGTTTCTTTTGTTTATGAGGACATTCTAGGGCAATGGGGGCTAAGTAAAATAATAACTATTAAAAAATGTGATCATTTAACATTTTAATGAGAAGATTCTACCTGAACAGTTGGGGAGAAGTAAGTACCGTTTTACAGATAAGTTATTAATCTATGAAGAGTCCAATTGTTATTTTTTTTGCCTGAAAATTACAATGTGGAATTATATCCTATCATATTACTCAGATCTATCTAAATAGTAAAAAAAAGAAATAATTTGTTAAAGAAAGTATAATCTTGCTTATAATGCAGTAATTCTTAAATTTCTGAAACTGTATAAACCCTCTTCTATTTTCCTTTTAGTATTATACTGCAATAATCTCTTAAAGAGATCTGTCACCAGATCAAAAGTGGCCAGTTTTTGCTCTTATTTTACACTGCTCAAAAAAATAAAGGGAACACTTAAACAACAGAATATAACTCCAAATAAATCAAACTTCTGTGAAATCAATTGCTGTGGCAAGAAAGTTTGCTGTGTCTGTCAGCATAGTTATGGACTGACACGCCCGATCCCCAGACATGAATCCGATTGAGCACATCTGGGACATCATGTCTCGCTACATCCACCAATGTCACGTTGCACCACAGACTGTCCAGTAGTTGGCGGATGCTTTAGTCCAGGTCTGGGAGGACATCCCACAGGAGACCATCCGCAATCTCATCAGGAGCATGCCCAGGCATTGTAGGGAGGTCATACAGGCATGTGGAGGCCACACACAATACTGAGCCTCATTTTGACTTTTTTAAGGACATTACATCAAAGTTGGATCAGCCTGTAGTGTGTTTTTCCACTTTAATTTTGGGGGTGACTCCAAATCCAGGCCTTCATTGGTTAATAAATTTGATTTCCATTGATGATTTTTGTGTGATTTTGTTGTCAGCACATTCAACTTTGTACAGAACAAAGTATTCAATGAGAATATTTCATTCATTCAGATCTAGGATGTGTTATTTGAGTGTTCCCTTTATTTTTTTGAGCAGTTTATTTCCACTGCTCACTTGAATTTGCAATTGATGTTTTTTTTTTAATTTGTCATATAGTTCCATGGGTCTTTATATTCATGCTAAAATGTATGGTCTTCACTAGGGGGGCGTAAGTCACAGGATTCTCTTGGCGCGTGTCTTTAGGCTGTTCTGCATGGTCTGTGAGGACCACTTTCTAAAAAGCATAAAAAATAGCACTAAATATAAAGGCCAAATAAGTCTGTAACCATAAGTCAGATTAAAAAAAAAGAAATTGAATATTCAGAGTAGTGGGGAAAAAATAAAAGCAAAAACTGACCACTTTTTACCTTGCCTTCTATAAACACATTTAAAGCCTAAAGATTTAATTTATTACCATGTAGCAGTTTTTAAAACATGTTTTCTACTTTTGTATTGTAATGCTCATCTCTAAATCTGTGATCATCACAGGCCCTCCTTCATGTAAAATCCCTTATCTAAAGGTATCAGCTTTAGGCAAGATTCACACATCTGTGCTTCATGGTCCAAGTATGGATTAAAATGGAGAAACAGGCAGCATATCTACTGACCTCAGCTAGACCGTTTCTTAACATACATGAGGCTGCTGAGTTTGGGTTGCGATATCAATGGCCAGCCTGTGCACTCACAAAATACAGATGAATGAATCTGGCCTTATAGTCAGATATAAGTATGCACATACTTATATTCAGTTACCATGTTCATATTGATTTTCTCCACAAGAACACAATATTTTCCCTGTCAAACTTGCAGGAAATTATCTGTCAGAAAAAAAATCTGTATGGCTCTGTATGAACCTGGAGGCAAACCAAGTTAGAGTAAATATATGGAGGTACATCAACCCCTTCCACCTTAGGGCGTGAATAAACTTCTGGGCAGGAGTCTGAAAGTCTGTAGGGAGTTCAGGAGCTGAGCCAGATCTACACAAAGTAGGAGCTAGCTGTTACATAGCCAGTATCTGTGTCTAACAGCCCCAGCTAGATCTCAGTTCCGGCCAATAAATGGTTAGATGCTGCTGTCAATCTCTGGAGCAGTTCCCGGGTGATAACATACACCAGCTATGATTGCAGGGTACTGATGGGTTACAATGCTAAAGGCCCCCATGGCTGCCACCTGTGAAGTTCAGTAAAAGAAAAGGAGAGACAAGCGCCCAGAGGGAAGTATGGTATGCAAGGTGGGGGGTTGGGTGAAATGTTGCTCATCTGATAGAGTTGAGATTGTCACAACTGCAATATAAGCTTTTTAAATGAGTCAGTTGCTGCGGTCCCCCAACAGACAGAAGATCCTCTTCTGCTGCATAAAATGCACAATGAAATGGAGGAAAGGCTTTAGCATGAGCGTGCTCTGCAGGAGAGGAAGAATCCAGACTCCGAGGTAGTTGAGAAATAGTTTTATTACCTGTTGCATGCTTGGAATGAGCCCTTTTTTAATTATAAAGGGAGAAAACCTGTAGAACATAAATCCGTCCTCTAGGAGGCACTGATGGTTGCAGGCACACTCACTGCATGTGAAAGTTCCCTGCTTCCCTTCCTTTGTACACTGGTGTTCTCAGATGTATTAGTGAAAATGCCACACTCCCGACACCTCGGACGCCTCCTGTGCATTTCTGAGGCGCCTGAGGTGTTGGTAGTGTGGCACTTTCAATAATACATCTGAGAACACCAGTGTACAAAGGAAGGGAAGCAGGGAACTTTCACATGCAGTGAGTGCGCCTGCAGCCATCATTGCCCCCTACAGGACTCATACATGTTCTACAGGTGTTCTCCCTTTACGTTTGAAAAGGGGCTCATTCTCAGCCTGAAATGTGTAATAAAGCTCATTCCCAGCTACCTCGGAGATTGGATTCTTCCTCTCCTGCAGCAGTGAGGTCACTCTAACGCCTCTCCTCCATTTCATTGTGCAATTGCAAAGTTCAGTCACAGGCTGAGCTCCATAGACACCATAGGTTTTCCTATACACTTCTATACTATTGCGAAGTATAGTACAAGTGATCAGACAGTTAAGGTTCACGTCCCATAAGGGAACTAAAAAATAATGTAATACATTTAAATAAAGTTAAAAAAAATAATAAAAATTCATATTACCCTAATGAAAGGGAAATAAATATATGATATTTGGCATCATCATGTCCATAAAAGTCATATGTATCAAGATATAAAATTAATCAACTATTAAGATAAATACTGTAAACAGAAAAAAATATAAATTCTATTGTGGTTCTTTGGTTGTCTCTCCTGCCCCCCAAAAAAGCAATAAAAAGTGATTGAAACATTATATGTACCCAAAATTGGTATCAATAAATAAATACATTGGCTCACCACACTAAAAACAAGCCCTCATTCAGCTCCATCAATGGAAAAATAAAAAATGTGACAGGTCTGTAAATATGGCGGCGCAAAGCAAAACTTTCATTTTACAAAATTCTGATTTATTTTTATATTACTCATATAGAGAGAAAACCGATGCAAGTTTGGTATTGCCATAATTGCACTGAACAATTGTGTTTCCACAAAAATGGCATAAAAGCAACACCCAAAAAACTATTGTGGAAGTGCATTTTTTTAACCAATTCATCCAAACTTAGAATGGTGTTATTCAAAGCAAAAACTCATCCTGCAAAGAATAAGCCCTCATACAACTAGATAGATTGTAAAATGAAAAAAAAATGATGACTCTGGGAAGAAGGCAAGAAGGGAAGAAGGCAAGGATAAGACGAAAGTGCAAAAGATAAAAATCCTCTAGTCACTAAAGAGTTGAACTACATGTCATGTTAAAAGGGCAGTTCTGTAAATATGTTTTTAAGTGCATTTGGCTTAAAAATAATTGAAAAAAAATGAATGGTCAAGGTATAATAATTCATGTTCGTGTATTCTCTGTATAGTACAACTTAACTTTTATAACTAGTTTGATGATGTCAGAGACAGTTATTCTTATTATTATTATTAATAATAATAATAAAATATTTATTATCAAGCAATGGTTAAGTGTGAAAAATACTGAATTTGGGATGAGAAATCTGCCATAATTTTACTCTGCAAGTATGCTTCCATCTAATAAATTTGTTTTGGTAGAAGACATTTAAAAATTGTATTAATAGGTGTCAAATAGTAAAATATTTAGTTATACTCATACAGATGATAGAATCGATTAATCATATTTGAAGATTTATTACAAAATGTATGTTGGAAAATCAATCGAGAAGATTTTAAAAAGTTTCTTCCATGACTTTCTAGCATCACTCTGCAGGCATAACTGCAGACAGAATATGTTATAGAAAAATGCAACACAGTCTACTAGCAGTTGTGTTTATATTGAGAAACATTGTAGCTATGATTTTGACCACCAGATGGCTCCATGTTAACAAAAAGCAATACTAGCAGCTGTCCAAGCGTCAGCTGTTACACTGGTAGTTGCTATATGTGTACCAGATATTTTCAAGTGTATTATCATAGCTATATAATAACAGTGACCCCTAAGTGGGAAATGTCACATGAAAGTGCAGCTCAAAGTCACTTTATTGCATCAGCTGATTTAAAAGGGTGGTCCGCTTTCAAAAATCTTTTCTCCATTATTCCCTTTCTATCTCCAACTTCAACATTGTAATGCAATGACATTTGTGTCTCCTTTGCTGTCTTCTAGAGTGCTAGCATGTGATCTAAATTCCCTTGCTGTGATCTGGCTCACCAACTAGTCACATAGGTCTCTGGCTTTATGCAGCTTACAGTCCTGCCCCATTGATGGGACATAATCAGTTTTAGGGCATGCATACAGCCCTATGTTTCCATAACATACACAGATCAAGCGGCAACTGTTTATTCAGTCTGACATGCAAGAAAGGAAAAGGGAGGATGGCTCAATACTTCATCTACCTTTTATTTAATAGTAAATCTACTGCAGTCAAAAGGGTGTTCTCCAATCCAATGGATGTTGTAGCTGAGTTGTGTTTGTTGTAGCTAGTGTGTGTGTTGTAGCTGAGTTGTGTGTGGTAGCTAAGCTGTGTGTATATTGTCGCTGAGCTGTGTGAGTTGTAGATGAGTTGAGTTTGAGGTAGCTGAGCTAATTTACTGTAGCTAAGATGTGTATATTGTAGCTGATCTATGTGTTGTAGCTGAGCTGTGTTTGTTGTAGATGAGCTGTGTGAGTTGTAGATGAGCTGTCTTTTAGGTAGCTGAGCTTTTTTATTGTAGCTAAGATGTGTATATTGTAGCTGATTTGTGTGCTGTAGCTGAGCTGTGTATACTGTCACTGAGTTGTGTGTGTGTTGTAGCTGAGCTGTATGTGTGTAGTAGCAGAACTGTGTGTGTAGGAGAGGTGAGTGTGTGTACGTAGATCTGTGACAGCATAGTAATAGTAGGTCTAGTGGCAAACTGAGCTGAAAAACAAGAGTTTAAACATAGATTAGAGTAGAGAATTCAACCTGGATAAAAGGATAATATGGAATTAAAAGGGCAGAGTAAACATTATTTTTAACATTTGCAGATGAGAGAATCACACAGTTAAGAGATAGTTAGAGCCTACAGAAAGATAAGAAGCCAGGAAGTACCAAGGGAGAAGTGTGGCCATGGATTATTTTAAACTAGTAATACATCCCATCCCTGCTGCATCAGGATATAAACAAGAAGAGCTATGGGTTGCCACAACATGTATGTGCACCTGCATATTATTTTAATACAGTAGGTGTACATTCACCTTTTTGAAGTTTTGTTGTAATATTATTTTTGCAAAATAAAGAATTACTCTCTGTAATGATGATTAAACCTTCTTGCCTCTAGGTGTAGAGGATGACCCCTTGTCATTGTGTAAGAAACGAGACTGCCGGGGGTTACTCTCTTGTCCCTATACATCATGCTGTGGTACCCATGAGTGTGTGTGTGCTATATGGGAACTAATTGCTTACCCCTTTTTGGGCTACAAGTGGTATGATGGAATGGGAACCTTAAATTAATGCGACGAATCAGGGAGACCAACAATCATTTTAAAAGGTTAAAAACAGGTTTACTTTAATTCAGCAAAATGTTTTAAAACATTTGACTAACGGCATGCATTTCTTCAAATATGTCTTCCATATAAGGCATAGGCTCATACCTTAGCTTCTTTACAAGCAGCATAACGAATGATGTTCAGTACAGTTGCAGAGTAACAGAGTATTTCTTCTACCACTGTCAATATCCTACTCTATGATGCAGTACCCTGGGCTCCTTTCTGGGCAGATTAAGATTCAACTTAGTCCTACAGGACTAGTTTGACATGTTGTCAGTAGCCCACTTCTCACTAGCTGCCCATGGGAATTACACTTCCATCAGATCTATTTATGCCACTGCAGGTACTCATTGAAAGTGAAGAATCCTCCTTGTATATTAGTCACAAGAGTCAATGTGTGTCTCTTTGATTTCTTTATTACCTCTGCACTCTAACTGTTAGATGGTACACTGGCTTCTGTTACACTGTTCTGCACTTTAACCTTTCAGCTTCTAAATCGCAGCACACTTCCCACTTGTGGCCTATAGCACAGATTATATTTCTTGCTACTCCAATCGCTCAACCTTAACTGCTTAACAGGAACTAGCTTTGTGTACAAAAATGCCCCAGTAACTCTTCCCCACCAGGGCTGGAATAATGTGTTAACCCTAACTTAAGCTAACAAGCTGCTGCAGGCTAGTGAATATGAAATCACACAACTATGTCACATAAAATGACAGATCCAAACAGTAACATTAGAAAAGTCTTCATAGAGGGTGTTTAAGCGACTTCTCCACCTTTACAGTTGTGTAGGCCTCGATGTAAATCCATAATTAGTAACTTGTCTGTACTTACCATTCATGTATTTGTACATTGTAATAAGATTGCCTCTAAGCCTTTGTTTTTCTCAACTGAATAACCCCAAGTTTGATAACCTGCTTTGATACTGCAGTCCACCAATAAACTGTAACCTTTGTCACTTTGTTCTCTGCACCCGTTCTAGTTCAGCAACAGCTGTGCCCTTCTTATATACTGGAACCCAAAATTGTATACAGTATTATAAGTGTGGCCACACTAGTGACTTGTATATATTCAATTTTGTGTTCTTTTCTTGAAAATCTCTTTTAAAGATCCCATGATTTTATTTGCCTTGGCAGCAACTGCCTGGTATTGTCACTAAAGTTGTCCTTGATGTATACCTATACACCCAAGTCATTTTCTGTGGCAGCTTTACCCAGTGATTTATTATTTAGTACATAACTATACATGTTGCTTCCTTGGCCCAAGCGCATACTCTTAAATTTATCTACTGTATGTAAAATTTCAATTGCCATTTCTTAGCCCAAACCGCCAGTTTACTTAAATCCCTCTATAATATTAAATTATGCTCCTCTCTGGTAATTACCTTACAAAGCTTAATATTGTATGGAAGTATTGAAGTTCTGTTCTGTATGCCCTCTGCAAAGTCATTAATCTTTATATTAAAAAGAAGTGGGCCCAATACTGACACCTGTGTTACCTCAATTTGAACCATGTTACAATCAGATTATGTTACATGAATAACTCTTTGTTTCCTATTACTGAGCCACACTTTTATGTGGTATCATACTGAGTGTTTTTGAAAAGTCCAGATATACAACATTCATGGGCTTCTGGATTAGATTAGTTTGACAGGACTGATACTTCAGAAACCCAAGTAGATATTGGGTTATGACGAAAGTGACGTCACTAGTCTCTGCACACTGGGTATTCTGACAACGAACTCTGTTGTCGTCTTGTTACTGCTGATCTGAGCTGGCAACAGTGAGCACTGTCAGTGAGCACATTGCATAATGCATATTGCTTAGGAACTAGTTCAGCCCCTGTAACGAGTGTCATTGACAATGCTTAATTTCAGGGAGGGGGCAGGGGCTGACTGCAGATTCTGTGTTCTGCTGACCCTTCATTTGAGTATCCCAGGATGCACTGGGATTCTAAAATATAGCATCATTAAAAAGTAAGTAAAAAAAATAGAAAAGCAGTTAGTGAAAGGATAGGTAATTTTTAATTCACATATATTACAAAATAGTTTAGATTATGGCACTAAATAGATAGAGATTTATGATGAAATGACTTTAGACTTCAGACCATCCCTTTGACCTATGTTTAGAATAGCCTTGAGGCCTATTTATCTTCAGTCATACACATCAATAAAGCTGCATAAGTCTTTTTTATTTCATTGATCTGTTATTTGGATTTCCAGCAGAGCTCAACTATTCTGCACTCTGCTGTGCAGTGCCTCCATTTCAGAGCTAGAAATAACCATTATGGAAGCACAGCAGAACTGAGATCAGCATTTATGAGTTGTATTTGATACCTGCTCTAAATGCTGCTCTGTCAGAGCATATGGCAGAGGATTATCTTCTCTTATATGCATCAACATAACGGCAATAACATATTTACATAATTTATCTTTCAACAGCATGTATCAAACACAGAACCCAGCCGTGCTAGTCCCAGCTTTTGGAACAAACTTTTAATAAGGTTTGTAAAATTGCAAATGCAGTTAGAATTCGGATTAAAAATACAAATTGGTGACCAAGAATACATTTTGTATGTTTAGCAGCAGCATACATTGTGTATTATAAATACATCTACTATGTGATGCACATTTGAAACTAGAGAGATGTGCATGCAATCACCTTGCCATATATTTTGATAGAAATTCTGCCATTACGATTTGGTCAATTGTGAACATCACGGTTTTGCCTGTTGATGAGGGTCACAGATGTTCTGTGGATATACCATATATGTATAAGAATGGAATATATCTTTAAATTAACGAGACTGAACAATTAGCCTATTACTTTACTTTGTGATGGGAGGAGTAAACAACAAAACAGATTTCACAAAAATGTTCAAATTTAAAATCAATGGAATTGAATCAGCTATTCATCACAGTTTTGGCTCCAGAACCACCTAATGATCAGCTGTTATGACTACGGAAACTGCAATTAGATATCTACAAGAGAAATGTAACAGTTCATTATGTCCAATCAAAATAATGGCCAACCATGTAAAACTCTGCTTGGTAAAGGAAGGGTGTCCAAGAGGGGGTCAAAATAGTCAAACAGTCTTGCTAAAACAATACTTTTTAAAAAAAAATCATAAAAAATATAGAATGAGAAAACTTTTTTAAAATCCCACAATTATAAAATCTTAGATATAATCTTAGTATTGGTAGCGCTCCCTTCAGCAAACAGAAATTTCTAGTGATGGACATGAACGGCGGTAGCAAGAAATATATGCTGAGTGCTGTCGACCTACTGTGCTAATCTATCAAGAAACTCCAGACATTTATTTACTGCAGCTGGTCATCTTTGAATGGCATTAATTCTACATGTCCTCTAGAAGTTGTTATATCCAACAACATTAACAATAACACATTTTAAGGACACAGGAGACAACAGATAATAAATCAAAAAAAGAGATAAACATTTTCCTTTAAACCTAGATTAAAACTGATATTCAGCATTTATCGAGACCACAGTCTAGAAATCTAAAAGGAGAAAGAGCATGAATTATCTGTGTACAGCAAAGAATTGAAAGGCAAAATTGTAATAAAACCTCCAAAAGTTTGTAGGACAATTGTTTTGATAAAATGTGCCATATTTCAATTATCTACAGACTGATCTTTACAAATTGTGAAATCTATGTCAATGGATACAATTTTTTTTGGTGCTATTGCATCCATTGACACATTGCTAGAAATGCAATTTGAGGGTCCTTAAGAGAGGACACATACTATGCTAATCAGAGTTGTTTGCTCCACTGTATTTAAGTGAATAGATGTATTTGCACTAATTATTTCAGGTAAGTTAGGGAATTTAGAATATATTTTAATTTAAAGTAGTTGGCATAATTAAGCAAAAAGTTCTGTAGCATTCTGGTCCTACGTTTTTGGTGGCAGCCAAACCAGGGTAGTGCGCACTTCCTCAACTGGCACTTCAATGTCAGCACCATGGGTGCCTCTTGTGATTACTAAGCCCTGCGATGTCATAATATGCATTATGCTGTGATGTCAAGGAGACTTAGAAATACCAAGAGGCACCCAGGATGCTGACATTCGAGTACTAGCCAAGTAGGGTGGCTAGTTGTCTAGTCGTATGGGGTACTGTTTGGATGCTGGACCAGGTGCACGTGACTCCTTCTGCTCAACTCAAGCAAGCAGTCTGCATAATATTTTCTAATTTGGCAGAGGAGTCTGTTTTTAACTCAAACCATTACAGGCAAGGTACGACTGGTACTTTTGCACCTACAACCATAACTGATCCTCCGAATTCTTTACTACTTTGGTAAATGCAATAATTCAGCCAATAGTTTTGTATCAAAATAAACCATATGAGCAAAAGTAGATAATACATATTTCCTAATAGGGCAGAGGAGTCTGTGGATAACTCAAACCATTGGGGGCATGATGCAACTGCTACCTCTGCACCAACTATCATTACCAATCCTCCAAATTTCCAAGTACTCTCGTAAGTGGAATAATTCAGCCAATAGTTTTGTATCAAAATAAATCAAACGAGCAAAAGCAGAAAACTCAGTAGACATAGAAAAGTACCGTCCAATCACTATTATTAAAGCAAATTCAGGTCAGATTGCTGAAAACAAGGAAACATAATTAGAGAACACATTACTTTGCTTATGGTGTCTACATAATTAAAAATGCCAGCTAAGTTCGCAACGTGAAATTTTCCATTTGTGGACAGGGTTTGTGTTGATGTATTTTTCCATGAATGTCATTTACTTTAATTCCAGGTATACGCTGATTATATCCAGGGCAGAGTTTTCTGCCAGTCAATTCCACTGATTAGACACAGATGAAATAATAGAGAGAGCATACAGCCACAGGGAAGGTAATCTACGACTTGAGAATATGTTGTTGGTGTACTAAATCACTAAGTTTCGGTAATTATAGTCTTATTAACTGGCAGTGTCTTCATGATTTTGTCTAATAAATGTGAGTGCTTTTGAAATAGCATTGCATCTTTCTTATAGATCCACAGTCTGAGCATGTTCACTGAGATAAATATTCACCCTTTTTTTAAGAAAGTCTAGGTTTTAGAGATAAATAACCTAAAATATCCTGATACATGAAAAGAATCATATACATCACCATGATCACCCCCATTTTAACTAATCACAATTTAATTTCATTGTGAAATAGTATTTTATATTGTGCAACAGTGTTACCTATATTTCCCTGGCCATGTTTATCAGCTTCAATCCCAAGAATTGAGTCCATACCGTGGGATGCCCTGAAATTCCATTCAACTTTGATCAATTTGGGTTTGGTCTCATGTCACAGATTTATTGCATAAATATTTTTGATTAAAAATCCACTCTATATGTCCGAATGGAACAAAGAAAACTGATTTTTTTGTTCAAATAAAAGTTGCAAGTTCTCGAGAAACATAAAAATGCTATAACTTTAATCAATTGTCCTCTGGCACACTATTTATCAAAAAGTGAATGGGGCTTTCACTGAGGGGACATAGCCAATAGTGGCATAAATCAGAGCATAAACCTCCAGCTCATTGCTGGCAACCAGATGCCTCCTAGTTAATTTGACATAGCTTACTGCAGTGGACATTTACTTAAGCGTCCTTCACACATCCCTGTTTAAACACGTACATGAAAAAACAGTACTGATGTCATTAGTGTTTACTTTCAATGTGTCATCCATGTGTCCGATATGGATAAAGAAAGACTGAAATTAGAAAGCTTCACCTATACTTTGCAATGTTAAACACGTATGGCTCATGGATGACACACGGATGCCATCTGTGTGCTGTACATGCTTTTCACAGACCCATAGACTTGTATTGGCCCTTGTCATCCGTGCTGCCAGAAAAAAAATGGACATGTCTCAACTTTTCTTTTTTTGTGGACAATCGGTTGACAAAAAAGGAAGGGTGACAAGGTTGATTGTAAGGGTTTTTTGTAACAAAAAAAAATCATAGCATACATGTCAAAAAATTGGATGTGTGATAGAGCCCTTACAATACCATCTTGGTGATTGAGGGAACCAGGATCCTACTTTTCTTACCCAATAATTAGACCGTACCACAGTGATAGCAAACATTTAAACACAGAAAACTACATAGTTTTTTTACATTTATTTAAGTCAATGAAAAAAGTTATGGAAAAAAATATAATTCATATTGTAGGTTTAATTTTCCATATGCAAAAACTAAGCTTTAAACAGTATCTACGTCCTCAGGATGTAAATGCTGTTAAAGGGGTGGTATGGAATCCAACTTAATTTTTCTCCTAAATTCCGACGCATTGCCATAATCTAAACTATTTTCTAATATATTTGAGTTAAAAATTATTTATCCTACCTTACGTACACTATCTGCTATTGTTTTTTTTTACTTCCTCTTCCAAGTGACATCACTTGCAGGTGCAGCTCTGTTCTCTGCACGCCAGATGTTCTTACAACACACACTAACAGTGCGCTGTCTTGCCAGCTCATTACTGCTCATCTGAGCCGGCAACAGAGCGCACTGTCATTATGCACATCGCACAGTGCACTGCATGCAGGGATTAGCCAAGCCGCTGAAATGAGTGTTACTGATGACGCTTCGTTTCAGGGAAGGGGCAGGGGCTGAGGCAGTGACCGCAGTCTCCTCCCATGATGATGCTTTGTTTAAGTATCCCAGTATGTACTGGGAATCTCAAACAAAGGATCATCAAAAAGGAAATGAAAAAAAAAAAGAAATGCAGTTAGATAATGTAGTTAGGAAACGATAGGGAATTTTTAATTCAAGTATATTAGAAACTAGTTTAGATTATGGCATTAAATATATAGGGATTTAAGAGGAAAATTAAGTTGGTTTCCCCACCACCCCTTTAACAATGTTGGCAGAGAATAGAGACTTTCAGTTCCTTAATCTGCTAATTACTCAGGTCCGGGCAGCACAGAGGATGTCAGGTAGTACAATGACATCACTTCATTATGTTACCTGCTCTGAGTCTTTAACCACTTCGCGCCAGAGCCTGTTTTTGCCTTCGTGACCAGGCCAATTTTTTCAATTCTGACCACTGTCAGTTTATGAAATAATTACTCTGGAATGCTTCAACGGATTGCCCTGATTCTGAGATTGTTTTTTCGTGACATATTGTACTTCATGATAGTGGTAAAATTTCTTCGATATCACTTGCGTTTATTTGTGAAAAAATCAGAAATTTGGCAAAAATTTAGAAAATTTTGCAATTTTCAAATTTTGAATTTTCATGCCCTTAAATCAGAGAGATATGTCACACAAAATAGTTAATAAATAACATTTCCCACATGTCTACTTTACATCAGCACAATTTTGGAACCAACATTTTTTTTTCGTTAGGAAGCTATAAGGGTTAAATGATGACCAGCGATTTCTCATTTTTTCAACAAAATTTACAAAAAACTTTTTTTAGAGACCACATCTTATTTGAAGTGACTTTGAGGGGCCTTTATGACAGAAAATACCCAAAAGTAACACCATTCTAAAAGCTGCACACCTCAAGGTGCTCAAAACCACATTCAAAAAGTTTATTAACCCTTCAGGTGTTTCAAGGGAATTTTTGGAATGTGGAAGAAAACAATGAACATTTAACTTTTTTTCACAAAAATGTTACTTTAGACCCAATTTTTTTATTTTCACAAGGGTAACAGGAAAAAATAGACAACACACTTTGTAGTGCAATTTCACATGAGCGTGCTGATACCCCATATGTGAGGCAAAACCACGGTTTGGGCGCACTGCAGGGTTCGGAAGGGAAGAAGCCATTACACTTTTTGAATGTAAAATTTGTTTGAATAATTAGCGGATGCCATGTTGCGTTTGGAGAGCTCCTGATGTGCCTAAACAGTGGAAACCCCCCAACAAGTGACACCATTTTGGAAACTAGACCCCTTAGGGAACTTATCTAGATGTGTGGTGAGCACCTTGAACCCACAGATGCTTCACAGAAGTTTATAATATTGAGCTGTAAAAATAAAATTTTCACATTTTTCCCACAAAAATGTTTTTCATCCCTTAATTTTGCATTATCATAAGGGTAATAGGAGAAATTTCACCATGAAATTTATTGTGCAATTTCTCCTGAACACGCTGATACCCCATATGTGGAGGATAACCACTGTTTGGGCGCACGGCAGGTTTGGAAGGGAAGGAGCGCCATTTGACTTTTTGAACATAAAATTTGCTTGAATAATTAGCGGACGCCATGTTGCATTTGGGGAGCCCTTTATGTGCCTAAACAGTGGAAACCCCCCACAAGTGACACCATTTTGGAAACTAGACCCCTTAGGGAACTTATCTAGATGTGTGGTGAGCACCTGGCACCCCCAGGTGCTTCACAGAAGTTTATAATATTGAGCTGTAAAAATACAATTTTCACATTTTTCCCACAAAAAATGTTTTTCATCCCCTAATTTTGCATTATCATAAGGGTAACAGGAGAAATTGCACCATGAAATTTGCTGTGCAATTTCTCCTGAGTATGACGATACCCCATATGTGGGGGAAAACCACTATTTGGGTACACTGCAGGGTTCGGAAGGGAAGGAGCGCCATTTGACTTTTTGAATGTAAAATTTGTTTGAATAATTAGTGGACGCCATGTCGCATTTGGGGAGCCCCTAATGTGCCTAAACAGTGGAAACCCCCCACAAGTGACTCCATTTTGGAAACTAGACCCCTTAGGGAGCTTATCTAGATGTGTGGTGAGCACCTTGCACCCCCAGGTGCTTCACAGAACTTTATAATATTGAGCTGTAAAAATAAAATTTTCACATTTTTCCCACAAAAAATGTTTTTCATCCCCTAATTTTCCATTATCATAAGGATAACAGGAGAAATTGCACCATGAAATGTGTTGTACAATTTCTCCTGAGTACGCCGATATCCCATATGTGGGGGAAAACCACTGCTTTGGTGTACATCAGGGTTCGGAAGAGAAAGGAGCGCTATGTTGGCTGGGATAGGTTGCAGACACCATGTCACATTAGAAGAGTCGCTGACATGCCGAAGCAGCAGAAACCCCCTCAAGTGACCCCATTTTGTAAACTACACCTCTCAAGGAATTCATCTAGGGAAGTAGTGAGTATTTTTTAATTTTTAAATTTATACTATTGGGCAGTGAAGAAAACATAATTATATTTTTACCACAAAAAAATGTTTTACCGTCAGATTTTACATTTTCACACAGGACAATGGGTAAAAATGGTGCCGAAATGTGTCACACAATTTCTTTTAAAAGTATCAATACCCCACACACAGTGCCATACGACGAGATCTGGGAGGGACGGAGCGCTATTTGACAATTGGAGAACAAATTATTGTAGAATAGGCCTTTGGATTTGGGAGCACAAGATTTTCTGAATTACTTTTGGGGGGCAAGGGCCATTTCGCTTTTCCAGAGCCTTTCTGCTACTAGCAACTTGGAAGTCCCTTATATTTTTAACAGATAACGGACCTGAGTGGGAACTAGCTTTTTTTGAGGACTGAGTTGAAGCTTTTATTGGGAACATTTTACAAATTGTTTATCCAGCACTCTATGCTGAGCACTTACATTGGGGTTTCCATCTAAATTTCCAAGTGATGTAATTCAGATGAAACCCCTGCGGGATCCATTCACTGTAATGAGGCGGCATAGTTACTCTGGACTCCGTCTGGCCTCTGTTTAGCGGTATCCTTTTTTTCAGAAGTGCACAAAACTGTGGCCAACCGCACTTTTATGCACGCCTAAAAATACTGACACCGTGGGATCACAGGCCAGACGGCATCCACAGTGGCCTATATCTGCCTCATTACAGGGAATCTTCCGTCATGGATTCCGTCTGAATCACGTATTTCAGAGATTTACACGGAAACTCTGGTGTAAGTGCTCAGCGCAGAGCGCAGGATAAATGTGAGCAGAGCCTTACTGTGATCTTTGGGAGACATAATAAAAAAATCAGTAGCAGGTGAAGAATTGGTTTTATTTATTTTTTACGCCGTTCCTCATGCGGTATTAGTGATGAGATTACTTTATTCTTCGGGTCAGTGCGATTACAGAGATACCAGATTTATATCGGGTTTTTGACTGACAGCTGTCACACACTAAATGATGCTTTTTTTTGCAAAATCTAGTTTTTGCATCGCCATATTTTGAGAGCTATAATTTTTCCAAATTTCGGCCGACAGAGTCATGTGATGGCTTGTTTTCTGCGGGACGAGTTGACATTTTTATTGGTACCATTTTTGGGTGCGTGACATTTTTTGATCGCTTTCTATTCCATTTTTTGGGAGGTAAAATTAACAAAAACCAACAATTCAGGAATTGTTTTTTGAGGTTATTTTTATGCCGTTCTGCATGTGGTAAAAGAGATAAGGCAGCATTATTCTTAAAGTCAATACGTTTACAGCGATACTACACTTACTGTATTTTTTTTTATATTTTGGCGCTTTTACACAATAAAACAATTTTATAGAAAAAATATTTTTTTGTATCGCTTTATTCTGAGAGCTATAACTTTTTTATTTTTCGGCTGATGGAGCTGTATGGCGGCTTCTTTTTTGCGGAACAAGATGATGTTTTCAGCAGTACCATTTTTATTTCCATTTTGCTTTTTGATCGCATTTTTTTCCACTTTTTGTTTGGTGGTATGATGAAAAGGGATAGTTTTTGCTCTGTTTTTTATTTATTTTTATTATGGTGTGCACAGAAGGAGTTAATTAGTGTGACAGTTTTATAGATCGGGTTGTTTCGGACGCGGAGATACCAAATATGTGTACTTTTTTTTGTTTTTGCATAAATATACGGATTTATTGGTTTAATATTTTATTTATTTATTTTCATTTATTTTGTGATTTTTTTTAAACAGTTTGAAAACATTTTTTAGACTTTTTTTTACATTTTTACTTAGTCCCTGTATGGGACATTAATTTTTATTTTTCTAATTACTGTTCTCATGCAATGCAATAGGCATGTATTGCATTGCGTGAGAGCTTTGCTGACAGTTTCACAGTCAGTGCCTCCTGCTAGAGTTCAGCTGCAGGCTGAGTCTAGCAGGACACCGTACATGGCAGATCCAGAGGTGGTCATGTGACCTCCGGCTGCCATGACAACTGCAGGTCCTCTCAGACATCAGGGGGCCGTCGGAGAGGTAAGTGGATGACCCCCTCTCCTCTCACTATCTTCTAAATGCCGCGATCGCTATAGATCACGGCATCTAGAAGATAGCAAAGGGTTAACATCATTGGGACCTGATCCAATCAGGTCCCGATGATGTCCCCTGTCACTGCTACTCATCTAAACTGCAACCGCAGCGCCTGCAGGACCCTGGGGGTCCTGAGCGCTGCGGGACCACCGACCATTTACAATCGTCGGCGCTGCACAGAGCTCAGGCAGCGCCGACGTTTATGTACAGTGGGCGGTTGGGAAGCGGTTAAGAAAATAGTTTGAAAGTGACAAAAACACAATTAAAAGACCAATAATTTAAAAAGATACAAAAATCACTTTTTAGCATCCTAAAAGAATAAACATGTTGATTAGTAAATGCAAAAAAACTGAAATATTGCACTGATCATTAAAATCATGAATTTATCAAACAAGAAAAGGGTAATATGGCTGTTTTAGAAATAAAGGATTTTTTAATTGAGATGCCTTAACTTGAATATTTAACCGACGGATATGGAATGGCCAGATAATGAGTCTCCTGGTACGCTGAACATGAAGATAAAATATATATGAGAGTCATATTGCCTAAGGTCTGAAGAGAATTAGAAAACTGAACTGATTAGCACTTAGTTTTTCTTTTCAGTTTGCTTTATATAGATTCTTAAGTTATATCCTGTTTATTTCACTAGCAGAATCTGTGACAATGCATTGTTATGAAGGCTGGGTATGAAGTGACTCTTTATTTTTAAGGCAGATATATATTTTTAAAGGCAATCTTTTTTTGTGAAGTATAATGCCTGGTAATTATAAATCCTTCCTACATTCATTTATCGCAAATCACATTGATAATACTTATCTAATAAAAAATACTATTGCTCTGTAACTTAGCAGTGTGAATAGCATGGTAATATCTTTAGAATCTTACATAAGCCTTCATTTAAGCTGTTACATATGACTTTTACAGCGGCTAATGCCAATAAAACTGACTAATTACTGACGATGAGGCATTTATGTTCCAGATTAATGACTATAAACTCCAAGTTCTACTAGATTCTAAATTAAACTAGGACTCGGCTTTAAATAAGGAATGGAAATGTAACTTTATATTTAACTTTTTTAAGAAATTTAAATCTTTTAGGAATACATGTAACAATTATACTTTTGAGTATCAGATCATTGTATAGAAATTTCTAATTATATCGTGACAGGATTAATAATATCGTCATATGTAACAGAAATGTATGTGATTTTTTCATTTTTCTGAATGGGAGTTGCAACAATACGCAAGTATGTTCTTGCTGCAGAAATAAAAACATCCAGATGGATGTAACTGACTTTTAGGGCTAAAGCAGAAGAACGTATAAATCGGACGTGTGCGTTCTGATCTTTAATCGGATAGAACACTGACCCTCGTTATACATCAGTGTTCTTCAGATAATTTTTTTTTCTTGGTCAGAGTGTCCATGAGAAAAATATTGCAGCTTGCACTACTTTCATCTGAGTCTCGGATGAAACTCATACATTCAAGTCTATGGGTACAAGAAAAAAATCAGATAAGACAAGGACCATCAGAGTGGCATCCGATTTTAATGGATAGATTTCTATTATAAACCTAGGAAACTGTATTTGGTCATGTACATGTTTTACATGTATGAAAATGGATAGCACACTTACGTCACACGGATGTCACACTGACGTAAAGAATGGACACATGGATGGCACATGTATAACAATCTAATAAAAATTAGACAAAAATCTACTGAGTTTTCTAGATGAAACGTGGACTGTTTTTCATATGCTCGTCTGTAGGCACTCTAAGGCATAGAAGTTGGCTGTGTGTAAATATACCCTAAATATTTAGGTCATATCCTAGTTATGACATGATAATTACCTAGCCAGATCCCTTCAGGTCATTTCCTAGTTATGACATGATAATTACCTAGCCAGACACCTACAGCTCATTTCCTAGTTATGACATGATAATTACCTGGCCAGATCGCTACATGTCATATCCTAGTTATGACATGATAATTACCTAGCCAGATCCCTACAGGTCATATCCTAGTTATGACATGATATTTATCTAGCCAGACACCTACAGGTCATATCCTAGTTATGACATGTTAATTACCTAGCCATATCCCTACAGGTAATATGCTAGTTTTGACATGATAATTACCTAGCCAGACACCTATAGGTAATGTCCTAGTTATGACATAATTTCCTAGCCAGATCCCTGCAGGTCATATCCTAGTTATGACATGATAATTACCTAGCCAGATCCCTAGAGGTCATATCCTCGTTATGACATGATAATTACCAAGCCAAACACCTACAGGTCATATCCTAGTTATGACATGATAATTACCTAGCCAGATCCCTTCAGGTCATATCCTAGTTATGACATGATAATTACCTAGCCAGACACCTACAGGTCATATCCTAGTTATGACATGATATTTATCTAGCCAGACACCTACAGGTCATATCCTAGTTATGACATGTTAATTACCTAGCCAGATCCCTACAGGTAATATGCTAGTTTTGACATAATAATTACCTAGCCAGACACGTATAGGTAATACCCTAGTTATGACATAATTTCCTAGCCAGATCCCTACAGGTCATATCCTAGTTATGACATGATAATTACCTAGCCAGATCCCTAGAGGTCATATCCTCGTTATGACATGATAATTACCAAGCCAAACACCTACAGGTCATATCCTAGATATGACTTGATAATTACCTAGCCAGATCCCTACAGGTCAAATCCTAGTTATGACATGATAATTACCTAGCCAGACACCTACAGGTCACATCCTAGTTATGACATGATAATTACCTAGCCAGATCCCTACAGGTCATATCCTAGTTATGACATGTTAATTACCTAGCCAGATCCCTACAGGTCATATCCTAGCTATGACATGATAACTACCTAGCCTGATCCCTACAGGTCATATCCTAGTTATGAAATGATATTTATCTAGCCAGACACCTACAGGTCATATCCTAGTTATTACATGTTAATTACCTAGCCAGATCCCTACAGGAAATATCCTACTTATGACATGATAATTACCTAGCCAGATCCTTACAGGTCATATCCTACTTATGACATGATAATTACCTAGCCAGACACCTACAGGTCAATCATAAGCACTGAGAAAGTTCATGCAATGAGTGGCCAAGCATAGATGTGTTCTCAGCAGACGCCTATGATGGAAGCTTATTTCCCCTGAGAACAAAGTGTCAGAAGTGATGAAATTCAATATGCATGTTCCTTCTCTCCCCTAACATAAGCAATCAGGGAAGAGCCAGAACACCCCCATCCACATTAGATGGTCAAAAGACTGATATTGGGCATTTCTTCCGTTCAGAACCTCCATTGCAGATTCAGCTCAAATTGGCAGACAAAATAGTGCAGCATGATGTGTTATTTAGTCCTGTGAAACGATAGTAACCATGATAGAATGCCAAGGACCCTATTATAGTCAATGGGATTTATTGGCACTATTGGTGTCCATAGGGTGAAGGATCAGGTGCTGCCATTTTTTTTTCTTTTTTTTTAATCCTTTAACTGGAGGATTAAAATAAAAGCATAGATGTTAACAAATCTTTAGATATTTGTACTAGAAAAATATATGCTGAATTACTTTGAGAGTCATTTACCCTTAATGCCTCTGTTGAAATATTTATTGTGTGTGTCAAGAAGGAATAGGGATATTAATTAATCAAGTGATTAAGCCATAAAATACAAATCATTTACAAAATCCATCTAGAAGTACCTATTAAGCATGACTTTTTAAATATTATCTTAGCTCTCCCTTTTATGACCCATAGTCTTGCTATAGTTTTTATACAAATAATAACACAACAGATGTAGAAGATCTTTTATATAAGAATATGGAGAAGTAAAGTATATCATATTCAAACTTCAAAACTGACATTCTACATTTGAATGCATTTTCCTGTAA
The DNA here is from genome assembly GCF_046119375.1 of Phyllobates terribilis. Lineage (NCBI taxonomy): Eukaryota > Metazoa > Chordata > Amphibia > Anura > Dendrobatidae > Phyllobates > Phyllobates terribilis. The sequence goes on along the minus strand of NW_027362762.1, from coordinate 366,898,713 downwards.
AAACAGAAGCCTTCTTGATAATCAGGACAAGTATCAAAATTATCAAATCTATGTGATTAGTACTTGGCAATTAAGCCGCTTTTCCATTCTTCAAGTGAAATATTTCTGAGATGTGCTACACATCATTTCTTTAACAATAACTATTAAAAGTGATTTAAATTTCACTTGGAGAAATGCAGAGAAATGGAGCCCAGGCTTTCCAAAAATATTGCAATATATATTTTATGAATTATGTGCTAATCTGCTACAGTTAACTCATTGGTTTGCTTCGATGTGAAAGGAGAAAAAGTGAAAAATTACATATTGTGATAGAAAATATGAGTGAAAATAGATGTATGCTTATCTGGCAAGAAACCAGACATAGGTCTCTTCAAGGTTTTTAACTTTACCCAGAAGGTTTAGAACTATTCTAGACTTTCCTTAAATTGGAAGTAGTATTAAAAATGAAATAGGTTTTCAATAAATAAAATGCATAAGAGAGAGGGGATAAGTTTAATTTAACCCACACAAGTTGCAAAGATCAGACATCACCTTGGGGTAACTAATTTTAATGGCTGAATTACTTCTATGGACCATGACTTTTACCTTAAACTTCACTGTGAAAACCTTTTAAAGATAGAATACAAAGAAAATAAGCTATCTGAAAAATGTCTCATGATGATAACCAAATGACACTATTGCATTTTAGTGGCATAACAGATCTGTGGTAAGGCATTAATCAACTAAGCAAAGAAAATGTCATTAAAGGTATAAAATCTATAAATTTTAAATTAAATAATGGAATAGGGTTGTCTGCTATCCTTTTGAATGGTCCCAGAATGGTATGAAAATAAAAAAATAGATACTCATCTATCACATCACATCACTAAGCAGCCAGATATTTTTGCCCAATGACTCATAGTCCTGAGTAAAGAGGAGTGACATTAGTCCAGTAGGTGAGTATCTAGTTATATTTCTTACATTTTTATACTACTCTAGGGCCATTCAAAGGTGGTTGTTAAAGTGGTGGACAACCAGACAACTAGACATTTACAGTGGTGGCCAAAAGTATTGGCACCCCTGCAATTCTGTCAGATAATACTCAGTTTCTTCCTGAAAATGATTGCAATCACAAATTCTTTGGTATTATTATCTTCATTTAATTTGCTTGCAAGGATAAAACACACATGAGAATGAAGCAAAAATCAAATCATTGATCATTTCACACAAAACTCCAAAAATGGGCCAGACAAAAGTATTGGCACCCTCAGCCTAATACTTGGTTGCACAACCTTTAGCCAAAATAACTGCGAACAACCGCTTCCGGTAACCATCACTGAGTTTCTTACAATGCTCTGCTGGAATTGTAGACCATTCTTCTTTGGCAAACTGCTCCAGGTCCCTGATATTTGAAGGGTGCCTTCTCCAAACTCCAATTTTGAGATCTCTCCACAGGTGTTCTATGGGATTCAGGTCTGGACTCATTGCTGGCCACCTTAGAAGTCTCCAGTGCTTTCTCTCAAACCATTTTATAGTGCTTTTGGAAGTGTGTTTTGGGTCATTGTCCTGCTGGAAGACCCATGACCTCTGAGGGAGACCCAGGTTTCTCACACTGGGACCTACATTATGCTGCAAAATTTGTTGGTAGTCTTCAGACTTCATAATGCCATGCACACGGTCAAGCAGTCCAGTGCCAGAGGCAGCAAAGCAACCCCAAAACATCAGGGAACCTCCGCCATGTTTGACTGTAGGGACCGTGTTCTTTTCTTTGAATGCCTCTTTTTTTTTCCTGTACACTCTATGTTGATGCTTTTTGCCAAAAAGCTCTACTTTTGTCTCATCTGACCAGAGAACATTCTTCCAAAACGTTTTAGGCTTTCTCAGGTAAGTTTTGGCAAACTGCAGCCTGGCTTTTTTATGTCTCGGGGAAAGAAGTGGGGTCTTCCTGGGGATCCTACCATACAGTCCCTTTTCATTCAGACGCCAACGGATAGTACGGGTTGACACTGTTGCACCCTCGGACTGCAGGGCAGCTTGAACTTGTTTGGATGTTAGTCGAGGTTCTTTATCCACCATCCGCACAATTTTGCGTTGAAATCTCTCGTCAATTTTTCTTTTCCGTCCACATCTAGGGAGGTTAGCCACAGTGCCATGGGCTTTAAACTTCTTGATGACACTGCGCACGGAAGACACAGGAACATTCAGGTCTTTGGAGATGGACTTGTAGCCATGAGATTGCTAATGCTTCCTCACAATTTGGTTTCTCAAGTCCTCAGACAGTTCTTTGGTCTTCTTTCTTTTCTCCATGCTCAATGTGGTACACACAAGGACACAGGACAGAGGTTGAGTCAACTTTAATCCATGTTAACTGGCTGCAAGTGTGATTTAGTTATTGCCAACACCTGTTAGGTGCCACAGGTAAGTTACAGGTGCTGTTAATTACACGAATTAGAGAAGTATCACATGATTTTTCAAACAGTGCCAATACTTTTGTCCACCCCTTTTTTAGGTTTGGTGTGGAATTTTATCCAATTTGGCTTTAGGACAATTCTTTTTGTTTTTTTCACTGAAGAAAAATTAAATGAAGATAATAATACCAAAGAATTTGTAATTGCAAACATTTTCAGGAAGAAACTGAGTATTATCTGACAGAATTGCAGGGGTGCGAAAACTTTTGGCAACCACTGTAGAATTTGCTCTACCTGTAGAGGATAGGGACCATTATATCAAAATGGGTTATTTAAAAGGGGTTAAGTAGTGGACAACCATTTTAATGTTGGCTTTGGGCAACCAGATATTTAGAATTTTTCTGTAGATTCATAAAGAATATTGGGAGCGCTGTATGAGAAAAGCAGAACTCTGATTAAAAAAAATGTCGACTTTTTTTTCTTACTTATCACATTATTCAACCATTCATGTTACAGGTAATTTAGTTATGATCGATAGCAGCACCACTACTTGAACCTCCACTGATCACTAGGAAAAGGTACATGAATCCACCAACTGTGGTGTAGGAGTTTGACTGCAGAAGCCTGAGCTGCACATGCATAACCATATTTCATGTGCTCAATGTCCTTACAGAAATATGCATAAAACCAAATATTAGTTGCCCATCCTTAAGATAGACTATCAATATCAGTATGATTGGGGCTGGACTCTTGGAAACATCTCCAACCTGTTGCTTCATGTAACAGAGGTGCTTGTGTGAGTTTTGAGGCTTCTTCTTTGTCTACATCTCTCTTACTACCTGCACATGGCCTATCTAGTAGAGTTGATGATGGGCATTTCATCTTGGTCCTATTAACTTTAATAAACTTGGCTGGGATGTCGAGTGAGATCTCCACCGATCTGATATTGATAGTCTATCCTAATAGAAGGTCATTCATATTCTGATCCAAGAATATCACTTTTTTAATATTATGAGCTGATAAAACCAGGACATATCCTATTGTTTCTTCTCCTTTCTTTGTTTGTATTATTGTATCACTGTTGGTATAGGTTAGACAGGTAGATATTTAGATAGACAGAGAGACAGGCATACATTTATTCATACACATTTTCAACTGTAGCAAGCTTCTAACTTGCCCACACTGATAGTAAAATTAACTAGTTTTATGTTATCAATGCACAGAATTCAAGATTTACAAAAGTAAAGTAAAAAATTGCAAAGAAAAGAATGCAAAGTGCACACAATGCCCATTATCAAACAAAGTGCATTACTGCATCCTGTTCTAGATGTAGTCATTTACTATAATCTGTTAAGAAGGAAAGAGGAAAGTGCACTTAGTACCCACAGGTAATAAAAGCTGCTGGATAACTCGATTAAACAAGCATTAGTATGCATTAAAAAATCATCCCCTCGCTAACAAAGCATTGGATCCATGTACCTGCATGCATTATGAGCCAAATGAACTACTGAATTTAAGTATCATGTCAACAAATGTAATGTACGAAGATGGCATCAAAGAGTCTGTAAAGCCAGAAATTAGATTTCACAATAGATTTGAATATGTACTGTTTGGATCTTGCTCAACTTCAACTTCAGAAATTCTGAAACATTTTGAATTATATTATTTTTTTTATTTTTTCTTAATTGCATAGTCAAGAATATAAGCAAAGTCTTGAGATCAGTTTGTATTTATTCATTTGGTTTCATTACCCCAAATGTAATTTTTCTAGAATTACAAAATAAAATGTCCCTACAATGTGAGTTTGGAGATAAGTTAATGTCATCCAAATAATTTCAATTAAGTATTGAGGATGTGTCACTAATAAATTAAAGTGATGCTCTGTCTCAATGTTATTGCATCTTAGTGACAACATTGAAAAAGAAAGTTTTGGCCTTGGGCATTTAATGACCTTTAGAAGACTGATGTTATCTCTGCAATCAATGGGTGTAAACAATGAGCCTTCAACAAAATTTAATCTTATTTTAGTGTATTTTTCCTTAACTTCTTTCAAAAAATGTCATGTCAAAAATGTGTTTTCTTCTCTTTGTGGTGAACTGTATAAATCTCTCTAAAGTCATATACAGCGAAAAAACTGAGAAAAATGGCGTTTATAATGCAGCTTCATTCTTATGGGTCAGTGAACCATTTAATTATCTTATTATTAGTTATAAAGGCATTTTTTACATCTTCTAGCAGCATCTGTCACTTGACAGAAACTGCCAGTTCCCAACGTTACCCGATACTTTGAATGACACTTGTTGTAGCTCTTTAATGGTGACCATCAATTTAATAAAAAGAATAGTTCTTAGGAGAATATTAAAGGGGTTGTCCACTCTAAAATGAAATCCTCCCAGCGCACGCACGTGATATGCATACTCACGGGAGAACCCATCTAGTTGGCGCGGCATCGCTCAATACACTTACATTGGCAAGGCCGTGCCCACTACACAGCTGAACACTAGACGGCCGCGTCCACTAGACGGGGCACATCCTCACTACATACACTTGTATTGAGCGAGGACACCCGGCAGTATGTAGATCCTCACATCCCTGTGCGTGCGCTAGGAGGATTCACAAGTCTGCAGTCACACAGAGGGACTGCAGACTTTTCAATTTAGACTGGACATTCCCTTCAATGGAGTTTGAAATGAAGGCTACAATGTACAGTCTATTGTAAATGTGAACACAACCTCTGTCTCACAATTTCTACCTGAGCCAAATATACAGCTACTGCCACCTATGGAATGGTTGTGATTTATTATGTAATGTATAAGGGTTAAAGCATTTTATTTTGCAGCACACATATAACATTAAAATGTGATGACTATATACTGTATAAAAATGCACATAACTCTGGTGACTTTAAATGTTTAGAGGGTTTGTCTGTTTGCAGAATGGGATCACAGCCAGGTAACTCTTTAAAATGACAGATTAAGCATTACTTACTTGTGCAATGACCTGTAACTCTGGCATCACCTCTCTACTGTCCCCATAAGTATTTGGCTGCAAACAGTGTTATTCCATCTACCACATGTGACAAATGCAGTCTATCACTGGGCTAGCTCAGCATCAGCACTGAACCCAGTGATTGGCTGCAGTGTTGTAGACAGCACATTATTACTGCAACCCTATAATAGAAAAGACCAGAGACTAGCAGAGAAGAGTCGCCCAATTTTTTTGCGGAAGCAAATAACCTTTTTATACTACAGTCCGCCTTATTTATGTGATCAGAGGAAATAAGATTGTTACATTGCAAATAATGAAAAACTGTCAATCAAAGTGAAATTGTAACAGCCTTTGAGCTAAAAAATACACACTACTGAGATTTAGAGATTTAAGTAAAGCATTTTTTTTAGCAATTGTCTTAATAGGTTTTTACATTCTCATATACAAAATGTTTTCTTTAAAGGTAATCTGTCAATAATAATTTCACAGAGAAACAAATGTAGTGCAGGATTAAGCGGGGTGAAACATCCCCAATGATGTCTCTTTCAACGTCCTTCAGTGCTGCATCACACTAAAATTTGTCTTTTATTCATATGCAACTTTGCTTTGTAATTGCAATGGTGGGCATATCAGTGCACTTGCAGTCCTCGTCTTCTCTTAGATTCTTCCCACTGGCACTGCCCCTACATTTTGATTTAAAGTAAAGACAGGAGCATTGCTGCATGATTGCAATGCTGCTCTCCACTGTCAGTCAAAAAGTAAGGCGGCAAAGGAGAAGAGAAGCTATGAGAAGCCAAGAACTGCAAGTGCACTTATATGCCCACAAATGTACTTGAAGTTAATTTGTATATCAATAAAAGATGAATTTGAGTGCAACACAACACAGGATGGTGAAGAAATAGGTATCATTGGAGATGTTTCACTCTATCCTTTATTGCACTACCTTTGGATTCTTAATGACAGTCTTACTGACGGATTCCCTTTAGCAACTTTTGCTAAGAAAAAGCAAAATAGGGTATGTCATTCAACACTATCACATATTTTTCTATGCATTACTCCATTTTCTTTAGTGTGTATAATTGATTAATCCCCACTATATCATATTCATTAACCCCTTAACGACATGTTCCATATATGTACAGAACATGGCATGTCATTCCCTTTGGCGCGGGCTCCGGCGATGAGCCCACACCTTTCCAGGGATATGACAGCTGATCTGATCAGCTGTCATGTGCTCCTAACAGCCGAGGGTGGAATCACGATCTACCCGCGGCTGTTAACATGTTTAATGTCATTGTCAATCTCTGACAGCGGCATTTAACATGGCCGCAGCTGAAGGACGTTACTAGTCCTGCCCATCGGCACCCATGTCATAAGACCGTGGGTCGCCGATGGGTTGGCATGACAACCCGGGGTCGGCAGGAGCCCAGCGGTCGGCGCTCATAGCAAATGAGCATTTCTACTACACACAGGCGATCAGATGATCGCAGCTTCTAATCTCCCATGGAGACTCTTGAAGCATGTAAAAAGTAAAAAAAAAATGTTATTCAAAAAATATTAAGAAAATGTAAAAAAAGTTTAAATCACCCCCTTTTCGCCTCATTCAAAATAAAACAATATCTAAAAAAAATCAAATATACACATATTTGGTATCTTCACATTCAGAATTGCCCAATATATCAATATATAAAAAGAATTAATCCAATCGGTACACGGTTGATTGGTTGCCGCAAAATTGCAATAAAATGCAATAACGGGCGATCAAAACATCGCATCTACCCCAAAATGGTATCAATAAAAACGTCAGCTTAGCGCGCAAAAAATAAGCCCTCACCTAGCCCCAGATCCCAAAAATAGAGACATTACAGGTCTCGGAAAATGGCAACATTTTTTTTTAAAACAAATTTTGGAATTTTTTTCACCACTTAAATAAGAAAGAACATCCCCCATAAAATACCATTTGGGGGGCATTTTAACATTACATTATTTATTTTTCAGTTACTGTTTACTCTTGTAACTGTGGCTGATATAATGGCTCCCATAATGTACAATATTGCTATTCTTAGTCTGCTATTACCCTGCAGCCACCCAACAGCCAAAGATCAGCATGACTGTATCAGCGAGTTGCATGGCCTCTTCCTAAACTGTATACATGGCACTCGTTGAGCACTTTGCTCACTGCGATCAGGGATACTCCAGTCTGTCTTCTCAGAGTTTGGCTATCTCTGACAACAAGCTCCAGTTTTCTCCACCTATACAGAAATAGTCTCTGCAAAACTGTATGGGGACTACTCTGACATTTTAAACAGTTGGTGGTCAATAAGTGATTAAAGGAAATTTGGCACACATTTTTGCTACCCATATGAAAGCAGCATGATGTAGGAGCAGAGACATTGAGTCCAGAAATGTGTCACTTACTGGACTATTTGCCGCCAGTTTGATAAAATCATGTTTTATCCGCTGCAGATCTAGCAGTTCTCTGAATGCTGAGTTAAGTATAACTCAGCCAAATGGTTGGCAGCTTTCTGTATACACTGTGCATAGGCAGAAAGCTGCCAATTAGTGGTGGTAGTGGGGTGATACAGAACTCATGAATATGGAGGACTACCTGGCAGCAGATTTACTACACTGTGTGCAGAATTATTAGGCAAGTTGTATTTTAGAGGATTATTTTTATTATTGATCAACAACTTTGTTCTCAATCAACCCAAAAGACTCATAAATATCCAAGCTTAATATTTTTGGAAGTTGGAGTGGTTTTTTTTGGGATTTGGCTATCTTAGGAGGATATCTGTTTGTGCAGTTAACAATTACTGTGCAGAATTATTAGGCAACTTAATAAAAACCAAATACAATCCCATCTCACTTGTTTATTTTCACCAGGTAAACCAATATCAGTGCACAAAATTTAGAAATAAACATTTCTGACATGCAAAAACAAAAACCCCAAAAATTAGTGATTAATATAGCCACCTTTCGTTATGATGACACTCAACAGCCTTCCATCCATAGATTCTGTCAGTTGCTTGATCATTGCGTGCAGCAGTCACCACAGCCTCCCAGACACTGTTCTGAGAGGTGTACTGTTTTCCCTCCCTGTAGATCTCACATTTTATGATGGACCACAGGTTCACTATGGGGTTCAGATCATGTGAACAAGGGGGCCATGTCATTATTTTTTCTTCTTTTAGACCTTTACTGGCCAGCCACGCTGTGGAGTAGTTGGATGCTTGTGATGGAGCATTGTCCTGCATGAAAATCATGTTTTTCTTGAGCGATACCGACTTCTTCCTGTACCACTGCTTGAAGAAGTTGTCTTCCAGAAACTAGCAGTAGGTCTGGGAATTGAGCTTCACTCCATCCTCAACACGAAAAGGTCCCACAAGTTCATCTTTGATGATACCAGCCCATACCAGTAGCCCACCTACACCTTGCTGGCGTCTGAGTCGGAGTGGAGCTCTCTGCCCTTTACTGATCCAGCCTCTGGCCCATCCATCTGGCCCATAAAGAGTCGCTCTCATTTCATCAGTCCATAAAACCTTTGAAAAATCAGTCTTAAGATATTTCTTGACCCATTCTTGACGCTTTATCTTATGTTTCTTGTTCAAAGGTGGTCGTTTTTCAGCCTTCCTTACCTTGGCCATGTCCCTGAGTATCACACACCTTGTGCTCTTTGATACTCCAGTAATGTTGCAGCTCTGAAATATGGCAAAACTGGTGGCGAATGGCATCTTGGCAGCTTCACACTTGATTTTCATCAATTCATGGGCAGTTATTTTGCGCCTTTTTAGCAAACACGCTTCTTGCGACCCTGTTGGCTATTTGCCATGAAATGCTTGATTGTTCGGTGATCACGCTTCAAAAGTTTGAAAATTTCAAGACTGCTGCATCCCTCTATAAGACATCTCACAATTTTGGACTTTTCAGAGCCAGTCAAGTCTCTCTTCTGACCCATTTTGCCAAAGGAAAGGAAGTTGCCTAATAATTAAGCACACCTTATATAGGGTGTTGATGTCATTAGTCAGCACCCCTCCTCATTACAGAGATGCACATCACCAGATTTACTTAATTGGTAGTTGGCTCTCATGCCTATGCAGCTTGGAGTAGGACAACATGTATAAAAAGTATCGTGATCAAAATACGCATTTGCCTAATAATTCTGCACGCGGTGTAGTCTCCTAATGATTATCTTCTGCTGATAGAACAAACTACAGCAAGCAGCTCAGCAAGTGGCACATCGCTGGAATCAGAGTCTCTGCCCCTACATTATACTGCTGTCAGATTCGTTAGCAAAACCTGATGACAGATTCCTTTCTAAGGCTTCACAGACAAATACAAATACTTAGATTGCAAAGTTAATGCTTAATAAACAAGATTCATTTTCTTCCATTTATATCACCTTAGTCTCCTCCCTAGACCTATAGTTAAGTGATGAGACAAATCACCTACAAGCCTCAGTTGCTGCACAACTAAACAATTTGCATAATAAAAAAAACATGTAAAAACTGTTCTAGGGCCAAAACACTTTGGCATTATTCCTTTGTAAAATTATTAGATATTAAGGCTTCCTTTTCTACTTTAGAGAAACAGAAATCAATAGAGAACATTCCTCTTAAATTTAATGTTAGGGCTTGCCCACACTAGCGAGTAGCCAGCAAATAAGTCGGACCAGTGCTATCTGATATTTCATCGGATAGCACTCACTCCAATTTTATACTATGGAGCAGTACTCTTGCCGAATCGGTATGAGAAAAAAATTGCTGCATGCTGCGATTGGCAGTGTATATCAGATGGTGCGCACCCATACCGGTCTATGGATGCGTGCAAAACATCGGACTGCACTCAGATGTCATCCGAGTACAGTCCGATATACACTGACTCCACAATGGAGAAATGAAGTTCTCCATTTTCTCTGCACCTGTGATCCAATTGTTGCATACGAGAGAATCGGATCACAGTAAAATGACTCTCGTCATTTGCATATAGCATCCAATTCTCTCGCATGAATCATCGGATGCTGTACGCTAGTGTGAACGAGCCCTTAACATGAACTCACTTGGATGCAGCCATGTAGCTGTATCAGACTACTGCGGAGCAGGTCATTTTAACCTAGGCAGAACATGGATTTCTCCTTTTAAACATGGATCTTAAGGTACTATCAATAATGTCACTGCAAACATTTTAATTTGGGCTTTGCAGATAAAATGTGTTGACTGTCAAGACCAGAGACGCTGGCATAGATTTCCTGAGCCGCCTGGTATCCATGGATACCGGAGGAAAGTAATGCTGCCACTACTGACACATACATCTATGTACAGAGTAGGCTGCATTAATTAATATTCAATGCATTTATTCTGTATGATGAGTGTCTAATGACAATGTGATGAATATGTTTTCATAAGTTTGTCTTAAGTATTCACTTTTGCCAAACAATAAAAAAATATATGAACTCACAGTAACATATTGCAAAGCAATAATCCCAAATAATCCCCCTTATTAGTCGGCTTATATTGGCTGTGTGATCTATTTATCATCTATCTGCCTATATATTGTTTTCACACTAATGCTGGTTGCTATGCATTACTGTGCTGCCAAAGAAAAAAGAATGCTGGAAGTCTTTCTTCATGTGGTATCCTTAAGCAGCCAAACCCCTTCACAATGATAATTCATTGCACATACCACTAATAAAACAATATGGTTCTTCATTACATTTATACATTTTTGTATCATTTCAATGTAAACGTTTTAAATCTGGGTAATTTTTTAGTGGTTATTATAAAAGTATAGCCACAAAGGTCAGTTATGCTACGGATGCTACACAGCAGAAGATCCATAGCAATACCTGCGCTTCCAGAATTTGTTGAGGAAATCCTGCGGATTACTGCACTTTTCACACTTTTGCACTACAAATCCACAGTAAAAATCTACAGCATAAATTAAAATTTAAAGGGTTATTAGAAAAAAAAAAGTTATCACTTTTTCATCTGATTTAGGATAACTTTATGGCAGCCCCATAGACAGTGAATACTGCAGAGATCAAGAATGCACACCATTCAAGTCAGGACTACAGAGCCACATTATTGGTATCCAGAGCACTGTACCTGGGATCACTGGGGGCCATGGGGTCAGGCCACCAACAATCTCAAGGACGATGCTCTGGAACACCGATAATCGGGCTCTGTAGTCCTGACTTGAATTGTGCGCATGCTTCACCTCTGCCCTATTCATTGCCATAAATCGCGAAGCTCTAAACTAGTCAGTCCCATAGACAATCATTGGAGTGGAGGCTGTGCATGCTCACCTTAGCTCCATTGAAGACTGGGTAGCAGAGGCTTGTTCCTGGGGTTTCAAAACTTTGGGAATTGGATGTTTCGCCCCCAGCAGTTCGCCCACAGCAATTCGCCCCCGGGTACATTTCGCCCCCGCACATTTCATCCTCAGCATTTGGCCCCCAGGATGTTTTGCCCCCGCACATCTCACCCCCGCACATATCGCCCCCGTCCGGGGGCGAAATGTGCGGGGGCGAAATGTGCGGGGGCGAAATGATAGGGGCAAATGATAAGGGGCAAAATGTACCTGGGGGAGAACAGATGGGGGCGAACTGCTGGGGGAAATTGCTGGGGGCAAAACTTCCTATAACCCAAAACTTCGATACAGGGATTGCTGGAAGGCCAAGTGATTGGATTTCCAATGATCAGCAAATAATTCCTGCTCAGATGGACAGATGTTAACTTGTTTTATTTTTACAAATAACCTTTAAAATCTGCAGTACTGGTCAATTTATAATTTTGTAAAATTTAATTCACAATTTTCCATTTGGAATCCTCTAAATATGTGACCCATATGGATGTACCCTTGTTGACTCACTTGCTATCTTTTGTGTCAATGAAAAAAAGCTAATTCTTTTCTGCATGTTTTAATAGATTATTTTTATTGCAATGAGAGATAGAAAGCTCACATAAAATACTATGCATAAATCACAAGGGGACACTTTCTGGAAAGCTGAAAGCATGAATATTAATCGTTAGGATAGTTAGTCATAAATAGCCTTCATACAGTTATTGTCAAAGTCGCTTACAAATAATAAAAGAGCATATCTCAGATAGTACGTGCTTTTCTGACATTAAGTTCCAGATTCATTAAGACTTGCATCTTTTGAAGGGTGAGTTTTCACCCACACCCAGTCCCATCAATACTGGCTTAAAAGTGTCAAAAGTCAAAAATTTTTCAAGGTCTTTTGTGTCAGAATTTTGGCTAAAAAACGCACTCATGAAATGGGGCCTGGATGTTTTTAGATGGCTTATCACTTACCATAGAAGGGAGTTAGCTTGAACAATGATGTCGTCATTATGTCATGGAAGAGTATGACAATCTAGTGTAAGCATCCTATGAATATGATACCAATAACATCAAAGCTCACCATTTCTGCTAATATGTTATGCACAAATTTGTGTTCCATTATTCTGAAATGCTAAAATGTAATTTAGTATAACTAAATGCAAAATCATAACACCACTCCAGGAAATAGTATTTCACACTTTTTATGATTTACATCACCAAGACAACCCCATTTATAAATTAAGCAAGTATAGTATGAGTGTATTGATGACCTTTTCTAAGGCTAGAGTCACACCAGCGTATATTCTCTCATGCGAGAGAATCGGGCTGATTTTGCTAATTGCACTCTGATCAAACTCTGATTAGAGTTTGATCAGAGTATGATTACAGTGTGATCCGATTCACTAGGATTAGAAGATGGAAAAAAAAATTCTCCATCTTCTCCATTGTGTCAGTCTGTGAAAATCAGACTGCACTCAGATATCATTCGAGTGCAGTTTGATATTTTCTACAGACTCATTGACTTGTATGGCCGACTGTGAGCCAATAATATGATTATAATTTGAGCCAATTCGGGCATGCTGTGATTTTTTTTTCTTAACCTGGCCTGAACCCTAATCCTTAGAAATGTTTCCTTTTATTTATTAAAAGCAAAATTAAAACATAAGAAAACCCCAATGATCACCTCGATCCCATATTCCACTCCAATCACCGCCAGGAGAGAGGAAGAAAAAAAAAGTATTACATGTCCATTGAGTTTAGTGTTTAAAGTTTAGAGTTTAGCCTATGGAGTTTAGAGAATTTAGTGGTCATGTACAAGTGGATAACAGTAGAGATGAGCGTTGTTCTACTCGAACTGTTCGCCAATCTCAAATTCGAGCTGTTTTGGGCGGTGTTCGAGCCGTTCGGCGAACACGAACGATTTGAGAAAAATTCGGCTGTTCGAGGTTATGTTCGATAACTGTTCGTGCACCAAAATCATAACTGGATTTTTTCTCAGCAATGATGAAAATTAATGTTAATGCGCAGTTTGAGTGTACAGCGGGGTGGGGGGAGGGGCAGGGGATGGATCTCTGCAGGAATAATGAAGAACTCCATTTTTTTTTCTCTTTCCCGCATTTACAGTGGGGAGGTGCAATCTGTCAGCCTATCAGCAGCGCACACACGGAGCGAAGTGCTTTTTTTCACAAAAGCAAGGGCATGTGTCATTGGCAGTGTATGTCACATGTCCTTGCCATATAAGACCCAGCCATTTTCCCTGTCGCCACCATTTTCTCACTGCTGCAGCTGCGTGTTAGACGGCACAGCTGTTGCTGTGTGCGCTATACCTTGTTAATTTCAAGCCAATTTTCGCACAAATCTACAGATAGCTTGGGTGTAGGGAATAGTTGTGATTGCAGTCCTTTTAAGGACTAGGTTACAGCATTTCCTACGACTTTTATCAGGCAGGTCTGTGCTCTTAAATAGATAGATTGTGGGAGTAAAGACTAATTGTAATTGCAGTCCTTTTCAGGACTAGATTACATCAGTTCCTATCAGTTTTTGCCAGGCAGGTCTGTGCCAGTGCTGTGCAAGTTTTTTTCACAGCATTTGGCTGAATCTAGCAAAGCTAATCCTTTTTTGGCCTATTGCAGAGTGTGTTAGTCAGTGGAGTAGCCTATCTGTGTTGCAAGACATACCACCTGTGTATAGAATACCAATTTTTTTACTGCACCTAGTGAAGTAAAATCTTTTGGGCATGGCATCATTCTATTAGTCCATCTATACTGACCTCCATCAGGTTGCAAATTTGCAAATTGAATATAATTTTTTTCTGCATCTAGCTATGAAAAAATATTTGGGCTTCTAGCAGTGTGTGGGACTTGTTCTATTAGTCCATATATACTGACCTCCATCACGTTGCAAATTCAAAATAATTTTTTGTCTGCATCTAGCTCTGAAAAAATATTTGGCCTTTTAGCAGTGTGTGGGACTTTCTCTATTAGTCCATCTATACTGACCTCCATCAGGCTGCAAATTAAAAAGAATTTTTATCTGCATCTACCTCTGAAAAAATATTTGGCCTTCTAGCTGTGTTTGGGACTTGTTCTATTAGTCCATCTATACTGACCTCCATCAGGTTGCAAACTGAATATAATTTTTTTCTGCATCTAGCTCTGAAAAAATATTTGGCCTTCTAGCAGTGTGTGGGACTTTCTCTATTAGTCCATCTATACTGACCTCCATCAGGTTGCAAATTAAAAATAATTTATATCTGCATCTAGCTCTGAAAAAATATTTGGCCTTCTAGCAGTGTGTGGGACTTTCTCTATTAGTCCATCTATACTGACCTCCATCAGGTTGCAAATTAAAAATAATTTTTTGTCTGCATCTAGCTCTGAAAAAATATTTGGACTTCTAGCAGTGTGTGGGACTTTCTCTATTAGTCCATCTATACTGACCTCCATCAGGCTGCATATTAAAAATAATTTATATCTGCATCTAGCTCTGAAAAAATATTTGGCCTTCTAGCAGTGTGTGGGACTTTCTCTATTAGTCCATCTATACTGACCTCCATCAGGTTGCAAATTAAAAATAATATTTTGTCTGCATCTAGTTCTGAAAAAATATTTGGCCTTCTAGCAGTGTGTGGGACTTTCCCTATTAGTCCATCTATACTGACCTCCATCAGGCTGCAAATTAAAAATAATTTTTATCTGCATCTACCTCTGAAAAAATATTTGGCCTTCTAGCAGTGTGTGGGACTTGTTCTATTAGTCCATCTATACTGACCTCCATCAGGTTGCAAATTGAATATCATTTTTTTCTGCATCTACTTCTGAAAAAATGTTTGGGCTTCTAGCAGTGTGTGGGACTTGGTCTATTAGTCCATCTATACTAATCTCCATTAGGTTGCAAATTAAAAATAATTTTTATCTGTATCTAGCTCTGAAAAAATATTTGGGCTTCTAGCTGTGTGTGGGACTTGTTCTATTAGTTCATCTATACTGACCTCTATCAGGTTGCAAACTGAATATATTTTTTTCTGCATCTACCTCAGAAAAAAAATTTGGGCTTCTAGCAGTGTGTGGGACTTGTTCTATTAGTCCATCTATACTGACCTCCATCAGGTTGCAAATTGAATATAATTTTTTTCTGCATCTACTTCTGAAAAAATATTTGGGCTTCTAGCAGTGTGTGGGACTTGGTCTATTAGTCCATCTACACTGACCTCCATCAGGTTGCAAATTAAAAATAATTTTTATCTGCATCTAGCTCTGAAAAAATATTTGGGCTTCTAGCAGTGTGTGGGACTTGGTCTATTAGTCCATCTATACTGATCTCCATCAGGTTGCAAATTAAAAATAATTTTTATCTGCATCTAGCTCTAAAAAAGTATTTGGGCTTCTAGCAGTGTGTGGGACTTGGTCTATTAGTCCATCTATACTGACCTCCATCAGGTTGCAAATTGAATATCATTTTTTTCTGCATTTAGCTCTGAAAAAATATTTGGGCTTCTAGCAGTGTGTGGGACTTGTTCTATTAGTCCATCTATACTAACCTACACCAGGTTGCAAATTCAATATAATTTTATTCTGCATCTAGCTCTGAAAAAATATTTGGGCTTCTAGCAGTGTGTGGGACTTGTTCTATTAGTCCATCTATACTGACCTCCATCAGGTTGAAAATTGAATATCATTTTTTTCTGCATCTACTTCTGAAAAAATGTTTGGGCTTCTAGCAGTGTGTGGGACTTGGTCTATTAGTCCATCTATACTGATCTCCATCAGTTTGCAAATTAAAAATAATTTGTATCTGCATCTAGCTCTGAAAAAATATTTGGGCTTCTAGCTGTGTGTGGGACTTGTTCTATTAGTCCATCTATACTGACCTCCATCAGGTTGCAAACTGAATATCATTTTTTTCTGCATCTACCTCAGAAAAAAAATTTGGGCTTCTAGCAGTGTGTGGGACTTGTTCTATTAGTCCATCTATACTGACCTCCATCAGGTTGCAAATTGAATATAATTTTTTTCTGCATCTACTTCTGAAAAAATATTTGGGCTTCTAGCAGTGTGTGGGACTTGGTCTATTAGTCCATCTACACTGACCTCCGTCAGGTTGCAAATTAAAAATAATTTTTATCTGCATCTAGCTCTGAAAAAATATTTGGGCTTCTAGCAGTGTGTGGTACTTGGTCTATTAGTCCATCTATACTGATCTCCATCAGGTTGCAAATTAAAAATAATTTTTATATGCATCTAGCTCTGAAAAAGTATTTGGGCTTCTAGCAGTGAGTGGGACTTGTTCTATTAGTCCATCTATACTGACCTCCATCAGGCTGCAAATTGAATATAATTTTTTTCTGCATCTAGCTCTGAAAAAATATTTGGGCTTCTAGCAGTGTGTGGGACTGGGTCTATTAGTTCATCTATACTGACCTCCATCAGGTTGCAAATTAAAAATAATTTTTATCTGCATCTAGCTCTGAAAAAATATTTGGGCTTCTAGCAGTGTGTGGGACTCATTGTATTAGGCCATCTATACCAAGCTCCACCAGCTTTGAAATTAATAATAATTTTTAGCTGCATCTAGCCCTGAAAATAATTTTTCCCAATAGTGGTAGCAATAGAAATATGGGGCGCGCGCCTGGCTAACAAAAATATACGCTTCATAACACAAAACACCAGCCTAGTGCACTGCATTAATAAGATGGCATCATCGTCTCTCCCAGTGCTAGGCCTACTACGCAGGCTAGCATTCCTGTGCCTAAAACACAATGTATGGGTCCGCGCTAGCCACTATGCTAAGGGGTATAAAGCTGCTGCTAACGCTTTATAACAATTCAATTGGCAGATTTTCACAGAGCTCTTCCACAACGCCCACCCATCAGGCAACAGTTGCCCACCCTCCCTATGGGATCTAGTGGCGAATAGTTGATGCCATTAATCAGAGCGTCAGTTGCCCCGTCAACGTGGCAAGCATACGGTAAGGCATGGGAAGAGTGGACACGACTAGTAGCAGGCAGACGGGTTGACCAATGTGAACAAGCCAGATCACAAGTCACCATAGAATTTCTCCACCAGCTAATGATGAGGGGCATATCAGGAGCGTCAGCGCAGCGGTGTCTGACCGGAGTAGCATTTCACTTCCAACTACTGAATTGGGGAGATGTGACAAAGATTCATAATCAGACAATCCATAAAAGGGTGGAAAAGGGGTCAGCCAAGTCAGGAATGTAGACGTCCCGTCCCGTGTCACTAAAACTGATTTCTCACATCATATCCCTAACACCATTAACATGACACTCACAATTTGAAGCAACACTAATGTCTACTGCATTTGTGATCGCCTTCTTCGGGGCGCTATGTATAAGCGAATTAGTCCTTCAATCCAAAATTACCACCAGTGGAGGCTTATTACACCAGGACGTAGTCATAGCCAATAATGCAATACGTCTACGCATACACCAATCGAAAATGGTTCCAGCGGGCAGGGGTACTTGGGTACTTCTACAACCCACAAACGGTACACTGAGTCGGGTAACAATAGTAAAAACATATCTAACCATCAGATCACAAAGTAATTTCTTCCTATCACACATTGATGGAACGCCATTATCAAGATACCTGTTCCAAGCTATATTTAATAAATGCATAACATCGGCAGGGAACCACCCCAAAGATTACGGGACACACTCATTCCGCATAGGTGCGGCCACGGAAGCAGCAAGAGCAGGACTGTCAGAAACGGAAGTTCAGAAGATAGGGAGATGGCGATCCACGTGTTTGGCGAGATACATAAGACCGGACTTGTTATCCTAACGTGGTTTGTTTCTTTTACAGGTGACGCTAAGCCAACAGTGTGAGTGATAGGCCACTCGTATATATATTGGGCACAAAAAAGGGTGAAAGTCCACCCAGGCGGGAGGAAATTAGAGTTTCAGAACACATATTTCAACTGGAGAGGTATTAGAGGCCTGCTATGGCCACAGGTACTAATGGAGGTAATCAAGGTAGGGAGAGAGGCAAGAGGTCCGGTCATCTTAGTTATACAGGCCGGGGGAAACAACCTAGGTCATCACAAGAGCGCATAACTAATGGCAATAATGAAACTAGACACTGAGCGCTTCAGAGAATTTTTCACAAAATTAGCTATAGTATGGTCAGAGATTGTGCCGATAGCGGTATGGCAAGGTGCGCGAGACATCACGGCCATCGAATGGACAAGGCGGGTAATAAATATTCAGATGGCAAAATTTAGAAGTGACAGAGGCGGTGTAGTGATACGACACCGACAACTGGAAGGAGATAAAGCAGGCCTCATACGGCCCGACGGTGTTCACTTAATAGATATTGGACTGGACATATTCCTGTCAGGACTCCAGGACGGAGTGGAACAAGCGTTAAGAGTGATGGGTGGGGGTCAGAGTCCTGCATATGAGTATGCTGGATCCTCCATGGCCTGGAAATAGATACGACATGTTGGAGAGTTACAATTGTTGGCCAACTTGCCGGAGTGGGGACCCAGGGCATGCTGCAACAAGCTGAATTATTTTAGAAATAAAATGCCTTTCTAATGGAATGAGTATAAAGAGTTAATAAAGCTGTGACCGATCCTCACCCATCCAGTTGTAAGAGTTACATTATTGTATTGTCCATGAAAGGGGGGCGGTAGGGGGGCTGAGCGTCTGGGTTTGGTTGGGGGTCCCCACAGTCTGCCTAGGCTAGATTCATTTAAAAATTCTTATTAGATACACAGGCGGTGCAGTTTGCTTCGCAGCTGGGCTACTACGCCCAAAGTATTGCCTAGGCTAGATGCAGTTAAAAATTCTACGCTGACTAGCAGACACTGAAGATTTGGAGCAGACCTCTGAGTAAACAGCTCTTCAGACTCAACCATCTGTGTTACCCCAAGCCATAGTGTATGTAGTTTCTTACAGTTAAAAGGGGGGGGGTGCGACCCAACCCACCTGGAATTGACAATGCCAACGTCACGTAAGACACAGCAAGGGAACTCCCAAAATTGTGGCACAGACACCACTTAACCCTAGAACGCATACCTGTGGCCTTGCAGGCCCGCCCAGTTAATTGTTTTCTATTTTCTGCAAGATTACTTTAGTTAGAATTTTGAAACTCTAGGTATTCTTCATGTATATAGTTGTTTGTCATTTGAGTTTGAGTTATTCAATGTTATTTGCACACGGGCCTAAAGGGCCCAAGGTATGTGAAAGTGTAGATTTTTATGGTCATGCGTTCTAGGGTTAAGTGGCATCAATTGCCCCACTGTTGCTTAAAACGGTTGGTGAGGTGATTTTACCAAATCCCCAAGCTTTTAGTCTCCCAAGGATGACACAGGGGTAGAAATGTCCTTGCGAATCCATGATTTGTTCATCTTTATGAACGTGAGTCTGTCTACATTCTCAGTGGACTGCCGCGTGCGCTTATCTGTCAGCACACCACCAGCAGCGCTGAACACACGTTCAGAGAGAACGCTGGCTGCATGGCATGACAAGATCTCCAAGGCGTGAGTGGCGAGCTCCGGCGATTATTCCAGATTGGAATACCAAAATGAGCAAGGGTCCAGTGACACAGTCATGGCTTCGATGTTCACTTGGAGATTCTCCTGTACCATCCTCTCTAGGCATTGACTATGTGTCAGACTTCTTGTCTCCTGTGGCCTTGCAAAGGATGGTCTAAAAAAGTGGTGAAACGATTCCACAATATTGCTGTTACCAGCAGATACTGTGTTACTGTTACTGTTTGAGTGATGAAGACTCGACAGTCCCACCGTTGGCAAGTTAGAACTGTGAGATTCACTACGTGCACCACTGGTGTTTTGTGGAAAAGCACATGTAAGATTCTGCAACAGCGTCTGCAGATACTCCTGCATTCGTCAATACTTTTTTATGGCAGGAATTATTTCGGCAAATATACTTTTGTACCGGGGATCTAAGAGTGTGGCAACCCAGTAGTCGGGATTACTTCGAATTCTGACAATCCGGGGGTCATGTTGCAAGTAGTGCAGCAAGAAGGCACTCATGTGTCTTGCGCATCCAGAAGTACCAAGTCCTTGTTTTGTTGGTAGCGAGGTAAGAATCATGCTTCCTTCCTCTGCCATCTCCCTCCAACCTCGCACAACAGAAATGTGATCAAGGTCTCCCTCATCTGATGAGTGTTCCATGCCCATCGCCAGTTCGTCCTCCACTTCTTCCTCGGCTCCTGCACCTTCCTCAACAGTTTGGCTGCTACCATGCGCCCTGGTTAATCCCTCTCCCCCACCCTCCCATGCCTGCCGCCTTGGTGCTGCCAACCGTCTGGACCTTGGAAATGTTATCCCTTCCGCATACGACTCCTCCTCTACTTCCTCCACCTCCTCTTGTCACACCACCTGACTCTGAATTCTGTTTAATGTGTGCTCCAGCATGTAAATCACCGAAATAGTCATGCTGATAATGGCATCGTCGTCAGCACTAAACATCTTCGTCGCCATTTCAAAACTGTGCAGAAGGGTGTGTGGCGCCCCTGAGGGTTCAGTCGCCACAGAGTTACTGCATCTCACCCAGAGGTGTGGTATCTCACCCTCAGGTAAGGAAGGCGTATGGCTCGGGACCCTGACTCCTGCATCCAACACATACCAGCAGTGGGGGTAGGGCGAGATTGCTCCTAAGGGAGAGCACAGTCCCAGGTCCCTAGCTGGTTTGAGGGTCCTATGTAGTGGGTGCTTAGGGGAGCAGCTTAGGGGAGCACATGACAAGGAGAGTATAAATAGGAAGCCATCTTAGAAAGAGCAAGCCAGACAGAGGAGGAAAAGTGACAGGAGCAGAAACTAGGCATGAGCTCTGCTCCTGAGGCGGGCCTAGCCTGGGAGGCCCAGGACTGAAGGAGAGAAGAGAGGAGTGGTAGATGGAAGGCTCCAGGAACCGAAGGGACCCTACGGCTACGGGCCGTGCAGAAGGCCACCCGTACTCCCGCTGCTACCTGGAGGTAGAGGGGTCAGGCCAGATAAGGGGAACCGGTCCCTCAACTAGCGGAGAAACAGCAAGGCTCAACTAGAAACCGGAGGCTGCTGCATTTCATGTACTGCAGGCCAAAGTCCACACCAGTCTCACTAAGAAGGTAGCCACATAGGACCCAGGGGACGGAACACACGTCACCCGCCAAGGCCCGAGGATACCGGATAGAAGTGTCACTGGGTGTGAGGTGCAGGGAGAAGGCCAGAGAAAGGACACACAGAAGGGGGTCCTGCTAAGTACTCCGGAGCTATCTGGGGGTGGACTGAGCCCCTCACTGAGTATGCACAGCACGACGGGGGAGATTGCTCTGGTACCTGTAATCTGGACTACAACAACTGTGAGTAATATCTTGAGACGGCATCACACGGACTCTGTGTTCATTACTGACTCCCTGCACTACAACCACCATCATCCACCCACACTGCCCTGAAGCTACACTCTTCCTGTGGTGAGTAATAATACCGTTGCTGCAAAACCACCAGCTTCAGAGGACTGTTCCGCAGCGATGGCCCCTTTGGCTGCACTCCACAGGTGGCGTAGTCAGACATTATAAAATCCATATATACAAATTACCCTTGGATTGACCGCCCTGGGTCACGGACTGGGTCACCGCCACAGTGACTACAACCCCCAGCGTCTTCCGGCCCGGCTCAGGGTACCCCATGGCCCAGGGGGCGCGTCAACTGCATAGGTCCCTGATCTGAGACCACTCCTGCAGCGTGATTTGCCCCACCTCTGGATCTCGTTGGCCCAGGCTATACGTCAGAACGTATTGCACCAGGGCTTGTCGGTGCTGCCACAGTCGCTGCAACATGTGCAGAGTTGAATTCCACCGTGTCGGCACATCGCATTTCAGCCGGTGAACTGGCAGGCCCAACGACTTCTGTAGAGATGTAAGTCGTTGAACTGCGGGATGCGAACGGCGGAAGTGAGCACACAGCGACCGTGCCCTCTGCAGAAGGCCATCTAGTCCGGGATAGTGGGCTAAATATTGCTGGACAACCAGGTTCAACACGTGAGCCATACAAGGCACGTGTGTGACATTGCCCCGGCGAAGTGCCGCACCCAGGTTTGCAGCATTGTCGCACATGGCCTTCCCTGGTTGCAGGTCCAGTGGAGACAACCTTTCATGAAACTGGGTCTCCAGAGCTGACCACAACTCCTCAGCTGTGTGACTCACATTTCCCAGACATTTCAAAGTAAACACTGATGCCGTTGAGCCCTGCTGCCAGCATAGTAAGGAGGTGTGCAGGATTCCTTCTGCGCAGTTAGAAAGCAGGTGGCATTACCAGACAGGCTTTGGGTGCAGGTGGAGGACCGAGATGAGGTTGAGGAGGCAGAAGCAGTGGAGGAACTTCGAGATAAAGAGGATTGACGCACAACTCGTGGGGACGGTAAGACTTGGACAGCAGCCCCTTGTCCTGCTGTCACCATAGCTACCCAGTGCCCAGTCAGCGACATGAAACGCCCCTGTCCATGCCTTCTCGTCCAAGTGTCTGTGGTGAAGTGCACCCTGTCACACACAGAGTTTCTCAAAGAAGCGGTGATGTTGTGTGCGACATGCTAGTGGAGTGCAGGCACACCTTTCTTTGAGAAGTAGTGCCGACTGGGCATCTGGTACTGGGGCACTGTGACGGACATAAGGTCTTGAAAATCCTCTGTGTCCTCCAGGTGGAAAGGCAGCATTTCTGTAGCCAACAGCTTGCAGATGGTGAAATTCAACCTCTTAGCTTTCTCATGGCTAGGAGGAAATGGTCTTTTACTTTTCCACATCTGAGGGACCGAGGGCTGGCTGTTGTGCTTAGACGGTGTTGAGTAGGGTGTCCCCGGAAAACTGCCGGTCTGTAAGGAAGATGCAGGC
The DNA here is from genome assembly GCF_046119375.1 of Phyllobates terribilis. Lineage (NCBI taxonomy): Eukaryota > Metazoa > Chordata > Amphibia > Anura > Dendrobatidae > Phyllobates > Phyllobates terribilis. The sequence continues at coordinate 366,875,144 of NW_027362762.1, read as the reverse complement.
GGACATGTTAGGTTGCCTTGATCCAAAGGTGGTGCTCTCGATGTCGGAGAGCGCTCAACACTAGCAGGTGTTTCCACTTCCCAATGAACTGACGACCTGCCAATCACACTCGCTGTTGCGGGTAAGAAGTGGCAGGTCTGCGTCCAAAAACATGTGTGACTGCTGTCTCCCCAGTCACAGAGGATGAAGAGGCTGCGGATGCACAAGATATGGCAGACGGTGGTTGGCCCAGCCGGCTAGGTCGCATTGTAGCACAGTGAGCTTCCCACTGCAACTTATGCTTCATATCCATGTGACGGTACATGCATGAAGTACTCAAACTATGGATTTTTTGGCCTCTACTTAGCTTTTGCTGACAAATATTACAGATAACACGAGTTGGGTCATCCTTATCGATCTGAATAAATGCCCAGGCTATGCAAGGCTTAGAGCCCATGTGACCTGAAGAGCCACTACGACTTGTGGTCAGAGGCAGAGTTGTGGTTGAGGATGCAGTTGTTGACGTGCTTCCAGTACTCCGTCTCTGTTCAGGAAGGCGCAACCTAACCTCGTCGTCAATAGCATCTGTGGTGCCCCGCTGCCCTTGGTATCACAGATCCTAGAAGAGTGCATTGATGGAATCCTCCACAAGAGGCCCCCATAAACATTCACACATCTCCACCTTCCACCTCAGACCAGCAGAGGGTGCCCGTTAGGGATATAAATAGGGAAGGTGGAGCTAGGCAGTTCAGTTCCTCTGAAGAGTTCCTGCAGTAGAGAAGCCTAAGCGAGGTCAGTCTGCAGTGGAGCTCAGTCTAGTCTAGAGAACGGAGTTAATAGTTTAGCAGTGGAACACGAGGCTCCTGCTTGCTAGATTCAGGGAGCCCAGATAGAGCTTAAGGTGTGCCGGTGCCGTAAGATCAGTGAAGCGCGGCAAGCTGCCGTTAGTGTGCATAGCCAAGTGAGGGCCCGAGTAGGCCGAAGGCGAGTGGCGAGTTAGTACATAAGGGGCAGAGGAGCTTAACCAGCTCACCCCGAAGCATTTACCGGACACAGGATCCGAGCTTACCGGTATCTCTATGACCCAGTATGGCATAACCGGAATCCCTGGAGAACTACAAGTCCCAGGATCGCTAAGGTGCTGATATGTAACAGAGCCAGGAGACGCTTAGGCCCCGCATACTGGGAGCGTGAACTCCAAGAGAAGGCCCTACCACAAGGTCAGCCAGCGCAGGACAGAGACAAAGTTAGGCCTAGCTCCAGGCAGGTCAGAAACTTACTACGCAGAGGCAAGAAACAGGAGGCCCTACACCCGCTCATTGGGGAGGATCCTGATATGCACCCTTCACCCTACAGTGCTCCGGGATGTGCCTGAATTTCCACCAGTAAAAGGTACTGAAGTGACTACCGTGTCCGTTCCTGTTCTTGCTCTGACCCAGCTGGGTCTCGCCTGTCCTGCATTCCCCCTGAATACGCTGCCCTGAGACCTAGGTCCACCTGTGGGGAGCTATACCATCGAGCTGTCTTATCACCGGCCTCAGTGGACTGCTGCAGCGCTGGTGCTTGTCACCAGATACCACAGGTGGCGTCATGAACTCTTATAAAATTAACAATTATCCACCCTTTTAAAGAGAGACCCCAGGGTACGGGCCAGGGAGTCGACCACCGCGACATCCCCAAGACCAGGCAAATGCCCGGGTACCGAGTCATCCCCATCCCCAGGGCTAGTCACATCCTCCTCCACCTCCTCTGCTGACCTCATCGACTGGCTGACTGTGGGTTGACAGTAAGTGGGATCTCCAACCTCGTCATCATCACCCTGTGTGTTATCACACCCGTCGTCCTCTGAGCCAACCTCTTCCTGCCCTGACCGAAAAGTCAAGTTGTCGCTCCAATCAGGTATTTGAGTCTCATCATCGTCTTCATCATTGTCTCCACCAACAGGAGTTACAGTTTGGGAACAAGGGTCTACATTATGCTCAGAACCTTCTTCATCTGGTCCTGGATCCGACTTATAAAGATTCTGGGCATCAGATCAGATCATTTCCTCATCTGGATTAACAGAAGCTCTGGAGCAGACCTCCGTTTCCCAGGCTATAGTATGAGTAAACAGCTGTGCAGACTCAACCATCTGTGCTACCCCATACTCAGACGGGCAGCTGGAGACTTGGGAGCTGTGAGGAAGCAAGTGCGATTGGGGTGACACCTCTGAGGACTGGAGTATTTGTGATGTTGAAATTGAGGTGATGGAGAGCCCACTTGAAGGAGCACTTGATATCCGTTGAAGCACCTGCTGTTTTTGTGCCTCATTTAGAATTTGTAGCGATGGGCGTGTCCGTAAGAATGGGATCGTATCACATTGTCCACGAAAAGAAGTCGACATCTTAGTTTGGCTGGAAGATGGTCTTTCTTCTGCAGATGTTACTCCCCCCCCACCGTGGGGGGCCTCGACCCACCGGCGGACAGGCACCAGCATTGGGATAGGGGGGCTGGCCGTCAGGGTCCACCGCGGCTCTGGCACAAACCCGGCGACACAGAGGTGGCACGGGCAGGAACGGACTGGCCGTGTCGGCTTCTCACTTTTTGGATTTTAGAAGGGCATGACATGCCTATATCTGTGTCTCCCCCTCCTTTTACTCCACCACCTCTTTTCTTTTCGCATGACTATATGTACTTGTCACTTTTCCATGTGTTAGTTGTGTCTTCTGAGCAGTTTGTCAGCTTTTGGACACCTTTGAAGGTGTTTTCTATGTGTTTCTATGTGTTTTTGTTTGCCTGCCATTGGTTTTAACGGTGTTCGAAGGTGTTCAACGAACAGTTCGACGAACAGTTCGGCGAACACACGGGTGTTCGACGAACCGAACTCGAACACTACGGGGGTGGCTCAACACTAGATAACAGTCTCTCCTTAATCTCTGGGGGGTCTGACCTGTGGGAACCCCACGGGACCTGAGAATGGGGTTCCAGAGATCCCCATCTGAATGAAGCAGCAATTAAGTATGTATTCTGCAGCTACAGTTCCTTATAGGACTGATGGAGAAAGTTGAGTTGGTACAACTCATTTATAAAGCAACTCCTGCACCTCCCATTACAACACTGTAGCACAACACCTATGCAGCCAAACATTTCAGTTATCACAAAGGGATACATAGCAACAGTAACATGTCAGAGGGACAAGCCCTGCTCCTTCATTCTGTTCACCCCACATGTCCAAGTCAGTCCAAACCATTACATGTGCAAGCAACATAAAGATAGTAGAGTGAAAATGGTACAAACACAGGTACGCTAAATAATACAGTGGTTGCCATAACTATTATCACCTGCAAAGTATATTCTTTTAAGCACAATAATGTTGCAACATATAAAGTATAATTTCAGATAATATATTTTTTCAATGATCTAGGTATTTCCAAAAGGATCTCTTTAGAATTCAAAGTGAAAGTGATTTTGTGACTTTCGGGCCTTATTGAAGACGCTGTATGATTCATCTAGATACTATATGGCTCATATGGTACAGATTGGGACTATATTGGCAGAATAAAATAGTTGTTGAGTGAAGTACCATGTTTGGTATCAGAGTACTCGTACTGACCTGGGGAATCATATTGGCAGGTCAGTTTTAGCAATTAGTGAACAAGGTAAATAAAAGAAACTATTGTGAAGATGAACTTCTTTTGAAATTTCATCACACTTGGAATTTTTTTCACATATTTCAGTATGCTCTATGGTAAAATCAGTGGTGTCATTCGAATATACAACTCACCTCACAAAAAAACAAGCCCTCATATGGCCACATTGATGGGAAAAAATGAAAAAGTTATGGCTCTGGGGAGAAGGTGAGCAAAAAACAAAAGTTCAAAAACGGAAAATCGCAAGGTCATGAAGGGGTTAAATGACCACCATACATAGTTGACTTTTTCATTTTTTCCCCTTGTCCTGTATATTTTTGTCCATTTATACCACTTATGACATATTTGAGCATCTGAACCCCTCTGAATAGTCTGCAGTATTTGTATACTCTGTGCACTGCTGTGATATCACAGGATGCCCTGAAGGTTTGTAACATCACATGGTGATGGTTAACGCTTTGCAATCACGAAATGTGGAGTGCCTATATTGGTATTGGGTCACAAACCTGACATAAGTGGTAGTTCTATTCTGTTTTAGATTTGGCACATATGGTATAAAGCATAGAGGACATTTTTAACACAGCTGAAAAGCAGGTATGCCATTACAATTACATAATTATTGAACAAACTCATTGACAAGAAAATATTTTCTGCATCTATTGGTTTATGGATGTGGATAGCATAGGTGCTGGGAATATTTTGCTGAACTAATAAAAAACACTTATCTATTAGAGTTGAGATTAATTCCCAAAGGATCGAGTTTGACTTAAATTTCCTGAAAATTATGGTCACATGCGAATTCGAACATTTTGAGATTTGATTGACGGTTTGCAAAAAAAAACTTGCCCGGCACCATTTCTCACACTGCTGAAGCATCAGAGAGCGGATCAATGTTATTTTGCATTGCCATGCAGACTACCTCATATTGTCCTGCAGGTATGACATCTTACGGATTATCATAGCTTGTACAGTGGTGGTCAGTACATAGGCCATCAGAGATTAGTGGTTCCAAGCAGAGCACAGTTTGTATGGCAGAGTTGTTTTCTATCTCCACTGGGTAAGTCTTTCTTTTCTGTAAGATCTAATAGTCACCAGGGTCCTCTATCCTCTAGAGTGTAATCTCTTATGTTTAGGGGGGTCCTCTCTATCTTCTGTAGAGTGGAAGCTGTTATAATAAGTGGGGTCCTTGCTTTCTCACTTCGGTAAAGTGTTTATGGTCAACAGGATCCTCTCTCCCTCACCTGGAGAGTATAAGCTCTTATGGTCAGTGGGGTCTTGTCTCTCTTTCTCTTGCCTGTAAAGTGAAAGTTTTTATGGTCAGTGGGGTCCTCTCTCCTTCTCTCTACACAACCCCTCATGTATTTTACGAGTAATTACAAGATTTCCAGTATTGAAATCCGTGCAATTTTATTCATCGCAAATCAAATTTTGGTAGGGGGGAGGTTCGACGAAGTTGTCAAATTCAAATTTCAAACCACCTGCTTATCTCTACTATTTATAAGTACAAATACATGTTTACTAGTAAAAAATAATCTGTGTCAATCTTACCCATTTTATGTGGGTGTCTAATTTTTAATTTGACACACTTTTCTTGTGTGCTAGTAAATTGTTGCAAAGGGTTTGTTTGTAGGAGTTAATTAACTGAGCCTCTACTAATTTAAAATGAAAGTATGCTTGGAAGGAGCAATTAAAAGACCCTCATGAAATGGCTAAATATGATGTCTCTGACATGGTGTCACTTTTAATTACTAGATATTGTAGGTAATAAGGCACGCAAATAGTTTAGTCATCTGTAAATAAAATGTGTCAAGCTTTCTTGCTGTTTCTTTACTCCTTTAATGAGCAAATTCACCTTGTAAAGGAAGAATTATACCATGTAGAGGAGGAGTAAGGTTAAATCGTGTGCAAACGCCAATGATTTGTTTCTCATTTATATATCTTGTCTGTGACAAGTAGTGGGAAACAAGGGCTGAATAATTCACGAGAGAATGTGCTTAACTTGTGTTGATTAAAGAGGATTTCTGGTCATTTCTGGCTCATTTTTCCAAGTCAGCAATCATTTATCCTAGGCAGAATCAGCATGCTATTAAGTCAAAAGCAATTTGCTTTTCAGTGTTTAAAATGGGACATTGAAGAGTAAATAAATGCTAAGGATGTGATATGAAATTCATAGTTGTGTATGATAATGAAAAGCATTTTTTATTGTGCATAGAGAGATAGTATGTAATATTATTATAAGTACACATACATATAGCATATTACATAACTGTCATTTGCAAGGTAGAATAAAAGACAGAAAAAACAGACCTAGATAATAGCACTTCCTAGTGGTCCAAGTGATATTCATATCATAGGGTACATCAATTATGTAGTCCCCAAATGGCTAAGGCATAGGACTTAACACTTTTTTGTGAACGAACATAAAACATGCCAACATGTCACCTGTTAATGTTTATTGATTTGCCTGCCACATACATTTGTGTCCTTGTTTACCTTTTCTTCTGGTTTGATATATCCTGAGATAACTAGCGCAAGCTGACAATATTTGAAAAGAAAACAAGGTTTTGGATACTTTACTAAGAAATGTTTATGCTATTTGCACCTATGATTGTCCACCCAATGGTTATGATGTGTAATGCGGTCTGTTAAAAGTTTTACTTGATGTTATTGTTCATCCCATAGGCTTATGATACATTACTTTTTATTTTGCTAGGTCACATACCATGTTTACATACACACATACTTACAATGGCGGACGTATAATTGAGTCCACTTCTAGCACCAAAGCAGGTGTAATTGTGCATTATGATAGATTTCAAAGGATCCATATATTGTTTTCGCACAGGGGCCCTTTTCTGCCTGTGTCTGCCAGTGCATACTGTTAATACATGCATAAAGTGTAAGGGACTCCATAGCAAATACAAACATCGCACTTTGTTTATTTGTTGATGTATAATTCTAAGGAGACATTTTAAATCAAAGCAAAGATGCAAGTTATTATAAAAAAAATCTCCTTAACTGCTCTGTAATTAAATCTATCCCCATAGCTCAATAACCTCAGCCAACTGTAACAGGGGCAGAAAACCATCTGTAGAGCTGTACAGGGCCTATCAGGTGAAGGAGGCCCAGCGAAGAAGATCTGTGACTGTCTGGAAAAGAGGCTGCGAGGTGATACTTTTTTCGACTGGGCAAATAAGTTTTCCTTTCTTCAATCAATTATGTCAGATGCTATTGCACCAGATATTAGTTATAAAAATTGTTTTATTTTTGTGCCAGGCATAGGTCTTATAGTTTGGGAGACATATTTTCGGCATCATGGCACCTCAAAGAACACAATGCATATACTTGCATTGTGGTGCAGCCTGCTGATCAGCCCAGAATTAATATCGGCCAGATGGACAAAGCTGGATATGGCATGTCTTGTATCTATAGAAAGCAAAAATCATGATAGGAAATATGGCAATAATATCTCCTGCCTGGGACCTCCAGAGAGGCAAATATCCCTATAATCAGGAATCTCATAACTTTTAGTACCTAAGGAGTATCCCATATACTAGCCCACATCTGAGGTCACCAAGGGAAGTGGCTTGTACCTGCTAAAAGCAGATTCTGAATTATTGCCATTCTTGCTCCCCTCTGGAAAGATCTTCACTGTTCCTATGACATCTGGTCCAGCAATTTTCTTTTGGTCATCCGTTTTATATTTATGTTAATGTATATAGTGTATTGTCCCCTTTGTAATATCTTTTGTATATTTTTGTAAACACTGCCTAAGTTTTTGGATTAAATATACAAAATGTAATAGCTTTGTTCCTCTTGCTTTACAAACTGCACCCCTGAAGCCTTGTGAGGCTAAATGTTACCAGTAATGGGTATCCAATTGGCCTGTATAAACAATTGATGGTGGCAGCTAGCTTTTTCTGTGGTTATTGGAGATCTGATGTGTCTATACTATACGATCATTAGAAAGAAGTGCACAATAACTGGCCAAGCACCGAAAGCAGTTATTGCCTTGTCCATCAATCGTTAGTCAATTGTGTAATTGTCCTAACGATTGGGGGCAGTGAAGTGCTGTTCGTGAAAAATTGTTGTCAATGGTGGGATATCTGCATGATTCCCTGGCTGTTTCCTCACAAATTGTTGGCAGCGGTGGGATATCTACATGATCCCCCATCTGTTTCTTGACACAGTAGTATAACATTTTGTGGTTATGTATGGTCACTGTTACAATGCAGTATGTCAGGGAATACAGTTGATGGAAATACAGCAAGTTGAAGGTCCCAATCGACAACAACCATTGTAATTACAGAAATGTGTCTATAATATAATGCAAAAATTATCTATTTTAAGTATTCTTGTTTATTTGATCGATTTCTTTAAGACTAAAGGAATATACATATCAGCAACAATAATTGAAGTGATACATTTTTGTAACCAAAAGCATTACAAAAGCAATCTTATACATGAGGCTCATTCTCTTAGTGATGCAATCAAAGCCTTTTTTTCTGTATTTACTGGCATATAACTTGTTTCACACATCATTATCATTTACCCCAACATGCATAATGCAATGCCTTTTTGTCTTCTATTACTATAATTTAAATATTTATAACAATTCACAAGTGTGTAAGCTAACTGTAAAGTTATAAAAATTGGATGCTGAATAAAATATGTTCTTGAATATAAATAAGTGAAGATTTTACATTTGAAGATAAAGACTACATTTTTTCACAGCTGGGAAATCCTAATGAATCAGATACTAAGTGGTAAGGCATACCAGCGTGTTTGAATCCACTGCACTGTATGCCCCTATTATTCTCTGCAGAAAACCCAATAGGTTTATTATCTCTATTCAGACATTACAGTTTGGAAAATAGAAAAGAGTTTTAACATGGTGACATTGAGTTCTAGAAATTAAAGTTTAGTTTCACTTCTTATTAAAATCTCCTATGTGATAGATGCTTTAATGATATACAATAGGAAACTTTTGGAATGTTTCCAGTTCAGTTCATGTATCTGTATTGCTAAACCAAAAATACGGCACATTAAATTAAAAAATATAGTCTTCATTTCGTCAAGACTGAGGTTTTGTATTCCATGCTTGATGAACAGGCAGCAGGAGTAAGTATTATTATTATTTATTATTACACCGCCATTTAATTCATGGCACTTTACATGTGAAAAAGGAGTATACATAGCAAAAACACTTACAATAATCTTAACAAAACGAGTCAGCGACTGGTACATTAGGGGAGAGTACCCTGCCCGCGAGGGCTCACAATCTAGTATGTTCCTCTTAATTAATTTGGTGCCTGTTTCAGATACTGTGCACCATTGGTGAAAATATATGCAATTTAGGGCATAATTTACTCTTCTTTAGTGGAATAAATTATGATGAATTTGCTAAAGCGCTTATCCTTGCTTCCTTCCGTTCAAGCTCCCCTCAATTTATGAAAAGTAAAAACACCAAAAGTTGTATAATTTTTGCACAACTACTAGTTGAACAAAAAATTGCGATGTTTCAAGCCATTTTACCCCACAATTTTGGCAAAAAAAGACTTGATGAATTGGGCCAATAAAGTGTATCAAGTATCAAAAATATATCATTTTTATTAATTTAAGAGCAATGATTTGACCAGTTTTTAACATTAACATTTATATACCCCAAAAAATTGCAGCGCATGAAACACAGTACCTGTGGTTCTAACATATTTGCCTAACATATTATTCATATTACTGAATCAAAGTTCTCTATTACGGTATGTGCACATGACATCATTTAAACTCAGGTGAACCAGTCAAGTGTTTCAGGAGAAAACGCTTTCTGAAGCTCTGATATTCTTTTTCCTGAGCCGTATTTTGAATACTTGTTTAAGTAGTTTCCTGAGAGATTTTCAGACTTGTTTTCAATGTTTGGGAAGGTTCTTCAGCGGTTTCTGGGAAGTCTTTTTTCCTGTCGTTTTCCGGTCATTTTGTTTTCGCTCCATTGAATAATTAAAAAAGCAAGAATGATGGCAAAAGGCTCCAAAAGATGTTCGGGTGTCTAGAGGATGTTATTTGAGTTTTCTCATTAACTTGCATTGAAAAGCACAGAGCATCTTCCTAGTGGAAAATGCCAAAATGGACACTTCTTTTAACCACTTGGTGGCTTTTCATCCTAAAAACGGTTAAAAAATGTTCAAAAGCCTGAACATATGAATTGGAAGTCATTTTTTCATAGGAATGTTCATTCTTTTGAGCAGTGTCAGTTTTTTTTCAGCCAATTTCCAAGGCAAAATTCCACTGAGAAAGACGTATGCACATACCCTTATAGTATAGTATTTGAGGGGCATTATACAGCATATGCTTCTATAAGGATATTATGTTTCTAAATATTATAAAAAGTCTTCAATCAATGTGTAAGTCACTCACGCTGCAGTATTATTTGTTGAGTTTCTCACTTTGTACATAATCTTTCCTTGCTATTAGTAAGTTGAAACACATTGATCAATTTCAGAAGCTGAAAACCTGTTTTGACCAATTACTGCCTATACACTCCTGCCCACACAAATACATGACGTGTTACTTGTATTAAAGCTATGCAGTCATAAGATATGAATCCATGGAAGCATGACTAACTCAGGAAAGATTCCCAGTTTCTAGATGTGAACAATTGTTTTCCCTTTGACAAAAAGAAATCAGTCAGGTGATTGATGCTGCCCTAACCACATGTAACATGAGTCAGAATGACTCCTTCATTATAAATTTTTGTTAGTCTCTGAAACACTGAAGTGAGGTGAGCGAGCTGACAAGCCATTTTGGGCAAGTCCTCTTGAACGTATCATCTGGCTATGATTGACTGGTAGGTCTCTTGCTATGTACAGAGAGAGAGACATGTCGGTGAAGCAGAGACAGGCTGCAGAAGCAAGAGGGGTCCACAAACCATAGCTATTTCTGTTCATTACTCTCAGCTCCCTGTTCAAAATATATCTTCTCTAAAACAATTCTATGAATGTTTGTAATGATAGAGCCTTTATCATGTTGCCTATGATCAGACAGCAAAAAAAAGACAAAAAACAGCACTCCCGATCCTCCTATAAAAAAAATTAGGTGCATGCAACCCGGCAGACCGCAGTCCCAAATGTCCACCATATATAACTGCAGGAAGATGAATGGAATGAAGGTTGTACAGAAATGTAGCCAAAACATTGCATCTTCTGAATATACTTTTTGGCTATGTGCCCACGTTGCGGACCTGAAGCATATTTTTTACGCTTCTCCCTGGCGGGAAAATCGCATGCGGATATTACATGCGGTTTTCCCGCCAGGTAGAAGCGTTTGTGAGGCGTCTTTGCATGCATTTCCGCATGCGGGTTATCAAGCACTTCTCCAAGCATCACTTGGAAAAGTGCTTGACAACTTGTTCAGAATGGTAAAAAATAAAAAAATAAACTTATACTCACCTTCTGATGCATTCTCTGCCCCGTCCGGAGGCTTGAGCGGCTCACGCTGCTGTGTGCAGGACCTGCGGTGACGTCATTGAGTCATGTGGTGGGTCACATGACTCAATGACGTGGCAGGTCCTTCAGACAACAGCGCGACGGAGGGAAAACATCAGAAGATAAGTATAAACTTTATTTTATTCTTTTTTTTACAGGTTCTTTGGTACCCAGGTCTGGATGAGAGTCTCCTCTCCTCCAGACTTGGGTACCATCCGCACATTGATTCCGCAGCGCTTCCGCAAAATTAATGAACATGCTGCGGATTTTTGACTGCAGCATATACGCTGCGGAAAAATCCGCAGCATGGGCATTGACATTGCGGAATGCCATTGGGGACCATGGGGTGCGGATCTACATGCGTTTTTCAAGCGTTTACGCTGCGGAAATTCCGCAGCATATACGCTTGAAAAATGCTACGTGGGCACACAGCCTTTGGATATAGAAATTGGAGTGCTGATTCCCTATTTTCCTCTTCCTTTGATCATATAGCAAGAATTACTAGATGGGTTATCTTATAAAAATGATATGGACTGGAGTGCCAAACTGTGTCAGAAGTTTGCACGACTTCTCCGTTTATAATAAATAATTGCATAAAATGAAAAATCATGGTTATAATGCATAGTCCGATCTGCTTCTTACTTTTGTATATACTTAATTATGATATTATTTTCTCCATTGTCGTCATATCCCCAACTTTATTTCTGCATCTCTATGTCTTTTTTAATGTTAACTGTACCTGTGTTTTAACATCAATTCTGATTTTGATCGTGACAGCCAACTCATTCTTCAAGCCAGGCAGCAGTTCCATATACGTGGATTTTTTTTTGTCTTTGACGCTGACGCTCTCCAATTAAGCTATAAATTATTGGATATAATCCCTGGCTACCACAATATATCTATTTGTGTCATAATTGTGCTTTACATGTGCCTTGTATTTAGGGATATTAAAGTTAATTAGTTGGCAGGAAATACACTTCACCTTCTGTGTACAGCAGTAATTTTGTACAGTTCTTGTGAATAGCTCCATAACTGAGTAGAACATTATGTTATAATAACCCTGTTTTGACAAAATGTAATGCATTTAATTTGTGTTGGAAAATGACTTGTCTAACTCATTAGAAAGCAAATTGTTCAAGATCAACCAACAACACTAAGTGTAATAACACATTTTTATTATAAACAACATACTATGTGAAATCTTAAATAATAAGAACACAACACATTTGCCCCGATTCATCAAGACCGGCGTTGCTCTCACCAGTCTTCATGAGGGGGCATTTTGTTCTGAGACACTCTTGATTTGTTAAGAGATGCATGCCTCTTAATGAATCAGTCACATATGACAAGTGGTATGCGCCTGCTTCTGCACCTCACCACAAATCTTACCACAGTTGGAAACTGGAGTAAAATTTGTGTCGAAAGGAATGCCACCACTCGTCATGATTATGATGAGCTAAGGTTGTCATGCATCAGTCCCGTCCAAGTTCCACCCACTTTATTGCCGGTGGGCTAAAATGGAGTGAGATCACCATAAGTTACAAAAATTTGCGACTTTTCAAAGCTTTTAGCGTAAGGAAAGTATACCAGATGCTGGAGAGGGAATGCAATCGACATTATCATATCCATATTTTTTATGCATTTTATTTGTACTGTATTATTGCAGCCACTGTTTGCAACTTTTTCTCTGCACAGCTCTACATTGGATTGTAAAGAATGTGTCACTGTATACATCTTCAAAGAAAAACTACAGGAAAATTAGATTATCTATTGTAATTATGGATAACTAAGTCCTTCACACTTCCTAATAAATATTTTCTCAAATATTTTTATTGGTATGCTGAGCAGTATTAGGTTTAGATGGCTGCAAGAAACCAATTTTGCTTGGCGAGGAGTGCCATCAGATGGGTCATTTTAGGCATCAAACATGTAAAAAATGCCACTAGTTATTACAAGTAGACCAAAAATTGTTGTGACAGAATGTATTAGTAATAGAAACATTATTTTACTGTTACAATGTTTTGGAGAGAGGCCAAGGTTACCATCAGTGCTGGAATGGTGCTCGGATTTTAAGGTGAGTATCGGCAGAGTTGTTATTTCAGCCTGAAGCATTTGCCAGACATTCCTATATTTTAAAATTCAAAAACCTTTCAATTAATAAAGCGCAACAGGAATTGAATGCTTATAAAGTCTGCTTATAAAAATGAATATAAATGAATACAAATGATCGCTGAAATCCCCACTATCATCATGGGTGACTTCAACATCCCCCTTGACAGTTCCCACTCATCTGTCTCCAAGCATCTATTCCTCACTTCCTCCTTCAGCCTTGCGCAATGATCTTCTGCCCCTGCTCACAAAGATAGCCACACACTGGACCTCATCTTCACCTGCCTCTATTCTCTATTTAACCTCTCTAGCTCACTTCTCCCTCTTTCTGACCACAACCTACTCACATTCTCTTCCCTCTCCTCTCAATGTGCACAAGCCCCACTCCAGAAACTTGCACACCCTTGCAGAAATCGCAAACACCTTGACCTACACTCACTCTCTGAATCCCTTCTCCTTCTCACAGGCATAAGTTCATTACACGATGCAGTTGCAGCTGCCACTTTATTTAACACCACAACAGCTGCAGCCCTCAATTAGTCCCTCACACATACCACAACTCACTCACTCAACAGGCAACTCTGGCACACCAACTTGACTAAAGAACTGCGAAGGGCCTCCAGGGTTGCTGAGTGGAAATGGAAAAGGTCCCACTCTAACAAGCATTTCAATGCATTCAAACAGTCCCTCACTACTTTCAAGTCCACACTCACTGCAGAAAAACAAACCTACTTCTCATCTCTCATATCCTCCCTGTCTCACAACCCTAAACAGCTATTCAACACTTTCAATTCTCTCCTCTCATCTCAGCCGAAGACTTTGCCTCATTCTTCAAGCAGAAGATTGACACCATCAGACAAAGCTTTTGCCTAAAGTCCCTACAGCCCCTCCTCATATCTACTCAACCTTCCTCCTCCAAAACCAGCTTCTCCACCATTATGGACAATCAACTTTCCTCTTTAATGTCCAAATCACACCTTACCATTTGTAAACTTGATCCAATTCCATCCCATCTCATCCCTAACCTCACCACAGTCTTCATCCCAACCTTAACCCACCTTTTCAGCTTGTCACTAACAACTGGTGTCTTCCCTTCATGTTTCAAACATGCCTCTATCACAATCATCCTCAAAAAGCCCTCCCTTGACCCATCCTCTCTGTCTAGCTATCACCCCATATGACTTCTCCCTTACGCCTCAAAACTACTGGAACAACACATCCATTCTGAACTGTCCTCCCACCTCTCCTCCTGCTCCCTCTTTGACCGCTTACAACCTGGCTTCCGACCACACCACTCCACTGAAACTGCCCTCACTAAAGTCACCAACGACCTAATAACTGCCAAATCCAAGCAACACTACTCTGTCCTCCTCCTTCTGGACCTATCATCTGCCTTCGACACAGTGGACCATTTCCTCTTACTACAGACTCATTTGTCTCTCGGCATCAAAGACTTGACTCTATCTTGGATCTCCTCATATCTAACAGATCAGATTTTCAGTGTCTCCCACTCACACACCACCTCCTCATCTCGCCCCCTATCTGTCGGTGTCCCCCAAGTTTCAGTCCTACGACCCCTGCTCTTCTTCATCTACACCTTAGGCCTGGGAAAGCTCATAGAGTCCCATGGCTTTCAGTATCACCTCTATGCTGATGATACACAGATCTACCTCTCTGGACCCGATATCTCCTCCCTACTAACCAGAATTCCACAATGTCAGTCTGCTTATTCATCCTTCTTCTCTGACAGATTTCTAAAACTTAACATGGATAAAACTGAATTCATCTTTCCACCGTCTCACTCAACCCCCTCAACTGACCTATCCATAAAAGTCAATGGCTGCCCACTCTCCCCAGTCCCGCAAGCTCGCTGCCTCGGGGTAACCCTGGACTCTAATCTCTCTTTCAAACCACATATCTAAGCCCTTTCCACTTCCTGTCGACTCCAACTCAAAAATATCTCTCGGATCCGCACATTCCTCAACCACGAATCTGCAAAAACACTAGTGCATGCACTCATCATCTCCCGTCTTGACTACTGCAACCTCCTGCTCTGTGGCCTCCCTTCTAACACTCTGGAGCCCCTCCAATCTATCCGAAACTCTGCTGCCTTACTAATCTACCTGTCCCCCCACTATTCCCTGGCCTCTCCTCTCTGTCAATCCCTTCACTGGTTCCCCATTGCCCAGAGACTCCAGTTCAAAACCCTAACCATGGCATACAAAGCCATCCACAACCTGTCTCCTCCATATATCTGTGACCTAGTCTCCCGATATTTACCTACACGCAACCTCTGATCCTCATGAGATCTCCTTCTCTACTCCCCTCTTATCTCCTCTTCCCACAATCGTATACAAGATTTCTCCCGTGCATCCCCCTACTCTGGAACTCTCTACCCCAGCACATCAGACTCTCACCTACCATGGAAACCTTCAAAAGGAACCTGAAGACCCACCTCTTCTGACATCAACTTCGCTCCATCATACCACTGCACGACTAGCTCTACCCTCACCTACTGTATCCTCACCCATCCCCTGTAGATCGTGAGACCTCACGGGTAGGGTCCTCGTTCCTCCTGTACCAGTCGCCGACTTGTATTGTTCAAAAATGATTGTAATTGTTTGTGCTATGTATATCCCTTTCACATGTAAAGTGCCATGGAATAAATGGCGCTATAATAATAAATAATAATAATCCCCAATAAATGCTTGGCAATGCGCATCGTATATATACGGTGGAAGTATGTCATCACTATTCAGCTCTGTACTACGTGGGTGCTGCCTGTATAATGAGCTTGCTCAGATAGCAAAAGTTTAAGCTCCTAGTTGCTGCTGTCAGTTTCATCAGGAGGTTAGGATAGGGGGGTCACTTCTAACGCCCATTATCTATTCCTCTGCAACATGATTGTGGGTTGCAGAAGAGAAGAGTTATTAGGGCAGTCTGGGGCCTACTGTCTGCCATGTTAATACTTCAATGAAGTCTAGCCTTTGACTGGGATTCATGGGAGACCAGTAATTATACAAAAGTCTCCAATACTATAGTATTAAAGTGCATTGAATACGCGATCAAGCGAACACAAGTTCAAGGGACTAATATTTAAAACAAAACAACAGAAAAAAACAATGAATGGAAAAGTTTAAACCACCCTCCTTTTTTCCTGTAATGCAAATTGAGAAATATTTAAAATAAATAAATAACATATTTGGTATCACCGTGTGTAATTGTCCAAGCTGATAAAGTATAAAAATATTTTTCTCATGTAGTGAACATTGAAATGGAGAAAGCAAACAAAGTAGCATTTTTGGAAGAAAAAACTGAAAAGCGACAAATCTTACTAAACCAATAAATTAATAATATATAGGCTCCATGCCTATTGCCTGAAAATGGATACTATAATGTAAAGCCATATGTAGTACCTGTCAGATTTAAATAGAACTTTCATGGACTTACTTTGCTCAAGCCAATTCACTTAGCTGGTCCTAGAAGAACCCTGACTTTCATTCTTTAGCTCTTGTAAAGTAATTTGGACTTAAAGGGAATCTGTCACCCCCTTTGAGCGATTTGAGCCATTAATATGCATACAGAGGTTGTAAAAAGCTGAAACTAGTCATACCTGTATGCCTCATGGATGATGTCTAGTTCTGTAAAACTCATTGCTTTATGTTAATTAGATCTTCCAGGCTATGGGGCGTACGCTGCCCGGAAGATAACACTGCCTATTCTCTTCATTATACTACATTTCTTCTCCCTTCTCTTCACTGTGTGCCTGTGGCATCAGGTGCGAGGCTGGAAATCCCGCACTTGAACATTCTGCCTGCCGTCGCTCCTCTGCACTGTTCCTCCCTTCTATTGGCACTAACTTCAATTTTATTCTGCGCAGGAGCCAGAGAGTCACTGTAACTTCTGTTCCCTGTGTTCTTTGGCGCTCAGAAAAGGTGCACACCATAGAAAGCATGTAATTTCTGATGACACAGTATTATAAAGTCATGCCAGGCATCTCTCACAGTTAAAACTGCACTGCACTGGGGCATCAGAAATGATATGTGTAACATACCTGGCGGCGTCCTTGCATGGTGGTCCATCTCCCACTGTGCAAGAGCGCGCACTTGATCTCCAGTCCAGAATGTCTCTCTGGCTTCCCTCCTTGCTGTCTGTTTGTCTGTTTTGGCTGCATAGGGCGACGCCCGCTGAACTTCCTGTTTCTTGTACCTGCTGCGGACACGCCCCTGTTACACCTTCAGCCTATTGCTGTCCATCTTTGGGTATTTATACCACCTTCTTCCTCAAGATGGCGCCTGAGCATTGTGTCCCGTCAGTTGGCTTTTTGTCTCTGACATGCCAGGTCCTATCCTGTTTTCCTGCCTGTTTTCCAGTTCTGTGTCTGAACTGTGGTCTGTTCTTGTGAACACGCTTCTTGCCTGTTCTTTCGCCTTCTAAGGGCCGTATTCCTAGATCTGCCTGTCTGTGCCTTGCGGTATCTGTTCCCGTCTGAACAGAGTCCTGTTTGTGTCTCTGCCTTGTGGTATCTGTTCCCTTCTGAACAGAGTCCTGTTTGTGTCCCTGCCTTGCGGTATCTGTTCCTGTCTGAACTGAGTCCTGTCTATGTCTCCTGCCTTGCGGTGTCAGTTCCCGTGTCTGAACTGAGTCCTGTCTGTGTACTCTTGCCTGCTGCCTTTCCTGGAGGCTGTATTTCCAGGCCTGTCTGAACACGCTCCTAGCCTGTTCCTCCCGCCTTCTAGGGGCCGATTACCTAGATCCGTTCCTGTATCTTGTCTGTCCTGTCTGAACACGCTCCTTGCCTGTTCGTCCCGCCTCTCTGGGGGCCGTATTCCCAGACCCGCTCCTGTATCCCGCTGCAGTGTCGGTCTCTTTCGTACACTCAGTTCCAGTCTGAACTCTCTCCTATCCTTTACCTGTTTTGCCTCTATGTCCGTTCCTTTCCTTTTTCTGCAGAGTTTGAATTCGTACCTAACTCCTGCTTGTTGTCTCTGTACTCCCGTTTGCGAGTTTGTGGTCCACTTGCTACTTCACTGCAAACACCCTGTGGGTATCTGGCTCTGCCTTTCCCTTCCTGTCTGTTCCGTGTGAACAGAGCCCTGTCCGTCCTGCTCTGACTCCTTGCTCACTGCTCCGGCAGCCTTGCTCCGCTCTGACCCTTTTGCTCACTGCTCCGGTAGCCTTGCTCCGCTCTGACCCTTTTGCTCACTGCTCCGGCAGCCTTGCTCCGCTCTGACCCTTTTGTTCACTGCTCCGGCAGTCCTGTCCTGCCCTGCTTCTGCCCACTGCTCCGGCAGTCCTGTCCTGCCCTGCTTCTGCCCGCTGCTCCGGCAGTCCTGTCCTGCCCTGCTTCTGCCCGCTGCTCCGGCAGTCCTGTCCTGCCCTGCTTCTGCCCGCTGCTCCGGCAGTCCTGTCCTGCCCTGCTTCTGCCCGCTGCTCCGGCAGTCCTGTCCTGCCCTGCTTCTGCCCGCTGCTCCGGCAGGCCTGTCCTGCCCTGCTTCTGCCCGCTGCTCCGGCAGTCCTGTCCTGCCCTGCTTCTGCCCGCTGCTCCGGCAGTCCTGTCCTGCCCTGCTTCTGCCCGCTGCTCCGGCAGTCCTGTCCTGCCCTGCTTCTGCCCGCTGCTCCGGCAGTCCTGTCCTGCCCTGCTTGTGCTTGCTGCTCCTGCAGCCCTGTCCTGCGCTGTTCTTGCCCACCGCTTTGGGCGTTCCCTCTCTGCTGTGGTTGTCTACCGCATCTGCGGTTCTGTGACCCAGTCTGTACTGGGTCTTAACCTTTCTGTGCTCCAGCCCGTCCTTTCGGCCAGTACCTCCCTGCCTGCATACTCGCCTGTATCCACCCATCTGCATACCTGCCGTGTTTGCTTACATCCACCAGTCTGTGCCAGCCTAACCTGCCTGTTCCAGTAATCCCAGTGTGGGTCAACCCCCGTGTCTGGAGTTTGACCTGGAGTAGCACCTGGTCCCTCTGCCCGGTTTCTCCCTGGTGCACTGGCGTCGTATGCCGTCGTGCCACCTTGGTCGGATCGGCCAGATACTTAGTCACGCCCCTCCAGGCACTCTCCGGTCCATGGTCCAGTGGAACCACAACACCCGCACACGCCAGTCAGTCCGGGCGTGTGCATAACAGCATGCTCAGGCCATGGTTCCCGTTGAGCCCCACGGCCTTCGCTCTCTGAGAAGTTTTCCAGCGAATACATGCATTAAAAATAAATAAATAAAATTTATTTTTTTTTCTCAGCTGAGTTCCAGGCGAATTACGCACCCGTCCAGATGGATCTATCTGCTCTCGTTCCTGCGGATCCGCCACGTTACTATGGGGATCCAAGACAAAGTCGTGCATTTGTGGAGCAATGCATGCTACACTTCAAGTTCTACCCTCTATGTTTTCCCACCGATCGGGTTAAGGTGGCATTCATTATGTCTTACCTGGCGGGTGATGCCTTGGAATGGATCAACCCCCTATATGAAACACAGGATCCGATCCTCCTGGACCTAATGGCCTTCCTGGTGCCTTTCTAATGGTCTTCGATGATCCTAACCCGGAGGCTCCTGCTGAAGCTTCACCTCCCAATATCCCGGAGCAGCCCCGATGGGTAATGTGTGTGGGTAGCGCAATAGTCCTCCAGCCCAATGAGACTACTGCCCACCCAGAATCCTCACAGGGTGACTACGCTTTCAGGAATACTTCTCCCAACCTCAAGAGGCAGTCCAAACGTGCTAGACGTAGAGGCAAGCCGTCACGCCAGGGTCTGTCCTCCCTGAGACCTCCTGACACCAACCTTGAAGTCCCTACTGAAGCTTCATCTCCCTGTATCCCGGAGAAGCCCCAACGGGTAATGTGCATGGGTAGTGCTCCGGTTCTCCTGCCCGAAGAGACTTCTGCCCATCCAGACTCCACACAGGAGAACTTCCTGCACCCGGCATCAGATGCTTCACCCACTTTAACCGGTGTGCATGTCCAAGGATGCTCCAAAGCTGTGGTTACCTCTGAGTCTGTGCACCTCTACTACCTGGCGGAGGACCCCCTGTTGCCTCCTGAATCCTCCGGGATACCACTCGATGACAAATGGAGAGAGACTTCTCTACACTCGGTACTCGATACTTTGTCCGCTTCGTCCTGTGAGCCTGACAATGGGTACCCCAAAGTAGTAGTTACCCCCCAGTCTCTACACCCCTCCGACCAGGCGGAGGACCTCCAGTTGTCTCCAGAACCCTTCGGGGTGCTACCTGGTAGCGAAAGGACAGAGACTCTCCTATACTCTGTACCTGATACCTCGCTCGCTTCGTCCAGTGAGTCCAACCTAGTGTACTCCGAAGCAGAGGTTACTCCCGAGTCTCTACACCCCTCCGACCAGGCGGAGTACCTCCAGTTGTCTCCAGAACCCTTCGGGGTGCTACCTGGTAGCGAAAGGACAGAGACTCTCCTTTACTCTGTACCTGATACCTCGCTCGCTTCGTCCAGTGAGTCCAACCTAGTGTACTCCGAAGCAGAGGTTACTCCCGAGTCTCTACACCCCTCCGACCAGGCGGAGGACCTCCAGTTGTCTCCAGAACCCTTCGGGGTGCCACCTGGTGGTGAATGGACAGAGACTTTCCTATATCCTGGATCTGATACCTCGCTTGCTTCGTCCAGTGAGTCCGACCTTGTGTACTCTGAAGCAGAGGTTACCCTTGAGTCTCTACACCCCTCTGACCAGGCGGAGGACCTCCAGTTGTCTCCAGAACCCTTCGGGGTGCCACCTGGTGGTGAATGGACAGAGACCTTCCTATACTCGGTACCCGATACCTCGCCTGCTTCCTCCAGTGAGTCCGACCTAGTGTACTCTGAAGCAGATGTTTTCTCTGAGCCTCTGCACTCTTCTGACCCGGCGGAGGACCTCCAGTTGTTTCCTGAATTCTCCGGGGTACCACCAGATAATAAAGAGACAGTGACTTTTCCTCATTATGTACCTGATAACCCGTCTATTTCTTCCTGTGAGCTTGACAAGATGTACCTCGAAGCAGAGATTACCCCCAAGTCTCTGTCCCCCTCCAACCCGGTGAGGGACTTCCAGTTGTCTCCTGTACCCTCTGGGGTGCCACCTGAAAATATGTGGAGAGAGACTTCCTTGTGTGCTGTTCCTGGTACTCCACCCGTTTCGTCTGTTGCTAAGGATGGCTGGATAGGAGGTAGCATCCTAGCTAACCAGATGAGATCAATTTTTCCTCTGGACAGTGGAAGTGATCTCCTTGAAGTGAACGACTGGTCCTCGAATTCCCTGCGGAAGATTATGGCAGGCCTGAAGAAGAGGGGGCGTAAGGGGGGGGGTACTGTAACATACCTGGCGGCGTCCTTGCATGGTGGTCCATCTCCCACTGTGCAAGAGCGCGCACTTGATCTCCAGTCCAGAATGTCTCTCTGGCTTCCCTCCTTGCTGTCTGTTTGTCTGTTTTGGCTGCATAGGGCGACGCCCGCTGAACTTCCTGTTTCTTGTACCTGCTGCGGACACGCCCCTGTTGCACCTTCAGCCTATTGCTGTCCATCTTTGGGTATTTATACCACCTTCTTCCTCAAGATGGCGCCTGAGCATTGTGTCCCGTCAGTTGGCTTTTTGTCTCTGACATGCCAGGTCCTATCCTGTTTTCCTGCCTGTTTTCCAGTTCTGTGTCTGAACTGTGGTCTGTTCTTGTGAACACGCTTCTTGCCTGTACTTTCGCCTTCTAAGGGCCGTATTCCTAGATCTGCCTGTCTGTGCCTTGCGGTATCTGTTCCCGTCTGAACAGAGTCCTGTTTGTGTCTCTGCCTTGTGGTATCTGTTCCCGTCTGAACAGAGTCCTGTTTGTGTCCCTGCCTTGCGGTATCTGTTCCTGTCTGAACTGAGTCCTGTCTATGTCTCCTGCCTTGCGGTGTCAGTTCCCGTGTCTGAACTGAGTCCTGTCTGTGTACTCTTGCCTGCTGCCTTTCCTGGAGGCTGTATTTCCAGGCCTGTCTGAACACGCTCCTAGCCTGTTCCTCCCGCCTTCTAGGGGCCGATTACCTAGATCCGTTCCTGTATCTTGTCTGTCCTGTCTGAACACGCTCCTTGCCTGTTCGTCCCGCCTCTCTGGGGGCCGTATTCCCAGACCCGCTCCTGTATCCCGCTGCAGTGTCGGTCTCTTTCGTACACTCAGTTCCAGTCTGAACTCTCTCCTATCCTTTACCTGTTTTGCCTCTATGTCTGTTCCTTTCCTTTTTCTGCAGAGTTTGAACTCGTACCTAACTCCTGCTTGTTGTCTCTGTACTCCCGTTTGTGAGTTTGTGGTCCACTTGCTACTTCACTGCAAATACCCTGTGGGTATCTGGCTCTGCCTTTCCCTTCCTGTCTGTTCCGTGTGAACAGAGCCCTGTCCGTCCTGCTCTGACTCCTTGCTCACTGCTCCGGCAGCCTTGCTCCGCTCTGACCCTTTTGCTCACTGCTCCGGCAGCCTTTCTCCGCTCTGACCCTTTTGCTCACTGCTCCGGCAGCCTTGCTCCGCTCTGACCCTTTTGTTCAATGCTCCGGCAGTCCTGTCCTGCCCTGCTTCTGCCCACTGCTCCGGCAGTCCTGTCCTGCCCTGCTTCTGCCCGCTGCTCCGGCAGTCCTGTCCTGCCCTGCTTCTGCCCGCTGCTCCGGCAGTCCTGTCCTGCCCTGCTTCTGCCCGCTGCTCCGGCAGTCCTGTCCTGCCCTGCTTCTGCCCGCTGCTCCGGCAGTCCTGTCCTGCCCTGCTTCTGCCCGCTGCTCCGGCAGTCCTGTCCTGCCCTGCTTCTGCCCGCTGCTCCGGCAGTCCTGTCCTGCCCTGCTTGTGCTCGCTGCTCCTGCAGCCCCGTCCTGATCTGTTCTTGCCCACCGCTTTGGGCGTTCCCTCTCTGCTGTGGTTGTCTACCGCATCTGCGGTTCTGTGACCCAGTCTGTACTGGGTCTTAACCTTTCTGTGCTCCAGCCCGTCCTTTCGGCCAGTACCTCCCTGCCTGCATACTCGCCTGTATCCACCCATCTGCATACCTGCCGTGTTTGCTTACATCCACCAGTCTGTGCCAGCCTAACCTGCCTGTTCCAGTAATCCCAGTGTGGGTCAACCCCCGTGTCCGGAGTTTGACCTGGAGTAGCACCTGGTCCCTCTGCCCGGTTTCTCCCTGGTGCACTGGCGTCGTATGCCGTCGTGCCACCTTGGTCGGATCGGCCAGATACTTAGTCACGCCCCTCCAGGCACTCTCCGGTCCATGGTCCAGTGGAACCACAACACCCACACACGCCAGTCAGTCCGGGCGTGTGCATAACAGCATGCTTATTATGCAGGGTGGGAGGAAGGATGCCGAGAGCGCACTTCTTCTCTGTGTCGGAGAACACTGGGACCAGAAGTTACAGTGACCCTCTGACACTTGCACAAAACAAAAGTCAGTGCCCATAGAAGTGCAGAACAGTGCAGAGGGGCGACTGAAGGCAGAATGTGCAGGTGCAGGATTTCCGCCTTCGCACCTGTAACAGGCACACAGTGAAGAGAAAGGAGGAAAAATGTAGTATAATGAAGAAAGGAGGCTGTGTTATCTTCCAGGCACCGTACCCTCCTTAGTCTGGAACATCTAATTAACATAGAGTGATAAAAGATGATTTTTACAGAACAAGGCATCATCCATGAGGCATACAGGTATGACTAGTTTCAGCTGTCTGCAACCTGTATGCCCATATTAATAGCTTAAATTGATCAAAAGGGGGTGACAAATTCCTTTTAAGCTGAGCCCCATGGGTTATGTCTAAGGAGTGGCAGCTGGAGTGAGTTAGCAGGGGAAAGTAGACATGCCAAGTCAGATCCTGAGAGGGCTGTCAGGACAGAATCAAGGATATGATCAGGAGCCTTCTGATATTAGTACTAGGGGGAAGAATTCAGAGTTAGAATTGTAATGAAGATCGGAAGTCAAAACAAAAGTCTGAGGTCAATAACAAGAAATAATATTAGATACAAGCAGCATGAATTTCCTAAACACTAGACCAAGGTAAATAAACACTTATTACAGGCATCTATCTGCTGGGGATTTAAATATGGTGTGAGCCCAAACAACATTCACAGCAGAGCAGTAATTAGTACTTAACAGTAAAACACAGATTCCCTACCTAGGCAGCATCACAATTACCAGCTATACTAATGTGAAACAAGAGCACAGTTGCATCACCCAGCGCTATCCGCAATGTAAGAGTGGCACCACCTAGCGACAAAGTCAAAGATTGTAGTAAAAATGTTCTGATATGGATGTAGCAGCTCAACATTAAATTACATTGAGGTGAAGAGAGGATTTTGGCAAGGGGTTAATAGAGGAGGAAATGACAAGTTTAATTAAATCAATAATCTTACTAAATTTATGACTTGGAGTGTATGAAATTGTTGTGATAAGCATTCTAGTGCAGTTAAATTGTCACTAGCTAGAACTATTTTTGTGACTTCAATAGGATTGTATAAAGAATTATGACATACTGTATGAAAAAGCGAGATCTGACGGCAACTAAACAAAACACCACTTTATGGATGTTTATTGCTGAGAAGAAACAAAAACACTTATTGTGAAATGAAGTAGGGTCTTTCTTCTGGTTGTGACCATCAACTATAGCATTAAGTATCCTTTTGTTTTGTTTGGTTACTTGAGCTCACAAAAAATAGTATATTCTGACATGCCATATAAATATATGACTGAAAATCTTGTAGAATTCACCTGAGCATACTCATGTTTATCATGAACTACTGCACTGCTAGTTGATATGGTTAAGATATGGAAGTATTTCAAATTAATTTGTTACATTTGTTTATAAAATAAATTATTTTAGATTTTTTTCATTGTTAAAGGGGTGGTCCAACACTTAAAATGTGTTTTCTAACTATCTACAGTTACACCCTAACCACTTTTGTCATTGGCTTTAGTGCACAATACCAAACACTTCTTCCTATCCAGCTAATCCCTAAAATTTTACTGTACTTTTTGTGAAGTTTTGTTTGAAAGGTTCTCAAATGTGACGTCACAAGAGACTGGGGCTGCATTCACTCCCTGCAGTGTCCATAGTACCATCTGTAGCAGGATGTCACAGGGGGCAGCGTTGCACTTACCTGTTAGTTTCTTGCATTGCCGCCCCCTATGAAGATGTCCTGGATCCTGGTTGATGGACACCGTGGGAGATGTGAGTGCAGCACCAGCACTCTGTTTCTATATTCATAGCTTCTGTGAAAGATGCTGGCAGGGGGCAGAGATAGAAGCAGTGAGTGACACCAATGGTGCCCCAGAGCCTCTATCACCGCCCCCTGCTTGCGATTTATTTGAGGGCGATGCAAGAAGCAGTGAATGACATGAGCACTGCCCCCTGATGAAAATTTGTTTGAAGGTGATGCTAGAAACTGTTGGGGGGTGCTGATGTCACTCATTGCTTATATCTCTGTCCCCCTGCCAATGTCTCTCACAGTTAGAAGATATGTTTGCTACGGAGATAAAAGCAGACTACACTCACATCACTGAGAGCATCCATCACCCAGAATCAAGGACATCTTAAGAGGGGGATGCGAGAAACTAATAAGTAACTACAGTGCTTCCCCTTGTGAAATCCTGTTCCAGGAGGGCCAATGGATGCTGCGAGGAGTGAGTGCAGTCCCAGCCTTCTGTGAGGTCACGATTGAGACTCCTCTCAAACAAAACTTCACAGGAAGTATGGTATTTTAAAAAACATTTAGGGAGTAGCTAAATTGGGAGTAGTGTAGGGTATTGTGTACGAAAGCAAATTACAAAAGTGGTTAGGGTGTAAGGATAAATATTTAGGTGCCGGACTACTCATTTAAGATAAAAAAAAACCAGCGGCTTGCATGAGGTTTTCAGAGATTATGACGCTATAGTGCTGGTTAGGTGCAGTATCGAGTGGCAATACAGATGTCTGATGGACAGGATGCGCTCAACTTTGCATAAATAATGTTTTAACTATCCCTATTCCTTAAACTGCAGTTTTTGAAGTGCCCAGAGGGACTGTCCTCATCACTTTCATAAATTGTAGCTGCCTTGAAGTATGCACATTCTGTCTCACTAATTGCAGAAACCAACAGTGAGTAACTCCTAAAATGGTCTCCCCAGGGAAGGTTTTAAAAGTATATACATTTTAATAACAAATAAACACATTATTTATTTCTTGTCTTAAATACAATCAATAAAGCAAAAAAAAAAAAAGAAACACAAAACATTTCCTTTTAACACTTTGTATGCCTCATTGCACAGCATCACAAGGAAATACTGTAAAGTTTTATTTAAGAAATTGAAGAAATCAATCAATCATGCATGTGAATAAAATACACAAATATTATTAGGGAAAAGTGGGATCATTTTCACCTTCCAGAAACTTTTACTTCTCATTTCTTCTAGCTATATCTACAAATCTTACCTGTCATAAGGTAATTTTCTGCCATAATTGTGAGTTTCTTAATAACAGGTACATGATTCACATTAAAAAAAGAAAGTAACATTTCATCAAATTAAAGTAATAATCTGTAAGTGCACTTATTGGAATAAAAAGTTTGACATTTATTGTGTAACTTTGCAGAATCTTGATGTATGTTTTATATTATCAGAATTAATTTGAACTTTAATATGTAGATTGGATATATTATAACAATTTTGTTGCTTTTACACAGCATGAAGCATTAATGGATTCTCTCGTTTTTCATTTTGATAAGCTTTGTTGATTTGACTTTTTCAATTTCTACTCTATTACACAGCACATTATCATTTTGGTTTTTCATCTAGTTTGTTAGTGAATGATGACTTTTAACCTCAGTGTCTTTAAATATCTCCAAACTAAAGTGAAGCATGTCAAACACTAACATGAGTACATTGTATTACCATAAAACATGACAAAATTGAATTCTATCAAGAAAAAGTCAAAGTTATAACTATTATTATGTGTTCTGATTTGTCTTCTAGTCTTTTCTGACCTAATACTCAACCATTAACGGCTACAGTACACTACATGCAAATATCAGTTACAAATTAATGGGAACCTTACTTTAGATTCTTCGTGCTGTAATCAATGACAAATTGAATCAGACACTGACTGCAATGTTGATTCTGTGTATGCTTTACTCTGAAATCTGGGGAATTTCAGAGAAAATACATTTTGAAAAGCTGGCCAGGATCTATACATCTCTGATAAATGGTCCTGGGCTGGTTCCCTGTGGCATCTTGCTATCCCACTCCTCTAGATTGAAAGGTTTCTCTTTATGTGGGTATACAGAAAGATCTTTCATTCTTGGTGAATAGGGTGGGGGGAAGCCACTGAGGCTTACCTTGGACTAGTATTCCAAGAAGCATAGTTCCCGGCGAGCTTTTTTCTGAAACAGTACAGAGGTTCAGAGTAAAACATAGATGCCTGCAATAACGCAGCCAGCATCTGATTCATGCTGCTTTTGGTTCATACAGCATGAATCTCATGTCAGATTTCCTTTAAGCTGAATGTACTTTAGTGATTCTAGATGATAATTTATTACATTTCTTATCATCCATGATTGGTTTGTGATGATTACCATTTTGGAAAACAATGCCTTAAAATAATACGACAAAGCACAGTCTAATCTGTGATCACTGCCATTATCTGTGGCTTGACATTAGCTTCTTTTAATTTGCTCCAGAATGGCTGTTGCATGAGCAACTTTTTAACGTTGACACCGAACAAAACAGTTACAGAACAGTTACAGACTTTGGACTTCTAATACACTGTGTGCAGAGTTATTAGGCAAGTTGTATTTTAGAGGATTATTTTTATTATTAACGAACAACTATGTTCTCAATCAACCCAAAAGACTCATAAATATCCAAGCTTAATATTTTTGGAAGTTGGAGTGGGGTTGTTTTAGATTTGGCTATCTTAGGAGTATATCTGTTTGTGCAGCTAACTATTACTGTGCAGAATTATTAGGCAACTTAATAAAAACCAAATATAATCCCATCTCATTTGTTTATTTTCACCAGGTAAACCAATATCAGTGCACAAAATTTAGAAATAAACATTACTGACATGCAAAAACAAAAAACAAAAAAATTTGTGATCAATATAGCCATCTTTCTTTATGATGACACTCAACAGCCTTCCATCCATAGATTCTGTCAGTTGCTTGATCTGTTTTCGATCAACATTGTGTGCAGCAGCCACCACAGCCTCCCAGACACTGTTCCGAGAGGTGTACTGTTTTCCCTCCCTGTAGATCTCACATTTTATGATGGACCAAAGGTTCTCTATGGAGTTCAGATCAGGTGAACAAGGGGGCCATGTCAATATTTTTTCTTCTTTTAGACCTTTACTGGCCAGCCACTCTGTGGAGAAGTTGGATGCATGTGATGGAGCATTGTCCTGCATGAAAATCATGTTTTTCTTGAACGATACCGACTTCTTCCTGTACCACCGCTTGAAGAAGTTGTCTTCCAGAAATTGGCAGTAGGTCTGGGAGCTGAGCTTCACTCCATCCTTAACCCATAAAGGTCCCACAAGTTCATCTTTGATAATACCAGCCCATACCAGTACCCCACCTCCACCTTACTGGCGTCTTAGTCGGAGTGGAGCTCTCTGACCTTTACTGATCCAGCCTCAGGCCCATCCATCTGGCCTATCAAGAGTCACTCTCATTTCATCAGTCCATAAAACCTTTGAAAAATCAGTCTTAAGATATTTCTTGGCCCATTCTTGACGTTTTATCTTATGTTTTTTGTTCGAAGGTGGTCGTTTTTCAGCCTTCCTTACCTTAGCCATGTCCCTGAGTATCGCACACCTTGTGCTTTTTGATACTCCAGTAATGTTGCAGCTCTGAAATATGGCAAAACTGGTGGCGAATGGCATCTTGGCAGCTTCACACTTGATTTTCCTCAATTCATGGACAGTTATTTTGCGCCTATTTTGGCCAACACGCTTCTTGCGACCCTGTTGGCTATTTGCCATGAAACGCTTGATTGTTCGGTGATCACGCTTCAAAAGTTTGGAAATTTCAAGACTGCTGCATCCCTCTGCAAGACATTTCACAATTTTGGACTTTTCAGAGCCTGTCAAATCTCTCTTCAGACCCATTTTGCCAAAGGAAAGGAAGTTGCCTAATAATTAAGCACACCTTATATAGGGTGTTGATGTCATTAGTCAACACCCCTCCTCATTACAGAGATGCACATCACCAGATTTACTTAATTGGTAGTTGGCTCTCAAGCCTATGCAGCTTGGAGTAGGACAGCATGTATAAAAAGTATCATGTGATCAAAATACTCATTTGCCTAATAATTCTGCACACAGTGTAGAGAAACAGATTCATGCTGCCAAATCCTCAAGCAGCATGAAACAGCATGCTGGCCGAATCATGGGCAGCATGAAATAGACACTGGCCGCATTGTTGCAGCAGGTCCATGGAGGCTTCTCTCCTCCCTGCTCCACTTGACTGACAGGTCTCTTGATTTGTGTGGGTAAAGAGATATCTGTCAATCTAGGGGAGCTGGGTGGTAAAAAGCCATCATGGTCCTGCATTGGACTAGTCATCCAAGACGACTGGTCCGTGGTTCTCTTTTCAAAGTATCTTGCCTCTAGAAAAATATCACAAAGTAGAAAGATATCTGGAGTAACTCAACAATTAACTATACAAGTTCAATAGCTTTTGTTGTGTTAAGTGTTAACTCTCTGCATAGTGGCACAATTTTTGTATGCTTAAGAAATGCTAAACCTTTGTCTTTAATTGGCATCTGTCACATTCACTCAAGTTATTAAAGATACCATTGGTAGAAAATGTTCTGAAGCATCATTTTTAGGCATTTAAAATCTGTAGTGTTTCGACTGCTTTCGAGGCTCAGGTTTCTTGTTTTTTTGCAAAGTTGCCCATATGCTCTGTCAATTGCATATACTGTATGCCATAAAAAAGCAAAAGCTTTCAATCAAAAAGATACTAACTAAAAGACCAGATTTAATTTCTTGAGTCTTCCTCAATTACTGTTTTTTAAAGCAAACAACTTCTGCTCATGAAAGTCTCGATCAAATGGATGAAATTCCAGGTATTAGATCCAAGAGCTTCATTAAATCAATTTTATATTTGAATTAAGATCAAATTTAAAATTCTTATATGTTAAAAATTAAAAAAAATAAACTTTTATATGAGAAGTTCTTAACTTCTCACATATTGTTAAAAATACGTAGAAGTCATGATGCCAAACAAGTTCCTCCAATACCTTCACCTAAACATTTCTTACCACTTTGAGCTAATAAATGATTTAATCTCTTCTCCATCCCTTAAGCAATGAATTTGAGGGCAAGGAAAAGCTAATGCATCAGGTTTGAAAAGTGTACCCGCAAGAAATGGGTGTTTCAAGAAACAGGAGATGGTGAAAAAGCAAAAATGGAAGGTGATTCAAACTAACATGCAGAACAGATGTACCACACGCTACTAAAACAGCAGATAATAAATATACAAGAAACAGAACGGTGGTATAAAAAATTACATGAATTGCATAAAACTCAAAAAGAGTAACAGTGTATGACGAGTGATGTTATAAGACAGGAAAACAACACAATAAGAGTAGAAACAAAAAAAACTTCTGGATATGTGCCTAGATTGCTAAAATATTGTAAATATCATGTCTACATCACACAAACTATGATTAGATGAAAAACTAGATATGTAATAGATAAATGAGATGCGGGCGAGAGATCTACCTGATATAGTTCCTGACATGTAAGCCAACAGGAAGGGGCTAACTTAAAGGCATTTTTCAGTTGTCTTATATTGATGACCTACCCTTAGGATAGGTCAATATAATAAAGGAAAAATAAGCTAATCTGCAGTAACTAATAGCAGTCATTAAACAGTATGCAGAGTTGTATTGTTCAACTTTGTGCACTGTTTACATCTGGCCATCACCTGAGGTAATAAAAGTTGATCGCTTTGGGTGTCGGGTGTTGGACCCTGACTGATCTTATATTGGTGAGCTATCCTAACAAGAGATCTTACATTAAAAGTAGCGTACAATCCCTTTAATGTGAAACATAGAGGAAAAGACAATGGATATTCAGTGGAGAAGAATGGTGATGGAAAATTACTTGGGCTAGTTAGTGAGCTGTGGTAACACGGGGATGCGAAACCTGGACAATAAACAAGAAAGAAGTAGGATAGACACCTTTGAAATATGGTGTCGGAGAAGGATATTATCAATACCATTAATAGCAAGAACAAACAAATCCATTTTGGAACAAATCAAGCCAGACATGTCACTCAAAGCAATGATCACCAAGCTACTAGTTGCCTACTTTGGACCCATCATACGAAGAGAGCAATCACTGGAGAAAGACATCAGGGTCAGAAGAATAGGAGGAACAAGAGGAAGACCAGCAACCCGATGGCTTGATACTATCAAGGTAAAGCCGGAGAAGACCCTGGTGGACCTATCTAGGCATGTACAAGATTGATCTTCCTACGGATTATTCATCCATCAAATCGCTGTGGCTCGAGATCGAGTCAAAAGCCATTTAAAAATGAAATAAAGTTAGGCTATGTGCCCACGATGCAGAAATGAAGCAGAAAATTTCTGCAGCATTTCTGCATCTCCCTGGCAGAAAAAACGCATGCAGATTGTGCATGCGTTTTTCCTGCAGAATACATGCGGAATACATGCGGATCCACATGCGGAATCACATGCGTTTCCGCATGCAGATTGACAAGCGCTTTCCAGGCGATTAGCATCACTTGGAAAGTGCTTGACAACTAGGTCACACTATATAAATCCATGCAAACAGCATGGATTTATATAGTGTGACCGTAAAACAATGCTTCAAATAAAGCTATACTCACCCCCGATGCCCCGGCGTGTGCTGCAGCGCTGCTTCCTGGCTGGTTCCTGGCTGCCGGCATATCGTGAGACAGAGCGGTGAAGGGCCTGCAGTCACATGACTGTGACGTCACCGAAGGTTCTAAAACGCTGCCGGCAAGCAGAGAGAAGCCGTCGGAAAGGTGAATATAAACTTTATTTATTATTTTATTATTTTTTTACAGGTACAATGGTGCCCAGGTCTGGATGAGAGTCTTCTCTCCTCCAGAACTGGGTACCATCCGCACATAGAGACGCATAGAATCCGCTTGTACAAATGTACAGATGCGGATTCTATGCGTCTCAATGCAAGTCAATGGTGGCCATTCCGCTGCGCTTCCGCAAAATTAATGAACGTGCTGCGGATTTTTGTACGCAGCATAAACGCTGCGGAAAAATCAGCAGCATGTGCATAGAACATGTGGAATCCCCTTGGGGACCATGGGGTGCGGATTACCTAGCGTTTCACAAGCGTTTACGCTGCGGAAATTCCGCAGCATAAACGCTTGAAAAACGCTACGTGGGCACGCAGCCTTAGTGGGCAACCAGAGGATATCAGGCGCATTGAACGAAGCTCAAGAAGTAATCATCAGCATCTTGCTAACTGCTTGCCTAATAACATCCACATTATAAAACATACTGATGTGCAAGGTGCATGGTGGAAATGTCTATGCTAGATACACTAAATTGCAAATGTTCAATAGAACAGAAAGAGTGATATAATAGATTATTGGATGCATGCAATTGGAAGTAGTGAGGAAAGTAATTACAGTTAAATGTGCATACTACATATATCTCCACTATGTTCAATACAACAGCATGGGGAATATCATAGATCATTGGATACATGTGTTTACATACATGCGATTGGAACGGGTAAGAAAACTAACTACTATCAAAAGACGGGTTGTGTATGTAAAGGGTCTTTTAACATCTTTAAGACGAGTAACTAAATAGTGTGAGTAAAAATATGTTTTAAATAGAGTTTATAGGCATAAAAACACCATGTCAAAAATTATTATAGGTTATTTAAAAAATACTCTCAATGCAATTGTTTAAACAACTAGGTACAAGGCAGATCATAAAAATCGAATCTATCTCAAATTTTTTCAGGTGTTGAAACCTACTCTTGGCTTCATAGTTATTGCTATCTGCTTGAATGGAACCCTAGAGAAATAAGAAAGTCATATTTCTGTATTTGGGGAGCATGTTTACATAAAATGTAGTTGATATGACTTGAGCTCAGTATTGTCTTCCCTCTAAAATGGAGTTCTGACTGGTAATGTCGCTTTTTAAAAGAGGACAGAAGTTCAATTACTTCTAAGCTGTTTATTAGTGATGAACGAGCATGCTCATTACTCGAGATTTACGAGCATGCTTGGGTGTTTTCTGAGCATCTTCGGCGCGCTCGAATGTTATGTTGAGTCAATTTGTGTGCCTGATTTGCGACTGTTTAACAGCTTTAATACATGGGAGGAATTCCTGTTTGTTAGGCATTCCTCACATGTATTAAAGCTGTCAAACAGTCGCAAATGATGCATACACAGGGACTCAAACATATCACCCGAGCACGCCGCAAATACTCGGCGAGCACCCGAGCAAAGGGTTAGCAGAGCACCCTTGCTCATCACTACTGTCTATACATGCATGCAGGTTTGAAGTACTGGAGAGCTGTGCAGTTTGTGAGGAAAGCTGCAGTAACAAGAGCAGGAGGAGAACCTGTCATACCTCTATAAAAGTAAGTGCCACAAAATCATGTCCCCCACACATCTGATAAAATGAAGATAATGTGGTCAAACCCTATTACCTCATTCTGCAACCAGCAACAGACAGTGTAATACAGCGGCTATAGGAGGCAAACAGTGAAAAATTTTCAATGAAGCCAAATATATTTTAGCCCCATTTGCTTGTATTTAAGTAAGAAAAAAATGTCCACAAAGGTGCACAACCTCTTTGACTTTTTTTGTGCACGTTGCCATTAATGTACATCACATTAAGGGTATAAGTGTATGCAATTGGCCCAGAAGCTGTGCCTGCACATTACATGGAAGATGCTGGCTGTAATACATAGACAGCATCTGCACATAACAGCAGCAATGGGTGCTAGATGTGATCACAGCTGTTTAATTATTTAAATACCTCTGCCAATCTCTAAGAGCAATAGTGCGATTACCAGTCAGCGTGCTCACCGGCATCCATAGTCCCTTCGAGACTGATTGACTACCATTGCAGCTGGGCACCAGCTGAAGGCTTCCATTGCCCCCATCTGGGTACTCCACTGAAGCGCAGTTTTAGGCTGGAGTCCCATTAGCGTACGGCATCCGATGCAAGAAAATCGGATATGATGAATGCTAATGACACTCGGTTCCTGCTCTGCTGCTAGTGTGAGCCAAGTGTCAGTGATCTGTGCTCCAATCCTCTCACATGAGAGAATCGCAGCACAGCTGTGGAGGAGACGGAGAAATTAATTTCTCCATCTCCTCTGTTGTCGGCGTAGGCGGGAATTGCACTGCACTTGGGTGATATCTGAGTGCAGTGCGATGTTTCACACGCACCCATAGACTTATATTGGTGCGTGCAATCCAAATTGCGCATGCAATCGCAGCATGCTGCGAGTTATTTTTTTTGTCGGATTGCGATCCGATTGAAGCAGGAAAGAAAATACCATTGAAAACACAAGCATATGATTAAATTGGATTGCATTTGTTTGATTTAATTGCAAGTGGAAGCGAGTCCTTAGCCTGAGCTTGAAAGGAGACTGCGATTTTTTATTATATACTGTAATACTGCAACAAAGGATCACAGGTTAAAGTTCACTAAGGGTACTAAAAAATAAAGCAAGAATTTAAAAATATATGCAAAAAAGAAAAAATAGAGAAGTTTAAATCACTTTCATTATATCAAGTTTAAAATAAAGAAGTAAAATAACAATAATAAAGATTATACATATAATGCACTATGACAAGGATATTAAAAAGTCCAGGCTTTAAAAATATAAAATTATTTAAGGTATAAGTCAATTGATGAAAACATAAAAAAAACCACCAAATTTGCAGATTTGGCTATATTTCCCAAATTAGATATGCATTGAAAAGTCACCAATTTGTCATATGTACCCTGAACAGTTTCAATGAAAACTAAAGTTCAGCATGCAAATAACAAGCCCTCACACAACTCCATTGACAGAAAAATATAAAAAAGGTTTTTATTTTACACTAAAAAAAAAAAATTCTTACTAAAATAGAGAAAAAAAGTTTAGTATGACCGTAATTGTGCTGAGCCTGGGAATTAAGATATCTGATTATTTTTACTGCACAATGAATACTGTAAAATAAAGCCTGGAAAACCATGGCATAATTGATGTTTTTTCATAATTATACCGCACATTGTATTTTTTCATGTTTTTCAGTACATGGTAAAATAAATGGCTTTTAAAAATTACAAGTTGTCCAACAAAAAACAAGAACTTCTATTGCTATATTGACAGAAAAATCCCGATGGGTTAAGTGACATAGTTAAGACTTAAAGGGGTTTTCCCACAAACGAAAGTTCATTATAATCAATAGATCTTGGAATAATACTAAGTTCCACAATTGGATGTGTTTAAATAAAATGTTCCTGTGCTGAGATAATTTTATAAATGTGCCCCTGCTGGAGCCTGTTATATGTTGCTCCAACTATTGATTTTGCTACACTTGGATATGTTTCATCTATTGTGCTGTGGTATTTAATTTTACAGAAATTGGTTCCTATTAATTATGCATGATGCGATGACTAATAAAGTCGGAATTTCATTTAGACTTTGTTATTTTGCTACTATTTTTTTGTGGACAATATGTGTTTGAATATACCCTGACACCACTATACTCCGTAACGCCAATGAGCAGTTACCAGAAGCTGAAAACGTAAAAAACAATTATATTTTTATGCTTAGAAGCTAAAAATGCAATACAGCAAAAGCAAATTTACTCTCATAAATAAAAAGGTCATCTTTTCCCAAAATGAAGACTGTGTTGGTTTGAGTCAGTGCATAAAATGTGAAGCTTGTGATTACGACATAATGCAGTGTGATGCTGAAAGAGGTAAGATCTGAAGCAGGCAATTAATCTTTCTGTATCTCTTGTGCTTTACAGTCTCCTATACTGATTAAATCTTATACTCCATTTAAATTATGTGCAAAGATATTCATGAATTGCTTCAACTAAGGTACCATAGTTGACCGGCAGTGAGTGTATTTTATGGCAGTCTTATAAGTTCGGAAAGGGTCAGTAGATTCCAACAGGCAGTTCATAAAAGGCACGAAGG
Source organism: Phyllobates terribilis (assembly GCF_046119375.1). Taxonomy (NCBI): domain Eukaryota; kingdom Metazoa; phylum Chordata; class Amphibia; order Anura; family Dendrobatidae; genus Phyllobates; species Phyllobates terribilis. Next base: position 366,838,810 of record NW_027362762.1, on the reverse strand, counting down.
AAATCACTGATTACTGCATTCATTCAACATAGACATGATAGAGGAGGCAAGAGACCAAGAACATAAAATATTATTGCCAAATCAAACTTATATTTTAAGAATCTAATAGACTAGACAGCTGGGTTAAACATAGAGTCATTTTTGTGATTATCTGTTAAGCTACGGATATTTTGTAAGCCTCTTGGCTGGCTACAATTTGCGGGTTCATATAAGGTTTCACTGTTTAGTCAATAGGAGGTAATTGAAAAAAACTGCTGCCTATTCTAAATCTACTGATTGCATATGTGGAGCAGCGGATCTACATTACAATGAAAAAAGTGTAAAGACGAAGAATTCACATTTTCTCTTGTATGAATCCATAAAGCTTTATGAAATAATAAAATGTTAGAATTTTGTGCACAGTTTTTAGAATATAACATTTGAAAACACAATACTCATTGTTTTCTGCTTTCTGTTAATGCTGTTATACATCTGAACCTGATTCATCAGTTTCATATGTAAATGACCTTCTGCCTAAAATTCTACCCTAGAGACAGCGCCACCCAGAGTAGCTTTTTTATGTGTATGACAATAGAGTAACCGCTGTTGTCAGTGGCTCGCTGCAAATATTTTGTGCCAAACCGACATATAATTGTTTCCCTCTAAAACTGCATGTGTATGCACATATAACTGTATACATTAAACCTATGAGTATGTTGTAATACTTTTTTGGAGGGGGTAAATGAAAAGAAAAGGCAAATTGTACCATAGATTTTTGATTTTTAATTGCTTTCATATTGTGTTTTCACCATGCAGTTTGAATAACATCATAATATTATGGCATGTGTGTACAGAAGCAGCAACCCTAATTTTGGGCACTTTTTATTTTTTTCTCACGATTAAGCATTTTTATTTTAGATGATATACAGTATATATTCTTTACTTCAGATCTTTGATCACTTATGTAGAGTACACTGTAACACTTAGTGTAGTGCATAACCTTATTAATATTATACTGACACGGCAGACTCTGTGGCCTATTGGACTTATATTCATATCAGACTTGGGGGGGAGTTCTTATTAGACCCATTACTGACATTTAAACTCATTAGCACCCTACAATTAAGTTGTACTTACTGTAGTTATCTATGGGTCAAATAATGAGGATAATCTGTTTTAGTACATCACAGCTGACACCAATAGCACCATTCCTGCACCATACATTTACACTGCTGTGGAAACCATCATTGTGCAGTGCCATAAATGGATGCATCGATGTATCGATATAAACATTTTTAAATTTCCTAGTTAATAAATGATTAAATATGCCCATAACATCAATCTAATAACAACAATAATAATAATACTAAAAATCACTACGTTTGTGCCTATTTGGGATAACTGAAACAGCTTGAATCATTCAGCCGGCACTAACATGCGAATGTGTTGGAATGCAGACTACACCAAGAAACAACATATTCAAAATATTAGATTACAGGTTCCATGTAAAAGCAAAAGACAAATTATATAAACAGAAGTGACATAATATTTCCAGCAATAAAACATAAATCTTATTCCAGTAAGCATTTGCCTGTAAACAGTACAGGTTGTTTTTACAAGAAGTTCTTCGAATGTAAAGGTCACCCATCAAAAAGTGATAATCTTAAACAGCTCATTCAATGCAATTTGCTCCTACAGGATAAAGAAGGAAACAGTTCACAGTCTTAGAGAGCGTAACTTAGAGAAGAAAAAGAAATGTGAATATAAAATATAACATTTATGGTAAAATGTAAACCCATTTGTTTATTTGAATCGTATACTGAGTGACAATTGGGCACCTTGTCCTGACACTTACAGTGCAGCTCGCAAAGAAACCTATAGTACGGAGAAAAGCCAATGTTCCCTAGTCAAATTTAATTCAGCTAAATAGATCCATTATACAATGCCCGTACCTGTCTAACTTCATAAATGGGAGAGATGAGGATAGATTGTAAAGCCTTTGGATTGACTGATAAATAGGAAAACACCATTATGTATACACGTAGATACAACATAGAAGACTTTATTAACCACATTTTGGCCTTGCAATTTTTCATTTTTGCTCTTTAGTTTTTTCTTCCCCTGATTCCAAGAGCCATAAGTTTTATCTATTTTTCTGTCTCTTTAGCCATATGATGGCTTGTTTTTTGTGGAACGAATTGTACTTTTAGATGAAGCTATTTATTTAATCATGTGATGCACTGGAAAACAGCAAAAAAATTCCAAGTCAGTTGAAATTGCAAAAAAAAGTGCAGTTCCACAAAAAAAATTTTTTTTAAATTATTTACCATGTTCACAATATGGTAAAACTGACCTGGCAAAATAATTCTCCATGTCAGTATAAATACACAGATACCAAACATGTATAGTTTTCTTTTTATTTAAGAGGTGAAAAAAATGAAGAAATTTGTAAAAGAAAAAAAATTGAGCTTATGTCGCCATTTTCCGAGACCTGTAATTTTAATTATTCAAGATACAGGGCTTTATGAGGGCTTATTTTTTGTGCCCTGAGCTGATGTTTTTATTGATACCATGTTGGCATAGATATGATGTTTTGATCACCTCTTATTGCATTTCATTGCAATGTTGCAGCTGCCAAAAAACGTAATTCTGACAATTTGATTTTTTTCTTGTTACGCCGTTTACCGATCGGATTAATTTATTTTATATTTTGATAGATTGGACATTTCTAAAAGCAGCGATACCAAATATGTGTATTTATTTTTAATTGTTTTATTTTTAAAAGTACAAAAGGGGGTAATTTGAACTTTTTTTTTCATATTTTTAAAAACTTTTTTTATCATTTTTTACTGTATTGAATAATTATCTTAGGAGACTTGGAGCTGCGATCGTCTGACTGCTTGTACTATCAGCACTGCCATGTATAGCAAAAATTACTAGCTAAAGTTCACAGGAAGATCGTAACGACAGTCACGGGGGTCTTCCACAGAACCTCAGCTGTCATGACAACCCATCAACACCACACAATCACGTGACAGATGGTTAATGATGTGCTTCTGGCGCTTCAGTGATTGACAGCAGGATTTAACTGGTTAATGCCCACAGCTGTTAAAGATACATGATGGCTGATTAAATCAGCATCAGAAGCAGGGGCACAACCTTTGACTAAAATGTATGTCAATGGTTGTGAAGGGGTTAAATGCACAAAAAGGTAGGACTCAGGATCTCAGAGGCTATTGTAAATAAAAGGCAAATTTTTAAATTAATTGTATGCAGATCCTTAACTAGCCTAACTTGTAAATTAACAAATGGTTACAATGTATCACATAAGTATTCTAATTGTGTTCGTTACAGAGTTGAAAGGTTTTTGTTCATCCCACTGAAAATCTGACACTGATCATAGCACGGTTCAGAGACTGAAGGATTTATATATTGGATCTGGTCAATGAGGCAATAAGAATGTAGCATGAAGCATTAAGAGTATATCTGATACTGAGCACAGTATCATGGTTACTGTATATTGTATAATAAATACAGTATAAATTGCTTTGAATTGATCTAAGGCACTAAGCGCCTTCCAGATAATGTCTAAGTGCTAGCCCAAGACCACAGCAGGTGTACTATCATTTGGAGGCAGCCTGCTGGTAGTCAAAGACTGATTGTGCCCTAAAATTAACCCTATATCACAGCAGGTCTTTTAGAGTGCCGAGCAGGGGTGGACATATCATTGATGCAACTTGTGCAGCTTTACATGGGTCCAAGAAGTAAGGTCCACTTGCACCTATCAAGCAGGTCTAATTGTGCATTATGATGAGCTATTAGACTACAACGGGCTCTTATATTGTTCTTGCACAGGGGACCTTTTTATCTGTATCTGTTCCTGGTTCTGGGGCACCTAATTGCAATATGTCCGTGTTGTAACAGCAATAGTCATATATAGGCTTTACTCCTTGTCTCCCTATCGCTCCCTTTTCTGTGGGTTAAAATACGTATTTCACTTGACTGCCCACATACCACATGTCTATTGCTGTTATAACACCTAGTATATAATTGATACAATTCAAATAAGATATACAAATGATTTTAATTTTTGACATGATAAAAGTTCTAATTTACAGTATATTTACATTTCTTTTCCTCTTTAAGTTTCAGTACTATATGGAAGTGGTGCACACTAAATGTAAATAGGATTCATGGTGGACAACATAGTTTAGGTGACCTCTTCATTGTAATTAATACAGTCTTAAAAAGCTGAATACTAGGTCAGACATTTCTAGAAACTAACATAGTCATAACTAAATGGAATTTATAAAATAATCCACTTTTAGAATGGAAAGGATTCCCAAAGCTCATACTTCAGTTCTGCAGAACATACTCACTTATGTCAAGTAAAATTGAAAAATCAGCTGTACATACAGAATTACCGTTATTTGCCCATATACACACGCTATGGCTTACTGAATTTGAAAAAGTTACCTAAAAACTACTTTAATGCTTTAAAGCACCTGTTGAGTGTAACTTTTTCCTGTCTTGTTCCTCAAACAAAATACTTTTTAATTAATAATTCATGGAATAAAATAAATTCCACAATTGATTGTGTTAAATTTTTTTTCCAGTGCTGAGATAATCTTATAAATGTGCCCCTACTATGTGCTGCGTAAAGCCTTATTCACACGTCAGGATTTGGTCAGTATTTTGCATCAGTATTTGAATCCGAAAGCAAGGAGTGGAACTTTAAAAAAAAAAACTACAATTGGAAATTTGACACTTGTTCTGTATTTTGGAAACATTCCTAGTTTTGGCATACAAATACTGATCAAAATGGTAATGTGTGAATAAAGCCTAATGGCTGTGTCTAACCATGCAGGAACATGGTCTAAACACACCACATCTGGTTCTGGACAGGAGAGGATGAAAAAGAGAGTATACAGACATTGTAGCATGTGATCGCAAATGATTCTTTCAGGGAGGTAAAACATTTTTAAAAACAGGAGGAAAAATATCTACCTCATAGAAAGAATCAGTTGTGATTACATGCTGTAATATAATTTTTTGCTTATTTCCCTGCCCAGTAGCTGTGCAGATCATGTTCCTGCAGCCATTACACAGTACAAAGCAGGGGCACATTTATGAGTTTTGCCCCACTGATAGTACTCCAGGTTGTGACATCACTGTTCAACGTACATAGGCATGTCACATTACCTGGCCATAAAAGCTAATCATTGCATTTTAGGGCAGCCTTTGATCACAGGTGTGTTAACCCCTTAGTGATTGAGCCAACTTTGACCTTAATGATCAGGCCAAATTTTTTAAATCTGACCAGTGTCACTTCATTTGGTAACAACTGTGGGATGATTCGACTTATCCCATTGATCCTGAGATTTTTTTTTGTGATACACAGTATTTTACGTATATTAGTGGTAAATGTAGGTGTCTATGTTTTGTTTTTATTTGTGAAAATATCAGAATTTTGGCAATTTTTTTTTAAAAATCTGCAATTTTCAAACTTTCAATTTTTATATTCTCAAACCAGTTAGTCATACTGTACAAAATAATTAATAAATATAATTTCCTATATGTCTACTTTACATCAGCATCAGTTTTCAAGCATTTTATTTTGTTAGGATTTTATGAGGGGTAAAAGTTGAGCAGCAATTTCTAATTTTTTCCAAGACATTTACAAAACCTGTTTCTTTAGGGACCTATGCAGATTTAATGGACTTTGAGCGGCCTATATATAGGAAACTTCGCAAAAGTGATACCTTCGTAAAAACCGCATCTGTCCAATACTTCAAAAGTGTGGCCGGAAATGTTTTAACCCTGCAGGTGCTACACAGGAGTTAATGCAACATAGTATGAAAAAAAATTTAATTGTTCCTTTAAAATGTTGCTTTAGCCCCAATTTTTTCACTTTTACAAGAAATAGCATGACAAAATGGACACCAAATTTTGTTACCCAGTTTCTACTGAGCGTGCTAATACCCCACGTGGGGTCAGAAACCTCAGAAACCTCAGGGTTTGGAAGGGAAGGCTCACCATTTGAATTTTGAAACCCAAACTTTGCTGAACTAGGTTGTGGGCACCAAGTTGCATTTGCAGGGCTCCTAAGGTGCATAAAAAGCAGAAAAAACAACACGTGATCCCATTTTGGAAACTACACCCCTCAAGGGTTTTATCCAGGGATATAATGAGCATTTTGAACCCGTAGGTAGTAAAAGAATTTGATAATATTAGGTTGTCAAATTGAAAATTTTAATTTTTTTCTCAAAAATGTTGCTTTATCCCCAAATTTTTCCCTTTTGCAAGAGGAAACATGAAAAATGGACCACACAGTTTGTTACTCACTCTCTTCTGAACATGGCTATACCCCATATGCTGTCAAAAAGTACTTCTTTGGACACATGGCAGGGCTCAGAAGGTAAGAAGAGACACTTGGTATTTGGAATGCAAATTTGGCTGGAAAAGATTGCAGACAGCATGTCTCATTTGCAGAGACCCTGAGGTAGCAAAACAGCTGAAACCCTTTCAAGTGACTCCATTCTGGAAACTGGACCCATCAAGGAACTAATATATGTGTTGACATGTTGAACCCATAGGTGCTTCACAGAACTTTTTTTAAATATAGATGTGAAAACAAAAAAATACATTTTTTTCCACTAAAATGTTTTTAGCCCATAATCTGTAATTTTCACAATTTCTAATAGGAGAATACGGATCCCAGAATTTGCTATGCAATGGCTCCTGAACGTGATAGTACCCCATATGTTGTCAAAAACTGCTGTTTGGACACATGGCAGGGCTCAGAAAGGCTATAGCGCTATTTCATTTTTGAAGTGTAAATTTTTCTGGAACAGATTGTGAATGCCATGTTGCATTTGCAGACCCCCTGACATGCCAAAATCAACCAAAAGTGACTTCATTTTGGAAACTAGACCCCTCAAGGAATTCATCTAGTAGTGTACTGAACATTTTAACCTACAAGTGATTCATGAAATTTTATAACATTTAGGTGTGAAAACTAAAAATTATATTTTTTTACACTAAAATACTGTTTTATAAAATTGAATCCACTAAAATACTGTTTTTTATAATTTACACAAGGGGTAATAGGAGAAAATGGTTCCCATAATTTGTTATGCAATTGTTACTGAATGTATAAGTACCCCATATGTGGTTGTACACTATTATTTGAGCACATGGCAGGGATCAGATGGGAAGGCGCGCTACTAGACTTTTAGAACACAGATTCCGTTTGAATATATTGTAGGTGCCGTTAGCAAAGGCCCTTAGGTGTCAGATCAGCAGCCCCCCCAAGTGACCTCATATTGGAAACTTCACTGCTTATTGATTTTATTTAGGGGTATAGCAAGTATTTTTAACTCACAAGTGCCTTGCTGAATTTAATCACATTGGGATGTGGAAATAAAACATGTTTGTGGCAAAAACTTATTTTTTTTATTTGCTGCAAATTTGTAAGCTCCACAAGGGTTAATAGGTATAATTTGTATCCCACAATTTATTGCGCAATTTCACCCGAATGTGGCAATGTCGCATATGTCATTAGAAACTACTTTTAGGCCACACATCAGGGCAGGGAAGGTAGGAGCGCTATTTAGCTTTAGGAGCACAGATTTTGCTTGACTAATTTGCGTGTAACAATGGCAGAGCCCCTAAGGTGCTAAAACTGCGGAAAAAAACTCTCAATTAATTCATCTATGGCAAATATGCCAGTTTAGTACCCATACATTGTGCCCCCATACAGTGATAGAACCCCATATATTGTATAGCCCCCATACATTGGGCCCAACTTGTGCTTCTGGAAAAAATCCACCCCGTAAATTGTTAATTGGGCTCTCCCCACTACAATAATGTCAAACATGCAGCCATTTAATGTGGTTTAGGCACTATGGGGCTCAGAAGGAGGGGGGGCATTTAGATTTGTGAGCTCTGATTTCACTGGATTTTATTTGAGGGGTGGGAGACGTTGTTTTTGCAGAGACTTTGTTCTACCAGTGACTTGAAACCCCATATAATTACAGTGACAGATGATGGACATGAGTGGAGGCTGGTTTTGTGTGGGATAAATTAGGATTCTTCTTGGTAACATTTTGGCATACATAACATTTTTTGATCTCTTTCAGGGCTGGGATCACATTCTTGTGTTCTATGCTGAGCAATTATGTCGGGGTTTCCATGTAAATTATACAAAAATGTGATTCAGACCAAACCCCTGACAGAATCACTCACTATAATGAGGCAGATAGAGAAACTTTGGAGTCCATTTGGTACCTGTTCTGATGGTTTCCATCTTTTTAGGCATACACAGAACTGTAGTCATCCACACTTGTGCGCTAAAAAGACGCCTAAAATTATGGAGCACGGCCAGAACGGAGACCAGACCACTCATTACAGTAAGTTGTTCCGTCGGGTGTTTTGTCTGATTCACGGTTTTGGGGATGTGCTTGGAAACCAAGATGATAGAGCTCAGCGAAGAGCGCAGGATAAATGTGACCCAAACCTTAGTTCGATTTTTGAAAGGCAGAATGACAAGTAGAAAGCAGTACAAGAATATTTTTTATTTTTATTTTTGCTCCGTTCAGTTTTTGCATGCAGCATAAGTGATAAGGTGACATTATTCTTTGGGTCAGTGTGATTACAGCGATTCCAGACTTTTATCATTTTTTCTATGTTTTGCTGCCATCACACACTATAATTTTTTTAAAAAATGTTATTTTATCACCATATTCTGAGAGCTGTAACTTTTTTTATTTATTTACTTTTTTGCGCGACAAGTTGAAGGTTTTTTTGGTACCATTTTGGGGTACTTTATGTTTTTTGATTGCTTTTTATTCTGATTTTTCAGACACAGAATGAACAAAAATCAGCAATTTAGTTATTGTTTTTATTTTATTTTTTTGCTTGGTTCACCGTGCTGTAATAGTGATAAGACTGATTTGTTTGTCGGGTCAGTACGATTACAGCGATACTATCTTTATATCTTTTTTTATGCTGTGCTGTTTTTACAGAGTAAAAACAATATTTTTCAAAAATTAATTTGCCTTTGTATCGCCATATTCTGAGAACTGTAATTTTTTAATTTTTCTGCTGAATGAGCCATATTGGGGCTTGTTGGGACAATTTGGTGTTTTCATTTATTTATTTTTTTTACATGGGACTTTTTAATCACTTTTTATTATTTTTTTTGTGTGTCAGTATGATGAAAAAACGCCATCTTTTCCGTGTTTTTTATGATCGTCTTTATGGTGTACACCTCACGTAATAAATAACATGACAGTTTTATAGATCCGGTCATTCTGGACGCAGTGATACCAATGTTTTTTTTAACATAAAGGCTGCGTTTTTAGTGACTACACAACTTTTCATGATTATTTTTACGATTTTGTTTTTTTTTACTTTTGCGTACTTTATTTTACTTTTTTCACTTTTTTTACTTAGCCTCACTTTGGGCCATGTATATTTTTCACTTTGATAGTCGGTCAGTAAGGTGTTAAATTTATTTCACTGCCAAATAACAACAGTTGCAGAGAATTTTTTTTTTTTGAATCTTAGAATTTTTAAAAAGAACATGCTGAAATGATTTTCCACTGTCAGTATGTAAATCTTCTGCTTTGCTAGAGCAGCTTCTTTCAGTTTTAAGTGGAAGTGGAAATGGGAGTAACAACAGCTCAGACACAAAACTGGATTTTACTGATAGGTACTATAGCATACGTGTATCACATTAATAGCTCATCTTTTCTGTACTGTAATCTCCATTTGAATGAAGGGACATCTTTTTGTAAGGTCAGTACTGAATCAGCCTGTAAGATAAGCTACCACAATATCTGCTATTGACACAATCAGTTTTCGGATCTTAGCGATTGTTCAGTTCAGTGTGTGCTGCTCCAGATCTCACAGCCCATACTTATCAGTATTGCCTCGCAATCATCTGTCTTTTCTGCCAGTGCTTTATACCAGCTATGTAGAAACTTGACGTTTAGATTATTAGATGGTGAAAGATCATTTGTTAAAATATTCATATTAACTTATATTTAACGCCATAGAAAAAAAAGACTAAAAAATGTATGCTTGTCAAATATAGAATATTCTTTTTTACAGCAGAGAACCGTTGCAGTCTGATTGGTGAGAGCCATCTGATGACGCACTTTTCTAGTGATCTATGTGGCACCCCAGGGCTCCGGTTGCCACAGAGGCATTGCCTCCCTCACAGGGGGTGATGCCATGCCTGGAATCAAGGAGGGGTCCCCTAATCAGGTTTTAGCATACAACACTTTCCTGGCTGCAGACCAGAAAGGGGAGCTCCTCCCCTTCAAACTGGAATCTGGAGGCGGGGTTAGTAAGTGAGTTGAGAGAAGTTGAAGAAAGGACAGCGACGAGGAAGGACCTGGGGAAGGGAACTTTGTACAAGCTCACCCGAGAGGAGAGAAGTGCAGAAGAACCAGACACCAGAGTCCGAGGTTGTGGGGCACTGAAGGCCCAGCAGCAGAAACTGAAGGGCAGGAGACTGCAGGTCGCCTGGCCCCACCAGACGCCCGGAGGTTCTGCAGCACATTGGGCCCAGCACCACCACATGGGAGCGACACTACAGGAAGTCCCAAGCTGCCTGCCATACGGGTGAGGAAAAAGACATTTTACTCAGGGACGAGAGCCACTGTATAGCTACAAGCAGCAGGGCCAAGGAGATTAGCGCAGAGGGAAGGCCTATAACTTCACCTGGCGAGGTGGATCCCCAACTTGCTTCCAGGCCGCCCGGACCTCTACTACCAGCTAGTACCCGTGCCCCGGTCTGCTTAACAAACCGGAAGTAAAGATAAGAGGAAACCGTCATTAAGCTGTGGACCGGTCATTATCTGCGCCATCACCGCACCAACAACATTCACCCCCAAAATTCTACATCTACTGCCCTGGAGCTAAGCTCTGCCTGTGGATAGCTGAACCAACTCTGCTGCGTCACCATCAGCTCCAGGGGATCTGCACCGCAGCGGCGGCCCCATATAGCCGCATACCACAGGTGGCGTCATAAACATTATTATCCTAAAAACTTTATTCCCATTTACTTTCCCTTTAACTGACCGCCCTGGGTCACGGACCAGGTCACTGCCAGCGTGACATCCCCAGCACCGACCGACCAGGCTACCGAGTACCCCATGGCCCAGGGGGCGCGTCAACTTTGCGTCACGAACAAGATAAATGGAGCCCGGTATAACCGGGTACTGTGTGCCATAGACTTTACTGAACTGTATCATCACGTCATTTGCTGTCAGCCGAGGGGAAGCAGGAGGCCGCGATCCAGAACGGCCGGGTAAGCGATCCCTCTCGCCAACAGAGCAGCATACTGGTACGTCAGCAGAAACCCAGATCCTGGCTGAGGTTCACTAGGGGGGAGAAAGATGCCCAACCTGGGAAAAGGTTCAGCCACGGGTGCGGCCGCAGCCACTGTAATGCCGTTATTCATGACGTATATACAGGGGCGGCGTAGTTGTCCCACTACTCAGGGGAGTCGCACACCCTGAGTGACTTTAAAGAGAGACTGCGCAGTTTTTTTACGAGTGTACCCTTTGTCTGAGAAGCAGAAAGTCAGCATCCTTGTAGGTCAGCTAATCAGTGCAGCCCAGAGGGAGGTGATGTCCTGGCTGGGGACAGGGACAAAAGCACTGTTAAGGAAATACTGGCCTGGTTGAAGGATACCTTTGACACCAGCACAGCAGCAGAGATAAAAATTAAGTTCTATGGGTGCAAAGGGTGCAAGACAGTGTACGGGACTATGCTCTAAACCTGCAGGAAGCACTGCGGTCCATTAAACAGGTAGATCCCGACAGTGGCGAGATGAGTACAGATTGCTAACCGACCAGTTTATTGAGGGGCTCCTGTCTAATGCTCACTGGACACAGTTGCGCATTATGGCTCTGCAGAACCCTGATCTGGACTTTGTGCAATTTAAAGACTGGGCCATCCGGATGCTGCGAGAATCAACCCCAAGTGACACTGCACCCCTCCGGCGCCCAGCTATCACATACCACCTGGAGGTGGCATCCTTTTCCCCGGCACCTGTGGAGGCTGATGCACAGACCCTAGATAATGACCCATCTGCAGACCTATGCCTTCAGGTCCAGGAGCTATCCAAAAGCGTGGCTACACTAACCAAAACCGTGCAGGCAATGCAAGTGTCTTCAAAGGAAAGAATCCAGCTGGCTTCCAGTCCAGTTAACATTTCATGGTGACGACATAGAAGAATTCCACCGACCAGAGGGAGGACTAGCGATCGCTACGACCAGAATGGACAACCCATCTGTCACCGCTGTCAAAAGGCGGGGCATCTCGCAAGATTCTGCAATTTAAATGAGAAACCTCTGGGACAGAGGGCCAACCCCCAGGAGTAAGACAACCAGGCCCACAAAGCTGGTGAGACAAGTACATGGGAGGACGACCGGTCCTACCTGTCGTGCTTGATGGCATCCCAATGAACGCCTTACTGGACACAGGTTCCCTGGTGCCAACGATGCCATATATCCTTTTCAAATGATACAGTACTGATTCAGACATTATCTGCAATCCAGATGAACATATTAACATCTGTGCCAGCAATGGTCAGCCCTTGCCTCAGGTGGGGTATAAAGAGGTGACCATAAAGGTTGGCCGAGTAGAATGGCTATCACAAGGGATCATTATTGTTGATATTGATCGTTGAGAAAGCCATCCTATGATAACTATAGGCACCAATGTGATAGAGAATTGTCTTGGGGAAATTATTGCTTTGTTGCAACAGGTCGCAGAGACTGCCAATTCCAGTCAGCAGTGAGTTCTGCAGATGGAGATCAAAGCCCTGATGCAAAGACAAAAGGTAGAGCTGTCTGGTGGAGAAGTCGGCAGTGTCAGAATGAGTGATCTATTCCCCATTGCAATGCCCCTAGGAGTGAAATGTTAATATGGTGTCGAGCAGAAATAGGTCTCAGGGGTCAAGATAATCAGACCCTGGTAGAACCTGTGTACTCTGATAGTAGGCCCACCATCTTGACGACCAGGGGGGTGGTCGATGTCCGCAAGGGGAGAGTACCGATACGCATTCTGAATTGTGGGGAGAAAGAGGTCCATTTTCCCCGGTATGCCACCCTTGCTAAGCTGGTAGACATGCAAGAAATAGGAGCATGTTCACACTAGCAAAAAGAAGCAAAACCTACAAAAGACAAAAATATATCTCATACCCTACCATCATTATATATAAATGTAAAGCAAAGTTGCATAATAAATATAGGGTACTTAGTGAACTATTTTTGATCAAAAAAAGTATACAAGCTGTCCCACCAGCGGCAAGGTGACCCTAAATTGGGACGGTACCTATACTGCCTATATTAAAAACCTTACTGTATATCAAAGTTGAAGTAATGCATATAAAAGGGTAGACAAATAGGACCGGGTCCCAACTCCAGACCACCTAGGCCCGTGGTAAGCTACATATATACCAATCAGCTCAACAAAGGGGATGCCACACCCTTAAATTGCACAGAATGCAAACAAGACAGAAAACCAAGCAATATGAACTGAGGTCTAAGATGGTAGACATGCAAGAAATAGGAGCATGTTCACACTAGCAAAAAGAAGCAAAACCTACAAAAGACAAAAATATATCTCATACCCTACCATCATTATATATAAATGTAAAGCAAAGTTGCATAATAAATATAGGGTACTTAGTGAACTATTTTTGATCAAAAAAAGTATACAAGCCGTCCCACCAGCGGCAAGGTGACCCTAAATTGGGACGGTACCTATACTGCCTATATTAAAAACCTTACTGTATATCAAAGTTGAAGTAATGCATATAAAAGGGTAGACAAATAGGACCGGGTCCCAACTCCAGACCACCTAGGCCCGTGGTAAGCTACATATATACCAATCAGCTCAACAAAGGGGATGCCACACCCTTAAATTGCACAGAATGCAAACAAGACAGAAAACCAAGCAATATGAACTGAGGTCTAAGATGGTAGACATGCAAGGAATAGGAGCATGTTCACACTAGCAAAAAGAAGCAAAACCTACAAAAGACAAAAATATATCTCATACCCTACCATCATTACATATAAATGTAAAGCAAAGTTGCATAATAAATATAGGGACCCGGTCCTATTTGTCTACCCTTTTATATGCATTACTTCAACTTTGATATACAGTAAGGTTTTTAATATAGGCAGTGTAGGTACCATCCCAATTTAGGGTCACCTTGCCGCTGGTGGGACGGCTTGTATACTTTTTTTGATCAAAAATAGTTCACTAAGTACCCTATATTTATTATGCAACTTTGCTTTACATTTATATATAATGATGGTAGGGTATGAGATATATTTTTGTCTTTTGTAGGTTTTTCACCCTTGCAAAGCTGTTCACTGTCAGTAACAATGCAACAAAGGCAGTGGAACCCTTGCCTCTGTCCAAACAGGCAGAGGATAATGGCTCCAAGGGGCAGGTGGAGGATTGGTGTCAGAAGCTACAAGTAGGCACTGACTCCACCCCTTTGCACCAATAGCATGAGGTGTACCGAGTGGTCCAAGAATATGAGCGAGTCTATAGCAAACACCCACTAGACTTTAGGGAGGTAAAAGGGGTCCAACATCATATCCCCACAGGAGATCACCTACCCATTAAAGAGAGGTACCGGCCTATACCCCCAGCTCACTATCAATGTGCGAAAGGAATGTTATGGGAGATGAAGGAGGCTGGGGTTATCAGAAATAGTTGTAGCCCCTGGGCAGCTCCATTAGTCCTCGTTAGAAAGAAAGATGGCACAATGTGGATGTGTGTTGATTATAGGCAGATTAACTGCATTACACATAAGGACGCCTACCCATTACCCAGAATTGAGGAATCATTAGCTGCAGTAAGATCCGCTAACTATTTCTCCACTTTGGATCTCACCAGTGGGTATTGGCAGGTTCCTGTGGCAGAGGCGGACAGAGATAAGACCGCGTTTATGACACCAATGGGCTGCTGTCAGTTCAACTGCATGCCATTCGGGCTCTGCAACGCCCCAGTAACTTTCCAGCGGTTAATGGAGTGTTGCCTAGGACACAAAAACTTCGAAACTGTCCTGCTGTACCTAGACGACGTAATCATGCACTCAAAGACATATGAAGACTACCTGGAGCACCTGGCTGAGGTGTTCGAAGCCCTATCTGGTAGTGGCCTGAAGGTAAAGCCGTCCAAGTGTCACCTGTTGAAGCCCAAGGTGCAGTACCTAGGTCCTGTGGTAAGCGCCGAAGGTGTAGCACCAGACCCTGAAAAAGTCACCGTGATCAAGGACTGACCAAGACCCTCCAGTATCAAAGAAGTGTGGCAGATCCTCGGGCTGGTAGGCTACTACAGGAGATTCATCAAGGGTTTCACCAAGATAGCGGTACCCATGCAGGATCTCCTAGTAGGCCAGTCCACGAAGGCCAAGAACTCGAATCCTCTGTTCAAGTGGAGTAAAACAGAAAAAGAATCCTTCACTTGACTGAAAGTGGCTCTTACGGGAGACAAAGTCCTGGCCTACCCCGACTATAGCCAACCCTTTATACTCCATACGGATGCCAGCAACGTGGGATTGGGAGCGGTGCTGTCCCAGGTACAGCACGGCAGAGAGAGAGGGATTGCCTACGCCAGCAGGAAGCTCCATCCTACGGAGAGGAACCCCGACAACTATAGTTCCTTTAAGTTGGAGTTTTTAGCCATAGTCTGGGCTGTAACAGAGCGCTTTAAACACTACTTTACCTCCTCCAGATTTACAGTCTTCATGGATAACAACCCGCTGACGCACCAGGAGACTGCGAAGCTTGGTGCCCTAGAACAACGATGTATGGCTCGACTGTCAAACTACGAGTTTACCATCAAGTATCTGACGGGGAATAAAAACACTAATGCTGATGCTCTGTCCAGGATGCCCAACTTGCCAGATGGGGGAGAAGACCCGGAAGAACTGGAGGAGATAGAGATACCCGCTTTCCATCGTCACGGGGTGACCCAGTGCTCCCACTGTGTGAGGAACAAGAGCTCCGCCAACAGAGAGGCCACGTTTAACCCATTTCCCCACCATGAATGGGAAGAGATGCAGGATAGTGACCCGGCTGTCCACCTTGCAAAGGATTTGTTCACAGAAGCTGAATCGCACCCTAATCCAGATGCTCCACAGGAGACCCAACAGTTGTGGAAGGAGAAAGGCAAGCTGTTCATCTACGAGGGAAAGTTGTGTCGGAGAAGCATTAACTCCCAGACACACAAACTGGTCTGGCAGGTGGTAGTCTCGAGGCGGGATGCACCAATTGTCTTAGAGGCATACCACGATGGAGCAGGACACCGGGTGGAAGAAGTTGGAAGTCCTGCTATGTGAGCGATTCTAGTAAGCTGGCATGAGGAAAGCAATCGAGAGATGTCGAGAATGTGGTTCATTCAACCTGAGACAGAAAGACCGTGATAGCCAGAGGTCTCCCCTGCTGCCCATAATCACCAAACACTGGAACTGGTAGCCTTGGACAACGTGAAGCTAACCCCAAGCCGGTCAGGCTATGTCTACTCTCTCACCATAGTAGACCACTACTCCCGGTTCCTGGTAGTAGTGCCAGTGAAGGATCAGACGGCTAAGACGGCAGCGAAAGCGTTCCAACAACACTATTGTCGCCCGCACGGTTACCCTGAGCGAGTGATAACCGACCAAGGCCCAGCCTTTGAAGCAGAAGGAATTCTGTAAATGGTAAGACTGCAAAAAAATAAGGACGACGCCGTATCATCCCCAGACCAATGGGTTGTGCGAGAAAATGAACCAGGGGGTAATGCCCCTTGAAGAACGTAGCCTGTGGCCAGAGAAGGTACCAGATTTGGTGGAGCTATATAACCACATCCCGGTGAACTCCACGATCTGTACACCCACCTACCTGATGAGGGTAAGACCTGTCAAGTTACCCATTGACTTTGACATTGGAGTTTTAACACCTGAGACGACATCACCAGATGCAGACTGGGATACAGAGCGGCAGCAACAATACTGCAAGGTGCAAGAATGTGTGGAGAGAAGTTTGTCCCAGGCGAGACAGAAGCAGGAGAGAACTTACAACCAGCACGCATCTGCAGTTCCCTTGTCACCTGGAGAACAGGTACTCAAAAGGAAAAGACGAGTTCACAAATTAGATAATCAGTGGGAGGTTGACCCATACGCTGTCTTACCTTCAAATTTTGACAACACCAAGGTATGCCTCATCAGTAAAGATGGAGGAGAGACTTCAGTGGCAGCCTCAAGAGACCACCTTAAGATATGCCCTGATCAATTGAGACACCAAGGGGAAGACCAAAACAGCCCCCAGCACACAGAAAAGGTGGAAGAAATGGTTCAAACCATCCTTGGAGAATTTCCCTGGTCTTGGACGCAGATGAACCAAGCAATCATGGTACCTGGCCTGACCTTTCCCCAAGTAGCCTCACCGGAAGCTGCAGAGACTCTAGAACAGCAGAGAGACCAGTCGGCCCCAGAAATAGATGCTTCATCAGCAGCGGAACAGAAGAATCTACCCCCTGCTAGTAGTGAATCTGTCATACCCATGGTGAGTCAAAGAAGTCATAGAAGACTACCAAGCCTACCAGTGTTACCTCAGACTAACCATAGTGTAGTCCACACTGAGCCCACCACACCAGCGGTAGACACTAGAGACCCAGGTAGGTCATTGGCAACAAATGTACTGCATAGATCAACCCGTAGTACCAGAGGTCAGCTCCCTGCCCGTTATAGGGACTGAAAAGTAGTAAAATAAAGGTTACAACTATATAAAATATAGTATTATGTAACCCTGAGTATATATAGTTATTAAATTTATCGACAAATGGACAACAGGACTAGGTGTGGTCAGGACAATGTTGAATAAAGTTAATTGTTGGCCTTGAAAATAAACCGCAGGCGTGGCCGAAAACCAGGCCCACCAACAGAGTGCCCTGAAGCCACGCCCAGGGATGATACACAAAGAGGGTTGAGGCAGTTCTCACCAACCAACTTCAAGTACCCGGAAGAAACACAATTCCCGGATAGTGGCGCAAAGACTAAGCGCCGCAGTGATTGCTACCAATTTTTGCTGTTTTTTTGTGATTTTTGCTTTTTGAGACTTTGTAACCTATTTGTAATGTGAATTGTTATTGTTGTTAACTGTTTAATTCAAAAAGGTGACCTCTGTCTGGGGGTACTGAATTTAACTAGGGGGGAATGTGACACCCCAGGGGTCCGGTAGCCACAGTGGCATTGCCTCCCTCACAGGGGGTGATGCCATGCCTGGAATCAAGAAGGGGTCCCCTAATCAGGTTTACCAGCATACAACACTTTCCTGGCTGCAGACCAGAAAGGGGAGCTCCTCCCCTTCAAACTGGAATCTGGAGGCGGGGTTAGTAAGAGTGAGTTGAGAGGTGATGAAGTCAGGACAGCAACGAGGAAGGACCTTGGGAAGGGAGCTGTGTACAAGCTCACCCCAGAGGAGAGAAGCGCAGAAGAACCGGACACTGGAGTCCGAGGTTGTGGGGCACTGAAGGCCCAGCAGCAGAAACCGGAGGGCAGGAGACTGCAGGTCTCCTGGCCCCACCAGATGCCCGAAGGCTCAGCAGCACATAGGGCCCAGCACCGCCATGTGGGAGCGACACTCCAGGAAGTCCGGAGCTGCCTGCCATACGGGTGAGGAAATAGATGTTTTACTCAGGGACGAGGGCCACAGCATAGCTACAAGCAGCAGGGCCAAAGAGATTAGCACAGAGGGAAGGCCTACAACTTCACCTGGTGAGGTGGATCCCCAACTTGCCTCCAGGCCGCCCAGACCTCTTCTACCAGCTAGTACCTGTGCCCCAGTCTGCTTAACAAACTGCAAGTAAAGATAAGAGGAAACCACCATTAAGCTGTGGACTGGTCATTATCTGCGCCATCACCTGCATTACACCGCACCAACAACATCCACCCCCAAAATTCTACATCTACTGCCCTGGAGCTAAGCAACGTGTGCAGCCGCACAGGAGCCCAAGAGGTAAGGGGACCCACTTTCACTCTCACATCAGCAAGTAAGTCTTGTCACAGACACAAAGAGGACCCCATTTACTGTTCCTTCACAGGAGCCCTCTTCTGTCTGTGTCTGCCACTGCTGGAAGGGGATTATACCACTGATTTTTAATTTAAGTTCTCCATGTTTTCATTTTTTTCTATAGTGAACAACCCCTTCAAATTAATAAAATATTTGAGTGTTTTTCCTTATGTTGAGCAGGGCTACATTCTCATAGTCCTAAGGCTTTCTGCATGCAATTCTTACCAGGGCCACAGTCAGGGCTCCAGAAGAAACTCTGTGGTGGTAGGTGGGAGGTTGAGACACTATGTGCATGGGCTCTTTTTGGACAGGGGTTACAAAGTGATGGTGGCTTTGTGGGGGAAAAGGGCAAAGGAGAGAGAAGATGGCAAAAGGTTCAGGGGATAGGGAAAAAAATGGTATATTTTAGATTAACAACCTGCAGCTCTCCAGCTATTTTTAAACTGTAACTTACAACATGCCACTAAAGGCTTGAGTGCTGAAGCCTGCTGACATCTGGATTAAATTGTCATTTTTAAAGGGATTGTCCACTGTGTTTACAACACCTTTCTAAATAAACTAGTCACTTTTATAAAATAAAAAAAAACATATACTCACCTTTCACAAAGGAGCTGTTTCAGCAATACAAGCGCTGGCTCTGCCAGAGTTCGCAAGGCATCGTTATGACACATGAACCCTGTAGTCAATCAGCAGCTACGGGACTGCTGCACTCTCGATTCTTCTGCTTTTCCCACATTTTTTTGAGGAGTAAGAGTAAGAACAGCCAGAGATGCAAATGTGTTATGTGCAGCATGAGACGGGGCATTATCATGCATGAAAATGATCTTGCTGCGGAATGCACGGTTCTTCTTCTTGAACCATGGAAGGAAGTGCTGTTTGAGAAACTCAACATACACTATGGAGTTCATCTTTACCCCTTCAGGGATCCTAAAAGGGCTGACAATCTCTCTCCCCATGATTCCAGCCCAAAACATTACTCCACCTCCTCCTTGTTAGTGCCGTAGCTGTGTTTGCATGGGGTGTCCATCAACCAGCCATCCTCCACTCCTTCCATATGGTCCATCGAGATCATTTCATGCATGATAATGCCCCGTCTCATGCTGCACATAACACATCTGCATCTCTGGCTGCTATGGGCATAAAAGGGGACAAACTTATGGTGTGGCCCCCATGCTCCCCTGACCTCAACCCCATTGAGAACCTCTGGAGCATCATCAAAATGAGTGTCTATGATGGCGGGAGGCAGTTCACATCTAAGCAACAGCTCTGGGAGGGTATTCTGTCCTCATGCAAAACAATTGAAGCAGAAACCATCCAAAACCTGACAAATTCAATGGACGAGAGAGTTCAGAAGCTCCTTTCGAACAAGGGGTCCTATGTGCAAATGTAACATCACCTAGAATAAAGTTTTGAGTTGAAAACAGTTTAATTTCAGTTTGTAATAACCTGCTAATGCTTATAATTTCAAAAATGACCATTTTTTTGTTCTTTATTAAAATTAAAAGGTTGAAAACTCTGCTGTGCATAATAATTTGGAACATGCATTTTGAGTGCAGTTTGAATTTTTTATTTTTTTAAAAATATACTGTTATCATAGGCAGTTTGTACAAAAACCTTTCAATTGTACTCTAATAGTTATTTGACTGGAAAATTACAATGACTGCAATTCATATAGGTAATTTGGGAAAATCTGAAAAAATATTATTTGCATAATAATTTGGAACACAGTGTAATATTAGCGATACACATGCACTGTCATTCAGACAGCTGGGTTTTGCTTACTGTGCTGTCCAGGTGCGAAACAAACAATGCATTGACCAATAGTAAACTATGTGACAATGCACAAGAGCAGTTTTCCACACAAAACCAAGAGCACCACATGGTAGTTTGGTACATTTTATGGATCAGAACTCTGCATACAACAGCTGGCAGCATTTGCATCCACGTACAATGTAGACAAGCAGACAAAGCTGTACACAGAGCCAGCCTCATCTGCAATTTGAAGATATGAGTGATCTGAAAATGATTAGAGATGAGCCATTTTTTTCAAGTGGAATCGAATTCTATTTGAATTTTACAAAAATCTGCATCTGGAGAATAAAGATTATTTTGTAATTCGCTCTGCATGATTTAAAGCGCACCTGTCAGCAGGATTGTGCTCAGTAAACTATATATCCTGTCAGGTGGGCAACATTACACTGATTAAAATGATACCTTGGTTGATAAAATTCCATCCTGTGGTTCTTGTGTAATCTTTACTTTCAGTTTGGAGATAATGATATGCTCATGCTTCGGGGTGGGCCTGTGGCTCTATCTGGTGCTCTGCTTACATATTCATCTGTATGCTCTTATGACAGTTCATTGTGCCTTCACTGACCTACCTCCTATTTTAACCAACCCCGCACTACTAGATGCATTATGTAAAATAGGAGGCAGGTCAGTGAAGGCACAATGAGCTCTCATAAGAGCATTCAGATGAATATGTAAGCAGAGCACCAGAGAGAGCCCACCCCAGAGGCCCACCCCAAAGCACGAGCATATCATTATCTCCAAACTGAAAGTAAACATCATACAAGAACCACAGGACAGATTTCATCAACCAAGGCATAATTTTAACCAGTGTAATGTCGCCCACCTGACAGTGTATATAGTTTACTGGGCACAATCCTGCTGACAGGTGTGATTTAAACAAATTGTCAGCCAGGTGCAGCCACGATTGGGCTGAAAAGTAGAGGGCCAGTAAAAGGTAAAAAATATGAAAAAAAGAAAACATACAAACCTCACCCACCGCCCCCGCTGCTCCCTGCTAGCTGTTGAGTCTTACATGCCTCTGTCACTGTGCATCTCCGGCATGGTGTTCATTCTAGGCCAGGGCTTCTGGCCTTGAAGAGACCCAGTAATTCACTGCACATGCTTCAGGGCTTACTCGCAGCTGGAAGCCTTGACCAAGGGTGAACACTAGGCCAGAGGACTGAACAGGGGGCAGGGAGCATTGGGGATAGCCAGAATGGTGAGCAATGAGGTGAGTTTATTTTCTTTTTAACTTTTTGCAGCCTCTTAAATCTTTAGCTGCCCCCGCTGATCTCTACTCGCTGTCCGGTCCTGCATGCCTCTATCGCACAGCATCTCTGGACCAGTCTTTACTCTAAGCCAGGGCTTCCGGCCATGAGCAGGCACTGGAGTTCACTGCCCATGTTCCGGGGCCTACTAATGGTTGGAAGTCTTGACCTGGAGTGAGCACCAGGTCATGACTTCCATTTGCAGTTCCTGGAGGTCACTGTGTATGTGACAGCTCATGGCCAGAAGCTCTGGCCTTTAGTGCAAACTGCACAGGAGATGCAATGAAGTTGTGGGGGACTTAATAGTACCAAGAGCAATAGGAGCTACCAGTGATGTGAGCTCTAAGGTTAGTATTAGTATTTTCTTAAATTTTTTACATCCTATGTCTTTTACGCTCTTAGTCTGGAGTGACCCCAGAGCATAATAAGGGACATTAAATTCATGAACAACAACTTATCTGCGAATCAAGTTTCCCGGGAAAATCCACATAAACAAGCGAATTGGAATTTTGCCTGCTTCACTCATTACTAAGGAGTACGTTTGGCTTATATAAATAATTTCTTTTGATGAACTCATTATCCAATATTTGAAAGCTGCTTCCAGTCTTTACAGTGCATAAATTCACTAATGATTGTGATTCACACAATTAAATCTTTGCTATCAATAACTAAACATTAATGATGTTACATATATCAGTAACAATTTCCAGGACACAATAAGGTTATTTAAGTTAATTTCCGTTGTAGAGGTTCTCAAACTTTTTTTTCTGGATGAGTATATAATCCCACTAAATACAGTAAAAATACTACAATATTTTACATACAATATTTAAAACACTACAGCCTGGTTGCCAGACATTTTGAATATAATACAATGTTATACAACATACTATATACTTTACCCCCTCATTAAAATTCCTGTATTATCTGTAGAGATGAGCGGTGTTCGACTAGAACTGTTCGCCAATCTCAAATCCGAGCTGTTTTGGGCGGTGTTCGAGTCGTTCGACGAAAGCGAATGATTTGCAAAAATTCGGCTGTTCGAGGTTATGTTCGATAACTGTTCGTGCACCAAAAGCGTAACTGGATTTTTTCACATCATGCAGGGATTTTCTGCCACTCACTGTAATGTCACATCCATGGTGGTTGTGGCATTACAGTGGTTGCCCAAATCGATGGGAACAGTGCTCACAGTGAAACATGAAAAGACGGCAATTCAAAATAAAGGATTTATTAAAAATAAAATTGGCTTGGGGTTCCCCGTAATTTTAGTCTCTAGCGGTGGTTAAGCAGACGGCTGGGGCAGATGTTTGAAGACTGGGAAGGGGGTAATACCCACGGAGCTTCCCAGGTTACTAATATCAGCCCCCAGCTGAATACCTAGCCTTTACTAGCTATTAAAATGGGGGACCGCAAAAAAAAATGACGTGGGGTGCCCCCGTATTTTAATAGCTAGCAAAGGCTAGGCAGACAGCTGGGGGCTGATATTAATAGCCCAGGAAGGGTGCCATGAATATTGGCCCCCTCCCAGACTAGAAACACCAGCCGTCAGCTGCCTCAGAAATGGCGCATCCATAGGATGCGCCAATTCTGGCACTTAGCATCGCTCTTCCCACTGCCCTGTAGCTGTGGCAGTGGGGTAATAGGGCCACCCCCGAACACTACGGGGGTGGCTCGACACTAATTATCTGTTCTGTAACAATACTGTTCTGTACTTTTGGAATTTTATATGAATTACAAATGCCTTCCTTATTGATAGAAGTAGGTTGACATTGGGTACTGTCTGTTATATAACTCTATAAAAAAATTTTTTATAGTACACTACAAGAAACTTGCAATAGACATCCTGTCTATGAGGCTAGGGTCACATGGCCGTAGATTCTCTCATCCAAGAGAATTGGGACAATTATGCAAATGACACTCTGTGCAAACACTGATCAGAGTTTTATCAGAGTGTCAGCATGGTGTGATCCGATTCTCTCAGAATAATTACGAATGCAATTTTTGATTTTCAACTGCTTGAGTGGATTTTGAAACATGCTGCATACCCATGGCTGAATAAAATTACAGTAAATTATACCATGCACTCTATACTTATACACATACATCCATACTTATACACAGCATTTTTTCCATATACTTTTTCCAAGTTGGAAAAAAACAGAAAGTTTGTGCATAGCAATATTCCACTCTGACGGAATAATGAAGGCTGAAGTTGATCTACAGCTGCTGATTGACTGCAGTGGTGATTTGATATTGTTTATATCATGTGACAACTGGGAGACATGTGGAGATTGGTGGAATGGCGCAAGTCTGAGAGGTAAGCATACCTATTTTTTATATTGAGTTGCATCGTTGAGCTATTAAGTAGTTGTTCAGCCAATGAACAACCCCTTTAAATGTGTGTCCAGGAATTGAATAAAGAGATAACTTAACAAAATAACAATTGCTTATCCCTTAAATTCCCTGATACCCCAATGCTGCCCCTTCCGTGGTTCCTGTTAGAACCAGAAGTGATAATCATGAACCAGCCACCTAACCCCTGCAGCCAATCACTGGCCTGAGGTATGATGTTTGCATTTGCAGCATGTGGCAGCCATAGCCAATGATTGCCAGAAGTGGTCAATATCACTGCAGATTTGATGGGACAGCTATAAAGGCAGTTCTGGTGTGGCAGGAAATTCTAAAATAAAGTAATAATTCTTTATTTGTAACATGCCCTAACTTAGGTCCAATTCAGCATGACCCTGGAAAACCCCTTTAACTAAGTGTGAAAGCCACACTCATATCAACACCTGGCCACAGTCGCATGCCCCGGGACTTGCAAAGCTTTCATTTACTGTAATTTTTAGTATACTGTAGGTCATCTGATCTGATCTGAATAGTTGTCTACTGATACACAGCAGAAGTGTGACCTAATGTTATGTATGAAGCATATATTTTAACCACTGAGTAAAGTTCTTGTATTATCATGCTAATCTAATACTGATTAGTGTTTGCAAACCAAAGTTTACCCTATGGCACTTATCTTGTAATCGTACAGATTTATATAGCTTGCTAAATGAACTTGTAAATAAACTAAGTATTGAATGGTCAATAAATCAGTATGCTGAGCTGTGGAAGGGAGACAGGGTTGGCAACTGAAATAATATCTTACATGGAAGCATAGCAGACACTTCCATTTACAGCTCTACTGACCTGTTCCATTAGACAAATGTCTGGAGTATCTGTCAGAAAACCTATCACTAAACAAAGTGTGGACTATCGCATTTAGATCTCGGAATGAAATGCACAAAAGAAAAAAAAATAATCATTTCTCATCTGTTGATTTCCTTCTTAACGCCATCTCATTCCAATTATTTCAGCTGTTCATTTTGTGATAAAGCATAAAGCATTGCAAAAGGATTAGAGTGAAAGTGTGAAACATCCTGCAACATCAGAGAAAGTTCAGACATTTTTCAGCGGACAGGGTTAAAATCACATAAAATGATCAAATAAAATTGACAGTAGTAGACAGTCTTGTAACCGCTCCCTTGTAGCAGTATATACAAGAATATATGAAACAATCGTAAATTATTTATCTAGCCCCGTTCTATTATAGAGTGTTTGCAGGCTCGAAGCCAATTCTAATTAATAGCAATAACACACTTACCAGATCGATTTTTGATCATGTCATTGAACTCATCAAGAGCCGCTTCATCCCTGTTCTCCTCCCCTTGATAAGCACTTTCAGCCATATCTCACTTTGGATGTAAGAGTTGTAAATCAAGAACCCAGAGCCAAGTTTTCAGTGTTCTCTTTCTTCTTGTACAATACCTTTCTACAGTGTTCAGCAAATATTTCAGAAAGCTCTTGAGATCACGTTTTCTGCTATACCCTCTAGGTCAGACAGACTGGCAAAACTGCAGATAGAGTTTGCTTTGAGAAAAGAAGAGTAAACTGTCAGCTCCACAGATCAGGGAAAACAGGTGCTGATCTGTTACTCCTTAAAATAGAAGCACCCTGTTTAAAACAAGTAGAATGTGAATGTGAAGTAGGGAATATTAAACCTGACACTCTATAAATCAGCATCAAGTTGTAGATTCCAGAAACTATTTCCGCACTCTTTCCAATCAATATAAAGACCAATAAAGTACCAAATTGCCAAAATAAACTCAGACGGCATACATAATTTAGTTATACCTCACTTAGTTGCTTACTTTCAAGATATGATGGGCCTGTGTTCAATATATATTGTATCAAAAAGACTAGAGAGGATGCCAAACATTACTAGCAACCATCATTAATCCTGTTGTATTTGTAGTAAATTGGAAAACAGAGGTCTGCCATCCCAGGTACATGTGTATTCATAGAAATAAAATAGTATTTTGAATTATAAAATTATTTTAATAATTTAAAATTATTTATCAGCATAAATAAAATATATATATAGTTACTATGTGTACTGTTTACAAACGTTATGTAAATTAGTAAAATTGTCACAAATATTATTTCTGTATAGTAGGTTAAAAGAGTAAAATTAAATCTGTCATAATGAGTCATACTCCCAACCCCTAAGTGTTTATATTGCCATGATGTTCCCTGAAATATGCAATCCACACATGTATTCATGCACTTTGTTGCTGCCTGACTGAAAGAAATTGCTGTTTTAAATCATATGCAATTAGAACTTAAGTGCTCTGGGAGTGTCAAAGCACTTCTAAAGCCTTAGCCTCCCAGGTTCTATTGCCAGCCCAGTCCCAGCTTTTTTTTTTTTGCTTGACCGATAGCTTCCTGACTGTGTAGTCAACTCTGTGAGCTGTCAGTCTAGTAAAGAAAGGTGGGACTGAAAAGGGAATAGTGCCAGAGAGGCTGAGGTTTGGGAAGTGATTTTACACTCGAAAAGTACTCAAAGTGAACTTGTCAGTTGATACATGCTACCCAATCCATGATATATGGGCAACATGGGCAGCATGTATCAGGCACTGGCTGACTGAACTCAGCCATGTATGTTTGATTCTGAAATGCTGCACTAAAACTTGAGATAATAGCTAAACAAAAAGCGCATCAGGACAGCAAGGAGGGCACCTTTTGTTCCCTAGTTACTATGGGTAAGAATTTTTACTAACACTTACAGTACAGACCAAAAGTTTAGACACTCCTTCTAATTTAAAGATTTTTCTGTATTTTCATGACTATGAAAATTGTACATTCACACTGAAGGCATCAAAGCTATGAATTAACACATGTGGAATTATATATTTAACAAAAAAGTGTGAAACAACTGAAAATATGTCTTATATTCTAGGTTCTTCAAAGTAGCCACCTTTTGCTTTGATGACTGCTTTGCACACTCTTGGCATTCTCTTGATGAGCTTCAAGAGGTAGTCACCGGAAATGGTTTTCACTTTACAGGTGTGCCCTGTCAGATTTAATAAGTGGAATTTCTTGCCTTATAAATGGGGTTGGGACCATCAGTTGTGTTGTGCAGAAGTCAGGTGGATACACAGCTGATAGTCCTACTGAATAGACAGTTAGAATTTGTATTATGGCAAGAAAAAAGCAGCTAAGTAAAGAAAAACGAGTGCCCATCATTACTTTAAGAAATGAAGGTCAGTCAGTCAAAAAATTTGGGAAAACTTTGAAAGTGGTCCCAAGTGCAGTTGCAAAAACCATCAAGCGCTACAAAGAAACTGGCTCACATGAGGACCGCCCCAGGAAAGGAAGACCAAGAGCACCTCTGCTTCTGAGGATAAGTTTATCCGAGTCACCAGCCTCAGAAATCTCAGGTTAACAGCAGCTCAGATTAGAGACCAGGTCAATGCCACACAGAGTTCTAGCAGCAGACACATCTCTTCAACAACTGTTAAGAGGAGACTTTGTGCAGCAGGCCTTCATGGTAAAATAGCTGCTAGGAAACCACTGCTAAGGACAGGCAACAAGCAGAAGAGACTTGTTTGGGCTAAAGAACACAAGGAATGGACATTAGACCAGTAGAAATCTGTGCTTTGGTCTTATGAGTCCAAATTTGAGATCTTTGGTTCCAACCACCGTGTCTTTGTGCGACGCAGAAAAGGTGAACGGATGGACTCTACATGCCTGGTTCCCACCATGAAGCATGGAGGAGGAGGTGTGATGGTGTGGGGGTGCTTTGCTGGTGGCACTGTTGGGGATTTATTCAAAATTGAAGGCATACTGAACCAGCATGGCTACCACAGCATCTTGCAGCGGCATGGTATTCCATTCGGTTTGCGTTTAGTTGGACCATCATTTATTTTTCAACAGGACAATGATCCCAAACACACCTCCAGGCTGTGTAAGGGCTATTTGACCAAGAAGGAGAGTGATGGGGTGCTACGCCAGATGACCTGGCCTCCACAGTCACAAGACCTGAACCCAATCAAGATGGTTTGGGGTGAGCTGGACCGCAGAGTGAGGCAAAAGGGCCAAGAAGTGCTAAGCATCTCTGGGAGCTCCTTCAAGATTGTTGGAAGACCATTTCCGGTGACTACCTCTTTAAGCTCATCAAGAGAATGCCAAGAGTGTGCAAAGCAGTCATCAAAGCAAAAGGTGGCTACTTTGAAGAACCTAGAATATAAGACATATTTTCAGTTGTTTCACACTTTTTTGTTAAGTATATAATTCCACATGTGGTTAATTCATAGTTTTGATGCCTTCAGTGTGAATGTGCAATTTTCATAGTCATGAAAATACAGAAAAATCTTTAAATGAGAAGGTGTGTCCAAACTTTTGGTCTGTTCTGTTTATGTATACTGATTCAGGGTGCCTAGGGGGTCTCTGGATGAACTACATGATTATTATAGACTGTTTGTACTTGCTTTCTCTCTTCATAGAAAAGTTTTTTGTTTATGTTGGGGCTTCTTGTTATCCTTTTTCATTCTATGCATATGGGCATCTGGTTTCTGTTAGATATATCTATGGATACAGCTTTGATCTAAATGTGCGTTCTCCATACATTATAATGGACTGTTACTTCTCCTATTTTACATGTTTCCTCCTTATTAGACCATGATATTTTAATTGTTTGGTATTTTTAATTGTTTCAATAAATATGTATGTTTAATTGGTGTTTGGTGGTTCATAGTTACTCCATTCTTTGATGGTTCCACAATGCTGCAGCATTTCAGAGAAAACCATACTTTAAAAGATGCAATAGAAGCAAAACAGATAATGGAGGATCCATCTCCAGAAGTTAGTTAATATGATAAAATTTGACTTTATTTCATCTTCAATAAAATCACGTGGTGAATCAAAATAATATTAAAATGACAGGGAAAGACATGGCCTATGCATCTCCATGAATAAGAAGCTATAGGGATTTGAAACGCATAGATCATGTGTTTCCCTGTTGTTTTAAAATGGTTTTAATTCATCTTGTAATAATATTGCATTTTTATCCTATCATCTAACTTTTCAAGTTGGATCTAACATCACCTGTTTTGCTTTTATTCCTGCTTGTGGGACCTGGCACACAGATCCGTGCACCAAACTTACTGAATATGCATGATCACCAAAAATTAATGAAATGATGATTTTTTTTCCTTTTTTGCATATTTTAAAAGTCACAGGATACAGAGACTGAGCTATAAGCTAATCGGATAGGCGGTTCCCCATCAGCTTCTCCTCGCCCGCTGCCATAGAGTTACAGGTCTCCAGATACACGCGCACATAAGCAGTGGCTTATCACTGCAAAGCAGTGGGCAGAGAGATTTTACGGGGACCTGTCTGTCCGACTAGTCTCCAAAATGGTCTTGGTACCCGAGGGGCAATGAAAGTATGTGTTTCTCTGAAACTTTGCAGCGTTTCACAGTCAAACGTGCATAGCTGAGTTTGTACAGCCAGTGCCTGTTACATGCTGCCCATGTCAGGTTCTCTTTCAGCCTCATTTGGATATGAATTAAAACAGTTATTTATTTCAGTCAGGCAGCAATAAATTGCATAAGTAAAGGTATAGTTGACATTATTTAATATTCCTCAAGAACCCAGAGTATAAAAAACGTAAGGTGTAAAAATAAAAATAACATTCACTTCTCCAACACCTCTGTTCCTCTGCCCCTCTACTCCTCTGCAAACGTGGAAGATCAAGGCATCATGACATCACAACATGCGTCATTTTGCATGTGTAAAACCAATTCTAAAATCCTCCAGCCATATGTCCAGGAAAAAAATGACTTTTATTCCAAAACAATAAAAAGGGAAATTGACATCTCCAAGTACATCCAACAATGTAATGTGATCCATCACATTTAAAACAGTAAACCAACCCTTAATCATGGAACTGGTTTACAGTTTGATTACCATGTTAGTGCAACACTAATACTGGCATCCTTGCATGTTTCCCCTGCCTCCTCCCAGCAGGGATGCCGACATACTTACTGCTGCAGTTCCTTCCTGTCCCGCTGCGGTCCCCGTCTCCCATGTCCTGTGCACTGTGCAAGGGTCTTCCGGTGGCGCACCTGTGGCGCCCCTGAGGGTTCGACAGCCACAGGAATGCTGCACTTCTTTAATGGAGTGTGGTGTTCCTCCTCTGAGGTAAGGCCGGTGTGATGGCAGTGACCTAACCTTTTGCATCCAACACAACATTTCCACCAGAGGGAGCTGGTATGCACTAGGTGCTGCTCCCCTGGTTACAGGGAGACTGGGGAACACAAAGTGGTAGGAACCAGTTAGTGGGTGTGAGTGGAGGAACAACTAGATAGTGACACTTTAGATTTCATATTTAATAGAATGCCATCTTTGATCTTGGTCTTCTGGTCCATCTGTCCTTGTTAGTTGGTTCTTCTGTGGTCTATCAGTCTAGCCATTGCTAGTCTGTCGGCTGTCACTGTGCTGTCAAAATACTGTGTGTAATGTGACTTCCCTCCGGGAGCGCAGATCCTGTGTGGGCCTGCACCGGCAAGGGACACAGCCCTCGTACCCTGGCTTTGGGACGAGAGGTAGGTTGCAGACAAGGAATGTCTCAACCCGGCCGAGGACCAGGATCAAGAAGGCCCGGGAGCTTTAGAGTGTGGCTCCCTAGCAATTGGGTCCCGGGGAGGATGCAGACGGAGCGGAGCACGCCACCTGTCCTCGCCTACCTGATCTATTCAGAGGGATTCCGGCTGCAAGAGGGGTACCAGCCCCCGACACCCGACTTCGTACTCTACGTCCAGGACGGGAAAGCCCGGTTAGGCCCTGAGGATCCTGCCGGGCGTCGGATGGAGAGGAATTTCCACCCGAGCCCTACACCTGAGAGGAGCTCAGATGGAGACCCGGCCTATCCACACACGCACAGACGGGAAAGGGTGAAGTCTGTAGTGCAGGAACACTCTGGTGTAGGGTCGCTACCGAACACTGGACTTCCTCGGAGGTAGTCGGACCCCCGTCCCTGGTGGCCGCAGGACTCCACGAGGAGCAGGGAGTCGCCTTCCCGCTAATATCTCTGAGTGAGTAAAGCCTTGGAAGTTCACCCCTATGGCCTCCGGACTGTTCATTACGCGCCATACCACGCGACGCGGTGCCCGTACTCCCCGCACTAACACAACCCCCCTTTCATCCTGCGTTGACTGTCCTGAGGCCTTGCTCCGCCTGTGGGGAGCAGTGAGAACTTTAGCCGCCATGACACCAGTCCTCAGCGGACTGTAGCGGCGCTGGTGGCCCTTCACCAGACTCCACAGGTGGCGTAGTAGTTAATCAGCCACTCAACCTGGAATAACCCACACCATCTCTTTCTAATGTGACGGCCCTGAGCACGGGTTGGGCCCGGGCCACGGCTGCACCCCGTCTCTTCAACACAGAGCCCAACACCGAGTCCCCCAACACCCAGGGTAAAACACGGGCTTTCTGAGTAGAGGCGTCACAACCTGGCGTAGTCGGCAGGATATCGTGCCTGCAGCAACGGAGAAGAGTGCCCATTGCTATTGGGTACTGTGTGCCTTACACCTTGAACTGTTGTTTTACACTTAAAATGGCGCCCGCCCAAGAAGAACAGATGCCATAACGCTGTAAAAAGACTGTCTTTGAACGCCTCCCATCGTGGGCTGGGCTCCCGCTTGGCGCCAAAAATGTGGACTGCCCCTTCCATCAGAGACTGTCCGTGGGGTAATGCCCGTCAAACTGGATGGGCTGAACGAAGGCAGGCCTGTCAGCATTCCGCAAAGGAACCGCCCAGAAAGAGGAGGAAGAAGAAAAGCAACAAGGTGCGGCCATAGCAGTCGGAGCTTGGCAGTCAACGGAGGCAGACATGGATGCCTCCAGGGAGCAAGTCCATGCAACTACTTGACCCGTTTCAGGCCCTTCACCTGACAGAGAGCAAGGTGGCAGCGTGTTAACCCCGGGAGATATTGAATTTCTCCATAAAGAAGCTCCGGAACTTGCAAGGAGGCAGAAAGAGGCCCAGGAGGCGGCTACGGCAGCGTGGAAAGAAGAGATGCTGCTGCGTATTCGAGACCGCCGCCGAGGAGTAGAGGTTCCAGGACCAGTCGACACGGAGACCGAGGTCGAGGATGACCTCGCGGCGGGTGAGTGTGCAAACCCTGCCCCGGCTGCAGAGCCAACAGAGACTATCCTGGACCTCATGGCAGAGTAGATGCCTTATCACATTTGAAGAGCACCTGACATGTCAAAATTGCAGAAACCCCAACAAGTGACCCCATTTTGGAAACTACACCTCTTGAGGAATTCATTTAAGGGTGTAGTAACTATTTTTAACCTTTAGGCAATTGACACAATTGTATAACATTAGGCCGACTAAATGGAAAATTAGCATTTTTTCCACTAAAATGTTGCTTTGTCTCAAGTTTTTAATTTTAAAAGGGATAATAGGATAAAATAAAAGGTACAATTTCTTCAGAGTATGCCAATACCCCATACGTGATCAAAAACTACTTTTGAGTCACAGTGCAAAGCACAAAAGGGAAGAAGCGCCATATGGGAGTTTAGATTTTGCTGGAATGGTTTGAGGGTGCTTGTCATATTGGCAGAGTCCCTGAGGTGCCAGGACACCACAACCCCCCCATAAGTGACCCCATTTAACAAACTACATCTTTCAGTGAATTCATCTAAGGGATCATAATGACACCAAAAGTGTGTCACATAATTTGATACCATTGGGCATGGAAGAAAAAATAATTATATTTTTACAACAAAATTGTTTTAGCCCCAAATATTACATTTTCACAGGGAAAATTGGCAAAAATGGTACCAAAATTTGTCATACAATTTCTGCTGAACATGGCAATAACCCAATTGTAGCTGCACAGTACTTCTTAGCCACATGGTAAGAATGGATGGGAAGGCGAACTATTTGACTCTTGGAGAACAAATTACACGTAACAAAAGAAACATTTCTGTTCCTGGTTTAAAAGTGTTATTTTCTGTTTAATTGTGCATAACTTATTTTGGAAAAAGTTGATGTACCCCAGAAACTTCGGTTTCGTGACTGTCACAATATTATGATACTTATGTAGTCCAATAGTAAACCCACTATATTCAAATTTCATTGTTCATGTGAACTACACATTACTTTCTGTTTCATTAGTCTGATAAGATTTGTTTTCTCTTTTCATAGTATCCAAAGTGTGCAAAGTGTTCAGTACGCCAGGATTCCAAATTTTCCATCATTGAAAGCTATAAAAACACATAAGTTCATCATCATTCAGTTTAGTTTTTCCACAGCTGTCTCAATGTTGAATCAACTCAGATATGCCTTCAAGAGTTTACAAGCATCCATCAGATATCTTTTGCTATATTTGTGGTGGATTTATTAAAACAAGAGGAAAAAAGTTATCCATTCCATCATCAGTTAAGACGTGTCAAGCATACAAATCATACTTTGGGACAAATCCTGGGCTCCACATTTCATTTGTGATATGAGAAAGAAAACTCTGGAAGGATGGTATAGAGTGGGAAAAATGGGCTATGAAGTTTAGTGTTCCAAGAATAGGGTGAGAATCCACCGATCATTCCATGGACTGTTACTTCTGCATGGTTGACCCTTCTAAACAACATGCTGGCAAGAATGCACATGCAGTCATTTATCTAAACATACTATCATCCATTGCTCCTGTGACACATGGCCCTGAACTTCCTGTTCCTACTCCTCCACAGACAGATGAACCTAGTGATGAAAGTAGTAGTTCAGAGATTGTGGCAGATTTTGAAGATCAGAATTGCAGTGATGCAGATGAAACCAATTAAAGAAAACATTACTATCCCAATCAAAATGACCTTATTGATTTGATATTGGTCTTATAAAGTCTAGTGTTGAGCTCTTAACATACAGAGTAAAGCAATGGAACTTGTTAGATGAAAATATGCAAGTGTCGGAACAGAGGAAGGGACTTCACACTTTTTCCAGCTTTTTAATCCATTAAGATGAGCTCTGCTATTGTTACTATATAACTGGTCTGTTTCCGAATACTGGAATTCCTTTTCATCCTAGTAAGTGGCACCTCTTCATTTACAGTTCATCAAAGAATCTAAAGCAGTATTACATAATGGTAAAAAGTCTCCTTCTCTTCCCCTTGCCCATTCAGCAAAGCTTTAAGAAGACTACGAAAATGTGAAGAGATCGCTAAATCCATTGAAATATGAAGAATATGGTTGGGAAGTATTTGGAGATTTCAAAATAGTTGCATTCTTGATTGGTCTTCAAGGAGGGTATACAAAGTTTCCATGCTTTCTTTGTCTTTGGGATAGCAGGTACACTAAAGCACACTACCATAGACAGTGTTGGCCTGAACATACTGAAATTTCTTTGGGGAATAACAATATTAAATCGGAGCCACTTGTAGACTCTTGAAAGGTACTAATGCCACCTTTGCACATCAAATTAGGCCTCATGAAACAATTTGTCATAGGTTTGGACAAGGAATCAATGGAATTCAAGTATCTACAAGGCCTCTTCCCAAAGCTTTACGATGCAAAAGATAAAGCTGGCGTACTTGTTGTCCGTCAAATCAAGAAAGTTTTAGTGTCAAGAGTCTTCCAACCTCTTCAAAAAAAAAAAAAAAAGGAAAAAGAAGAATGGATCAATTTTTTTAAAGTAGTTACAGGCTTCCTTGAAAATCATAAAGCTGAAAACTATGTTGTATTGGTCAAGACTCTGATGAAAAGCTATAGCAAAATCGTCTGCACGATGACTCTAAAAGTACATATCCCTGATGCCTATCTTGATAGATTCAAATGGAACATGGGTAACTATTCAGAGGAGCAAGGAGAGCGCTTTCATCAACATATTCTACATTTTGAATGTCGCTACCAAGAAAACTAGATTTGAGGACTAATGTGTGAAAGTGATCTCACATACTCTCACAAATCTCACAAAAGTAAATATTTCTAGGTTCCTTTTCATCAATTTGTAGCATCTTGATTAAAATATACTATTGATTTGAAATATATTGTATTTTGTTTTTATTATGAATTTAAACCCAAACATTTGTAATTTTCCTTACAGAAAGTATTACAATTTCAAGTTTTCCCTGTCCTGATCGCAAAATCAAAGTTTTTGCAGGTTAATAGATTTTTTCCATGTTTTTAGGATATAACTAGTGATGAGCGAACGGGCTCCCCACTGCTCGGTACTCGCCTAAGCATCACTGCGCTGGACAAGCTCGGCGAGTATTTCTGATTTGCTCGGGCGGGAACTCGGGTCCCCTCCTTGCATGTTTGGTGCTCTTTAGAGAGCCAAAGAACATGCAGGGATTGCCTGCCACGCACTGTAATGCTGTAGCCATTTTGGTTGTGGGCATTACAGTGATTGGCTGGCCGCACTGCATCAGCAGGTCTTTATAAGACCTGGCGCCGGTATGCTCGTCCATTGAACGCCCTGTTAGTATGGATATTCCACAACGTATAAATATATATATACAGTACAGACCAAAAGTTTGGACACACCTTCTCATTTAAAGATTTTTCTGTATTATCATGACTATGAAAATTCTACATTCACACTGAAAGCATCAAAACTATGAATTAACACATGTGGAATTATATACTCAACAAAAAAGTGTGAAACAACTGAAAATATGTCTTATATTCTAGGTTCTTCAAAGTAGCCACCTTTTGCTTTGATGACTGCTTTGCACTCTCTTGGCATTCTCTTGATGAGCTTCAAGAGGTAGTCACCGGAAATGATTTTCACTTCACAGGTGTGCCCTGTCAGGTTTAATTAATGGGATTTCTTGCCTTATAAATGGGGTTGGGACCATCAGTTGTGTTGTCAAGAACTCAGGTGGAGACACGGCTGATAGACCTACTAAATAGACTGTTAGAATTTGTATTATGGCAAGAAAAAAGCAGCTAAGTAAAGAAAAACGAGTGGCCATCATTACTTTAAGAAATGAAGGTCAGTCAGTCTGAAAAATTGGGAAAACTTTTAAAGTGTCCCCAAGTGCAGTTGCAAAAACCATCAAGCGCTACAAAGAAACTGGCTCACATGAAGACCGCCCCAGGGAAGGAAGACCAAGAGTCACCTCTGCTTCTGAGGATAAGTTTATCCGAGTCACCAGCCTCAGAAATCTCAGGTTAACAGCAGCTCAGATTAGAGACCAGGTCAATGCCACACAGAGTTCTAGCAGCAGACACATCTCTTCAACAACTGTTAAGAGGAAACTTTGTGCAGCAGGCCTTCATGGTAAAATAGCTACTAGGAAACCACTGCTAAGGACAGGCAACAAGCAGAAGAGACTTGTTTGGGCTAAAGAATAGAGATGAGCAGTGTTCGACTAGAACTGTTCGCCAATCTCAAATTCGAGCTGTTTTGGGCGGTGTTCGAGTTGTTCGACGAATCCGAACGATTTGCAAAAAATTCGGCTGTTCGAGGTTATGTTCGATAACTGTTCGTGCACCAAAAGCGTTTCCTGCATGTCTGGTGCTATTTAGAGCACCAATCATGCAGGGATTGTCTGCCACTCACTGTAATGCCACAGCCATGGTGGTTGTGGCATTACAGTGATTGCCCAAATCGATGGGAACAGTGCCAACAGTGAAACATGAAAAGCCGGCAATTCAGCAGGGGCATACACCGGTACCCGACAATTTAGAACCGAAAGAATAGAGCTTCACACATAGATTAGATTGATATAAACATGTAAGCCACATATATACGAAGTACAGTGAAAGTGCTGCTTACTGTACTTGTCATTTAGCGTAAAGGATTTATCAAAAAAAATAATAGTGTTTTCATGCACCGTCTCTTTAAAAAAGCCGGCCGGCAATTCAGCATCTGTACCCGACAATTTAGAATAGAAGGAATAGAGAATCACACATAGATTAGATAGATAGAAACATGTCAGTCACATATATATGAAGTACAGTGACATTGTTGCTTACTGTACTTGTCATTTAGTGTAAAGGATTTATTTAAAAAAATAATAGTGTTTTCATGCACCGTCTCTTTAAGAAAGCCGGCCGGCAATTCAGCATCTGTACCAAGAATTTAGAATAGAAGGAATAGAGAATCACACATAGATTAGATAGATAGAAACATGTCAGTCACATATATATGAAGTACAGTGACAGTGTTGCTTACTGTACTTGTCATTTAGTGTAAAGGATTTATTTAAAAAAATAATAGTGTTTTCATGCACCGTCTCTTTAAGAAAGCTGGCCTGCAATTCAGCATCTGTACCCGACAATTTATAACAGACAGAATAGAGCTTCACACATAGATTAGATAGATAGAAACATGTCAGTCACATATATATGAAGTACAGTGATAGTGTTGGTTACTGTACTTGTCATTTAGTATTAAAATAAAGGATTTATTATTAAAAAAATTGGCGTGGGGTTCCCCTTAATTTTAGGCTTTAGCGGAGGTTAAGCAGACAGCTGGGGCAGATGTTTGAAGCCTGGGAAGGGGGTAATACCCACGGAGCTTCCCAGGCTACTAATATCAGCCCCCAGCTGAATACATAGCCTTTACTAGCTATTAAAATGGGGGATCCCCCCAAAAAAATGACGTGGGGTCCCCCCTAATTTAATAGCTAGCAAAGGCTAGGCAGACAGCTGGGGGCTGATATTAATAGCCCAGGAAGGGAGCCATGAATATTGGCCCCCTCCCAGGCTAGAAACACCAGCCGTCAGCCGCCCCAGAAATGGCGCATTCATAGGATGCGCCAATTCTGGCACTTAGCCTCGCTCTTCCACGCTGCCCTGGTGCGGTGGCAGGGGGTAATAGGGCTGGGGTTGATGTCAGCTTATAATGCCAGCTGACATCAAGCCCAGGTTAGTAATGGAGAGGCGTCTATAAGACACCCCCATTACTAACCCCATAGTCAAAGTTAAAAAAAACACAAACACCCAGAATAAAGTCCTTTAATTGAAATAAAGACACAATTCTTTATTGTTCTAAATTAAACCATACTTACCGTCACGCCCATTCCAGCTGAAGCCAACGATCTCCAGTAATAAAAATAAAATAATAAAGCAACATCATCCTTACCTTTCCATGGTTCCCACGACAGCTTCAGCTCTGCTACATCGAGATGACAGGCTGGACCGCAGCAGAACGCCGCCATCCAGCCTGTCATCCCGCAGACACTGAGAAGAGCAGGCTTGCTTGCGCTCCACATTGTCTCTCTGTGACGGCATACAGATGAGCCGAGGTCATGTCCAATGAACTCGGCTCACCTCATGCACGTCACTGACAGCGTGGGAGAATTCTCCTGCACTCAGCACTTCAGCGTGAGAATTTTCCCACGCTGTCAGTAACGTGCATGAGGTGAGCCGAGTTCATTGGACCTGACCTCGGCTCATCTGGATGCCGTCACAGCGAGACACTGAGGAGCGCAAGCATGCCTGCACTTCTCAGTGTCTGCGGCATGACAGGCTGGATGGCAGTGTTCTGCTGCGGTCCAGCCTGTCATCTCGATGTAGCAGAGCTGAAGCTGTCGTGGGAACCATGGAAAGGTAAGGATGAGGTTGGTTTATTATTTTTCTTTTATTGCAGGAGATCGTTGGCTTCAGCTGGAATGGGCGTGATGGTAAGTATAGTTTAATTTAGAACAATAAAGAATTGTGTGTTTATTTCAATTAAAGGACTTTATTCTGGGTGTTGTGTTTTTTTTAAATACTTTACTAGAAATTCATGGCGGTCATGTCTAATACTGGCGTGACCCCATGAATTTTGGGCTTGGGGCCAGCTGATAATACCAAGCTGGCCCTAACCCCTTTATTACCCAGTGAGCCACCGCACCAGGGCCCTGGATGAGTTGGGTACAGCGCCAGAAGATGGTGCTTCTATGAACGCGCCATTTTCCGGGGTGGCTGCGGACTGCAATTTGCAGCGGGGGGGGCCCAGAAAGCTTGGGCCTCCCTGCGCTGCAGATTCCAGCCCCCAGCTGCCTAGTTGTACCTGGCTGGACACAAAAATAGGGCGAAGCCCCACGTATTTTTTTTTTAATTATTTCATGAAATTCATGAAATAATTAAGAAAAAAAGGCCTTCCCTATATTGTTGTGTCCGGCCAGGTACAAATAGGCAGCTGGTGGTTGGGGGCAGCCCATTCCTGCCTGCTGTACCTGGCTGGACACAAATATAGTGCGAAGCCCCACTTCAATTTTTTTTAATTATTTCATGAAATTCATGAAATAATTAAGAAAAAAAGGCCTTCCCTATATTGTTGTGTCCGGCCAGGTACAAATAGGCAGCTGGTGGTTGGGGGCAGCCCATTCCTGGCTGCTGTACCTGGCTGGACACAAATATAGTGCGAAGCCCCACTTCAATTTTTTTTAATTATTTCAGGAAATTCATGAAATAATTAAAAAAAAATTGACGTGGGGCTTCGCACTATATTTGTGTCCAGCCAGGTACAGCAGGCAGGAACGGGCTGCCCCCAACCACCAGCTGACTATTTGTACCTGGCCGGACACAACAATATAGGGAAGGCCTTTTTTTCTTAATTATTTCATGAATTTCATGAAATAATTAAAAAAAAAATACGTGGGGCTTCGCCCTATTTTTGTGTCCAGCCAGGTACAACTAGGCAGCTGGGGGCTGGAATCTGCAGCGCAGGGAGGCCCAAGCTTTCTGGGCCCCCCCCCCCGCAGCAAATTGCAGTCCGCAGCCACCCCGGAAAATGGCGCGTTCATAGAAGCGCCATCTTCTGGCGCTGTACCCAACTCATCCAGGGCCCTGATGCGGTGGCTCACTGGGTAATAAAGGGGTTAGGGCCAGCTTGGCATTATCAGCTGGCCCTAAGCCTAAAATTCATGGGGTCACGCCAATATTAGACATGACCACCATGAATTTCTAGTAAAGTATTTAAAAAAAACACAACACCCAGAAAAAAGTCCTTTAATTGAAATAAACACACAATTCTTTATTGTTCTAAATTAAACCATACTTACCGTCACGCCCATTCCAGCTGAAGCCAACGATCTCCTGAAATAAAAGAAAAATAATAAAGCAACATCATCCTTACCTTTCCATGGTTCCCATGACAGCTTCAGCTCTGCTACATCGAGATGACAGGCTGGACCGCAGCAGAACGCTGCCATCCAGCCTGTCATCCCGCAGACACTGAGAAGCGCAGGCTTGCTTGCGCTCCACAGTGTCTCTCTGTGAGGGCATCCAGATGAGCCGAGTTAATGTCCAATGAACTCGGCTCACCTCATGCACGTCACTGACAGCGTGGGAAAATTCTCCTGCACTCAGCGCTTCAGCGTGGGAGAATTCTCACACTGAAGCGCTGAGTGCAGGAGAATTCTCCCACGCTGTCAGTGACGTGCAGGATGTGAGCTGA
Organism: Phyllobates terribilis; assembly: GCF_046119375.1. Classification (NCBI taxonomy): domain Eukaryota; kingdom Metazoa; phylum Chordata; class Amphibia; order Anura; family Dendrobatidae; genus Phyllobates; species Phyllobates terribilis. Next base: position 366,797,957 of record NW_027362762.1, on the reverse strand, counting down.
GTTTAATTGGACATGAGCTCACCTTATGCACGTCACTAACAGCGTGGGAAAATTCTCCTGCACTCAGCGCTTCAGCGTGGGAGAATTCTCACGCTGAAGCGCTGAGTGCAGGAGAATTCTCCCACGCTGTCAGTGACGTGCAGGAGGTGAGCTGAGTTCATTGGACATGAGCTCACCTTATGCACGTCACTGACAGCGTGGGAGAATTCTCCTGCACTCAGCGCTTCAGCGTGAGAATTTTCCCACGCTGTCAGTGACGTGCATGAGGTGCGCCGAGTTCATTGGACATGAACTCGTCTCATCTTTATGCCGTCACAGCCAGACGCTGCAGAGCGTAAGTATGCCTGCGCTTCTCAGTGTCTGCGGGATGACAGGCTGGATGGCAGCGTTCTGATGCGGTCCAGCCTGTCATCTCGATGTAGCAGAGCTGAAGCTGTCGTGGGAACCATGGAAAGGTAAGGATGATGTTGCTTTATTATTTTTCTTTTATTGCAGGAGATCGTTGGCTTCAGCTGGAATGGGCGTGATGGTAAGTATGGTTTAATTTAGAACAATAAAGGATTGTGTCTTTATTTCAATTAAAGGACTTTATTCTGGGTGTTTGTGTTTTCTTTTAACTTTGACTATGGGGTTAGTAATGGGGGTGTCTTATAGACGCCTCTCCATTACTAATCTGGGCTTGATGTCAGCTGGCATTATAAGCTGACATCAACCCCAGCCCTATTACCCCCTGCCACCGCACCAGGGCAGCGTGGAAGAGCGAGGCTAAGTGCCAGAATTGGCGCATCCTATGAATGCGCCTTTTCTGGGGCGGCTGACGGCTGGTGTTTCTAGCCTGGGAGGGGGCCAATATTCATGGCTCCCTTCCTGGGCTATTAATATCAGCCCCCAGCTGTCTGCCTAGCCTTTGCTAGCTATTAAATTAGGGGGGACCCCACGTTATTTTTTTTGGGGGGTCCCCCATTTTAATAGCTAGTAAAGGCTATGTATTCAGCTGGGGGCTCATATTAGTAGCCTGGGAAGCTCCGTGGGTATTACCCCCTTCCCAGGCTTCAAACATCTGCCCCAGCTGTCTGCTTAATCTCCGCTAGAGACTAAAATTAAGGGGAACCCCACGCCAATTTTTTTTAATAATAAATCCTTTATTTTAATACTAAATGACAAGTACAGTAACCAACACTATCACTGTACTTCATATATATGTGACTGACATGTTTCTATCTATCTAATCTATGTGTGAAGCTCTATTCTGTCTGTAATAAATTGTCGGGTACAGATGCTGAATTGCCGGCCGGCTTTTTTAAAGAGACGGTGCATGAAAACACTATTATTTTTTTTAATAAATCCTTTACACTAAATGACAAGTACAGTAAGCAACATTGTCACTGTACTTCATATATATGTGACTGACATGTTTCTATCTATCTAATCTATGTGTGAAGCTCTATTCTGTCTGTTATAAATTGTCGGGTACAGATGCTGAATTGCCGGCCGGTTTTTTTAAAGAGACAGTGCATGAAAACACTATTATATTTTTTAATAAATCCTTTACACTAAATGACAAGTACAGTAAGCAACACTGTCACTGTACTTCATATATATGTGACTGACATGTTTCTATCTATCTAATCTATGTGTGAGGCTCTATTCCTTCTTGTCTAAATTGTCGGGTACCGGTGTATGCCGCTGCTGAATTGCCGGCCGGCTTTTTTAAAGAAAGCGTCTTCTGAGCAGTTTGTCAGCTTTTGGACACCTTTGAAGGTGTTTTCTATGTGTTTCTATGTGTTTTTGTTTGCCTGCCATTGGTTTTAACGGTGTTCGACAGTGTTCTAAGGTGTTCGACGAACAGTTCGACGAACAGTTCCTCGAACATCCCGGTGTTCGACGAACCGAACCGAACCCGAACACTACGGGGGTGGCTCAACACTACTAAAGAACACAAAAGAACACAAGGAATGGACATTAGATCAGTGGAAATCTGTGCTTTGGTGTTATGAGTCCATATTTGAGATCTTTGGTTCCAACCACCGTGTCTTTGTGCGACGCAGAAAAGGTGAACGGATGGACTCTACATGCCTGGTTCCCACCGTGAAGCATGGAGGAGGAGGTGTGATGGTGTGGGGGTGCTTTGCTGGTGACACTGTTGGGGATTTATTCAAAATTGAAGGCATACTGAACCAGCATGGCTACCACAGCTTCTTACAATGGCATGCTATTCCATCCGGTTTGCGTTTAGTTGGACCATCATTTATTTTTCTGACCTGAACCCAATCGAGATGGTTTGGGGTGAGCTGGACCGCAGAGTGAAGACAAAAGGGCCAACAAGTGCTAAGCATCTCTGGGAACTCCTTCAAGATTGTTGGAAGACCATTTTCAGTGACTACCTCTTGAAGCTCATTAAGAGAATGCCAAGAGTGTGCAAAGCAGTCGTCAAAGCAAAAGGTGGCTACTTTGAAGAACCTAGAATATAAGACATATTTTCAGTTGTTTGACACTTTTTTCTTAAGTATATAATTCCAAATGTGTTAATTCATAGTTTTGATGCTTTCAGTGTGAATGTATAATTTTCATAGTCATGATGATACAGAAAAATCTTTAAATGAGAAGATGTGTCCAAATTTTTGGTCTCTACTGTATATATCCACCTAAACTAACAGTCCTTCTGAGGACTAATCCAGCTGCATATAATCAGTGCTAGGCAGGCAGGCAGGCAGTGTATGTGGCAGACTGCAGTGTATGATACAGCACAAGAGGGTCCATTGAATGTCCTGTCTGCTGCTGTTGTAAGATATTTAGAAACCAAAGACAAGAAAAATACCCAAATGATTAAAAGTAAATGTATAAACCGCACAGTGCAAAAATAATAATAAATAATAAAGGGTATTTAGTTAACATAATTTTGATCAAAATAATGTAAAAGCTGTCCCGCCACATCACGGCATCCCTTGTGGGACAGTCCTAACTCTAATATTAAAAACCTTACCATTTGTCAAGTGACATACATATGGACAAGGACAGAGAGACTGGATCCCTGGTGCAAGCATAAAACCGAGGCAGGATCAGCGTCCCAGCCCAGACAAAGGGCGGCCACACCCTTTTATATGCACTCAAGCATACTAACTGCAAAGAAAAAACCTGAAGGTGTGAACTGGAACATAAATTGATGTGCATGCAAAATGTAAATGCATGTTCACACAGGGCCATTAGACAAAGAGAAACCAAAGACAAGAAAAATACCCAAATGATTAAAAGTAAATGTATAAATCGCACAGTGCAAATATAATAATAAATAAAAAAGGGTATTTAGTTAACATAATTTTGATCAAAATAATGTAAAAGCTGTCCCGCCACGTCACGGCATCCCTTGTGGGACAGTCCTAACTCTAATATTAAAAACCTTACCATTTGTCAAGTGACATACATATGGACAAGGACAGAGAGACTGGATCCCTGGTGCAAGCATAAAACCGAGGCAGGATCAGCGTTGTAAGATATTTGTAGACACAGCCCCAGATATCATGGGCCAGGGCAATTTTTTTTTTATACTAATCCTGGTTATTTGCTTAAAAAGCAATCCAGAGTACACCAATTTATACTCCTTTTGCTTGTTAGCACTGCACAATAAAGCCAGATCTGTTCCATATTTCAGTGATAAAAATCCAAAAATTTGAACTGAACATGGAAAATATTGGCCTCCTTTTCCATTCTGTTGCAGTGTGTCGGGTAAGCTATTCACACTAGGTGTCTGTGAAGAACAGTATTAGTAAATTACAGGTTTGCTATTTAAAACCGTGGTTCTCTGTCAGACTTATCACCTATAAGAGTGTTCCAAAATCAGCCATTTCTTCCATTTCCATTCTGTTGCAATGTGTTGGTCAAGCTATTCACATTAAGTGTCTGTGAAGAATAGTATTAGTAAATTGCAGGCCTGCAATTTAAAAACGTTGTTCTCTGTCAGACATATCAACTATAAGAGTGTTCCAAAATCAGCCATTTCTTCCATTTTCATTTCATTGCAGTGTGTCGGTCAAGCTATTCACACTAGTTGTGTGTGAGAAATAGTGTTAGTAAATTACAGTTTTGCTATTTAAAACCATGGTTCTCTGTCAGACATATTACCTATAAGACTGTTCCAACATCAGCCATTTCTTCCATTTCCATTCTGTTGCAGTGTGTCGGTCAAGCTATTCACAATAGGTCTCAGTGTAGAATAATATTAGTAAATTACAGGCCTGCTATTTAAAATTGTGGTTCTCTGTCAAATGTATAACATATAACTGGGTTCAAAAATCAGTCATTTCTCGTGAACGTGGAAAATATTGTCCTCCATTTAAAATGAGCAAGGTGCGTGGCAAGGGATGGGTAAGTGGACATGATGGTGCATGCAGAGACTGAGGCTGAGGATGTGACCGTGGGCAAGCTGAAATTGTGCACAGCAAACACCCACATCTTGTCGCTCGACCTTCTTGTCCCAATTACTAGGGGACCGCAGTACACCACTTTTGAACCCACAGCAGTGTCAAAAGGCTGTTGGTTGGATAGCAGATAATGCTTCCTGTCACTTTGCCACCACCACCACCATCCTGTCTTCCACACGGTCAATTCTCAGTAGCCATGAGTCTGGACCACGTAGTCCTCACTCTCATCCTCCTTCCTTCCACCATGCCAAGTGACCGGAGACGACTTATCCCACACTTTGACACTCAGAAGAGCTGTTCACTTTTCCATTTGTAGATTCGCGCCTCTCGCCTGGCCAGCTTCAAGAGAGTCAATAGGAGAATGCATGTAGCGATGCCCAAATTTTGGAGCAGCCACGGTCACACGAAGGTGACCGTGGGAAAGTGCAGTTACTGGTGGATGATGATGATGAGACACAATTGCCAGAAAGTCAGGTGGAGGACTAGGGTGCGGAAGTTAAAGACGAGGTGGTGGATGATATAGTAACTGACCCAACCTGGCAGGGATACATACAGAGCGAGGACAGCAGCACACAGCGGAAGGGAGGCGCAGCACCATAACAGGCAGGAAGAAGCATTGTGGTGGCTGCAGACACAAGGCGGGAAAGCGTTCCTCACAATGCCAAAACGATGGAAGATGCCAGTACAACTGTTAGGTCTTCCCGAGTCTGATTATTTTTTAAAGACTCTGGAGATAACCCCAAAAAGGCCATTTACACCACTTGCCAGGCCAGCATCAGCAGTGGTAGCAAAACTAGCAGCCTGACCACCACCAGCATGATCAGGCACATGGCAGAAAAGCACCTGACTAAGTGGACCGAACCCCAGGGTCCAGCAACAGTGTCTGGGGGTGACACCTCCACTTCTTCCGCTGTTGTGCGTGCATGCCAATCCTCTGTTCATGGCGCATGCCAAGGTGCCTCCCACCCTGCACCTGTCGTTGCACACTCTCAAGTAGCACCATCAGCAAGCACGTCCACGTCCTTGTCCCGGCGCAGCATTCACTTGTCCCTACCTCAGTCCTTGGAATGCAAGCACAAATATGCAGCCAACATCCCACAGGCCACACTACTAAATTCACAAATTTTGCGACTGCTTGCGCTCGAAATGTTGTCTTTTAGGCTCGTTGAGACGGAAGCTTTCTGCAACCTGCCGTCCCCGCATTACATGAGCACGTGTCCCTCAATATTAGATGTGACCTCAACAACGCAGTTACTGGGAAAGTCCACCTAACCACAGACACGTGGACAAGTGCTTGTGGGCAGGGACGGTACATCTCGCTGATGGCACACTGGGTTAATATAGTGGAAGCCGGGACACAGTCGGACCTTGGGTTGCCCCCACGTTCTAAAGCTCCTGCACCTCATTTTGCTCCTCCTCCTCTTTAGCCTCCATCTCTGAAATGACCACATCAGTTCCAAGCTGGAAGCACTGCAGCATTGCCTCTGCCAAACAGCAACAGGGTGTGCTGAAGCTAATATGCTTAGGTACAATAGAATAGCTATAATATGCTTAACATACGGCAGACAATTTTCCTCAGTATTAACATATAACAGCCACGAGGTATCTCTTAAAATATAATCTTTAATAAATCTCAAAAAAAAGAGTATATAATAAATACCTCCAAAATTCGATACCAATCCTCAATTAAATCCTGTTTATAACCAAATTGACAAATACTACCTCTAGAAATATCAAAAACAAGAGGCAAAGGATGCCAGGTAATAACAATAGTTCTAAAACACGTAATGCCTAGACAGCCCTATTAGAATGCAAACATATGACATACAAAAAGGCAAATAATTTCCAACAAATCCTGGTCAGTAAATGAAAAAATATACATTGTTATCAAATATTAGTGACATGTGTGGATCTCACCCATTTTTTTGTGCATGTGGGCATCATTCGGGTTTCTTCATCCCCTTCAGTCCATTGGTTCCACAGGAGAAAATCTACCCTGTTGTGCCCCTGGTGTTAGCTCCCACCCTAACAAGGGCAGTACCCAAATATGTCCTAACAATGTCACCCACAAAAAAGGTCCCTCCCGACGCATTTCTTCCTCCTTATCGGGGATTCATCAGGGGAGTGTATTTGGTACTTTTTGGGGGGTATCAGCCATACAAAAGAGCAAAAAAGTGACTCTGTGCCATTAAAGTGCCAAGTGACTTAAAAAATGTAATGAACCTCACAATGGTGAGGGTCCATCTCAGTGGTGCAGAGTACTGCTACCACTATCTCCAGATGCAAAAATGGGGGATGCACACACATCAACCTTCTCTGTTTAAATGCATTCTTTTTCCCTCCATTTCTTAGCGTTCTATGTCATTTCCTAGGTGGGGCTTATTCCCAGTTTGAATCCCTTGCCATAATTCATCATTTCTTTTCCATAAAGTATAATATAATATTTTACTTCCTCCAGATTCAACTTGTAATAAACCGAGATCAAAGAGATTTAAATGTACTACATTTATTTCATATACTTTCATAATGATGTCATGTGCCTCCGTATACTCCCATAATAATATCATGTGACCTATCCCCCAGTCAAAAGCTGTATATTTAGATTCCCCATGTGGCTTTTCTTAGCCTTTTTCCAGTTGTAAATCTCTAAAACCGCGACCTAGGCTATTGCTAAGTAGCAACTCAAATTATTATCTTTAGTGCCCGGGACATTTGTTTATCGCGTCCTTTCAGGCGTCCGGAACGCATATCCTGTCATTTCCGGGCGTCTGGAACGCACATCACCTACGTTACTTCCGGCTGCCCGGGACGCATCTTGTTCGCGTCATTTCTGGGCGCCCGGAACGCACACCGCTTATGTCACCCCCAGCCACGTCATTGCCGGACGTCTGAAACGCACGCTCCGACAATAGTTCCGGGTGCCTGGAACGCACATTGTCCGCGTCATCTCCTGACACTTTGAAAACATAGCAGTATCTCTGGATATCCAACCTATGCACCTTTCACTTCATTGCTAGGTGTCTATGCCACATCTCTCCTACGTCTTTGTCAAAGGCGGTTTTTAAGACATGAATCTCTCATATATTTTCTTGTTATTATATACCACTCTCCCCTCTCCTAGGGGAATTTCATATCAGGGGGGCCAGGATTTGTTGGAAATTATTGGCCTTTTTGTAGGTCATCTGTTTGCATTCTAATAGGGTGTTCTAGGCATTACGTGTTTTAGAACTATTGTTATTACCAGGCATCCTTTGCCTCTTGTTTTTGATATTTCTAGAGGTAGTATTTGTCAATTTGGTTATAAACAGGATTTAATTGAGGATTGGTATCGAATTTTGGAGGTATTTATTATATACTCTTTTTTTAGAGATTTATTAAAGGTTATATTTTAAGAGATACCTCGTGGCTGTTATATAATATGCTTAGGCGACAAACCGCACAATGGTGAAGAGTTATGGACAGCTCTGAAAGAGCAGGCAGATCTGTGGCTGACACCGCTGACCCTACAGCCAGGCATGGTCGTGTGTGACAATGACCGGAACCTGGTAGTTGCTATGAGGCAAGGTGAGCTCACACACACCATGCCTGGCCCACATGCTTAACCTCGTGGTTCAGCGGTTTCTCAAAACCTATCTGGATCTGTCGGATCTGCTTGTCAAAGAATGCCATCTGTATCCCCCTTTTTAGAAAGACAGCTACAGCTTCTGCCGCCCTTGCCGTGCTTCAGCAGCATTTGCAGTTTTCAGCTCACTGACTGATCTCCAATGTCCCCATCCGTTGGAACTCTACATTGCAGATGTTGGGAAGAATTTGTGAGCAGAAGAGGGCAGTTGTTGACTACAAGCATCAACAAGGCTGTCGGTATACAGTTCAGACTCTACCCATAAGACCTCAGGAGTGGACATGGATGTCAGACATATGCACCATCCTCCAAAACTTTGAGGATTCCACCAATTAGCATCACCATCCTGCTTTTCTGTCTTCTGGAACACTCTCTGCTCACAACTAAAGATGATGCATTGCAGGCGGAGCACGATGAGATGGAGAAAAGAACCATACAGGGTGATTCCACACAGCCCAGCCTCATCTCATCCCAATGTGGATTGGGTGACAATGAGGAGGAGGAGGAAGAACAGGAGCTAGTTTCTTGCACTATAAACCTGCACCTGCACAACTGTTCAGCGTGGATGGCCTGAGAAAGGGAGGAGGAGGAAGAGGAGGAGGATGAGGAGGAGACCATGGTTAGTCATCCTCTTGGTAAGGACACAGAAGACTTGCCTCTTAGCAGTCTGGTACACAGGGCTGAGTTTATGTTATGCTGCCTTTCCCGTGACCCTCTCGTTGTCCAAATTTTGGGTGACAGTCATCATTGGTTGGTGACACTTCTAGACCTCCGCTACAAGGAGAACTTTCTGTCTCTTATTCCTGCACAGGACAGGCCTAATAAAATGGGGCAGTACGATAAGGCCCTCGTATTTAAATAATTCCCATCCGAAAACGCTGTCGGCAGAGGTCACAGTTCATTGGACAACCAAGGAGTACAGGCAAGAGAGACACAAATGCAATCCAGCAGAGGCAGGGGAACACTGTCAAAGTTCTGGGACAGTTTTCTCAGACCCTCCCATTGCACAGGCCCTGAGGCGCGGGGTACTCTCCCAAGGAGAGAAAAGTTTCGTAAGATGGTGAGGGAGTACCTTGCCGACCGTACCAACGTCCTCCGTGATTCCTCTGTGCCTTATAATTATTGGGTATCCAAGCTGGACTTGTGACATGAACTGGCTCTCTATGCCTTGGAGGTCCTGGCCTGCCCTGCCGCTAGCATTTTGTCAGTGCAGGTTTTTAGTGCGGCTGGTGGAATTATAACCGATAGGCACATCCGCCTGTCAACTGAAAATGCTGACATAAAAAGGAATAGGGGCTGAATTGGGCCAGACTTCTCAACACCACCGAATAATAGCAGTATAAAATAAACTCAAATACAGTGTCTTTTTTTGGGAGGTCTAACTCTATTCCCATGCACCTCTGTCTTCACACCCTGACATGGGTATATGCTTCCTGATTTTGTCTATTTGCTCTTGTTCTCCTTCTTCTCTGCATCCTCATCCTCCACCACCATATCATCACCATGTGTACCATATCAACATATCTATGACTCTTTCAAGGGACATTGGAGTTCCTCCAAATTTTTGGCAGCCGTTGCTTCACTGTATAGGCATACAGTATTGGAGACCCAATTCCTAACAATGGGAGCATTTTTTGCAGGAGGCCCTCCGATCTCTACGTCTCTTGCAAGGGGCACTGGAGTTCCTCCAAATTTTTGGAAGCTGTTGCTTCACTGCATAGGCAAAGAGTATGGGAGACCCACTTTCTAATAATGGGAGCATTTTTTTCAGGAGGTCCTGCAACCTCTACATCTCTTGCAAGGGGCATTGAAGTTCCTCCAAATTTTTGGCATCCGTTGCATTCACTGCATAGGCAAACAGTATGGGAGACCCACTTCCTAATAATGGGAAAGTTTTTTCAGGAGGCCCTCCGACATCTACAACTCTTGCAAGGGGCATTGGAGTTTTTCTACATTTTTGGCAGCATTTGCATTCACTGCATAGGCAAACAGTATGGGAGACACACTTCTCAATAATGGGAACATTGTTTTAAGGAGGTCCTCTGACCTCTATGTCTCTTGCAAGCGGCATTGTTCTTCCTCCAACATTTCCATTCTGTTGCAGTGTGTTGGTCAAGCTATTCACACTAGGTGACTGTGTAGTATAATATTAGTAAATTATAGGCCTGCTATTTAAAACCGTTGTTCTCTGTCAGACATATTACCTATGAGAGTGTTCCAAAATCAGCCATTTCTTCCATTTTCATTTCATTGCAGTGTGTCGGTCAAGCTATTCATACTAGGTGTCTGTGAAAAATAGTATTAGTAAATTACAGTTTTGCTATTTAAAACCGTGGTTCTCTGCCAGACATATCACCTATAAGACTGTTCCAACATCAGCTATTTCTTCCATTTCCATTCTGTTGCAGTGTGTCGGTCAAGCTATTCACACAAGTTCTCTGTGTAGAATAATATTAGTAAATTACAGGCCTACTATTTAAAATTGTGGTTCTCTGTCAGATGTATCACATATAACTGCGTTCCAAAATCAGCCATTTCTCGTGAACGTGGAAAGTATTGTCCTCCATTTAAAATTAGCAAGGCGCGTGGCAAGGATGGTGAAGTGGACGTGATGGTGCATGCAGAGGCCGAGGCCGAGGACGTGACCGTGGGCAAGCTGAAATTGTGCCACAACAAACACCCATATCTTGTCGCTCGACCTTCCTGTCCCAATTACTAGGGGACCCCAGTACACCACTATTGAACCCAGAGAAGTGTCAAAAGGTTGTTGGTTGGATAGCACATAATGCTTCCAGTCACTTTGCCACCACCACTACCACCCTGTCTTCCACCAGGTCAATTCTCAGTAACCATGAGTCTGGATCGCATATTCCTCACTCTGATCCTCCTTCCTCGTACCATGCCGAGTGCCCGGAGACGACTTATCCCACACTTTGACACTCAGAAGAGCTGTTCACTTTTCCATTTGTAGATTCGCGCCTCTCGCCCGGCCAGCTTCAAGCGAGTCAAGAGGAGAATGCATGAAGCGCTGCCCAAATTTTGGAGCACACGAAGGCGACGGTGGGAAAGTGCAATTACTGTCGCAACAGGTAGATGATGATGATGAGACACAATTTCCAGAAAATCAGGAGGAGGACCAGGGTGCGGAACTGGAAAACGAGGTGGTGGATGATATAGTAACTGACCCAACCTTGCAGGGAAACATATAGAGCGAGGACAGCAGCACACAGGGGAAGGGAGGCGCAGCACCATAACAGGCAGGAAGAAGCATTATGGTGGCTGCAGACACAAGGAAGGGAAAGTGTTCCTCATAACGCCAACACGACGGAAGTTGCCAGTACAACTGTTAAGTCTTCCCGAGTCTGGTTATTTTTTAAAGACTCTGGAGGTAACCCCAAAAAGGCCATTTACTACCTGCCAGGCCAGTATCAGCATCAGAAAAACTAGCAGCCTGACCACCACCAGCATGATCAGGCACATGGCAGAAAAGCACCTGACTAAGTGGACCGAACCCCAGGGTCCAGCAAAAGTGTCTGCGGGTGACACCACTGCTTCTTCCGCTGTTGTGCGAGCATGCCAATCCCTTATCCATGGCACATGCCAAGGAGCCTCCCACCCTGCACCTGTCATTGAACACTCTCAAGTAGCACCATCAGCAAGCACGTCCACGTCCTTGTCCCGGAGCAGCCTTCAGTTGTCCCTACCCCAGTCCTTGGAACACAAGCACAAATATGCAGCCAACACCCCACAGGCCACACTACTAAATTCACAAATTTTGCAACTGCTTGCGCTCGAAATGTTGCCTTTTAGGCTCGTTGAGATGGAAGCATTCCGCAACCTGATGGCGATGGCAGGGACTGTACATCTCACTGATGGCACACTGGGTTAATATAGTGGAAGCCGGGACACAGTCTGTCCTATGGACAGAACACGTCCTGACGCTGAGGATTGTGGGCCCTGAGTCAATCAGGGTTGCCCCCACGTTCCACAGCTCCTGCACCTCCTCTTCAGCCTCCATCTCTGAAATGACCACATCAGTCGCAAGCTGGAAGCACTGCAGCACTGCCTGTGCCAAACAGCAACAGGCTGTGCTGAAGCTAATATGCTTAGGTGACAAACCGCACAATGCTGAAAAGTTGTGGACAGCTCTGAAAGAGCAGGCAGATCTGTGGCTGACACCACTGACCCTATAGTCAGGCATGGTAGTGTGTGACAATGGCCGGAACCTGGTAGCTGCTATGAGGCAAGGTGAGCTCACACAAATTCCATGCCTGGCCCTTGTGCTTAACCTCGTGGTTCAGCGGTTACTCAAAACCTACAAAGAGCTGCCGGATCTGCTTGTCAAAGTACGCCACCTGTGAGCCCATTTTAGAAAGTCAGCTACAGCTTCTGCTGCCCTTGCTGTGTTTCAGCAGCGTTTGCAGCTTCCGGCTCACCGACTGATGTGCGATGTCCCTACGCATTGGAACTCTACATTGCAGATATTGGGAAGGATTTGTGAACAGAAGAGGGCAGTTGTTGACTACCAGCATCAACAAGGCCGTCGATACTCAGTTCAGACTCCACACATAAGACCTCAGGAGTGGACATGGATGTCAGACATATGTACCATCCTCCAAAACTTTGAGGACTCCACCAACTTGGTGAGCGGCGATGATGCCATAATTAGCATCACCATCTTGCTTCTCAGTCTTCTGAAATGATCGATTGATGAGAAGTAGCAAGGAACCATACATGGTGATCCAAACACAGCCCAGCCTCATCTCATCCCAATGAGGATTGGGTGACAATGAGGAAAAGGAGGAGGAGGAGGAAGAACAGGAGCTAGTTTACTGCTCTATAGATGGTACAACCCACACAAGTGTCACACCATCTGTTCAGCATGGATGGCCTGAGGAGAGGGAAGAGGAGGATAAGGAGGAGAGCATGGTCAGTCGTCCTCTTGGTGAGGACACGGAAGTCTTGCCTGTTAGCAGCCTGGCACACATGGCTGAGTTTATGTTACGCTGCTTTTCCCGTGACCCTCGCGTTGTGACAGTCATTACTGGTTGATGACACTTCTACAGGGAGAACTTTCTATCTCTCATTCACGCGACGGACAGGTCTACTAACATGGTGCAGTACCAGAAGGCCCTTGTTGAGGAATTATTAAAAAAATTCCGATCTGAAAAATGCTGGCAGCAGAGGTCACAGTTCTTTGGACAACATAGGAGTACAGGTGAGAAAGACACAAATACGATCCAGCAGAGGCAGGTGAACACTGTCAAAGGTCTGGTAGAGTTCTCTCAGACACTCCCATCACACAGGCCCTGAGGCGCGGAGTACTCTTACAAGGAGGGATAATTTGACGAAGATGCTGAAGGAGTAATTTGCCGACTGTACAAGCGTCCTCCATGACTCCTTTGTGCCTTATAATTACTGGGTATCCAAGCTGGACACTTTTCATGAACTGGCTCTCTACGCCTTTGAGGTCCTGGCCTGCCCTGCTGCTAGCATTTTGTCAGAGTGGGTTTTTAGTGCTGCTGGAGGAAATTGCAGCATCCGCTTGTCAACTGAAATTGCTAACAGGCTGACTCTTATAAAAATGGACAAGGGCTGGATTGAGCCAGACTTCTCAACACCACTGAATGAAAGCAACGTAACATAAACTCAAATCCAGTGTCTTTTTTTTTGGAATGTCTATTCCCATGCACCTCTTCACACCCAGACATGGGTATATGCTTCCTGATTTTGTCTATTTTCTGTTGTCCTCCTCCTTCTCCTCATTCTCATCCTTCACCACCATATCACGACGGTGACCGTGATGCAACACCCACATAATTTTTTTAAAGGGTGTTTATGATGCCTGTAGGAAATGTTTGTTATACAGTATGTTCATGTATACCCCCCAGGTAAATGTTTTTCAGACCATGCACTTAATGCATGGGCATTACAAGTATTGGAGACCAGCTCATTTATAATGGGAACATTTTTTAATGAGGTCCTCCTCTACATCTCTTTCAAGGTGCATTGGAGTACGTCCAAATTTTTGGCAGCCCTTGCAGTTACTACATACACAAGAACAGTATAGGAGACCCGCTCCTTTATAATGGGAACTTTTTTTTAATGAGGCCCTCCTCTACGTCTCTTCCAAGGGGCATTGGAGTGCGTCCAAATTGTTGGCAGGCCTTGCAGTCACTGCATACACAAGAACTGTATAGAAGACCAGCTCCTTCATAATGGGAACATTTTTTTACTGAGGCCCTCCCTCTATGTCTCTTCAAAGGGGTATTGGGACGCGTCGAAAATTTAGCCAGCCGTTACAGTTACTGCATACGCAATAACTGTATAGCAGAACCGCTCCTTTATAATGGGAACATTTTGTTACTGAGGCCCTCCTCTATGTGTCTTTAAATTGGTATTGGGGTTTTTCCAAAATTTAGGCAGCTGTTGCAGTCACTGCATACGTAATAACTGTATAGCAGAACCACTCCTTTATAATGGGAACATTTTGTTATTGAGGACCTCCTCTATGTCTCTTCAAAGGGGTATTGAGATGCGTCGAAAATTTAGCCAACCCTTGCAGTCACTGCATATGCAATAACTGTATAGCAGAACCGCTTCTTTATAATAAGAACATTTTGTTACTGAGGCCCTCCTCTATGTCTCTTTAAAGGGGTATTGTGATGCGTCGAAAATTTAGTCAGCCGTTGCAGTCACTGCATACGCAATAACTGTATAGCAGAACCGCTCCTTTATCATGGGAATATTTTGTTACTGAGGCCCTCCTCTATGTGTCTTTAAATTGGTATTGGTGTATTTCCAAAATTTAGGCAACCATAGTAGTCACTGCATAGGCAATAACTGTATAGGAGAACCGCTCCTTTATAATGGGAGCATTTTTTTACTAAGGCCCTCCTCTATGTGTCTTTAAATTGGTATTGGGGGTTTTCCAAAATGTAGGCAGCCGCTGTAGTCACTGCATATGCAATAACTGTATAGCAGAACCGCTCCTTTATATTGGGAACATTTTGTTACTTAGGCCCTCTTCTATGTGTCTTTAAATTGCTATTGGGGTTTTTCCAAAATTTAGGCAGCCATTGCAGTCGCTGCATATGTAATAACTGTATAGCAGAACAACTCCTTTATAATGGGAACATTTTGTTACTGAGGTCCTCCTCTATGTCTCTTCAAAGGGGTATTGGGATGCTTCGAAAATTTAGTCAGCCATTGCAGTCACTGCATACGCAATAACTGTATAGCAGAACCGCTCCTTTATAATGGGAACATTTTGTTACTGATGCCCTCCTCTATTTGTCTTTAAATTGGTATTGGGGGTTTTGCAAAATGTAGGCAGCCGTTGCAGTCACTGCATACGCAATAACTGTATAGTAGAACCGCTGCTTTATAATGGAAAGATTTTTTTACTGTGGCCCTGCTCTATATGTCTATGAATTGGTATTGGGATTTTTCCAAAATTTAGGTAGCCATTGCAGTCACTGCATACGCAAAAATTGTCTAGGAGACCTGCTCCTTTATAATGGGAACATTTTGTTACTGAGGCTCTCCTCTATGTCTCTTCAAATTGGTATTAGGGTTTTTCCAAAATTTGGGCAGCCCTTTCAGTCATTGCATACGCAGTTACAATATAGGAGACCCGTTCCTTAAGAATGGGAGAATTTTTTTGTTAAATTAGGTCCTCTATGTCTCTTCAAAGGGGTATTGGGGTTTTTCCAAATTTTGAGCAGCCCTTGCAGTCACTGCATATGCTATAATTCTATATGAGACCCGCACCTTAATAATTGGAATAGCAAAGCATAGCCAGCTGATGGCCCTCTAACAATAGTGAGGGATGACTGCTGGCCCTTTAAGAATAGTAAGGGCCACTTGATGGCCCTATAAATATAGGCTTTGTGATTTTCAATGTCCCTCCTTCATAAATGTAACAGGATGTGTTCACACACCACATGGCCAGATAAGGTAGTAAAATGTTAAAATGACATTTACTGGTAAATGTATTTTTCACGGTTGAAAGCAATGCAAAAGTGCAAAAACGCATCAAAAACGCTACGTGTGAACATAGCACAAGGTGTGGAGGAGTATCTTTGTTTTTGTATGTTTATTTTGCCTTATGTACAAGTCATAACACTGTAAAGGATGTTCCTTATCATTTTTCCAGGAAAATCCATTTTGGTTTAGTTTTTGTATGTTTTATTGTGAGCCCATAAAAGTGGCGTAATACTCTGACAACATTGTTGACAGCAGTCAGAGATGCTTCCAGGGGTCTTCCCCATGCTGTTCCCATGTCATGTGAGCACTCTTCCCATTGATTTGGGCAATTTTTAGGTTCCCTGCAGACCTCTCGGGGAAGGGATGGCCGTTGGAATAATGCTCGAGTTTCCCATAGACTTACATTGGGCTCGCTGCTCGGGTCGAGTACCTGGGCATTCCAATTTGCTCGACTCAAGCCACAAGCCCCCACTGAACCGGGCACATGTCAGCTGATTCTTACAGCTGACATGTGCCCGCAACAGCCGCGGGTGGAATCGCGATCCACCTGCAGCTGTTAACCAGTTAAATGCCGCTGTCAATCTCTGACAGTGGCATTTAACAGCGCCGCACCGGAAGCGCGTCACTTACCCCCCCCTTTGGTGACCCCGTCACGTGATCGCGGGTCACTGATGGGTGGGCATGACATCCCTGGGTCTGCAGCAGACCTTAGTGGTTGTCATGTAAAGATTTCTTTGAGCGCCACCAAGTGGTCGGCGATCATAGCACAGGGGCATTTCTGCTGCATAGAGGTGATCTGTTCATCACCTTTATGTAGCAGAGGCGATCAGACAGTTGCTGCTTCTAGTCTCCTATGGAGACTATAGAAGCAAGCAAAAAGTGTAAAAAAAATGTTTTTAAAAATATTTAAAAAATTACAAAAATATAGAAGTTTAAATCACCTCCCTTTTGCCCCATTCAAAATAAAATAGTAAAAAATAAACCCCACATACACATATTTGCGTTCAGAATCGCCCGATCTATCACAATAAAAAAAATAATTAATCCGATCGGTAAACGGCGTAACAAGAAAAAAATTCCAAACTCCAAAATTATGTTTTTTTGGTCGACGCAACATTGCAATAAAATGCAATAATGGGCGATCAAAACATTGCATCTACCCCAAAATAGTATCAATAAAAACGTCAGCCAAGCGCGCAAAAAATAAGCCCTCAACCGGCCCCAGATCCGAAAAGTGGAGACTCGGAAAATGGCGCCCCTTTTTTTTTATTAGCAAACTTTGGATTTTTTTTCACCACTTAAATAAAAAAGAACCTATACTTGTTTGGTGTCTACGAACTCGTAATGACCTGGAGAATAATAATGGCAGGTCAGTTTTAGCATCAAGTGAATGTGGAAAGAAAAAAAAACAAAAAGCTGTGAAATTGCATTTTTTTTGCAATTTCTCCGCACTTGGAATTTTTTTCCCTTTTTCCAGTACACAACACTATAACTTCCAGGTTTGAGAAAAAAAATAAAAATTTCCATTAAAATACTGTTTTAGCACCAAATTTATAATTTACACAAGAAGTAATAAGAGAAAATGTTGTTATGAAACTTTTACCAAACACAGTGATACCCCATATGTGGTTGAACCATACTGTTTGAGCACACAGCAGGGGTTGAATGGGAAGGAGTGCTACGTAGCTATTAGAACACAGATTTTGTTTTAATAGATTGTGGTCTCCATTTGCTAAGCCCCCCAGGTGACCCCATATTGAAAACTTCACTGCCTATGGAATTCATCAAGGGGTGTAGTGAGTATTTTGAACTCATAGGTGCATCACAGAATTTTATAACATTGGGACGTGGCAATATGACATTTTTGTGGTAAAAATTGAATTTTTGTATTTGCTGCAAATTTGTCAGGTACACAAGAGTTAATAGGTGAAACTGAATCCCTTAATTTATTTTGCAATTTCTCCAGAACACGGTGATGCCCCATATGTTGTCAGAAATTAATGTTAGGCAACACATCAGGTTTGAAAAGGAAGAAGCACTATTTGGCTTTTCAGGCATAAATTTTGGTAGAATGCGGGTGACATTTGTCGAGCCCAAAAGGTGCCAGAAAAGCAGAAAAACCCCAAAAGTGACCCCATTGTAGAAATTACAAATTATCTCAATGAATTCATCTATGGCTGTAGTGACTATTTTGTAACATACACGCCATGTTTTCTTTCTGGAGAATTGAAAATATGCCAGTTTAGTGCTCAGACTTTGCGGTAAAAGTAATAAAACTAATTTGTTCGTCGGGTCGGTATGATCAAAGCAATACCAGATTTATATATTTTTTTATGTTTTGATATTTTTACATTCTAAAAACAATATTTTACAAAAATGAATTTGTTTTTGCATCATCATATTCTGAGAGCTGTAACTTTTACATTTTTTTGCCATATGAGCCATTTTAGGGATTGTTTTTTGCGGGACGGTTTGGCATTTTCATTTATACAATTTTTCTACATATGACTTTTTGATTGCTTTTTAGTCACTTTTTTGTGAGTCAGTAAGATGAAAAAACAACATTTTTGTCTTGTTTATGATAATTTTTTTACAGTGTTCGACAAACGGAGTGTGGGTCATTCCGGACGTGGCAATACCAATTTTGTGTACGTTTTTGGTTTATTTTTGCTTTATCACAAAAGCTGCGTTTTGAGTGGCGAAATGGATTTTAATGATTTGTGGATGCTTTTTTGTGTTTAGTTTTTTTTTTCACTTTTTTACACTTTTTCACCGTGGGACATGCACATATATTTTTCTGATCTCGTACACTGCAGTACTCATATACTGCAGTGCATGAGAGCAGTCAGTGAGTCACTGACTTGGCCTGACTCAGCTTGTTAGACCCAGCTTATTTCTGGATCTCACATGACCTCAGGGTAACATGGAAAACATCGGGACCCACGATTCTCATCATGGGGGGTCCAATGGTTACTAAGGGAGTCTTGTGACCCCCTTGTAACAACTTAAATACCACTGTCACAATTGACAATGGTATTTAATGGGTTAATCAGCCCTGATCGGCTCCAAAACCAGCCGGGGCCAATACTGCAGGGTGTCAGCTGTCACATACAGCTGATACTCGTGGGAATTGCTGACGCCAGGCATCGCTATTCACTTGTCCTCAGCTCCATGAAAGAGCGTTGATAAGAAATAAGTACCCTTAACTTGTGAAAAGGCGTATTGGCGGTCATTAAAAGGTTAAATTTTATTCTGTATTCCATTTTCATAATTTCCCTTGGACCAACCTTTATTTCTGTTATACAGTATATGTTGCTGTCGGGCTGTGCGCCAGCTGGCAGTGTCCCGTGCCGCGTTTCTATCCTTGTTTGGACCGGGTCACATAACCAGTCCATAATCATGTGCTCTGTCATGTGATTGGGAGTCTGCTCACGTCACCCTTTCTGGCCCAGGATGGTACGGCATGTGACACGCTTTGTTAGTGCGGGAGTATTGCTATACCCTTCTCCTAGCCCCCAGCCTCTTTTTATATTTTGTACCTTCTTATTAGTCTGGGCTCACATAAATGGATTCTCCTGCTGGTTTGACTCCACACCCTCTGATTAATGCTAATGCCAAAATGCGCGTTGGGTCCTGTCGCCATTCCATCAGGAGGAGATTAATTCAGGTTTGTCACTTGCCCTGATATACTATTTTATTTAAACATTTATTTTTCCTGTGAAGAGACACGTTTCTGATGCAGAAATGTCTGAAACAAATACGTAACATGTGCATATACCCTTACAAATGTACAGTCTTGGACAGATTAAAGTGGTTACGGTACACCACCCAACCACTGAATGTGACACTAGTGATTAACAAAGTGCCTAATAATAGCATAAGAGTACACATAGTAATAACCCTTCTCATCTGTTATTTAGTGTTAATTCAAGATTGAAGATCATAAACTGTGAAATTCTAGTGTGACCTAGAGTGCTAGCATGTCCACAAAGTTCTGTTTGCTGGGAGTCCAGTTTACAGCAGAATGTATAATAATCTGTGCCAACAAAGTATTTTATAGAATATAATTTTGTCAGCATTTGTAATATAATAGTGGCTTTTATGCATCTCGAAATATATTTTACATGATTTTTAATTTTAAATTCGAATATCAGTACCTCAATAAAACAAAATCAGCTTTACTGGTAAATGGTTAGATGAAGACATCAAAATAATAATGTGTGCATGTTAACTTTTAGTGTCTTTTTTCTATTGTAAATGTAATAATCAAGGAATTCAGAAATAGCTGTAATTTTTCTCCATATACATTTTCTGAGTACGGGACTCACATCTCATTACTTGTTTATTCTTCCCGCATTTTCATTTACTTCTTAAAAAATACAGTGGAGCTCAAATAAACCTAATTTAGTTATTACTCTTTGGAGAATATTTGTAAAATATTTTTAATAAACTATTCAATGGAAAGAGCCTGTTGACAAATGCATCATTTCCCACATTTTGTCATTTCCATACCATCCAGTAGTTTGCAGTTTTTCTTGAAGTATATAATGTCTAATGTGACACCAATAATAACCTGTGTAGAATGACTGATGGTGTGCCTGGACTGAATATGTATATTTCATATGTTTATGTTTCTTTTCGACAGCTTTAATAAAAGATGTCACAACATATAAAGAAATCCATTTTCTCTGAGTCCATTCTCAATGTAAAGTCTCATCAATTTTAAAATAACATGGTGCCAGTCTGTTCAGGATATTTAAAGACTTGGTTAAGTCAGCTGTAGCCTGGTATAAGACATCTTTTAATAACACTGTCTTATTTTTTCACGTTATTGCAGTATTTCCTGATTCCATAGTAAACACATATAGCAAATAGTTATTATTGAATAAATTATAAAATACATTATATAATACATAGTAGCAATAAAACAGTATATAATACAGTGTATATAAATTTATATATAAATATATATACACACAAATACAGTAGAGACCAAAAGTTTGGACACACCTTCTCATTTAAAGATTTTTCTGTATTATCATGACTATGAAAATTGTACATTCACACTGAAGGCATCAAAACTATGAATTAACACATGTGGAATTATATACTTAACAAAAAAGTGTGAAACAACTGAAAATATGTCTTATATTCTAGGTTCTTCAAAGTAGCCACCTTTTGCTTTGATAACTTTGATAACTTTTCAGTTGTTTCACACTTTTTTGTTAAGTATATAATTCCACATGTGTTAATTCATAGTTTTGATGCCTTCAGTGTGAATGTACAATTTTCATAGTCATGAAAATGCAGAAAAATCTTTAAATGAGAAGGTGTGTTCAAACTTTTGGTCTGTACTGTATATCTAAATATACAGTATATATATGTATATATATACATACATATATATATATATATATATATATATATAGTGGGGAAAATAAGTATTTCATACACTGCCGTTTTTGCAAGTTTTCCCAAATACAAAGAATGGTGGAGTGGGCTTTGTTTACAGTTATAGAGGTCAGACGCTTCCTCTTGACCAAGTTTGCACACACTGCAGCAGGGATTTTGGCCCACTCCGCCATACAGATCTTCTCCAGATCTTTTAGGTTTCGGGGCTGTCCCTGGGCAACATTAAGTTTCAGCTCCTTCCAAAAATTTTCTATTGGGTTCAGGTCTGGAGACTGACTAGGCCACACCAGGACCTTGAAATGCTTCTTATGGAGCCACTCCTTAGCTGCCCTGGCTGTTTGCTTCGGGTCATTGTCATGCTGGAAGACCCAGCCATGACACATCTTCGATGCTCTTATTGAAGGAAGGAGGTTGTTGGTCAAAATCCCTGCAGTATTTTATTCCATGTCGATGTAGTGTGTTACTAATGATAATGTTTGAGACTGTGGTCCCAGCTCTCTTCAAGTCATTGACCAGGTCCACCCGTGTAGTTCTGGGCTGATTCCTTACCTTTCTCAGAATCATCCTTACCCCACGAGGCGACATCTTGCATGGAGCTCCAGATGTTATGATCGGCTACAAGCACTAAGGAAAGACAGGAGATCTGTCCCTACAATAGAACTAAGCTAGATCCCTACGATGTAACGGGGAACCTGATCCTGCGATCAGACCCGCTAAAGTCCTCAGCTAGTCTGAACGAAGACCTATAGATGTGAGGGAGGGATCCCTACAAGAACTAGGGACTGGGAGAAAGATGGACACCTCCTAGCAGAAATTGTAGCAGAAAAAGACAAACAAAACAACATAGAACATAGAGGTCAAAAGACCGAGCTAAACTGACTGAGAAAGGTTACAAAGCACCTGGCTAGCTTAAGAGTAGAAATTACAATGAAGTCCAGCATGGCCAGAAGGGCGGAGCAGGATTAAATAGGCAAAAAAGGTAATGTGACCAGCAAAATAGAAAAACCTAACAGGAGAGTTCTAACAGTACCCCCTCTTCTATGAGGATCCTCCGGATCCCCTAGGCCCAGGCTTATCAGGAAACCTCTTGTGAAACGCTCTGACAAGTCTGGAAGCAGAAACATCATCCGCCCTCACCCATGAGTTATCCTCGGGACCGAAACCTTCCAAGCGACGAGATACTGCAAACTCCCCCTATACCGTCTAGAATTAAGGATGCGGGAAATTTCATATTCCCCGTCCTCCACCACCGGAGGAACAGTGGCAGTGGCGTCTCTATCTGATACATCAGCTTTTTTCAATAGAGAAACATGAAACACCGGATTAATCTTCCAGGAGGTAGGAACCTCCAACCTAACAGCAGATTGGTTAACTACCTGAAGCACCTTAAAGGGCCCTACAAACTTGGGACCCAATTTTTTAGAAGGAATCCTTAACCGCAGATTCTTAGAGGACAACCAAACCATGTCACCAACCATAAACAAAACCTCTTGACGTTTCCTGTCAAAGTACCTCTTAGATTTTTTGTTAGCCTCCTGAAGATTACCACGCACATCCGTCCAAACTCTCCAAATCACCGGAAAAACTCTCCTCCTCAGGCACAGCCGATACCAATTTGGAGAATGACCCAAAAGACGGATGTCTCCCGGAACAACAAAAAAAAGGCGAACACCCAGCAGAAGAGGATGTATGGTTGTTAAGAGCAAATTCAGCAAGCGGCAGAAAATCAGACCACCCCTCTTGATTGTCTGCCACAAAACAACGCAAGAACTGCTCAACATCCTGATTCTTCCTTTCTGTCTGGCCATTAGACTCAGGATGATATCCAGATGAAAACGACAAATGAACTCCCAACCTGTCACAAAAGGCACACCAAAAACGAACTGAGGTCCCCTATCAGAAACAATGTCAGTAGAAACACCATGGAGTCTGACAATTTCCTTGACAAAGGCCTTAGCGAGTGTCTTAGCGCAGGGCAGTTTGATGAAGGGAACCAAGTGACACATCTTGCTAAAATGGTCCACGACCACCCAGATGACTGTGAAACCCTCAGAGGAGGGAAGGTCAGTAATAAAGTCCATAGCCAGATGTGTCCAAGGTGCACTAGGGACCTCCAGAGGGCAAAGCAAACCCACAGCAGGAGTATGAGAAGACTTAGATCTAGCACACACAGTACATTGATGCACCCACTTAATGACTTCTTTCTGCCATCCAGGCCACCAAAAACTGCGACCCACAAGTCTCTTGGTCTCAGAAATTCCTGGATGGCCTGCCAACCGAGACTCATGACACTCATGACACTCTCCTAAAGGTCCTAGGCACAAACAACCTCCCATGGGGAGTGTTAGATGGGGCATTCTCCTGTGCTTTAAGAATCCCATCTTCCAAAACGGCGTCCAATGCAGCAATCACAACACCTTCTTGTAAAATGCTCTCCTCCTCCTTAGCACCGACCATGGGAGAAAAGCTGCGAGACAAAGCATCAGCTTTAACATTCTTGGTACCCGGGATGTAAGTAACGGAAAAATTAAACAGCGAAAAAAAAAGTGCCCACCTAGCCTGACGGGCATTCAAGTGCTTGGCAGCATCAAGATAGATCAGATTTTTATGATCAGTGAAAACCTGAATGTGAAATTCAGCACCTTCCAAGAGATGACGCCAGTGTTCAAATGCGAGTTTAATAGCCAGCAATTCCCGATTACCAATATCGTAATTAAGTTCAGTCTCAGAAAATTTTTTTGAAAAAAAGGCACAGGGATGTACTCCATCCTTGTTTTCCTGAGACAACACCGCACCTACCCCCACAGAAGAAGCATCAACCTCAACCAAAAACGGCTTAGTCACATCAGGCTGCATAAGGATGGGGTCAGAGCTGAACCTCTCCTTTTGAAACACAAACGCTTCAATGGCCTCAGTAGTCCACTGAACCGTATTAGCACCTTTCCTGGTGAGATCGGTCAGTGGTTTAACAATAATAGAAAATTTTTTAATGAATTTTCTGTAATAATTGGCGAAACCCAAAAGCTTCTGTATTGATTTCAAACCAATAGGCCTAGGCCATTCCTGCACAGCTTGAACTTTCACCGGGTCCATCTCAAAGCCCTTGCTGGAGATAATGTAGCCCAAAAAACTAATTCTCTGTACAGCGAACTCACATTTCTCCAGCTTAGCAAAAAGTGAATTGTCAATTAATAGCTGTAATACCTCACGTACGCTCCGCCAATGAGACTCCAGATCAGGCGAATAAATCAAAATGTCATCCAAATACACAACCACATTTTTGCCGATCAAAGGTCTAAGGATGTCATTAATAAGATTCTGAAAAAATGCTGGTGCATTGGTAAGACCTAAAGGCATAACCAGATTCTCAAAATGACCCACAGGAGTGTTAAAAGCAGTCTTCCATTCATCAGCCTCCTTCATGCGCAACAAATTGTATGCCCCCCGGAGATCAATTTTAGAGAACCACTTGGCCCCCACTAACTGGTTAAACAAATCAGGAATCAATGGCAGTGGGTAGGGATTGCGTACAGTAATTATATTAATCTCGCGAAAGTCCAGACAAGGACGTAAACCGCCGTCCTTTTTTTTAACAAAAAAAAATCCAACAGCCACAGGTGACTTAGAGGGTCTGACATGACCGGCGGCCAAGCTCGTCTGTATGTATTCCCCCAAAGCCTTTCTCTCAGGAATAGTAAGATTAAATAAACGAGTTTTAGGAAGAGTCGCTCCAGGGACAAATTCAATGGTACAATCATAGTCTCTATGGGGAGGCAAAATTTGCGACTCCTCCTCAGAAAAAACTTTCCAAAAATCCTGAATAGGTACAGGTAATTCCCCTTTATCCACAGCAGCAATGTGCCCGTTACAACACTTGACATAACACTTAGGGCTCCAAGACTTAATTTCATTAGTAGACCAATCCAGTACAGGATTGTGCAATTTTAACCAGGGTAACCCCAAAACTACTGGAGAAGGCAAATTATTCAATACTACCAAATCCAAATTTTCTTGGTGAATACCATTAATAGTGAGGGGAAATTCATAAACCTTTTGAGTAACAGATTTCAAGGGAAAGCCATCGACAGAAACCACGGCAATAGGGGATGACAAAGGTTTGGGTTTTAATTTAAGTTTTTCCAAGAATCCCCCATCAATCATATTCTGAGTAGAACCGCAATCCACAAATACCCGAAATTCAATTAATTCTTCCTGAGCTGCAGTAGTAGCAGAAAGAAATACCCCCTTAGTGTTTAAACAGGCTATACGGGCGTAACTGACCTTTTTTTTTTTTTCTTTGTTCATACGAAGCACACAGTTCTTAATGAAATGGTCAGATTTTCTGCAATAAAAGCACAAACCTTCAGAAAACCTGCAGTCTTTTTCCTGAGAGCGGGGTGACATCGCCCCAATCTCCATCGGCTCTCCAATGTCAGTACAGACCCTCTCAAGACTAGGAGCTGACATGGCAAAGGATTTACTCTCATTAACCCTTGCCCGCAGACTCCTGTCCACCCGTATAGCTAATTGCATTGCCTCCTGCAAGTTTCCAGGTGTAGGATAAGCAATAAGCAGATCCTTAACCCTTTCACCTAGCCCAGCAAGAAACAAACTTTTCAGAGCTGAATCGTTCCACCCCACCTGAACAGACCACCGACAGAAGTGAGTACAATAATTTTCCACATTACCTGATCCCTGCCTCAATAGTCTCAATTCCGTCTCAGCTGATGAGACACGATCAGGATCATAATACAACAACCCCAATGCAGAAAAAAAACTATCCACTGATCTAAAGCAAAGATCACTAGGTTGGAGAGAAAAGGCCCATCCCTGATGTTCTTTGCGCAAAAGTGACATTATAAACCCTATGCGCTGTGATTCATCACCAGAGGATCTGGGTCTCAAACGAAAATACAATAAACAAGCATTTTTAAAGGAAAAAAAATCTTGCTGTTCACCAAAAAATAAATCAGGCAATCGTACCTTTGGCTCCACAAAATGCGCTCCAGAACAGCTACTCACGTGTTGTTGGAGCTCAGCCACCTCCAGAGAGAGTCCCAGCAGGCGTTGAGCCAAATCCTGAACCGACACCATGATGGAAACTGGAGGTCTTTCCTTAGAGATATTTTTTGGCTGGACTTACTGTTATGATCGGCTACAAGCACTAAGGAAAGACAGGAGATCTGTCCCTACAATAGAACTAAGCTAGATCCCTACGATGTAACGGGGAACCTGATCCTGCGATCAGACCTCCTAAAGTCCTCAGCTAGTCTGAACGAAGACCTATAGATGTGAGGGAGGGATCCCTACAAGAACTAGGGACTGGGAGAAAGATGGACACCTCCTAGCAGAAATTGTAGCAGAAAAAGACAAACAAAACAACATAGAACATAGAGGTCAAAATACCTAGCTAAACTGACTGAGAAAGGTTACAAAGCACCTGGCTAGCTTAAGAGTAGAAATTACAATGAAGTCCAGCATGGCCAGAAGGGCGGAGCAGGATTAAATAGGCAAAAAAGGTCATGTGACCAGCAAAATAGAAAAAACCTAACAGGAGAGTTCTAACACCAGACTGAGGAAGCTTGATAATCATCTTGTGTTTCTTTCATTTTCTTTCATTTTCTAATATTTGCACCAACAGTTGTTCCCTTTTCACCAAGCTGCTTGCCTATTTTCCTGTAGCCCATCCCAGTCTTGTTCAGGTATACAATTTTTTTCCTGGTGTTCTTAGACAGCTCTTTGTCTTGGGGATGGTTGAGAGGTTGGAGTGTGATTGAGTGGACAGATGTCTTTTATACAGGTAACGAGTTCAAACAGGTGCAATTAATACAGGTAATGGGTGCAGAGTAGTAGGAGGGCTTCTTAAAGAAAAACTAACAGGTCTTTGAGAGCCATAATTCTTGCTGGTTGGTAGGTGATCAAATATTTATTTCATGCAATAAAATACAATTTAATTATTTAAAAATCATACATTGTGATTTTCTGTTTTTTATTTTTTGATTCTGCCTCTTACAGTTGAAGTGTACTTATGATAAAAATGACAGACCTCTCCATTCTTTATACGTGGGAAAACTTGCAAAATCAGCAATGCATCAAATACTTATTATCCTCACTGTATATATAGTGGGTGAAATAAATATTGAACACGTCACCAATAGTGTTGAGCCACCCCCGTAGTGTTCGAGTTCGGTTCGGTTCGTCGAACACCCGTGTGTTCGCCGAACTGTTCGTCGAACTGTTCGTCGAACACCTTCGAACACCGTTAAAACCAATGGCAGGCAAACAAAAACACATAGAAACACATAGAAAACACCTTCAAAGGTGTCCAAAAGCTGACAAACTGCTCAGAAGACATAACTAACACATGGAAAAGTGACAAGTACATATAGTCATGCGAAAATAAAAGAGGTGGAGGAGTAAAAGGAGGGGGAGACACAGATATAGGCATGTCATGCCCTTCTAAAATCCAAAAAGTGAGAAGCCGACACGGCCAGTCCGCTCCTGCCCGTGCCACCTCCGTGTCACCGGGTTTGTGCCAGAGCCGCGGTGAACCCTGATGGCCAGCCCCCCTCTCCCAATACTGGTGCCTGTCCGCTGGTGGGTCGAGCGAGCCCCCCTGTGGTGGAGGCAGCTCTAAGCTTTTTAATTTAAATTGTCTCTCTAATTTGAATGAATACACTTTAAATCCATTTACAAGGATCTATTGGAGGGCAAGTCTCATGCCAGCAGCCGCGTAATTCCAGCTCCAGTAGCGTCCACTAAAGCTGCTGCAGTTAAAAAGCTTTTATAAGGATCGAGCTCGGCTGTCCACCGCAAGGCATCCTACTGCCAGTCCCAGCCCCTATGCCTTGGGGTGCCTCCTGATGCTCTTCACTGAGTATCCCATGGTCCCGAAGCATTTCCTTTGAAAAAATTAAGTGTCTAAACTACAGGTGGTGTAGCTTGCTTAACAGCCGGGATAATCCGCTGACTAGCAGACACTGCTACTAGGCACAAAGTATTTCCTGGGCTAGATGCAGTTAAAAATTTGTAATTAGATACTCTCGTTGGATGCTGAGAAAGCATTCCATAGAGTCTCCTGGCACGCCATATATGATTCTCTTAAAAAGCTTGGGGTAGGGGTCTAGGGGACCCTTTTATAGCCAAAATCACGGCCCTGTATCACAATACGTCACCTAGGCTGAAGACAAATGGAACTGTAGCACCCTGAGGGCTCGGTTGCTACAGAGGTATTGCACCTCACCCAGAGGTGTGATATCTCACTCTCAGGTAAGGATGGAGTGTGGATCAGGACCCGACACCTGCATGCATTACACCACATTGCCGTGGGGCAGGGCGACCAATATGCCTCTGAGATGGGCACGACAGTCCCTGTCCCTGGCTGGAGTGGGGGGAGGGAACACTGAGGAAGGGGAACCCTGTAGTGCAGGAGCAGGGAGGAAGCAGTTCCTGGGTGCATTGAGAAGGGAGTATAAAAGGTGGGCACCATCTTAGTTCAGTGCAGAGAAGTCTGAGCAGAAGTGGCAGGGAGCAGGGGCTCTGCATGAGCTCTGCTCCGGAGGCGGGCCTAGTAACAGAGGCCCAGGCCTGGAAGAGGGAGAAGGAAGAAAGAGGAGCGGAGAAGGCTCCAGGAACGAGGAATGAAGGGATCCCAGGGGTGCGGACGGGCGAGTCGCCACCGCACGCCCGAATCCACCTGCGTGGAGGGGTCAGGCCAAAGGGGGAGACCGGTCCCCGAAACTAGTGGAGGCAGGAAACGACCCTCAGCTAGAAACCGGAGGCTGTGACATTTTATGTGGCGCAGTCCCTCGCTACACCCGCTAGGAAGGCACCACATAGGGTTAGGGAAACTGGCGCCAAGTTTACCAAGAGGAGGCCCGAGGCAGCCGGACAGAAGGGTTGGTAAGAAAGGCCAGACAAAGGACACACAAAGGGGGTCCTGTGAAGCGCTCCAAAGTTATCTGGGAGTTGTCTGAGCCCCTCACCTGGTGAGCACAGTACGACGTGGGCAGCCGTTACCTGCAGACGTGGTCTGGATAATAAGAACTGTGAGTAAAGGCCCTGGACTGCATCACTGACTCCGTGTCGTTACTGCTGCTGCCCTGCACCATCACCCCCATCCTCCGCATACACTGCCCTGAGGCTATACTCCTCCCGTGGGGAGTTATGCTACGCTCTGCTGCACCCACGACACCAGCCTCAGCGGTCTGCCCTGCAGCGGCGGTTCACTCTGACCGCAATCCACGGGTGGCGTAGTCGGACATTTAAACATCAAAACCACATAAATAGTTCCGCCACTGGTTTGACCACCCTGAGCCACGGAACGGGTCGCCGCCACGAAGACTCCAACCACCAGCATCCACCAAAAAGGGTCCGGCTCCGGGTGTCCCAAGGCCCAGGGGGTGCATCAGAACATTTTCATCACCTTTCACAATCACCAATGGGACAAGGCAGGGATGTCCTCTGTCCCCTCTCTTATACATCCTAGTGACGGAGCACCTGCTCTCATCAATTCGCCATAACCCCAATATTAGGTGGATTGAGGTGGGAGGCACCGAGTACAAGTGCTCTCTATTTGTAGATAATGTCCTAGTATATATCACTCAATCACATATATCCATCCATGCAGTTATGGCTGAAATAGATCACTTTGTTACATGGTCAAATTTTAAAATCAATGCAGCGAAGTCTGAGGCCCTCGATGTCTCCCTCCCCAAATCCATATAGGATTCCATCCAGTCCAACTTTCCCTTTGCCTGGCCCTCACAGGGTATCAAATACTTAGGAATTCCTATTCATAGAGACCTCTCCCATCTATGTTATCTTAATTTTGGGCCCTTCATTGAACAACTCCATACAGACCACGGTTGGCAAGATAGAACTGTAAGATTCACTACGTGAACCACTGGTGTTTTGTGGAAAAGCACATGTACACTGCGTTCCAAATTATTATGCAAAAAGTGTTTAGGAGTGATAAGGGAAGAATTTGTTTGTTTGTCAGTTAAACTCATTGATGGTGATGTGTGTCAGGGCTCTTTATATCACTGTAAGCAATTGCAGACACCTGTGCTAATTAGTTTGGCAGGTGTGTCCAATGAAAGGCAAGACTACTTAAGAAGGCTGTCTCACATTATTAAGCAGCCTACATTTTCTGCCAAAATGGGAAAGAAAAAGGATGTGTCGGCTGCTGAGAAGCAACAAATTGTGGAGTGTTTAGGTCAAGGCATGACTACAATCAACATTGTGCGATGATCAGGATGAAGTGTCTTGGCAATCAAGAAGTATGTAGCTGATTCACAGTACACACGTGTGCGTGCTGATAAGGGCAAATTGAGGACTCTTTCCTACAGGCAATTACGTCAGGTTGAAAGAACAGCGGCAAAAAAGCCTTGTCATAGCAGCAGACAAGTTTTTGAAGCTGCTTGTGCCTCCAACGTCCCCCGAACAACAAGATGCAGGGTCCTTCAGAGGTTTGCAGCTGTGCATACGCCATCCTGTCGACCTCCTCTATCCACTTCACACAAGCAGAAACGGCTCCAGTGGGCCAAACATTACATGAAGACTGATTTCAAAACTGTTTTGTTCACGGATGAGTGCCGTGCAGCGCTCGATGGTCCAGATGGATGGAGTGGAGGATGGCTGGTTGATGGACACCCCACGCAAACACGGCTACAGCGCCAACAAGGAGGAGATGGAGTAATGTTTTGGGCTGGAATCATGGGGAGAGAGATTGTCGGCCCCTTTAGGATCCCTGAAGGCGCTAAAGATGAACTCCATAATGTATGTGGATTTTCTCAAACAGCACTTCCTGCCATGGTTCAAGAAGAAGAACCGTGTATTTCACAGCAAGATCATTTTTCTGCATGATAATGCACCATCTCATGCTGCACATAAAACATCTGCATCTCTGGCTGATATGGGCATAAAAGGGGACAAACTTATGGTGTGACCCCCATGCTCCCCTGACCTCTACCCCATTCAGAACCTTTGGAGCATCATTAAAAGGAGTGTCTATGATGGCGGGAGGCAGTTCACATCTAAGCAACAGCTCTGGGAGGGTATTCTGTCCTCATGCAAAACAATTGAAGCAGAAACCATCCAAAACCTGACAAATTCAATGGACGAGAGAGTTCAGAAGCTCCTTTCGAACAAGGGGTCCTATGTGAAAATGTAACATCACCTAGAATAAAGTTTTGAGTTGAAAACTGTTTGATTTCAGTTTCTAACAACCTGCTAATGCTTATAATTTCAAAAATGACCATTTTTTTGGTCTTTATTAAAATGAAAAGGTTGATCGAAAAGTTTGGGGGATCTAAGAGTGTGGCAACCCAGTAGTCATGATTACTTCGAATTCTGACAATATGAGGGTCATGCTGCAGGTAGTGCAGCAAGAAGGCACTTATGTGTCTTGCGCATCTCGGAGCCCCAAAATTATTTTCCGGGCTAGATGCAGCTAAAAATTATTATTAATTTTAAATCTGGTGAAGCTTTAGTATAGATGGCCTAATAGGATCAGTGCTGCACACTGCTACAAAGCCCAAATTATTTTCCAGCCAAGATACAGATAAACATGATTAGTAATTTGAAAGCTTAAAACGGTTGGTAGGGTGATTTTAACCAATCATCAAGCTTTTACTCTCCCCAGGATGACACAGGGGTAGAAAAGTCGTTTCGGATCCATGATTTGTTCATCTTTATGAACGTGAGTCTGTCTACATTATCAGTGGAGAGCCGCGTGCTCTTATCTGTCAGCACACCACCAGCAGCGCTGAACACATGTTCAGACAGAACGCTGGCTGCGGGGCATGACAAGATCTCCAAGGCGTAAGTGGCTAGCTCCGGCCATTTATCGAGATTGGAAGCCCAAAAAGAGCAAGGGTCCAGTGACACAGTCGTGGCTTCAATGTTTACTTGGAGATACTCCTGTACCATCGTCTCTAGGCGTTGACTATGTGTCAGACTTCTTGTCTCATGTGGCCTTGCAAAGGATGGGCTAAAAAAGTGGTGAAATGATTCCGCAAAATTGATGTTACCAGCAGATACTGTGGTTCTGTTACGGTTTGAGTGCTGAACACTTGACGGTCCCACGGTTGGCAAGTTGGAACTGTGAGATTCACTACGTGCACCACTGGTATTTTGTGGAAAAGCACATGTAAGATTCTGCAACAGTCTCTGCTGATACTCCTGCATGCGTGCATCCCTTTCTATGGCAGGAATAATTTCTGCAAATTTACTTTTGTACCGGGGATCTAACAGTGTGGCAACCCAGTAGTCAGGATTATTTCTAATTCTCACAATTCGAGGGTCATGTTGCAGGTAGTGCAGCAAGAAGGCACTCATGTGTGTTGCGCATCCAGGAGCACCAAGTCCCTGTTGTGTTGGTGGCGAGGTAACAATCATGCTTCCTTCCTGTCCTCTCCCCCCAACCTCGCACAACAGAAATGTGATCAAGGTCTCCCTCATCTGATGAGTCTTCCATCAGTTCGTCCTCCACTTCTTCCTGAGCTCCTGCACCTTCCTCACTAGTTTGGCTGCTACCATGCGCCCTGGTAAAACCATCTCCCCCACCCTCACATGCCTGCCGCCTTGGTGCTGCCGACCGTCTGGACCTTGCAGATGTTAGCCCTTCCGCATACAACTCCTCCTCCTCTACTTCCTCCACCTCCTCTTGTGCCACCACCTGACTCCGAATTCTGTTTAACATGTGCTCCAGCATGTAAATCACCGGAATAGTCATGCTGATAATGGCATCGTCAGCACTAAACATCTTCGTCGCCATTTCAAAACTGTGCAGAAGGGTGCATAGGTCCCTGATCTGAGACCACTCCTCCAGCGTGATTTGCCCCACCTCTGAATCTCGTTGGCCCAGGCTATATGTCAGAACGTATTGCACCAGGGCTTGTCGGTGCTGCCACAGTCGCTGCAACATGTGCAGAGTTGAATTCCACCGGGTAGGCACATCGCATTTTAGCCGGTGAAGTGGCAGGCCCAACGACTTCTGTAGAGATGTAAGTCGCTGAGCTGCGGGATGCGAACGGCGGAAGTGAGCACACAGCGACCGTGCCCTCTGCAGAAGGCCATCTAGTCTGGGATAGTGGGCTAAAAATTGCTGGACAACCAGGTTCAACACGTGAGCCATACAAGGCACGTGTGTGACATTGCCCCGGCGAAGGGCCGCACCCAGGTTTGCAGCATTGTCGGACATGGCCTTCCCTGGTTTCCGGTCCAGTGGAAACAACCATTCAAGAAATTGGTTCTCCAGAGCTGACCACAACTCCTCAGCTGTGTGACTCACATTTCCCAGACATTTCAATGTAAAAACCGCCTGATGACGTTGAGCCCTACTGCCAGCATAGTAAGGAGGTGTGCAGGATCCCTTCTGCGCAGTTAGAAAGCTTGTGGCATGACCAGACAGGATTTGGGTGCAGGTGGAAGACCGAGAGGAGGTTGAGGAGGCAGAAGCAGTGGAGGAACTTTGACATAAAGAGGATTGACGCACAACTCGTGGGGACGGCAAGACTTGGACAGCAGCCCCTTGTCCTGCTGTCACCATAGTTACCCAGTGCCCAGTCAGCGACATGTAACACCCCTGTCCATGCCTACTTGTCCAAGTGTCTGTGGTAAAATGCACCCTGTCACACACAGAGTTTCTCAAAGAAGCGGTGATGTTGTGTGCGACATGCTGGTGGAGCGCAGGCACACCTTTCTTTGAGAAGTAGTGCCGACTGGGCATCTGGTACTGGGGCACTGCGACGGACATAAGGTTTCGAAAATCCTCTGTGTCCACCAGGCGGAAAGGCAGCATTTCTGTAGCCAAGAGCTTGCAGATGGTGAAATTCAACCTCTTAGCTTTCTCATGGCTAGGAGGAAATGGTCTTTTACTTGTCCACATCTGAGGGATCGAGGGCTGGCTATTGTGCTTAGACGGGGTTGATAAGGGTGTCCCCGGCAAACTGCCGGTCTGTGAGGAAGATGCAGGCGGACATGTTAGGTTGCCTTGATCCAAAGGTGGTGCTATCGATGTCGGACAGCGCTCAACACCAGCTGGTGTTACCACCTCCAAAGAAAATGATGACCTGCCAATCACGCTGGCTGTTGCGGGTAAAGAGGTGGCAGGTCTGCGCCCCAAAACAGGTGTGACTGCTGTCCCCCCAGTCACAGAGGATGAAGAGGCCGCGGATGCACAAGATATGGCAGACGGTGGTTGGCCCGGCCGGCTAGGCCGCATTGTAGCACACTGAGCTTCCCACTGCAACTTATGCTTCATGTCCATGTGCCGGTTCATGCATGAAGTACTCAAACTATGTATTTTTTGGCCTCTACTTAGCTTTTGCTGACAAATGTTACAGATAACACGAGTTGGGTCATCTTTATTGATCTGAAAAAATGCCCAGGCTATGCAAGGCTTAGCACCCATGCGACCTGAAGAGCCACCACGACTTGTGGTGAGAGGCAGAGTTGTGTTTGAGGATGCAGTTGTTGACGTGCTTCCAGTACTACGTCTCTGTCCAGGAAGGCGCAACCTGACCTCGTCGTCACTAGCATCTTCCTCCACCTCCTCTGCTGACCTCATCTCTTGGCTGACTGTGGGTTGACAGTAAGTGGGATCTCCAACCTCATCATCATCACCCTGTGCGTTATCACAGCCGTCGTCCTCAGAGCCAACCTGTTCCTGCCCTGTCTAAAAACTAAAGTTGTCGCTCCAATCAGGTATTTGAGTCTTATCATCGTCTTCCTCATTGTCTCCACCAACAGGAGTTACAGTTTGGGAATGAGGGTCTACATTATGGTCAGAACCTTCTGCGTCTGGTCCTGGATCCGACTCATAAAGATTCTGGGCATCAGTGCAGATCATTTCCTCGTCTGGATTCACAGAAGCGCTGGAGTCGACCTCTGATTCCCAGGCTATAGTATGAGTAAACAGCTCTGCAGACTCAACCATCTGTTCTACCTCATACTCAGACGGGCAGCTGGAGATTTGGGAGCTGCGAGGAAGCAAGTGCGATTGGGGTGACACCTTTGAGGACTGGAGTATTTGTGATGTTGAAGTTGATGTGGAGGAGAGCCCACTTAAAGGAGCACTTGATATCCGTTGAAGCACCTGCTCTTTTTGTGCCTCATCTGGAATTTGTAGCGATTGGCGTGGCCGTAAGAAAGGGATCTTATCACATTGTCCGCTAAAAGAAGTAGACATTTTAGTTTGGCTGGAAGATGGTCTTTCTTCTGCAGATGTTACTGTTGCTTTAACACCTACCCCACGGACACAACCTTTTTTCCCCTTCCCAACACGCCTATTCCCCTTTCCACCAGCAGCAGGCCTTTTTCCACTCATTTTGGTGGTTAACTAATTCACAACTCTGGAGTTGTTTGCACAAAAAAACAATGGATGGGAACCGAGAAGAGCTGAGTGGCCAAACTGTGGTATTAGGCCAAAACTATTGGCTGGGTTTGATGCAGAAAAAAATTATATTCAATTTGCAACCTGATGGAGGTCTGTATAGATGGATTAATAGAACAAGTCCCACACACAGCTAGAAGCCCAATATTTTTTCAGAGGTAGATGCAGAAAAAAATATATTCAGTTTGCAACCTGATGGAGGTCAGTATAGATGGACTAATACAACAAGTCCCACACACAGCTAGAAGCCCAATATTTTTTCAGAGGTAGATGCAGAAAAAAATATATTCAGTTTGCAACCTGATGGAGGTCAGTA
The DNA here is from genome assembly GCF_046119375.1 of Phyllobates terribilis. Classification (NCBI taxonomy): domain Eukaryota; kingdom Metazoa; phylum Chordata; class Amphibia; order Anura; family Dendrobatidae; genus Phyllobates; species Phyllobates terribilis. Next base: position 366,761,802 of record NW_027362762.1, on the reverse strand, counting down.
TAGATGGACTAATACAACAAGTCCCACACACAGCTAGAAGCCCAATATTTTTTCAGAGGTAGATGCAGAAAAAAATATATTCAGTTTGCAACCTGATGGAGGTCTGTATAGATGGATTAATAGAACAAGTCCCACACACAGCTAGAAGCCCAATATTTTTTCAGAGGTAGATGCAGAAAAAAATATATTCAGTTTGCAACCTGATGGAGGTCTGTATAGATGGTTTAATAGAACAAGTCCCACACACAGCTAGAAGCCCAATATTTTTTCAGAGGTAGATGCAGAAAAAAATATATTCAGTTTGCAACCTGATGGAGGTCTGTATAGATGGATTAATAGAACAAGTCCCACACACAGCTAGAAGCCCAATATTTTTTCAGAGGTAGATGCAGAAAAAAATATATTCAGTTTGCAACCTGATGGAGGTCTGTATAGATGGATTAATAGAACAAGTCCCACACACAGCTAGAAGCCCAATATTTTTTCAGAGGTAGATGCAGAAAAAAATATATTCAGTTTGCAACCTGATGGAGGTCAGTATAGATGGATTAATAGAACAAGTCCTACACACAGCTAGAAGCCCAATATTTTTTCAGAGCTAGATGCAGAAAAAAATATATTCAGTTTGCAACCTGATGGAGGTCTGTATAGATGGATTAATAGAACAAGTCCCACACACAGCTAGAAGCCCAATATTTTTTCAGAGGTAGATGCAGAAAAAAATATATTCAGTTTGCAACCTGATGGAGGTCAGTATAGATGGACTAATACAACAAGTCCCACACACAGCTAGAAGCCCAATATTTTTTCAGAGGTAGATGCAGAAAAAAATATATTCAGTTTGCAACCTGATGGAGGTCTGTATAGATGGATTAATAGAACAAGTCCCACACACAGCTAGAAGCCCAATATTTTTTCAGAGGTAGATGCAGAAAAAAATATATTCAGTTTGCAACCTGATGGAGGTCTGTATAGATGGTTTAATAGAACAAGTCCCACACACAGCTAGAAGCCCAATATTTTTTCAGAGGTAGATGCAGAAAAAAATATATTCAGTTTGCAACCTGATGGAGGTCTGTATAGATGGATTAATAGAACAAGTCCCACACACAGCTAGAAGCCCAATATTTTTTCAGAGCTAGATGCAGAAAAAAATTATATTCAATTTGCAACCTGATGGAGGTCAGTATAGATGGACTAATAGAATGATGCTATGCCCAAAAGATTTTACTTCACTAGGTGCAGTAAATAAATTGGTATTCTATACACAGGTGGTATATCTTGCAACACAGATAGGCTACTCCACTGACTAACACACTCTGCAATAGGCCAAAAAGGATTAGCTTTGCTAGATTCAGCCAAATGCTGTGAAAAAAACTTGCACAGCACTGGCACAGACCTGCCTGGCAAAAACTGATAGGAACTGATGTAACCTAGTCCTGAAAAGGACTCCAATTACAATTAGTCTTTACTCCCACAATCTATCTATTTAAGAGCACAGACCTGCCTGATAAAAGTCGTAGGAAATGCTGTAACCTAGTCCTTAAAAGGGCTGCAATCACAACTATTCCCTACTCCCAAGCTATCTGTAGATTTGTGCGAAAATTGGCTTGAAATTAACAAGGTATAGCGCACACAGCAACAGCGGTGCCGTCTAACATGCAGCTGCAGCAGTGAGAAAATGGTGGCGACGGGGAAAATGGCTTGGTCTTATAGGGCAAGGACATGTGACATACACTGCCAATGACACATGCCCTTGCTTGTGTGAAAAAAAGCACTTCGCTCCGTGTGTGCGCTGCTGATAGGCTGACAGATTGCACCTCCCCACTGCAAATGCGGGAAAGAGAAAAAAAAATGGAGATCTTCATTGTTCCTGCAGAGATCCATCCCCTGCCCCTCCCCCCACCCCGCTGTACACTCAAACTGCGTATTAACATTAATTTTCATCATTACTGAGAAAAAATCCAGTTATGATTTTGGTGCACGAACAGTTATCGAACATAACCTCGAACAGCCGAATTTTTCTCAAATTGTTCGTGTTCCCCGAACGGCTCGAACACCGCCCAAAACAGCTCGAATTTGAGATTGGCGAACAGTTCGAGTAGAACAACGCTCATCTCTAGTCACCAATTTTCTAAGTAAATATATTTATAAAGATGCTTTTGACATGAAATTGTTGTTAACAACCCATCGAATCTACATGGGCAAAGAAATCAAACTATAGATGTCCATAAATTAAGTTATGTGTAATCATGAGAAATGACACAGAAAAAAAGTATTGAAAACGCTTACTGAAATTGAGAGCATTTAGTGTTCTCTCATTACAAATGTGTACCCCTGTATGGAGAGCAAAATCAGCACCAAAAAATTAAAAGATGAAATATAGCCTGCTTTATATACCACGGTACTAAGAAAACCAGTTTTCATTATATCTTGTGCACCCCTGTGACAAAAATATCTGCACCAAAGAATTAATTTCACTACAGTAGAACTAGTATAATGGTGACCGACAACTCTTCCACTACAGCCAAACCCAATAGACGAAGACTTAATCAGGATTCTCCACATTTCCAAAAATTATTGGCAGACACCAGCAAAGTGGCATTCATTTCACTACAGTAGAATTTGTAGAATTTTGAACGACACCTCTTACACTACAGCCAACCCAATAGATGGAGCGACCCAATCAGGATTTTCCACATTTTAAAAAATTAGGGCCTAAACCCACCAAAGTGGCATCAATTTCTGTACAGTACAAATTGTACAATTAGGAACGACACCTCTTCCCCTACAGCCAACCCAGTCGAGGGAGACCCTATCAGGATTCCCCATATTACCAAACATTTGTGGCAGAGTGCAGCAAATTGGCATCAATTTCACCAGAGTAGAAGTAGTTTAATGGAAAAATAAACCTCTTCCACTACAGCCAAACCCAATAGATGGAGACCCAATCAGGATTCCCCCCATTTCCAAAAATTAGTGGCAGACACAAGCAAAGTGACATCAATTTCACCAGAGTAGAAGTACACATGAGGTTAAAATTGTTGGTACCCCTCATTTAGTGAAAGAAAAACCCACAATGGTCACAGAAATAACTTGAATCTGACAAAAGTAATAATAAATTAAAAATCTATGAAAATGAACAAATGAAAGTCAGACATTGCTATTCAACGCTGCTTCCGCAGAATTAAAAAAAAAAATTAAACTCATGAAATAGGCCACGACAGAAATGATGGTGCCCCTGAAAATAATGTGACAAAAGGGACATGTTAAATCAAGTTCTGTCCACTAATTAGCATTACATGTGTCTACAATATTGTAATCAGTCAGTGGGCCTGTATATAGGGCTACAGACACTCACTGTGCTGTTTGGTGACATGTTGTGTACCACACTCAACATGGACCAAAGGAAGCAAAGGAAAGAGTTGTCTCAGGAGATTAGAAAGAAAATTATAGACAATCATGTTAAAGGTAAAGGTTATAAGACCATCTCTAAACAGCTTGATGTTCCTGTGACTACAGTTGCACATATTATTCAGAAATCTAAGATCCATGGAACTGTAGCCAACCTCCCTGCACGTGGCCGCAGGAGGAAAATTGATGACAAATCAAAGAGACGGATAATACGAATGGTAACAAAAGAGCCCAGGAATAGCGATGAGCGAGCACTAAAATGCTCCGGTGCTCAATGCTCGAGTTGAGCAAATTGAAATACTCGGGTGCTTGACCCGAGCAACAAGCCCAATGTAAGTTTATGGGAAACTTGAGCATTTTTCAGGCGGCTCCCAGGCGGTATGAAGAGGGCCTAAAAATTGCCCAAATCGATGGGAACAGAGCTCAAATGACATGGGAACAGCTTGGGGAAGACCCCTTGAAGCATTTCTGACTCCCAGGTCACGGTTGTCAACAAGGTTGTCAGAGTATTACGCCACTTTTACGGACTCACAATAAAACATACAAAAACAAAACCAAAATGGATTTTCCTGGGAAATATGTTAAGGAACATCCTTTCCAGGGTAATGACTTGTATATAAGGCAAAATAAATAACCAAAACCAAAAATATTAGTCCACACCTTGGGCTATGTTCACACGTAGCGTTTTTGATGCGTTTTTGCACTTTTGCATTGCTTTCAACCAAGACAAATGCATTCACCAGGAAATGTCATTTTAACATTTTACAACCTTATCTGGCTATGTGGGGTGTGACACATCATCAGACACATGCATACAGTGCTAAAAAGACATGGGAACAGCATGGGGAAGACCCCTGGAAGCATCTATAACTCCCAGGTCACTGCTTAAAAGTGTGCCCATCATAAGTGATCCTTGGCACATGCAAAGATGCCTCCCGCCATGCACCTGTCATTGCTGACTTGCAACAATCACCACCCACATCCTTGTCCCAGTGCAGCGTTCAGTTGTCCCTACCCCATTCCTTGGAATGCAAACGCAAGTATGCAGCCAGCCACTCACCCACAGGCAGAAATACTATACTGCCAAATTTTTGACAGCTGCTTGCACATGAAATGTGGCCTTTTAGGCTCGTGGAGGCGGAAGCTGTCCACAATCTTATGGCGGTGGCGACCGGGTATCCATACTCGGTCCCCAGCCGCACTATTAGTCCCGGTGTCATCTCCACCTTCCACAAGCACGGGTCTCACAACATTACCCGTGCCCTCCCCAGTGCACTTACTGGGAAGGACCGCCTAACCACAAACATGTGGACAGGTGAATGTGGCCAGGGACGATACAAAGCCAGTCCACAGCTTTTATTGCTAAGTTGTATTTTACCACAGCCATATTCTTTAGCTTGGTGAAAAGACTTGGCAAACATATCTACCCAGCTGTCATTTCTCCCAAGAAGTCTTCTAAAGCTGTTTTCAATTGAAATGTGGCCTTTTAGGCTCGTGGATCCGGAATCTTTTCATAACCTCATGCCAGCGGCGGCAGGGTGACCATACTCGGTCCCCAGCCGCCACTATTTCTCCTGGTATCGTCTCTGCCCTCCACAAACATGGGTCCCACAACATTACCCGTGCCCTCCCCAGTGCACTTACTGGGAAGGACCACCTAACCACAAACACGTGGACAGGTGAATGTGGCCAGGGATGGTACGGAGCCAGTCCACAGCTTTTTTTGCTGAGTTGTATTTCACCAGAGCCATATTCTCTAGCTTGGTGAAAGGACTTGGGAAACCATATCTACCCAGCTGTCATTTCTCACAGGAAGTCCACTAAAGCTGCTTTCAATTGAAATGTGGCCTTTTAGGCTCGTGGAGGCGGAAGCTTTTCATAACCTCATGCCGGCGGCGACTGGGTGTCCATACTCGGTCCCCAGCCGCCACTATTTCTCCCGGTATCTTCTCCGCCTTCCACAAGCACGGGTCCCACAACATTACCCGTGCACTGACTGGGAAGGACCGCCTAACCACAAACTCATGGACAGGAGAATGTGGCCAGGGACAGTACGAAACCAGTCCACAGCTTTTTTTGCTGATTTGTATTTCACCACAGCCATATTCTTTAGCTCGGTGAGAGGACTGGCATAGAGGGAAACCGTATCTACTCTGGGTGTCATTTCTCCCAGAAAGTCCTCTAATGCAGCTTGTTGCAGAAGCAATGGCAGCCCGTCCAACATCAACTCACACTTGTCGGTGGTGTTTTGACCCACAAGCATTTTTCTTCGCGCATTTAATTTCATGACTACAGAGCTGGGCAATGGCCTGATCTGCAATGTGGTTTGAGAAATAACATGCATAAGCACATCCGTTCCACATTAAAAAAAGCAGCTATAGAGTGTCCGGGAACCATCCCCTATACTTTTCTTAGTCTGCTTCTCGGCAGGGTTGGACGGACCCACCAGAAAACTGGAGAGTCCTCCGGTGTGCCCTTGCTTCTCCTTAAGGAGAGTTCATAGTGCCGAGGTTAGGCAATGATGATGATAGAAGCCAGCATCTGCTTAGTTTTCTGTTACTTGGAATGCAAGTGCAAGTATGCAGCCAGCCACCCACACACCCACAGGCCGCAATACTAAACTGCCAGATTTCTGGGCAGCTGCTTGCACTTGAAATGTGGCCTTTTATGCTCATGGAGGTGGAAGCTTTTCACAACCTCATGCCTCATGTCCATACTCGGTCGCCAGCCGTCACTATTTCTCCCGATGTGGTCTCCCCCTTCTACAAGAGCTGGTCCCTGAACATTACTGCTGGTACTTTTTTGCTGTGGGAATTTTCTTGCCTCCTAAAAGCCTGGAATATTTCCAGTAAACTATGGTACGACGCCATGGTATTAGCACTGCCCCCAGTACCAGTAGTGAAGTCGTCCCCAATTTCCTTCTCAGGAATTTTATTTGGTAGACTGAGTGGCTACCCAAATCCATTAGTTTCTTACAAAGGAGCTGAAGATAGAGTGGCAGTAGGTGCAAGTTTCTCCAGCCTGTTAGATATTAGAGGGTGAATGGCAGCACATTGGATCAGTGGTTAGCATTGAAGCCTTGCAGCGCTGGTATCCTGGGGTCAAATCCCAGCAAGGACAACATCTGCAAGGACTTTGAATGCTCTCACTGTGTTTGCATGGGTTTCCACTTCAGTAAAAAAAGCAGCCATAGTATATCCGGGAACCTTCCCACACAATTTTCTTAGCCAGGACTGCTTCTCTGCAGGGTTGGACGGTCCCACCAGAGAATCCTCTGGTGTGCCCTGGCTTCTACATCAGGAGAGTTCATGTTAGCGCTAACTTTGCAGTTGCTATGGGGCTCTTGAGCGGGGGAGAAAGGTGAGCCCTCAGAATCAAATCCTCTGGTGAGCCCAATGTTTTTCAATCTGAAACAGCTTCTCAGTGGGAGTTGTATTTCACTACAGCCATATTCTTTAGCTCCGTGAAAGGACTGGCATAGAGGGAAATCATATCTACTCCGGCTGCCATTTCTCAGTCACCAGGTTCCACCCATTGTCACACACGACCATGCCTGGCTGTATGTTCAGCGGTGAGAGCCACAGATCAGGCTGCTGTGTTACAGCTTTCATCAACTCTGCAGCTCTGGGCAGTTTGTCACCTAAGCATTAAGCATGTTATCTTCAGCACAGACTGTTGCCGCTTGGCCAAGGCAGTGCTGCAGTACTTTCAGCTTGTGACTGATGTGGTCATTTCGGAGATGGAGGAGAAGGTGCAGGAGCTTAACAATGTGATTACTTTGAGGTTACATTGGCGACTCTCTTTTTTATACTAAAGAACGATCCTACTGTTTTTTTATTTTTATGTTTTTTTTTAAGACAAATGCATTCACCGGGAAATGTCATTTTAACATTTTACAACCTTATCTGGCCATGTGGTGTGTGACACATCATCAGACATATCCTGTTTCATTTATAATGGAGGGACTCTGAAAGTCACAAAGCCTATTTTTATAGGGCCATCAGGCGGCCTTTACTATTCTTAAAAGTCCAGCAGTCGGTCCTCGCTTTTGTTAGAGAGCCATCAGCCGGCTATGCTTTGTTGTTCACATTATTAATGAGTTGGACTCCTATACTGTTATTGTTTATGCAGTGACTACAAGGGCTACCAAAAATTCAGACGCAACCCAATACCCCTTTGAAGAGACATAGAGGAGGGTCTCAGTAAAAAAAGTGTTCCCATTATAAAGGAGCTGGTCCCCTATAGTGGTAATGCCCATGCTGTAACTACAAGGGCTGCCATAATTTGGGAAACACCCCACTAACAATTTAAAGACACATAGAGCAGAGCCACACTAACAACAAATTCCCATTAGAAAGGGGAGAGTCTGAGGATGAGGAGAAGGAGGAGGACTAGAGCAAATAACCAAAATCAGGAAGCGTATACCCATGTGTGTGTGTGAAGAGGTGCATGGAAATACACTACCCAAAAAAGACACTGGATTTGAGTTTATGTTACGCTGCTATCAATCAGTGGTGTTGAGAAGTCTTGCCCAATCCAGCCCTTTTTCATTTTTATAAGAGTCAGCTCGTCAGCATTTTCAGTTGACAGGAGGATGTGCTTATCAGTTATAATTCCACCAGCGGCACTAAAAACCCGCTCTGATAAAACGCTGGCGGCAGGGCAGGCCAGGACCTCCAAGGCATAGAGTTCATTCCACGTATCCAGCTTGGATACCCAATAATTATAAGGCACAGAGGAATCACGGAGGACATTGGCACGGTCGACAAGGTAATCTCTCAGCATCTTCCCAAACGTTGCACTCCTTGTGAGAGTACCCCGCACCTCATGGCCTGTGCAATGGGAGGGGCTGAGAAAACTGTCCCAGAACTTTGACAGTGTTCCCCTGCATCTGCTGGATTTAATTTGTGTCTCTCTCACCTGTACTCCTTGGGTGTACAATTAACTGTGACCTCTGCCATCAGCATTTTCAGGTGGGAATTTTTTTAATAGTTCTGCAACAAGGGCCTTCTGGTACTGCCCCATTTTTGTAGTCCTGTCCACCTCAGGAATAAGAGACAGAAAGTTCTCCTTGTAGTGTGGGTCTAGAAGTGTCACCAACCAGTAGTGACTGTCACCCAAAATTTTGAGAACGCGACAGTCTTGGGAAAGGCAGCATAACATAAAATCATCCATGCTTGCCAGACTGCTAACAGGCAAGACTTCCGTGTCCTCGCCAAGATGATGACTGACCATGCTTTCCTCCTCCTCCTCTCTGTCCTCTGGCCATCCACGCTGAACAGACGGTATGACAGTTGTGCAGGTAGCACCGTCTATAGCACATGAAACTACCTTCTGTTCTTCCTCCTCCTCCTCCTCTGCCTCATTGTCACCCAATCCACATTGGGATGAGATGAGGCTGGGCTGTGTGTAATCACCCTGTATGGTTCCTTGCTCTATCTCATCATGCTCTGCCTGCAATGCATCCTTTTTGATTGTGAGCAGAGAGTGTTTATAGCATCGGCGTCTCTGCCTCCTTCCAGGCAGATACGCAATCCCTCTCACCTCCTCTCTCCCCGCGCTCCCCGCTCTCCTTCCCAGACTGCTGTCGGCGCGCGCAGTCCTGTAGCATCAGCATCTCTGCCTGCTGCCAGGCAGAGATGCCGTCTCTCTCACCTCCTCTCTCTCCATGCTCCCCGCTCTCCTTCTCAGCCTGCTGTCGGCGTGCGCAGTCCCCCGGTCACTGTGCTTAGGGCGCGCGTGCGCACTCCCCCCCTCTTAAAGGGGTTGCATGCGCCGTCCTAAGGAGTCCCCGGCCAATTGCCGAGGGTCCTCCCATATATAGGGCACCTCCTCCTAAATGGAGGTGCCCGAGCAAAGTTGTTGCACAAGCATATTTACATCTGCTTCAGCCCTCAGGTCCCGTTGCCAGCCTGACTACCAGTCCTGTCTGCCAGCTTGCCTACTCTCCAGCCTGACAGTCTGTCTCCAGTCATCCACCAGTCTGTCTATGGGCACGTCCACCTGCTCACCAGGAAGCACCTGCCAGTTACCTGCCTGCTACCTGCCGTGTCTGCTAACCCGCTCACCTGTGAGCGCTCGCCTGCTACCTGTCTGTTACCTGCTAGCCTACCTGGAGGCTGTGCCATCACTTGCCGTGACCACCTGCCTGCTAACCTAGAGACTTCAGCCTGCTTGGCCGTCACTTCCCATGATCACCTATTAACCTACCTGGAGGCTCCTGCTGTCACTTCCTGTGACCACCTGCCTGGTAAACCTAAAGACTACCACTTGCTCTGCTGTCTCGTACCGTGACCACCTGTCAGCTAACCAGAGACTTCTGCCTGCTTACTGTGTCCATCCGCCATACCGGTCAGTCCCAGCCTTCTGACCCGTGGGAGCCACCTGCTCTCTTACAAGGTCGTCCCCAGAGTAGCACCTCATCCCTCTGCCTGGATCCTCCCTGGTCACGGAGTCGTTAGCCGCCGTCCGACCAGGGTTGGTTCGGGTTGATACTTAGTTACGCCCCTCTGGGTCCCTCCTTGCACCGCGGCACAGAGGTTCCACCACCCGGATCCATAGCAGTGTTTCAGGAGACAGAGAAGCGGGATGGTGATGCTAATTTTGGCGTCAGCGCAGCTCACCATCTTGGTGGAGTCCTCAAAGTTTTGGAGGATGGTACATATGTCTGACATTCATGTCCATTCCTGTGTGGAGTCTGAACTTAATACCGACGGCCTTGTTAATGCTGGTACTCAACAACTGCCCTCTTCTGCTCACAAATCCTTCCCAACATCTGCAGTGTAGAGTTCCAATGCGTGGGGACATCACAGACCAGTCTGTGAGCCGGAAGCAGCAAATGCTGCTGAAACACGGCAAGGGCGGCGGTAGCTGTAGGTGACTTTCTAAAATAGGCATACAAGTGATGTACTTTAACAAGCAGATCCGGCAGCTCCAGGTAGGATTTGAGAAATAGCTGAACCATGATATTAAGCACATGGGCCAGGCATGGTACGTGTGTGAGCTCATCTCGCCTCAGAGCCGCCACCAGGTTCCAGCCATTGTCACACACGACCATGCCTGGCTGTTGGTTCAGCGGTGTGAGCCACAGATCTGCCTGCTCTTTCAGAGCTGTCCACAACTCTTCAGCATTGTGCGGTTTCTCACCTAAGCATATTAGCTTCAGCACAGCCTGTTGCCGCTTGGCAGAGGCAGTGCTGCAGTGCTTCCAGCTTGTGACTGATGGGGTCATTTCGGAGATGGAGGCTGAAGAGGAGGGGGAGGCTGAGGAGGATGAGGTGCAGGACCTGTAGACTGTGGGGGCAAACCTGATTGACCCATGGCCCGCAATCATTGGCATCGGGAGGACGTGTTCCGTCCCAAGTCCTGACTGGGTCCCGGCTTCCACTATGTTAACCCAGTGTGCCGTCAGCAAGATGTACCGTCCCTGCCCACAAGCACTTGTCCACATGTCCATGGTTAGATGGACATTCCCGGTAACAGTGTTGTTGAGGGCATGGCTAATGTTTTGGGACACGTGCTTGTGTAATGAGGGGGCGGCACACTGGGAGGAATAGTGGCGGCTGGGGACCGAGTGCCGAGGGATGGCACCGCCATCAGATTGTGGAATGTTTCCGTCTCCACGAGCCTAAAAGGCAACATTTCGAGTGCAGGCAGTCGTGAAATGTGGGAATTTAGTAGTGTGGCCTGTGAGGCGTTGGCTGCGTATTTGCGCTTGCGCTCCAAGCACTGGGATACGGACAACTGAATTTTGCGCTGGGACAAGGATGTGGACGTGCTTCCTGATGCTGCTACTTGACAGTGTGCAACAACAGGTGCAGGCTAGGAGGCATATTCGCATGGACAGGGGATTGGCTTGCATGCACAACAGCAGAAGAAGCAATGGTGCCACCCACAGACACTGTTTCTGGACCCTCAAGTTCGGCCCACAAAGTCGGGTGCTTTGCTGCCATGTGCCTGATCATGCTGGTGGTAGTCAGGCTGGTCGTTTTGACACCCCTGCTGATGGTGGCGTGGCAGGTCGTGCAAACGGCCTTTTTGGGGTTATCAGCAGAGTCTTTAAAAAACAACCAGACTCGGGAAGACCTAAGAGTTGTGCTGACAACTTCCTTCATGTTAGTGTTACGGGGAACAGTTGCCTGCCTTCTGTCTGCGGACACCACACTGCTTCTTCCAGCCTGTTGGGGTGCTCTGCCTCCCTCCCCCGCAGAAAAACTGTGTTCTCTGGACTGCTTTTTAAGCAAATAATGAGGCTTAAGATCCAATGAAAAATTATTCCTGGCCCCTGAGTCTGGGCAGCAGACAGACAGAACTGGAATGGAGCCTCTTGTGCTATATGCACTGCAGTCTGCTATATACCCTGCCTGCCTATATACACTGCCTGCCTGATATCTCTGCAGATGGATTAGTCCTCAGAAGGACTGTTTGTTGAGATGGATATGTGTCTCTAATATAGTTTGGTACACCTACACTAACTAGAAACAAGCAAATCTCTCCCTAGCTCAGCAGCACCTCTCCCTACACTGTCTGATTCTGGAGTGACTGTGACGAGCATGGCGGCGCCAGGTCTGATATAGAGCTAATGACGCTGTGCGGCCAGCCAATCACTGTAATGCCACAACCAACATGGCTACGGCATTACAGTTAGTGGCAGGCAATCCCTGCATGCTCATTGGCACTCTAAAGAGTGCCAAACATGCAGGGAGGAGACCCAAGCCCCCGCCGAGCAACCCCGGAGATACTCGGCGAGCGCCGAGCATCTCGAGCAGTGAGATGCTCGGGCGAGCACCAAGCAGAAGTGAACATGCTCACTCATCACTACCCAGGATAACTTCTAAAGAGATTAAAGGTAAGCTTCAAGCTCAAGGAACATCAGTGTCAGAACGCACCATCCGTCGTTGTTTAATCCAAAGTGGACTTTATGAGAGACAACCAAGGAGAACACCATTGTTGAAAAAAAATCATGAAAAAGCCAGACTGGTATTTGCCAAACTACATGTTGACAAGCCACAAAGCTTCTGGGAGAATGTCCTATGGACAGATGAGACATAAATGGAAGTTTTTGGCAAGGTACATCAGCTCTATGTTCACAGATGGAAAAATGAAGCATATCAAGAAAAGAACACTGTCCCTACTGTGAAACATGGAGAAGGCTCTGTTATGTTCTGGGGCTGCTTTGCTGCATCTGCCACAGGGTGTCTTGAATCTGTGCAGGGTACAATGAAATCTCAAGACTATAAAGGAATTCTAGAGAGAAATTTGCTGCCTAGTGTCAGAAAGCTTGGTCTCAGTTGCAGGTCATGGATCTTGCAACAGGATAATGACCCGAAACACACAGCTAAAAACATCCAAGAATGGCTAAGAGGAAAACATTGGACTATTCTGAAGTGGCCTTCTATGAGCCCTGACCTAAATCCTATTGAGCATCTTTGGAAAGAGCTGAAACATGCCATCTGGAAAAAGTAACCTTCAAACACGAGACAACTGGAGCAGTTTGCTTATGAGGAGTGGGCCAAAATACTTGTTGAGAGGTGCAGAGGTGTCATTGACAGTTACAGGAATCGTTTGATTGCCTCAAAAGGTTGTTCATCAAAATATTAAGTTAAGAGTACCATAATTTCTGTCCAGCCTGTTTCATGAGTTTAATTTTTTTTTAAATTCTGTTGAAGCAGGGTTGAAAAGCAATGTCTGACTTTCATTTGTTCATTTTCATAGATTTTTAATTTATTATAACTTTTGTCAGATTCAAGTTATTTCTGTGACCATTTTGGTTTTTTCTTTCATTAAACGAGGGGTACCAACAATTTTGACCTTTAAAAAAAACGCAGTAGTTGCCCCACAATCACATAACCAGGGAAATTTGCCGAACTTTACCGATTTTACCGAATTTAACTAATTTTGCTCGCCTTTCCGATCAAAAATCCGAATGTGCCACATTCATGTTGAACTTAACTTTTGAGATCGGATTTCGAACATATTTTCTCATCACTACTGATAGACACTCTGGGATTTGGGAAAGCAGAGAGGTGACGTCTGGGCCAGAGATATAGATCTGAGTGTAATCAGCATGATGGTACTGGAAGCTATGGGACTTTATGAGTTTTCACAGGCCGAGTGTACAGATGGATAAGAGTAGGGGTCCTAGGATGGAGCCTTGAGGGACTCCAACAGAGAGAAGGCGGAATGAGGAGGTAGTGTGGGAGTGGGAGACGTTAAATGTATGGTTAGAAAAGTATGAGGAGATCCAGGAAAGGGCAAGACACCAAAAGAAGGGAGGATCTGTAGCAGTGGTCAACTGTGTCAAAGGCAGAGGACAGGTCAAAAAGGAGTAGTATAGAGAATTGTCTGTTAGCTTTGGCTGTCTGTAAATCGCTAGTAATATTAGTCAGGGCAGTTTCAGTGGAATGATAGGTATGGAAGCCAGATTGTAGGTTGTCGAAGGGCGAGTTAGATGAGAGGTGAGAGGAAAGTTCAGCATGAACATGCTGTTCAAGGAGTTTGGAGGTGAATGGGAGCAGCGATATGGGGCAATAGCAGGACATAGCAGTTGCGTCAAGACATGGCTTTTTGAGGGTAGGTGTGATTGTGGCATGTTTGAAAGCAGAGAGGAAGGTACCAGAAGTTAGTGATAGGCTGAAGAGATGGGTTAGGGATGGGAACTCTTCTATAAATCACGCTAGAGGGAAAGCACTGTAATAAAAGACAGGTTGGGAAAAAGGGGCTGTAAAGAGCACAACATTAATAGCTCTTTAAATATAGTGAAGAACTTATCGTAATATGATTTGCTGTATGACAATACAAATGATAAAAATAAACATGGTTCTTAAAAAAAGTTTACATCTGGTAAAAATAAAAACAACATGACAGTTTTCAGCACTCCGTACAATCTACAATATAATGAAATCAAAAAGATCATTAATAAATATGTACCTATTCTTTTCCAGAACCCAGTTCTCAATAACATTTTGTCAGAAGGATATAAGTGTGTCACCAGAAGAGGTAAATCCCTTGGCAACATCCTTTCCCCTAGTCTGTACCTTAAACCACATATCAATAAAACCTAGCTTTCAATGAAAGGCTTTTTCAAATGTGCAGGTGTGAAATGCAATATGTTCCAAAAATGCGCACGAAGCAAGCAAAATCAATGACACACTAGCATCTATTCATTTATTAATTGCAACACCAAGTATTTTAACAATACATGTATTACAATGTACACAATACACCACGTATTGTGTACATTGTAAGATATGTAATGTTAAATACATAGACGGTATGATTAGAAAATTGAAAAAATGATTTCATAACATTTACAAAACAAATAATAAGAACAAAACTTTTTCCAAACATATTCTAGAAGTACATGGGGGTAAGATCAAGGATCTAATCTGTTATGGAATTGAGAGGGTTAATTTCCCTGATAGGGGTGACAAATGGAGGAAAAAGCTGTTGCTTAGAGAAACTTTTTGGATAATTGAGCTAGACACCAAACAACCGCGAGGTATGAATTTTAGGAATGACACTATGTTTATATACTAGTTCAATATTCTGGTATGAAATATTATTTTTTTATAACTTTGTGATGATGATATAAACAAATATTACTGTATAACTATTTATGTTTGTTAAGATCTATGTATCCATTACTATTGCACACCTGTGGGGATTTTTGCTGTTTCATGATTGGTTAATGCTTGTTTTAAATATTTTGTCAAGGTTTTTTATGCTATATTCAGTGCTCAAGGGCAGTTCATGCCTGAAACTCGTCTGAGCACTATTCCATCTGGCATCATGAACTTTAACTATATGCTTTGAAATAAAGTTTGAAGATTTTATCTACCTGCCGACACTTGGAACTTTTCTTTATGTTTTATCATGAGTCATATGTTTTATCAGCGATTTTCCTTGGAGCAGGTACACTATATTGTGAACGTATTTTTTTATATTACACAGTGAGGCTTTAATTTTTTTTTCAATATATGGACTCCTATACATCATGTTTTAGACATAAAGGAGGGCCTCATACACATTCTGTTAAAATTGTTAGGTGTAGTACTCCTAGACTCATAAAGCCTATACACTAAGTGCAAGGGCTGCCAAAAATTAGAAGGAGGGACTGAAATACACCCTGGAAGACACAAAGAGGACAGCCTCAGAAAATATATTTTTCCCATTTTTCAGAAGTGAGACTGCTGGACTGGTAAAGGCAATGCACTGCAATACACCCTGGAAGACACATACAGGAGGGCCTCAGAAAACATATTTCTCCAATTTTTAAGGAGTGGGACTCCTAGCTAGAGATGAGCGAATGTTTCAATGTTCGGTTCGTATTACGAACGTCGAATTTGCAATATTCGCCCATTTATTAGTCAAATCTTCGACAAACATTACTGAACGCCATAGGATTCAATGGGGGGCAAAAACAAATGCATATACATCTTCAAATGGGCCCAAAAGCTGCCAAAACACATTAAATTAGGGGTAGACACCAGGAAAGTGCCCTCAATTGACCCAGAGTACAAGTACTATAATTATTATTATTATTACCACGATATTTATTCCGTGGCACTTTACATGTGAAAAGGGGTCACCAACTGGTACAAGACGATAGAGGACCCTGCCTGTAAGGGGGCACAAACAATCTATAAGGGATGGGTGAGTTTACAGTAGGTCAGGGTACAGCTAGTTATGCAGTG